>NW_027361797.1:40445000-41062500 GCF_039654945.1 Dendrobates tinctorius
GCATTTCGGCGCGCACAGCGCACCTTCAAAAGTGCGCAGCGCTCGCCAAAATCCTACTAGCGCACGGCCAGCGCACGATCTGCGCACCCTATGCTAAAGATAGGGTGCGCAGATCGCAAGCGTCCATGTGCGATAGTATGCGGCGATGACCGGATGGGGCGGGCAGGGAGCAGGCAGGGGGCGGGGCTTAGCGGCGCCATGCGCTGCGTGGAATAAACGCTAGTGTGAAACTAGCCTTACCTACAGTCTGTTAGACACAGGGAGTCTGGACTCTGGAATCGATTAAAGTGGTGCTGGTGGTGGTGGGGGGGTTGTTGGTAAAAATCCTCTGATACGAGAGATTATTTCGAACTGCCTCTATACGAGTCATTAGTCCAGACATTATATATAAGTCAACTTATCTATCTATATATACACACATATATACACGCATAGCCTAAAAGGCAATCTTCTCAGTGATATTTATAGCCCAATCTGCCATGGTGGGAGTAACCATACCCTACAGCTAGAGAGTAGTTTTTTTTTTTTTTTCCTCTCCATCACAGAGGGGGATTGCCTACTGTGAGGCAATGGGACTATGGGTTCTCAACTCTAAAGCCCCTGTTACACACTGCGATATCGCTAGCAATATCGCTGTAAAGTCACCGATTTTGTGACGTAGCAGTGATATTGCTAGCGATATCGCTGCATGCGATACTTACCTCCTACCCGCTCCCCCGCTGCTCATCGTTGGTCGTGCGAGAACTCCCTGGACCATTCCTCGTCGGCCACTTCCTGCTGTGCTTCCTGTGGCGCCGACGAGCGAGGCGTGGAGGCGGGCGGGAGGACGCCAGGATCGCCGCATCTGACAAGTAAGTAGCGACCCCCGACATGTCGCTGGTGAGATCTGCCTGTGTGGCAGCTCACTAGCGACCACTTAGCGATGCACCATCGATCCATATAGTTGTCAGGATCGCTGGTGCATCGCTAAGTGTAACGGTACCCTTAGAGTCCTGGTTACAGATTCTTTATCTCAGGAGACCTGACTGCTGTAAGAACAGTGGGTGTGGGACCATTTGTCACCTGACGCAGTGCTGCTGCTTCGCCACAAGGTACAAAGGCAATAATGCAGTCCCTGGTAAACATAATACAACGGACTTATGGGACAAGAATCTGTCTACTGGATGTTGATCGAGGCAACTAGCCTGATTGCCGTATGTGTAGCTATCAAGCATTCTTTCCTTCCACCTCATGGGATTTACTGCTCCCAGGATAGTGGTATGTCCTTTGTAGGATGAACCCAAGATGTATGTCTCCCTTTGAAGCTACTTATGAAAGATACTTGCCCTTAGCACTCAATGCAGTAGCTCCTTGAGAGTTATGTTCCAGACAGAATAAATGCTATTTTCCTAGGCCAATTGAAGCATAGGAGTTTGTTTTGTTTTTTTTGGCTAAGCCCAGATGCCAAGAACAAAGCAACAGAAGTTGGATCTGGGTCCAAAATTGAAGGACTGTGGTCCGAGACAAAATGTGAAGTGGTAGGCCAACAATACGGGGTGCGACCCCGCAACAAGGCATAAGTCAGATGGTCTACGCCAGACGCCCACAGCCAGAGGCACAAAGATATAATGCCCGAAGTACTATGAAGCACTGAGGCACCCTGATGTACTATGAGGCACTATGAAACACTAGTGATACACCATGAGGCACAGGGGCCCCAAAGCGTTATGATGCCATATGATGCACTGAAGCCATATGACGCAATATGATGCATAGAGATGTTATGAAGCATTATGAAGCCATATGAAGCAAAAAGGCACTATGATGCAATATGATGCACAAAGCCACTATGAAGCACTCTGATGCAATCTGATACATGAAGGCACTCTGAAACACTGATGCAATATGCTGCATAAAGGTACTATGATGCAATATGACGCAATATGATGCGGAGGCACTGTGAATCACTATGATGCAATATGCACAGAGGCCTGTGACGCACTATGATGCAATATGATGCCTAAAGGCAATATGATGCACTATGATGCAATATGATGCAGCGTTGCTGTGAAGCACTATGATGCAATATGATGTTGAGTCTCTGTGAAGCACTATGCTTCAATATGCAGAGGCACTATGAAGCACTATGCCATATGGTGCAACCTGATGCACTCAATATAATACCTAGAGGCACTATGATGCAATATGACATGCATAGGTATTATGATGCACTATGATGTACTATGATGCGATATGATGCAGAGGCACTGTGAAGCCGTATGATGCAATATGATGCAGAGAGGCACAAAGGCATTATGAAGCACTATGATGCAATATGATGCACAAAGGCACAATGGAATACTATGATGCAATATGATGCACAAAGGCACTATGATGCAATATGATGCAATGTGATGCATAGAGGTACTATGATGCAATATGATGCAACTTGATGCACTCCATATAATGCATAGAGGCACTATGATGCAATACGATGTACAGAGGCACTATGATGTCATCTGATGCACCAGGCACTATGGATGCAATATGATGCACTATGATGAGATATGATGCAGAGGCATCATGGAGCAATATGATCCATAGAGGCACTCAATATAAAGCATAGAAGCACTATAATGCAATATAAAGCATAGAGGCACCCAATATAATGCATAGAAGCAATATGGTGCACAGAGACACTCAATGTAATGCATAGAGGCACTATGATGCAATATGATGCACAGAGGCACTCAATATAAAGTATAGAAGCACTATAATGCAATATGAAGCGTAGAGGCACCCAATAGAATGCATAGAAGCAATATGGTGCACAGAGACACTTAATGTAATGCGTAGAGGCAGTATGATGCAATATCATGCACAGAGGCACTCAATATAAAGCATAGAAGCACTATAATGCAATATGAAGCATAGAGGCACTCAATATAATGCATAGAGGCAATATGATGCATAGAGATACTCAATGTGATGCATAGAGGTACTGTGATGCAATGTTATGCACAGAGGCACTCAATATAAAGCATAGAAGCGCCATAATGCAATATGAAGCATAGAGGCACTCAATATAGCGCATAGAAGCAACATGATGCATAGAGATACTCAATGTAATGCGTAGAGGCACTATGATGCAATATGATGCACAGAGGCACTCAATATAAAGCATAGAAGCACTATAATGCAATATGAAGCATAGAGGCACCTACAGTTGTAGCCAAAAGTATTGACACCCCTGCAATTTTGTCAGATAATACTCAGTTTCTTCTTGAAAATGATTGCAAACACAAATTCTTTGGTATTATTATCTTCATTTAATTTGTCTTAAATGAAAAAACACAAAAAGAATTGTCCTAAAGCCAAATTGGATATAATTCCACACCAAACATAAAAAAAGAGGGTGGACAAAAGTATTGGCACTGTTCGAAAAATCATGTGATGCTTCTCTAATTTGTGTAATTAACAGCACCTGTAACTTACCTGTGGCACCTAACAGGTGTTGGCAATAACTAAATCACACTTGCAGCCAGATGACATGGATTAAAGTTGACTCAATCTCTGTCCTGTGTCATTGTGTGTACCACATTGAGCATGGAGAAAAGAAAGAACTGTCTGAGGACTTGAGAAACCAAATTGTGAGGAGGCATGAGCAATCTCAAGGCTATAAGTCCATCTCCAAAGACCAGAGTGTTCCTGTGTCTACCATGCGCAGTGTCATCAAGAAGTTTAAAGCCCATGGCACTGTGGCTAACCTCCCTAGATGTGGACGGAAAAGAAAAATTGAGAAGAGATTTCAACGCAAGATTGTGCAGATGTTGGATAAAGAACCTCGACTAACATCCAAACAAGTTCAAGCTGCCCTGCAGTCCGAGGGTACAACATTGTCAACCCGTACTATCCGTCGGCGTCTGAATGAAAAGGGACTGTATGGTAGGAGACCCAGGAAGACCCCACTTCTTACCCCGAGACATAAAAAAAGCCAGGCTGGAGTTTGCCAAAACTTACCTGAAAAAGCCTAAAACGTTTTGGAAGAATGTTCTCTGGTCAGATGAGACAAAAGTAGAGCTTTATGGGCAAAGGCATCAACACAGAGTTTACAGGAGAAAAAAAGAGGCATTCAAAGAAAAAAACACGGTCCCTACAGTCAAACATGGCGGAGGTTCCCTGATGTTTTGGGGTTGCTTTGCTGCCTCTGGCACTGGACTGCTTGACCGTGTGCATGGCATTATGAAGTCGGAAGACAACCAACAAATTTTGCAGCATAATGTAGGGCCCAGTGTGAGAAAGCTGGGTCTCCCTCAGAGGTCATGGGTCTTCCAGCAGGACAATGACCCAAAACACATTTCAAAAAGCACTAGAAAATGGTTTGAGAGAAAGCACTGAAGACTTCTAAGGTGGCCAGCAATGAGTCCAGACCTGAATCCCATAGAACACCTGTGGAGAGATCTAAAAATGGCAGTTTGGAGAAGGCACCCTTCTAATATCAGGGACCTGGAGCAGTTTGCCAAAGAAGAATGGTCTAAAATTCCAGCAGAGCATTGTAAGAAACTCATTGATGGTTACCGGAAGCGGTTGGTCGCAGTTATTTTGGCTAAAGGTTGTGCAACCAAGTATTAGGCTGAGGGTGCCAATACTTTTGTCTGGCCCATTTTTGGAGTTTTGTGTGAAATGATCAATGTTTTGCTTTTTGCTTCATTCTCTTTTGTGTTTTTTTTTTCATTTAAGACAAATTAAATGAAGATAATAATACCAAAGAATTTGTGATTGCAATCATTTTCAGGAAGAAACTGAGTATTATCTGACAAAATTGCAGGGGTGTCAATACTTTTGACCACAACTGTAATATAATGCATAGAAGCAATATGGTGCACAGAGACACTCAATGTAATGCATAGAGGCACTCTGATGCAATATGATGCACAGAGGCCCTCAATATAAAGCATAGAAGCGCTATAATGCAATCTGAAGCATAGAGGCTCAATATAAACCGTAGAGGCAACTGGGACCAGCCGTTGGTCTCGATCCTGTTGAGTGGTGTGATTTTTTTTCTTTTTCCCTGTGTATTTACGGCTAGCGCCATGAGCTGCCACTCTGAATGGAACATCCCATTTGTCAAGACTGACCCCACCCGAAGCAGCTAATTACTGAGCTGCAGCTGGATGGCCTTCATGGAGACACTGTGCTGCATTAACCCCGTGTCCTCCTATGGATGGAGTAGTTAAGTCGAACCATGAGATGTAACCTGGACATATGGCCTTATTATAGCCTAGAGGTCCAAGGCTTGGCTGCATATATGTGAACAAATACCTCAGCACCTGAGCAGCTTTCGGCACAAAGGCATGAGACTAGCATGCCCAGAGGCCTAGGCCATCAACACAGCATTCCACCGTGCACTTACCTGTGCTGGCTCCATAACTGCTAGAAAACAGGGGGAGCTGGTAATGCAGAGAACCCACCATGGAGGGAAGCGGCGTCCCATCAGGCATGCTGCATTACTGCCAATGATTTCCTTTCCTGTGCCCCACGAGATCCAGGAAACTCGCCTGTTGACTGTCTCATTCTGCACACCTGCGTTCTACTGTGGAACGCATGCCGACCTGCTCTGGCATCACCGGAGGAGCGACGCCTTCTCCACCCGATTTTCTGAGGTAGCAGTGGCTTGCAGGCCGGCGTTGGAGCCGAGAGACTCCACTGTGGGAGGAAGTGGCTCTACCCAGGAGCCTCGTCCGCACCCTAGTCTCTGTGGCTGAGGGACCCCCACCCTGGAGGGTTTCAGGCCCGGGCTGCTTGACAGGGGGAAGGTTTGGCTCAGCCGCCCAATCCCCCTGGGCCCCGTCAAAGGGTCACCTATCTTCACTCCTCCTGGAGCAACCTCTCATACGACCGTCCCCTTTGGGACAGGAAAAACACTGGAGGGTGGAGGGACCTTTTAACCTCTCTGTGATCCTGTCCCGCTATAGGTCAAGGGAGGACTTCCTCCATGGTGCTGTCCGGAGAGACGTAATGGAAAATGCAATTTAATTATTTAAAAATCATACAATGTGATTTTCTGTTTTTTTATTTTTAGAATCTGTCTCTCACAGTTAAAGAGTACCTACGATAATTACAGACCTCTCCAATCTTTGTAGGTGGGAAAACTTGACAAATCAGCAGTGTATCAAATACTTATGTTCCCCACTGTATGTCTGTATGCCTCATAATCAGTGGGATCTGTTGAAGCATTCCAGAGTTCTTACGTCACAAAGTGACACTGGTAAGAAAAGGAAAACAATTGTTCTGGTCAGGAAGGTGAAAAAAGGCAAGTGGGTGAAAGGGTTAAAATAGCATCCCTTTAGAGCAGAGGTCCCCAACCTTTCTGACCTAGAGAGCCACATTGATGGCCTGAGAGGGCGTCGGGAGCCACATCTAGCTCCCCCCCCTCACAGTAGTGGCAACAAGAGCCCCCATTATGGGTATAATATTAACCAAAGCTTTTCTACAGAAAACACCCCAAAGCAGTGTAACAAGATTCAGCGATCCCCACAATACTCCCATTCAGTATTCTCCCATCCAGCTCTCCCACCACACTGTTAGCTTCAGGCACCTCCTCTGACAGGTGGTATCATCCTGTCTCCAGCGTACCATACTTAAATTATCTCTATACACCTAAGACCAGTATATGTGGATCCAGATCTGCTCTTATATGAAGGGCTATGCACAAAATTCACCACTTTTAGATTTTCTCCTCATACCTGTTTGGTAGACCTGCAGCTAATACACCAAGCTGGCAGACAGCTGCGAGCCACAATTCATGGGACCGTGAAAAACAAGTGGCTTCCAAGCTACAGGTTGGGGACCCCTGCTTTAGAGGAATCCCCAATATATTAGCCCCTCAAGGTCACCTCAAAACTAAATAAATAGGTCCCTAAAAAAACGAATCCTGAACATTGCCCTAAAATAATGAAAAATTACTAAACTACTAAACTTTTAACCCTTCAAACAAAATAAAAGGATGTTTGAAAAATTACTGACAGAAGACATAAGGTAAATGTTTTGGTAATTTTGTTTTATGTAGTATAACTAACTATACAGTTTACAGGTATAAACATTTAAAGCTGGAATATTGCATATTTTTAATTATTACATTTATTGCCAAAATAAATCACAACATATAAGGAAAAACATATTTTCAGAATAACTGGGATACAAGACATTCCATCAGTATTACTACAAAAAGTGAAATTTCAGATTTCAAAAATTATGTTTGATCATTAAAGGATTACAATGCCTTCTTCCCCAATGTGATTTCTCTGATTCTAACAAGTTGAGATTTAGATTAAAAAAAGATCCCACAATCACGAAACATGAAAATGGCTACTCTCCTGTGTGAATTCTCTCATGTGTAACAAGATATGATTTTAGATTAAAACATTTTCCACATTCTAAACATGAAAATTGCTTCTCTTCTGTGTGAACTCTCTCATGGCTAACAAGAGTTGATTTGTCTTTAAAACATTTTCCACATTCTGAACATGAAAATGGCTTCTCTCCTGTGTGAATTCTCTCATGTCTAACAAGAGGTGATTTCTGAGGAAAACATTTCCCACATTCTGGACATGAAAATGGCTTCTCTCCTGTGTGAACTCTCTCATGGCTAACAAGATGTGATTTTAGATTAAAACATTTTCCACATTCTGAACATGAAAATGGCTTTTCTCCTGTGTGAATTCTCTCATGTCTAACAAGATGTGATTTTAGATTAAAACATTTCCCACATTCTGAACATGAAAATGGCTTCTCCCCTGTGTGATTTCTCTCATGGCTAACAAGAGTTGATTTGTCTTTAAAACATTTCCCACATTCTGAACATGAAAATGGCTTCTCCCCTGTGTGATTTCTCTCATGGCTAACAAGAGTTGATTTGTCTTTAAAACATTTCCCACATTCTGAACATGAAAATGGCTTCTCCCCTGTGTGATTTCTCTCATGGCTAACAAGAGTTGATTTGTCTTTAAAACATTTTCCACATTCTGAACATGAAAATGGCTTCTCTCCTGTGTGATTTCTCTCATGTGCAGCAAGATGTGATTTTTGATTAAAACATTTCCCACACTCTGAACATGAAAATGGCTTCTCTCCTGTGTGAATTCTCTCATGTGCAGCAAGATGTGATTTTCGATTAAAACATTCCCCACATTCTGAACATGAAAATGGCTTCTCTCCTGTGTGAACTCTCTCATGGCTAACAAGATGTGATTTATGAGGAAAACATTTCCCACATTCTGAACATGAATATGGCTTCTCTCCTGTGTGAACTCTCTCATGGCTAACAAGATGTGATTTTAGATTAAAACATTTCCCACACTCTGAACATGAAAATGGCTTCTCTCCTGTGTGAACTCTCTCATGGCTAACAAGATGTGATTTATGAGGAAAACATTTCCCACATTCTGAACATGAATATGGCTTCTCTCCTGTGTGAACTCTCTCATGGCTAACAAGATTTGATTTTAGATTAAAACATTTTCCACATTCTGAACATGAAAATGGCTTCTCTCCTGTGTGAATTCTCTCATGGATAACAAGAGTTGATTTGTCTTTAAAACATTTCCCACAATCTGAACATGAAAATGGCTTCTCTCCTGTGTGAATTCGCTCATGTGCAGCAAGATTTGATTTATTTGTAAAACTTTTCCTACATTCTGAACATGAAAATGGCTTCTCTCCTGTGTGAATTCTCTCATGGATAACAAGAGTTGATTTGTCTTTAAAATATTTCCCACAATCTGAACATGAAAATGGCTTCTCTCCTGTGTGAATTCGCTCATGTGCAGTAAGATTTGATTTATTTGTAAAACTTTTCCTACATTCTGAACATGAAAATGGCTTCTCTCCTGTGTGAATTCGCTCATGTCTAACAAGATGTGATTTATTTGTAAAACATTTCCCACATTCTGAACATGAAAATGGCTTCTCTCCTGTGTGAATTCTCTCATGTCTAACAAGATGTGATTTCTTAGTAAAACATTTCCCACATTCTGAACATGAAAATGGCTTCTTCCTTGTGGGAGCTTTTTTATTTTCCACACTTCTTCTGTGTCTTTTATTTTGTTTAACAGTCTGTGATGAATTAGGACATTGTACTTTAAAAGGATCCACGTCTGAGATGTTGGCTTGTTCTTCATATGGGTCTTGTGCAATACTTTTTTGGATTTT
Source organism: Dendrobates tinctorius (assembly GCF_039654945.1). Classification (NCBI taxonomy): domain Eukaryota; kingdom Metazoa; phylum Chordata; class Amphibia; order Anura; family Dendrobatidae; genus Dendrobates; species Dendrobates tinctorius. The sequence goes on from NW_027361797.1 coordinate 40,454,190, forward strand.
GCAGCTGCTGGCACGACCATCTGTCAAGAATATAACTGATGTGATTCTTTAGTCAAAAAACATTAATACTTATATTTATCTAAATGTAAAAAACATTAAGTAAAAATAAAAAAATACATAGAAATTGCAAAGTGTGTAGCAAAGTTCTATTATTAACTGACTAAAGGGGTAATTTAGATGATGTGATGATTTCACAAAGAATCATTTGTGCTAATGTTCATTCTCAATCATTGGCCAGTGCAAACATCAAATAAAACATTTGTCATTGGTCGCATATTTTATATGAGAATAAAAATGATCGTTGTTGACAGCGCATCATCCTCTTTGTATAAATTGAGGACGTTCTGCAATAATAAAAAAAAGCCATGAGATAAGGAAACAAATCATCATTCCTTCATCAAAATGAAAGCTAATAAGCCCCAATCACCTTCCTATACCATCAATCACTGCTCAGTGATGAAATTATATTCTCCTTGCAGACGCTCGATTTTATTCTTCAGAAGTAGAGGGCCGTAGCAGTCACCTTTCTTTGCTAGCCTAAGTTCACACTTGCGTTTGGGCAGAGTGCGTAGGGCTACATACTTCTTCCAGAAAGCTCCGCCTACTTCCGCACGCGTCCTGCGTACCTATCTTTAACATTGGGTACGCAGCGACATGCGTTGTATGCGGATGCGTCCGAATGAGTCGTTTTGACGTGCCTGCCGAACGCCACATGTTGCATTTCTGCGAATTCGTCGGGCACATCAAAACGACGCATGCGGACGCATCCACATACAACGCATATCACTGCATACCCAATGTGAAAGATAGGTACGCAAAACGAATGCGGAAGTAGGCAGAGCATAGGCGGGGTTTAATGAAAGAAGTATTCAGCCCTACGCAATCTACTCCAACACAAGTGTGAACCCGGCCTTAGAGCTTCATGCATCACCTCAATGACTGGAAGCGAGCGGCTGCAAGGAACATATTTCAATTTCTCCTGGTAGCCGCTCTCCCAGTAAAACAACCTAACATGTTTTAACCCCTTTACACCTAAGGGTGGTTTGCATGTTAATGACCGGGCCAATTTTTACAATTCTGAGCACTGTCCCTTTATGAGTTAGGCCTGTCTAACACTTCAGTTTTTTGACGTCAGTCAAAATCTGCCGTTTAGCAAAAAAACAGATCCGCCATTTTTTTTGACGGATCCGTTTTTTTCCCATTGACTTGCATTAGCGGCGGATTTTGACGAATGGTCATACGTTGGATCCGTTTTTTGACGGATCCGCCATAATTTTGTCATCCGCCGTCTTGAGTGGACGGACAATGAAATGTTTTTTGTCGGTGTCAAAACAGCGGATAGAAACGGATCCGCCGCTAATCGCTATAATGGATGCCTATGGGCGGCGGATACGTTGCCAACCGTTAATTGACGGAATCCGGCAACGGATCCGCTTTTTTACACTGAGCATACCCGGAAGAATTTCCTTGCCAGAAATTTAACACCAAATTCCGTTCTGGCGGAGAAAAAAATCTCTCTCCTTTTTTTCCCAGGCTAACAGATCCGGTGGCATCCGTTTGTGCCACAACGGAAACGGATCCGTTTTTTCACTAACTGAAATGAACAGGCCTTAATAACTCTGGAACGCTTCCATGGATCCCGGTGATTCTATGTTTTCTCATGACATATTGTACTTCATGATAGTGGTAAAATTTCTTTGATATTACTTGCGTTTATTTGTGAAAAAATGGAAGTTTGGAAAAATTTTGCAATTTTCCAACTTATGTGTCACCCAAAATACTTAAGTAACATTTCCCACATGTTTACTTTATGTCACCACAATTTTGGAACCAAAATTGTTTCTTTGTTAGGAAGTTATAAGGGTTAAAAGTTGACCAGCGATTTTTCATTTTTACAACACAATTTTTTTTTAGGGACCACATCACATTTGAAGTCACTTAGAGGGGTCTATATGATAGAAAATACCCAAAAGTGACACCATTCTAAAAACTGCACCCCTCAAGGTGCTCAAAACCACATTCAGGCTCTGTGCCCACGTAGCGTTTTAAAACGCACAATGAAAACAGGACTCCTTCCCAGAAATCGCGCGTTTTTTTCAGCGCGATTTCACCACGATTCTGATCGCGATTTTCTCAAGCACTTTCCAAGTGATTTGAAGCATCGCTTGGACAGTGATTGACAGGTTGGTCACACTCGTCAAACATAGTGTTTGACGAGTGTGACCAGCTTTTTACTATTGAGGCCGCCTATGCGGCTTTAATAGTAAAAGATAAAATGTTAAAAATGATTAAAAAAAATAAAAAAACGGGGTATATTTACCTTCCGACGTCCCGCGCTGCATTCCCGGGCCTCAGCGTTCCCAGCGATGCCTTGCGAGACCTGTGATGACGTTGGTCTCGCGTTAATATAGCTAGAGACCGCTAGAATCACGTGAGACTACGTCATCACAGGACCTTGCTGCAAGGCATTACTGGGAACGCTGTGGCCCGGGAATGCAGCGTGGGACGTCGGAAGGTAAATATACCCCGATTTTTTATTCTTTTTTTACAGGGGTATGGTACCCAGGGCCTGGAGGACAGTCTCCTCTCCTCCACACCGTGGGTACCAACCGCACATGAGACGCTTAACTTCCCGCATGGTAGGCATAGCCACATGCGGGAAGTAAGCGATTCTCATGCATTCCTATGGGTGCGGAATCGCGGCAATTCTTTGCGATTCCGCACAAAAGAATGATCATGCTGCAAATTTTTCCGCGATGCGATTCCGCCGTGGAAAAAGTGCAACATTAGCACAGCATGTGCGGAATGCCATAGGAATGCATGGGGTGCGTTCTGTACAAGATTTTTAAACGTTTTCGCAGCGTTTTCGCGCCGAAAATCGCGGCAAAAACGCTTAAAAATCGCATCGTGGGCACACAGCCTCAAGAGGTTTATTAACCCGTTAGGTGCTTCACAGGAATTTTTGGCATGTTTAAAAAAATGAACATTTAACTTTTTTTCATAACAAATTTAATTCAGACACAATTTGCTTTATTTTACCAAGGGTAACAGGAGAAATTGGACCCCAAAAGTTGTTGTACAATTTGTCCTGAGCACGCTGACACCCCATATATACAGGTAAACCCCTTGGACGCATGGGAGAGCTCGGAAGGGAAGGAGCACCGTTTGACTTTTCAATGCAAAATTGGCTGGAATTGAAATCGGACGCCATGTCACATTTGGAGAGCCCCTGATGTGCCTAAACTGTGGAAACCCCCCACAAGTGACTCTATTTTAGATGGTAGACCCCCTAAGGAACTTATCTAGAAGTGTGGTGAGCACTTTGAACCATCAAGTGCTTCACAGAAGTTCATAATGTAGAGCCGTAAAAATAAAAAATCATTTTTCACAAAAATGATCTTTTCGCCCTTAATTTTTATTTTCCCAAGGGTAAAAGGAGAAATTGGACCCCAGAAGTTGATGTGCAATTCATCCTGCGTATGCGGATATCCTATATGCGGGGGTAAACCACTGTTTGGGCGCATGGCAGAGCTCAGAAGGGAAGGAGCACTGTTTGACTTTTTCAATGCAGAATTGGTTGGAATTGAGATCAGACGCCATGTCACGTTTGGAGAGTTCCTGATTTGCCTAAACAGTGGAAACCCTCCACTTCTAACTCCAACCCTAACCCCAACACACCCCTAATCCCAACCCTAACAAAAACCCTTACGACAAACCTAACACAGCCCTAACCCGAATCCCAACCATAACCGTAATCCTAAGTTTAGCCCCAACCCTAACTTTAGCTCCAACCCTAACCCTAATTTAGCCCTAATCCTAACACTAATGGGAAAATGGAAATAAATACATTTTTTTCATTTTATTAGTTTTCCCTAACTAAGGGGGTGATAAAGGGGGGTTTGATTTATTATTTATAGCAGGTTTTTATAGCTGGTTTTTTTGTTTGGCAGCTGTCACACACTAAAAGACGGTTTTTATTGCAAAAAATAGTTTTTGCATCACCACATTTTCATAGCTATATTTATTCCATATTTTGGCCCACAGAGTCATGTGAGGTCTTGTTTTTTTGCAGGACGAGTTGACGTTTTTATTGGTACCATTTTCAAGCACACAACGTTTTTTGATCGCTTTTTATTCCGATGTTTGTGTGGCAGAATGAACAAAAACCAGCAATACATAAATTTCTTTTTTTTTTGGGGGGGGGGTGTTTATACCGTTCCGCGTTTGGTAAAATTAATAAAGCAGTTTTATTCTTCAGGTCAGTATGATGACAGTGATACTTCATTTATATCATTTTTAGACAATAAAAATTTTTTATATAAAAAAAACTATTATTTCTGCATCGCTTTATTTTGAGAGCTATAACTTTTTATTTTTACAGTGATGGAGCTACATAGCAGCTTTTTTTTTGTGGCACAAGATGACGTTTTCAGCGGTACCACGTTTATTTATATCCGTCTTTTTGATCGCGTGTTATTATACTTTTTTTTCGGTGGTATGATGATAAAGCAGTGGGGTTTTTTTGCCTTGTTTTTTTTATGGTGTTCACTAGAGGGGTTATCTAGTGGGACACACTTTAATAGGTCAAATTGTTACGGACGCGATGATACCAAATATGTGTACTTTTATTGTTTTTTTTTTATTCAAATATTTATTCATGGAATAAATATTGATATTTTTAATATTATTTTTAAATATTTTTACAATTATTTAAAATGTTTTCTTTTATTTAATTCTTAGTTTCACACTTTGTCCCACTATGGGACACTCTTTTGGGCAGGCTGATCGCTTCCATAGCATGCACATCTGAATGCTATAGAAGCTGTCAATGCTGCGTGGATTTTACACTAATCTGAGAGTCTTCCTGACACGCTCTGCGCATGACAGGAAGTCTCTCAGCTCTGGAGACCCGGATGTCGTAATGACGACTTCAGGTCTCCGTGGCAGCGATCGGGACCCCGCGTCATGCAGTAGGGTCTCCGATCCAAATGCAGAGGGGTTGTCACTGACCATGTTTGATCGTACCGTGTTTCCCCGAAAGTAAGACCCTGTCTTACATTAATTTTACCCCAAAAAGTCCCACCCTGTCTTACTTTCGGGGGAGGTCTTAATGACAATTTCTTTTTAACCAATAAATTAACATTTATTAACATGCTGTTATACCCCATAACAGTGCCGTATCCCACTGCACACAGCCCCACACCCCATAACAGTGCCGTATCCCACTGCACACAGCCCCACACCCCATAACAGTGCCGTATCCCACTGCACACAGCCCCACACCCCATAACAGTGCCGTATCCCACTGCACACAGCCCCACACCCCATAACAGTGCCGTATCCCACTGCACACAGCCCCACACCCCATAACAGTGCCGTATCCCACTGCACACAGCCCCATACCCTATACAGTACGTTTCCCTACTTGGTTTTTAAATGCTGGACGTTTTCCTCTGCGGTGCGGCTGTGGGTGCGGAAGGCCTGTGCTGCAGGGAACGCTGTGCCAATCAGCAGGGAAACAGCGGTGACGTGGGGCTGGGGCGGCCAATTACAGCCAGCCCGAGCTGCTGGACCAATCAGTGCTCGAGCCGGGGGCCGGCGGTGACGTGGGGAACAGGGGCGGCCAATGAGCTGTTGAGCTGGGCGGATTGCGGGGTTAACACGGCGAGTTAACCCCATGAGCGCTGGACCCGCCCAGCTGCACCTGAGGACACCTCTGGAGCCTGGGGACCCAATGGGGGACAGCGGCGGCCCAAAGGTAAGGGCCTTACATTTCACAGCGGCCCCCAACCCTGCCTTACATTCGGGGGAGGCCTTACATTGAAGGACCCCCCGTAACCCCCACCCTGTCTTACTTTCGGGGGGGGTCCTACTTTCGGGGAAACACGGTAGTGTTCCAGGGCTTAAAGTCCCGAGAGAGGTTTGTGACCGCTCCGGGCACTTAGTGCTGGGTGTCAGCTGTGAGAATCATATAAAATGCGGCCACCGCCTTTCAGGACTTATCTACAAAAATGCTATTTACCTGCAGATATATTGGTAACCTGTAGGTAAATAGTATTTAAAGGGAACCTGTCAGCAGTTTTTGACGATATAAGATGCTTTCAGGACTTATCTAGAGCATTCTATAAAACTTATTTTTCTTGTCTTTCAAATCGGACCAGGGGCTTATCTACAGCATTATAGAATGCTCTGTTGATGGCAGACTAAAGTACTGCAGTGCACAGGCGCTGGGAAAGGTCAGAGAGTCATAGCGCTTGCGCACTGCAGAACTTTACTCTGCCCACAATAGGGCAGATTAGAATGCCTGCGCAGGAGCGCGATGCCGGGGAGCGATGAAGCAAGCAGGAGGGCGGCATCGCAAGAAGATGGGAGGTGCCGGACCCGGCCTGCGAAACTTATCGGACCGGACCGCACCGCCCCCCAGATGAGTACAGTTGTGGCCAAAAGTATTGACACCCCTGCAATTCTGTCAGATAATACTCAGTTTCTTCCTGATAATGATTGCAAACACAAATTCTTTGGTATTATTATCTTCATTTAATTTGTCTTAAATGAAAAAACACAAAAGAGAATGAAGCAAACCATTGATCATTTCAAACAAAACTCCAAAAATGGGCCAGACAAAAGTATTGGCACCCTCAGCCTAATACTTGGTTGCACAACCTTTACCCAAAATAACTGCGACCAACCGCTTCCGGTAACCATCAATGAGTTTCTTACAATGCTCTGCTGGAATTTTAGACCATTCTTCTTTGGCAAACTGTTCCAGGTCCCTGATATTTGAAGGGTGCCTTCTCCAAACTGCCATTTTTAGATCTCTCCACAGGTGTTCTATGGGATTCAGGTCTGGACTCATTGCTGGCCACCTTAGAAATCTCTAGTGCTTTCTCTCAAACCATTTTCTAGTGCTTTTTGAAGTGTGTTTTGGGTCATTGTCCTGCTGGAAGACCTATGACCTCTGAGGGAGACCCAGCTTTCTCACACTGGGCCCTACATTATGCTGCAAAATTTGTTGGTAGTCTTCTGACTTCATAATGCCATGCACACGGTCAAGCAGTCCAGTGCCAGAGGCAGCAAAGCAACCCCAAAACATCAGGGAACCTCCACCATGTTTGACTGTAGGGACTGTGTTCTTTTCTTTGAATGCCTCTTTTTTTCTCCTGTAAACTCTATGTTGATGCCTTTGCCCAAAAAGCTCTACTTTTGTCTCATCTGACCAGACAACATTCCTCCAAAACGTTTTAGGCTTTTTCAGGTAAGTTTTGGCAAACTCCAGCCTGGCTTTTTTATGTCTCGGGGTAAGAAGTGGGGTCTTCCTGGGTCTCCTACCATACAGTCCCTTTTCAGACTCCGACGGATAGTGCGGGTTGACACTGTTGTACCCTCGGACTGCAGGGCAGCTTGAACTTGTTTGGATGTTAGTCGAGGTTCTTTATCCAACATCCGCACAATCTTGCGTTGAAATCTCGTCAATTTTTCTTTTCCGTCCACATCTAGGGAGGTTAGCCACAGTGCCATGGGCTTTAAACTTCTTGATGACACTGCGCACGTTAGACACAGGAACATTCAGGTCTTTGGAGATGGACTTGTAGCCTGGAGATTGCTCATGCTTCCTCACAATTTGGTTTCTCAAGTCCTCAGACAGTTCTTTGGTCGTCTTTCTTTTCTCCATGCTCAATGTGGCACACACAAGGACACAGGTTGAGTCAACTTTAATCCATGTCAACTGGCTGCAAGTGTGATTTAGTTATTGCCAACACCTGTTAGGTGCCACAGGTAAGTTACAGGTGCTGTTAATTACACAAATTAGAGAAGCATCACATGATTTTTCGAACAGTGCCAATACTTTTGTCCACCCTCTTTTTATGTTTGGTGTGGAATTATATCCAATTTGGCTTTAGGACAATTCTTTTTGTGTTTTTTTCATTTAAGACAAATTAAATGAAGATAATACCAAAGAATTTGTTTGCAATCATTTTCAGGAAGAAACTGAGTATTAGCTGACAGAATTACAGGGTTGTCAATACTTTTGGCCACAACTGTATAATAAAACTTTTGTTTTCTTATCTCTCACGTCGGACCGGGGGCTTATCTACAGCATTATAGAATACTGTAGATAAGCCCTGAAAGCATCTTATATCGTCAAAAACTGCTGACAGGTTCCCTTTAAATACTATTTACCTACAGGTTACCAATATATCTGCAGGTAAATAGCATTTTTGCAGCTGACAGGTTATCTTTAGGGGTTCATTTACACAGGCAGGTTTTGACATGTTACATACATCTCACACAATCGCTGACCGCTACATGCAGAACAGAGGAACCGTATGGTCGTGTATTAGGAAGTCATGGCCATGGAGAAATATAAAGCTGGATAAGCCCAGACAATTCCCTGATTTCTCTTATAATCTACTCCTGGCAGAGACTATGAGACAATTGTCATAAAACAGGTTTTTTTTTTTTTTTAAATCTCCAGCTAGTTCAGTATATCAAATAGGTTACTTAGGTTACATATTAACCCTTTTCTCACATTGGACGTACTATCCTGTCCACAGGGGGAGCGCAGCTGATCGCGGCCGGGTGTCAGCTGATTATCACAGCTGACACCCGGCACTATGTGCCAGGAGCGGTCACGGAAGGGAAGAACTGTGCAGGGAGGGGGCTCCCAGCGTGCTTCCCTGGGACCGTAGGAGCAAAGCGAAGTTCTCGTGTTGCACCGAGGGCCTCCTCCCTGCAGCCCCCGGAACCAATATGGCCGCGGGGGCCTTCGGGGTCCTGCAGGGAGGCGGCTTTCTCAATGCCTCCTGCAGTGCCTGTCAGATCGCTGATCTGACACTATATAGTAATGTCCCAACCGGGACAATATAATAAAGTATTAAAAAAAGTGTAAAAATAATTTTTTTAAAATTCATAAATAAATATTCCCTAATCAATTATTTTTTTGTAAATAAAAAAAAACAATAAAAGTACACATATTTAGTATCGCCGCGTCCATAATGACCCGCCCTATAAAACTGTCCCACTAGTTAACCCCTTTAGTGAACCCCTTGAAAAAAAAAACACAAGGGAAAAAACAATGCTTTATCATACCGCCGATCAAAATGCGGACTAACACGCGATCAAAAAGTCGTATATAAACATGGTACCGCTGAAAACGTCATCTTCTCCCGCAAAAAACGAGCCACCATACAGTGTCATCAGCGAAAAAGTAAAAAAGGTATAGCTCGCAGAATAAAGCGATGCAAAAAATAGAATTAGACTTACCGGTAATTCAGTTTCTAGAAACCTTCCACGACAGCATAGGAGGTTGTCTCCACGCCCTAATGGGGGACAGGAAGCACAAGAGGTTAAAAGGTCCCTCCCACCTCCCTCTCACCAGTGACTTATAACTGACCACCGTACCACCGGTTACCTTAAGATTCTCAGAATTTGGCCAAGAATACAGGGAGCGAAATAGAGGTGTCGTGGAAGGTTTCTAGAAACCGAATTACCGGTAAGTCTAATTCTATTTTCTCTAGCAACCTTCCACGACAGCATAGGAGGCATAACAACCTATACTGCACTAGGGGGGGACAACGGCCTGAAGAACCTTTCGGCCAAAGACTAAATCCCTGTTGGACACTAGGTCCTATCTGTAGTGTTTAGTAAAAGTATGTAAGGAGGACCACGTTGCTGCCTTACAGATCTGCTCTGAAGATGCGCCTGCCCTCTCAGCCCATGAGGTAGATTGTGTTGAATGCACCTTGATCCCCGTAGGGGGTGTGATATTCTGCGCTAGGTACGCTTCGGAGATGGCTTTCTTAATCCAATTGGCAATGGTGTTCTTTGCCACCTTCTTTCCTTTGTTTGGACCAGACATATGGACGAACAGGTTGTGGTCGATTCTGTAGGGTTTGGTATATTCTAAGTAGTGGAGAATTATGCGCCTTACATCCAGCGTATGAAACAGCTCTTCTTTAGGGTTCACTGGGTTTTGACAAAATGAAGGAAGAATTATATTCTGCGACCTATGGAAGTCGGACACAACCTTTGGAAGGAAAGATGGATCAAGGGAGAGAACTATAGAATCGTCCCTAATAGTTAGGTAGGGCTCTCTGATTGAGAGAGCTTGGAGCTCTCCTACTCGCCTCGCTGAGTTTATTGCTATAAGGAAGGCTGTTTTACAGGAGAGGAGCTGAGGAGTACAAGATGCTAAGGGCTCAAAGGGTGCTTGAGTGAGCCCTTTAAGCACCACATTTAAGTCCCATGGTGGGATGACCACCTGTTTCTTTGGCTGTAGCCTAGTGGCTGATGTCATGAATCTTCTTATCCACCTGTGGCTGGCCAAGTCGCGGTCAAACATGGAGCTTAACGTTGATACCTGTACCTTCAGTACTTTAGCTCAAGCCCCTTCTGTAAAAAATCTAGGATACGGGAAATGTTAGGGTTTTCTGGGTCAGGTAAATCTGGCAGACACCATGTGGAAAACTTCTTCCATATTTTGTTGTATATAGCAATGGTGACCGGCTTCCGAGACTTCTGAAGGGTTTCTATTACTGCCTCTAACAGACTCCTGGCTCTCAAGATCTGGGTTTCAGTAGCCAGGCCGCTAACTTCATTCCCCGGAGGTTTGGGTGATGTAGAGGGCCCTGCACGTGGAGGTCGTCTTCCAGGGGTAGGAGGAACGGCCTGTCTACCTGTAGTTCTGTAATTAAAGAATACCAGCTCCTTTTCGGCCATAGCGGAGCTACCAGGATGGTTTGTGCTTGATCCTCTCGGATCTTCCTCAGGGTTGCGGCAAGCATTGAAACTGGCGGGAAGGCATATGCCAGCCGAAACCTCCACCTGTGGGCAAAGGCATCTACCCCCAAGGATCTGTCCCTGGGGTTCAGGGAGAAGTAGTTTTTTACTCGAGGATTTTTGCTTGACGCTAGTAGATCCACCTCCGGAAGGCCCCACCTGTTGACCAGCCTCTGAAAAATGTTTTCGTTCAGGCTCCACTCGCCAGGCTGGATACATCTTCTGCTTAGGAAGTCTGCCTGAAGATTGGAGGTACCCTTTAGATGGACGGCTGTTAGGGAAAGGAGGTGTCTTTCAGCCCAGCAAAATATGCTGCCTGAAAGGCCTTCTAGGTTGCTGGATCTTGTTCCACCCTGGTGCCTGATGTGGGCCACTGTTGTTATGTTGTCTGAGTAGACCCTGATATGATGGCCCTGGACTAGGTGTCTTGCCGCCAGGAGAGCTTCCTCCATTGCCTTCAGCTCTCTGAAGTTTGAGGATGTTGTACTCACTTTCTGGTTCCACAGCCCCTGGAATGGTTGTAGGGACACTACGGCTCCCCAGCCTTTCTTGCTGGCGTCTGATGTCACCGTGATCAAGGGGTTCTGGGACCAGTTGATTCCTCTGCGCAGGTTTTTGTGGTCCATCCACCATGCTAGTGAAGCTTTCACTCTCCCTGGGGTCTGGACTCTTTTGTTCAGGCAGGTGTGGTCTCTGTGCCAGTTTCCTAAGATATGGGACTGGAGTATTCTGGAATGGGCCTGCGCCCAAGGTACCGACTGGATGCAGGAGGTCATTGGCCCTAGTACGGACATGGCTGACCTGAGGGTCGGGGACCTCTGTTTCCTGAAGCCCGAGATCTTTAATATTATGGACCTCTGCTGTTCTTCTGGAAGAAAGGACATTTGTCTCTTTGAGTCTAAGAGGACTCCTAAGAATTTTATTTTCTGGAAGGGTTGGATCTGCGATTTTTCTATATTCGGGATCCACCCCAGAGATCGAGTTACCTGACTTTCCAGGGTCTGGTCGGAGGCTCCTATTATCAATAGGTTATCCAGGTAGGGTACAATGCATATACCCTGGCTTCTGATGTGGGACACAGCTTCCGCAATAATCCTGGAAAATACTCGAGGGGCAGAGGATATCCCAAAGGGCAATACGTTGTACTGATAGTGCCTGATCTCTGGACCCTGACAGATCGCAAACCTTTGATACTTCCTGTGGGAAGGATGTATGGGAATGTGGAAATAGGCATCCTTCAGGTCTATGGTTGCCATAAAGTGAGACGGCCCTATTAGGGGAATGGCGGTTTTCACCGACTCCATTTTGAACTTGCGGTATGCAATGTGTCGGTTGAGGCCTTTTAGGTTTATTATTATTCTCGCCTCTCCTGTGGGCTTTTTCACTAGAAACAGTCTGGAATAATGCCCCTTTCCCTGTTCTTCCACAGGGACCTGAGAGATGGCGCGTGATTGGAGAAGGACCTGAATGCCTGACTTTAGTGATAAGGCCTCCCGTGGAGGTAGGGAGGTGACTCTTATACCCCACGGGGGGAAGGATTCGAATTCTAGCAGGAGGCCCTCCTTGATCACGTTGAGGACCCATGGGCTGTTGGAAATCAACTGCCAAGAGTGAAAAGCCCTCGAAAGCCTTCCCCCCACCGGGGGCAAGTCATTGTTTTTCTTGCTGCTGCTGGGGGACCAGGATGTTCCTGCCTCTCCCTTTAGCATAGCTCCATCTTCCAGTCTTTCCCTTCCCTCTCGGCTGGGGTGACTGGTTCTGGGGGGCTCGAAAAAGGTGCTTTTTTGCGGTCCTCTGCTCAGGAAGCACCTTCTTTTTGTCTGTGGCCTTTTCAAGGATTTCATTCAAGGCCGGGCCGAAGACATGTTCGCCTTTGAAGGGTAAAGAGCAGAGTTCAACCTTGGAGGTAACATCCCCGCTCCATGTTTTCAGCCAGAGGGCTCGCCTGGCAGAATTGGACTGTACCATAGTCCTGGCGGAAGTGCAGATCATCTCCATTGAAGCATCCGCCAGGAAGCCTGTAGCTCTCTGTAGTATGGGAAGGGAGTTAAGGAGATCACCCCTTGAGGTCCCTCGAGAAATATGACTCTAGTTCCTCTAACCATTGGAAGAGAGACCTAGACACGCATGTGGACGCAATTCCTGATTTTAAGGCAAAGGCGGAGGTCTCCCATGTTTTCCTTAGGAGGCACTCTGCTTTACGGTCCATCGGGTCTCTAAGCTGGGAGACATCATCAAATGGAAGAACTGTTTTCTTTACCAATCTTGCCACTTGGACATCAACTTTTGGAATGTCCCATTTAACCGCCTCCCCCTCCAGGTGAACTCTATGACTGGTTCATCCTCCAGGCCCATCGTGGCACGTACTGTACCGACCAGCTCCTCCACGTATTCTGCAGAAAGGAGGTATTTTCTAGCTTCAGCTGATATGGAGGTTCCCGATTGTTCCCAGTTTTCGGAGCCTGAGTTGTATGAATGTTCTGACCCGGACTCTGAGTCCTCTATTTGAATTTTACGTTTCTTTGGGGAAGGTTAGCCCCCAGTCGGAGGGAATGGAGGTGGTGGAGCGGGGGACAGGGCGGCGAGTCTGAACCTGTTGAGTGACTAGTTTGCGGATTTCGCCAATCAATGACAGGTGCTCAGACCTGACTACCCTGTCCGTGCAAGTTTGACACACTTTTTTCCCCCAATTTGAGGGAAGTTTTGCGCTACATATGGCACATTTAGCCGGCTTGCTGGTGGTATTCGTGCTTTTGTGGGCAGACTTTTCTCCCTATAAGAGAGGAGAGAAGTATTTTAAGGACCTCTATTCCAGGACCGCACAACTAGGACCCACCCCAGGTACAATTACTGTGGCTGGGGCATCGCTGGGCTCTGCAGATGCAGGGCAGGAGGACCCGTCCATGCTGGCAGGGGATTTCGTCTTACCTGTCGGCGTCTTCCGGCGGGTTAAAAAGGGGTTAACCCCGCCCTCAGCGCTGATTCTTTCATTTTTCCCCTCCTCCTCCCTGGGTCCTGGGGCAGGCACACCTAGCGCTGGCGAGCACCACGCGCTGGCCGCCATGACAGGAAGTCGTCACACATACCCCGGAAGTGACCCGCGCGTGACATCACCGCACAGCACGCATAGGAGGAGGAGAGACCAGAGAGCTGCGGGAGGCCTCCGGTCGGGCATCACTGGCCCGCTTTACTCCCCCTAGGGGAGCGCGGGTGGGCCAGGAAAGGTCATCCGAAGACGGGAGCAGAACGGAGGAGGGGAGGCAGCGCCGCCGACCACCACTGCCCGGCTTTAAAGGACAATCCAGGTACGCTGCAGCAGCCGGCCACACAGCATACCAAAACCTCTCCATGCCCCATAGGGGACAGGAAAGACACTGGTGAGAGGGAGGTGGAAGGGACCTTTTAACTTCTCATGCTTCCTGTCCCCCATTAGGGCGTGGAGACAACCTCCTATGCTGTCGTGGAAGGTTGCTAGAGAAATAATTATATTTTATATAAAATTTATTTTATTGTATAAAAAAGGTAAAACATAAAAAATTATATAAATGAGGTTTCGCTGTAACCGTACTGACCCGAAGAATAAAATCACTTTATCAATATTACCACACGTGGAACAGAAATTCAGAAATAAACAGAACATAAACAGAAATAAAAGAAATTCATGAAATGTCACGTGCCGGAAAATTGTACCATTGAAAACGCCAATTTGTCACGCAAAAAATAAGACCTCACATGACTCTGTGGGTCAAAATATTTTGAGAAATCATAGCTCTCAAAATGTGGTGATGCAAAAACTATTTTTACAATAAAAAGCGTCTTTTAGCGTGTGACAGCTGCCAAACATAAAAACCTGCTATAAATAGTAAATCAAACCCCCCTTTATCACCCCCTTAGTTAGGGAAAAATTATAAAATAAAAATAAAATGTATTTATTTCCATTTTCCCATTAGGGTTAAGGCTAGGGTTAGGGCTAGGGTGGAGATTAGAGTTAGGGGTGTGTTGGGGTTAGGGTTGGAGTTAGAATTGGGGTGTTTCCACTGTTTAGGCACATCAGGGGCTCTCCAAACGCTACATGGTGTCTGATCTCAATTCTGCGTTGAAAAAGTCAAACGGTGCTCCTTCCCTTCCAAGCTCCACCATGCGCCCAAACAGTGGTTTACTCCCACATATGGGGTATCGGCCTACTCAGGACAAATTGCACAACTTTTGGGGTCCGATTTCTCCTGTTATCCTTGGGAAAATAAAAAATTGGGAGGCAATAATATCATGTTTGTGGAGAAAAATATGATTTTTGTATTTTTATGGCTCTACGTTATAAACTTCTGTGACGCACTCGGGAGTTCAAAGTGCTCACCACACATCTAGATAAGTTCCTTGGGGGGGGGGTCTAGTTTCCAAAATGGGGTCACTTGTGGGGGTTTCCACTGTTTAGGCACATCAGAGGCTCTCCAAACGCGACATGACACCTGCAGACCATTCCATCAAGGTCTGCATTCCAAAATATCACTATTTCCCTTCCGAGCCCCAACGTGTGCCCATACAGTAGTTTTCTCCCACATATCGGGTATCAGCGTACTCAGGACAAATTGGACAACAACTTTTGGGGTCCAGTTTTTCCTGGTACCCTTGGGAGAATAAAAAAAATAGTAACTAAAAGATCATGTTTGTGGAAAAAATATGATTTTTTTTATTTACACGCCCGGGCGTTATAAACTTCTGTGAAGCACTTGGGGGTTCAAAGTGCTCACCACACATCTAGATAAGTTCCTCAGGGGTCTAGTTTCCAAAATGGGGTCACTTGTGGGGAGTTTCCAATGTTTAGGCACATCAGGGGCTCTCAAAACGCGACATGGCGCCCGATCTCAATTCCAGCCAATTTTTCGTTGAAAAAGTCAAACGGCGCTCCTTCCCTTCCGAGCTCTGCCATGCGCCGGAATAGTGTCCCCCCCCCACATATCAGGTATCAGCGTACTCAGGACAAATTGCACAATAACTTGCAGTCCAATTTCTCTTGTTACACTTGGTAAAATTAAAAAAAGTTGGACCTGAATGATTTTTTTTGTGAAAAAAAGTTAAATGTTCTTTTTTTAAACATTCAAAAAAATCCTGTGAAGCACCTGAACGGTTAAAAAACTTCTTGAATGTGGTTTTGAGCAACTTGAGGGGTGAAGTTTTTAGAATGGTGTCAATTTTGGGTATTTTCTATCATATAGACCCCTCAAAGTGACTTCAAATGTGATATGGTCCCTAAAAAAAAATGGTGTTGTAAAAATGAGAACTCGCTGGTCAACTTTTAACCCTTATAACTTCCTAACAAAAAAAAAATTTTGGTTCCAAAATTGTGCTCATGTAAAGTAAATATGTGGGAAATGTTAAGTTTTTTGTGTGCCATATCTCTGTGATTTAAGGGCATGAAAATTCAAAGTTGGAAAATTGCGAAATTTTCAAAATTTTTGCCAAATTTCCGTTTTTTTCACAAATAAACGCAAGTTATATGAATGAATTTTTACCACTAACATGAAGTACAGTATGTCACGAGAAAACAATGTCAGAATCACTGGGATCCATGGAAGCGTTCCAGAGTTATTACCTCATAAAGGGACCGTGGTCAGAATTGTAAAAATTGGCCGTCATTAACCCCTTAACCCCCAAGGCTGCTTTGCATGTTAATGACTAGGCCAATTTTTACAATTCTGACCACTGTCCCTTTATGAGGTCATACAGTGCCATGCGAAAGTATTCGGCCCCTTGGAACTTTTCAACCTTTTCCCACATATCATGCTAAGACATGTCAATGTGGAATATATGTAATTCGAATTGCAATACAGCTTTAGAATTATAGAAAAAATATATGAGACTCTTAGGGTGTGTGCACACGCTGCGGATTCTGCTGCGGATCCGCAGCGGTTTTGGCCCTGCAGATCCACAGCAGTTTCTGCTGCGGTGTACAGTACCATACTATCCTATGGGAAATGGAAACCGCAGTGCAGATGGTGCGGATTTTTCTGTGCAGATTTGCTGCAGTTTCTAATCTGCAGAAAGAATTGACATGTCAATTCTTTCTGCGGATTCCGCTGCGGTTTACCATCTCCTCCATTGTAGAGGTGATAAACCGCAGGGCAAAACTGCAGGCTAATCCACAGATAAACCGCAGGTCTTTTGACCTGCGGATTTACCTGCGGATTTTGCAAAATCCGCGCGGATCAATCCGCAGACCAATCCACAGCGTGTGCACACACCCTTAGCATAAAATTTGGCAAATATTATCTGCCCACCAGCCAACGTCAAGGCGGCCTCAAATCTGATGGGTACCTACACTGTGTGAATACCTCTCTAAGGCTGATGTCTGAATTCCTGGGTGAATATGGACACCTCTGTCAGCAATGCCTGCATTTATGGGTAAGTAGGGACCTGCTATATTATATGCAACCATTCTTTGTATATTGTATATGGGGGTAGCTCCTCTTGGTATGCACCTATTCAGATTAGTTTGGATGTGCCAGTCAGTTTTTTTGTCTCTTTTCCCACATATCAAGCGTCAAACATAAAGATACCAAATGTAAATTTTTGGTGAAGAATCAACAACAAGTGGAACACAATTGTGAAGTTGAACAGAATTTGTTGGTTATTTAAAATTTTTATGGAAATTGAAAAACTGAGAAGTGGGGCGTGCAATATTATTCGGCCCCTTTACTTTCAGTGCAGCAAACTCACTCCAGAAGTTCATTGCGGATCTCTGAATGATCCAATGTTGTCCTAAATGACTAATGATAAATATAATTCACCTGTGTGTAATCAAATCTCTGTGTGACGGAGTCAGCTTACGCTGAGT
Source organism: Dendrobates tinctorius (assembly GCF_039654945.1). NCBI lineage: Eukaryota > Metazoa > Chordata > Amphibia > Anura > Dendrobatidae > Dendrobates > Dendrobates tinctorius. The sequence continues at coordinate 40,471,801 of NW_027361797.1, forward strand.
CGTTTTCTTTAGAGTGGACCCTCTGGGTAGTGGAACCCACCCATCTAGGGCGAGCTGACCTTGTGAGGAACCACTCCCTAATACAGGGAGTGTCAGGGGTAAGACCAAGGGGGTGAGCCACCACAACTGCTGGAACCAGACGGCCGGCTCAGGTAGACACTAAGTACGAGTGTCAGATAACAAGGACGTGCAGGAAACAAGACAAGACGTGAGTTCAAGGTATCTTCATTAAGGCAAACTCAGGTTAACATCAGGTGCAAAACGTGAAAACAGGAAAACACAGCAAGGTGCGTGCGTGGCACGCCAAGGTCCATAGCATGTTACGTGCCAGAAGGTACGCCTGGTTATCAGCAAGGACTCGATGGCATCAGATTCCGGACAGCTGGCAACGATCGATAGGATCAGGGCATCAGGCTGTGGACATAAGCTCCGGACATCAGGCCGCAGTCGTCAGACTTACGATCTCTGGCAGCGATCGGCAGGTTCCGGGCATCCGACAGGCAAACCAAGGTTAAGGCAAGGTGGCACGACAGATCTCCAGACATGGTGCGTGTTAGGGAAAACGCCAAGGTCCAAGGCAAGAATCCAGGCAGGGTGCGTGCTAAGGGCACACCAGGGTCCAGGGCAAGTTGCACGGCAAGGTACGTGTAGGGGACACGCCAAGTTCAAAGTTCAACGTACAAGACAGGGTGCGTGTGTAGGGACACGCCAGGGTCCAAGGCAAGGTCCTGCGTGTGCCGAGGGGCACGCCAGAGTCAAGGTTCAAGGCAAGGTCCTGCGCGTGCTGAGGGGCACGCCAGGGTTCAGGCTAAGGCAAGGGCCTGCACGTGCTAGGAGGCACGCCAGGGTACAGGCTAAGGCAAAGGCCTGCGCGTGCTAGGAGGCACGCCAGGGTTCAGGCTAGGGCCTGTGCATGCAGGAGGGCACGACAGGGTATAGGCTAGGACCTGTGCGTGCTAGAGGGCACAACAGGGTACATTGCAAGACCTGCGCGTACTTTTACAGAAGCACGGGGAGGTATGCCAAGGAGCAGGCTAGGGCCTGCGCGTGCCAAGAGGGCACGCAAAGCACAGTGCAGAGACAGCGTGGGTGCAAGGGAGCACAGAGAGCACAGCTGGGGCACTGGCTAGCTGGTCGGGCTGCGGCACAGGCAGACGGGCAAGACTCCGGCGAGACCGGCTGAGGCATAACAGGCGACACAGCGGTCACTGGCTGACTAGCACGGCTGAGGCACAAGCAGGCGGACACGGCTGAGGCACAGACAGGAGGCTAGGAAGGCCAGGCGCGTGCAAAGGGCACGCGAAGAAACAAGGCAAGGCAGGGCAAGGTACAGAGCAAGGAGCGGAACGTAGGCAGTAGCACAGAGCCAGGTACAAGAGAAGAGAAGCGGAGTGTATGCTAGAGCCCAGAGTCGGGTACAGAGACATTGAGCTAGCAGCGGAGCGTAGGCCGAAGCCCAGAGCCAGGTCAAGGCAGAGCCTTGAGACTAGCCTAGAAATGTGCAAGAGAGCACCATAGGTCAGAGAGCAGGAATGGTGCATGTGCCAGGAGGCACAACAGAGCACCATAGGTAAGAGAGGAGGAATGGTGCGTGTGCCAGGAGGCACAACAGAGCACCCTAGGTTAAACAGCAGGAATGGTGCATGTGCCAGGAGGCACAACAGAGCAGCCTAGGTCAGAACAAGGAAGACCAGGCAGAAACAGGGAAGAGGAAGCACTACAAAGAAAGCATAGGCAAGACATGGCGAAGCAGGCAGAGAACATAGGAAGGACTACAAGTCAAAGCATAGCAAAAGCAAGACATGACAAAGCAGGCAAAGGCAGAGAACACAGGAAGGACTACAAGTCCAAGCATGACAGAGACAAAACATGGCACAAAGGACAACACAAGACATGGCACATGACAAGAGGCAGCATACAAGCACAGAGGGTGTGCAGAGACGCACGACAGGGCAGAGTGCAGAGGCACAGAATACAGGGAGCGACCGAGCAGACCAAGCAGCCAAGCAGGGAAGCCACACAATACTCAGGCCCCGACCATAGGAAGGGGCGGTCTGATATAGCACTTCCGGGTCAGACCAGGGGAGGGCTTCCGTTTTAAGATCCTCCAGGATCATAGAGTGCATTGCTGGATCAGGTTCTGCAGGACCATAGGAAAGGTCACATGATCAGGGTCTCCAGGATCATAGAGACGATCACAGCAGGCAGAGCAGAGACGGTTGGTTACCCAGCAACGGCGTGCAGTCATGAGGTAAAGCACACATGCGCACTGGCAATGACGGACAGCCATGAGATGAGGCGCGCGTGCACACTGCTCCAGGCATCTTTCAGTATAAGACATAACGGGCATGATAGTTCGGTGAGCGTGCACACTGCTCCAGGAGTCATGCGGCATACCAGACATGGCGGACATGACAGTTCGGTGCGCGTGAACAATGCTCCAGTGGTCAAGTGGCATAACAGACATGATGAGCATGATAGTTCGGTGCATGTGCACACTGCTCCAGGGGACATGCGGCATAATAGACATAGCGGGCATGACACTCTAAATGCACCTGCTCTGTGATAGTCTCAGGGTTCTGTTTGAAGCACAGAGAGCATCATGAAGACCAAGGAACACAACAGGAAGGTCCGTGATACTGTTGAGGAGAAGTTTAAAGCCGGATTTGGATACAAAATGATTTCCAAAACTTTAAAACATCCCAAGGAGCACTGTGCAAGCGATCATATTGAAATGGAATGAGTATCATACCACTGCAAATCTACCAAGACCCGGCCGTCCCTGTAAACTTTCATCTCAAACAAGGAGAAGACTGATCAGAGGTGCAGCCAAGAGGCCCATGATCACTCTGGATGAACTGCAGAGATATACAGCTGAGATGGGACAGTCTGTCCATAGGACAACAATCAGTCGTACACTGCACAAATCTGGCCTTTATGGAAGAGTGGCAAGAAGAAAGCCATTTCTCAAAGATATTCATAAAAAGTGTCGTTTAAAGTTTCCAACAAGCTACCTGGGAGACACACCAAACATGTGGAAGAAGGTGCTCTGGTCAGATGAAACCAAAATCAAACTTTTTGGCAACAATGCCAAACGATATGTTTGGCGTAAAGGCAACACAGCTCATCACCCTGAATACACCATCCCCACTGTCAGACATGGTGGTGGCATCATCATGGTTTGGGCCTGCTTTTCTTCAGCAGGGACAGGGAAGATGTTTAAAATTGATGGGAAGATGGATGGAGCCAAATACAGGACCATTCTTGAAAAAAAACCTGTTGGAGTCTGCAAAAGACCTGAGACTGGGACGGAGATATGTCTTCCAACAAGACAATGATCCCAAACATAAAGCAAAATCTACAGTGGAATGGTTCAATGTACAAAACTGATAGAAACACACCCCAAGCGACTTGCAGCTGTAATCGCAGCAAAAGGTGGCTGTGCCGCTCAACGACACCCTCGGAGCTGAAGCCATTACCTATATTATAAACTATAATATACAATACAAAGTATTAAGTTAAAGGGGCCGAATAATATTGCATGCCCCACTTTTCAGTTTTTAAATTTCCACAAAAATTTAAAATAAGCAATAAATTTCGCTCAACTTCACAATTGTGTTCCACTTGTTGTTAATTCTTCACCAAAAATTTACATTTGGTATCTTTGTGTTTGAAGCATGATATGTGGGAAAAGGTTGAAAAGTTCCAGGGGGCCGAATACTTTCGCAAGGCACTGTAACTCTGGAACGCTTCCATGGATCCCGGTGATTCTGACACTGTTTTCTCATGACATATTGTACTTCATGTTAGTGTTAAAATTTAATTCCTATAACTTGCGTTTATTTGTGAAAAAAAAAACGGAAATTTGGCGAAAATTTTGCAATTTTCCATCTTTGAATTTTTATGCCCTTAAATCACAGAGATATGGCACACAAAAAACTTAAGTAACATTTCCCACATGTTTACTTTAGATCGGCACAATTTTGGAACCAAAATTTTTTTTTGTTAGGAAGTTATAAGGGTTAAAAGTTGACCAGCGATTTCTCATTTTCACAAAACCATTTTTTGTTAGGGACCACATCACATTTGAAGTCACTTTGAGGGGTCTATATGATAGAAAATACCCAAAAGTGACACAATTCTAAAAACTGCACCCCTGACGGTACTCAAAACCACATTCAAGAAGTTTATTAACCCTTCAGGTGCGTCACAGGAATTTTTTGAATGTTTAAAAAAAGAAGATTTAACTTTTTTTTCACAATAAAATTAATTCAGGTCCCAATTTGTTTTATTTTACCAAGGGTAACAGGAGAAATTGGACTGTAAAAGTTTTTGTGCAATTTGTCCTGAGTACGCTGATACCTGATATTTAGGGGGGGGAGGGGGAAACCACTGTTTCGGTGCATGGCAGAGCTCAGAAGGGAAGGAGCGCCGTTTGACTTTTTTAACGCAAAATTGGCTGGAATTGAGATCAGACTCCATGTCACGTTTGGAGAGCCCCTGATGTGCCTGAACAGTGGAAAACCCCCACAAGTGACCCCATTTTGGAAACTAGACCCTCTGAGGAACTTATCTAGATGTGTGATGAGAACTTTGAACCCCCAAGTGCTTCACAGAAGTTTATAAAGTACAGCCGTAAAAGTAAAAAATCATATTTTTTCCACAAAAATTATCTTTTCACCCCCAATTTTTATTTTTTCAAGGAAAAAAGGACTTCAAAAGTTATTGTGCAATTTGTCCTGAGTACGCTGATACCCCATATGTGGGAGTAAAACACTGTTTGGGCGCATGGCAGAGCTCAGAAGGGAAGGAGCGCCGTTTGACGCAAAACTGGCTGGAATTGAGATCGGGCGCCATGTCGTGTTTGGAGAGCCCCTGATGTGCCTGAACAGTGGAAAAACCCCCACAAGTGACCCAATTTTGGAAACTAGACCCCCTGAGGAACTCATCTAGATATTTGGTGAGAACTTTGAACTCCCAAGGGCTTCACAGAAATTTATAACGCCCGAGCGTGAAAATAAAAAAAATCATTTTTTCCACAAACATGTTCTTTTAGTCCCCAATTTTTTTTATTTTCCCAAGGGTAACAGGAGAAATTGGATCTCAATAGTTGTTGTCTAATTTGTCCAGAGTACGCTGATACCCCATATGTGGGAGAAAACTACTGTATGGGCACACGTTGGGGCTCGGAAGGGAAGTAGTGACGTTTTGGAATGCAGACTTTGATGGAATGGTCTGCTGGTGTCATGTCACGTTTGGAGAACCCCTGATGTGCCTAAACTGTGGAAACCCCCCACAAGTGACCCCATTTTGGAAACTAGACCCCCCAAGGAACTCATCTAGATGTGTGGTGAGCACTTTGAACCCCCAAGTGCTTCACAGAAGTTTATAATGTAGAGCCAAAAAATTTTAAAAATCATTTTTTTCCACAAAAATGATATTTTTGTCCTTAATTTTTTATTTTCCCAAGGGTAACAGGAGAAATTGGACCCCAAAATGTTGTGCAATTTGTCCTGAGTATGTTGACACACCATATGTGGGGGTAAACCAATGTTTGAGTGCTTGGCAGAGCTTGGAAGAGAAGGAGCACCGTTTTACCTTTTCAACGCAGAATTGGCTGGAATTCAGATCAGACGCCATGTTGCATTTGGAGAGCCCCTGATGTGCCTAAACAGTGGAAACCCCCCAATTCTAACTCCAACCCTAACCCCAACCCACCCCTAACCCTAATGGGAAAATGGAAATAAGTACATTTTTTTAATTGTATTATTTTTCCCTAACTAAGGGGGTGAGAAAGGGGGGTTTGATTTACTATTTATGGCGGTTTTTATGTTTGGCAGCTGTCACACGCTAAAAGACGCTTTTTATTTTAAAAATAGCTTTTGCATCACCACATTTTGAGAGCTATAATTTTTCCATATTTTGACTCAGAGTCATGTGAGGTCTTATTTTTTGCGGGACTAGTTGACGTTTTTATTGGTACCATCTTCGGGCACATGACATTATTTAATCGCTTTTTATTCCGATTTTTGGGACACAAAATGAACAGAAACCAGAATATGAATTTCTTTTTTTTTTTTTTGGGGGGGGGGGGGGGCGTTTACACCGTTCTGCGTGGGGTAAAATTGATAAAGCAGTTTTATTCTTCGGTTCAGTACGATTACAGCGATACCTCAATTAAATCTTTTTTTACGTTTTGACGCTTTTATACAATAAAAACAATTTTATATAAAAAATTATTTTTGCATTGCTTTATTCTGTGAGCTATAACTTTATTTTTTCGGTGATGACGCTGTGTGGCGACTCGATTTTTGGGGGACAAGATGACATTTTTAGAGGTACCATGGTTATTTATATCCGAGTTTTTGATCGCGCATTATTGAACTTTTTAGTTCGGTGGTATGATGATAAAGCATTGCTTTTTATTTTTTTTCAAGGGGTTCACTAAAGGGGTTAACTAGTTTGACAGTTTTATAGAGCGGGTTCTTACGGACGTGGTGATACTAAATATGTGTACTTTTATTGTTTGTTTTTTTATTTACAAAAAAAAAGAATTTATTAGAGAAGTTTTTAATAATTATTTTTACACTTTTTTTTTTTACTTTATTATATTGTGCCAGTGTGGGACAAAATAATAAAGTGTCAGATCGCTGATCTGACACTTTGCAGTGCAGTGTCAGATCAGAGATCTGACAGGCATTACTGCAGGCTTTCTTAGCGTCTGCTCTCAGCAGGCACTGAGAAAGTCGCCAAGACCCCGAAGGCTCCCGCAGCTATCTTGGATCCGGGGGCCTGCAGTGAGGGATTTGATTGCGCTGTTCCGAAGGTCTCAGGGAAGCACGCAGGGAGCCTCCATGCTTAATCGCAGTGTGCCAAGGGTTAATGTGCCGAGGGCGGTCCGTGACCGCCCCTGGCACATAGTGCCGGGTGTCAGCTGTGATAATCAGCTGACACCCGGCTACCATCAGCGGCGCCGCTAATCGCGGCAACATACTATCCCGTACCCAGTCATACGGGTCCGGGTACCGTGGACGGGATAGTACGTCACATGTCAAATAGGGGTTAACATGCAAACCACCCTTGGGAGCAAAGGGGTTAATCCTGGAACCAGAACTCTGATGGATATGATGTAAAACACTAAACTAGATACTATGTGAATGAGGTGTCAGGTGTTTTTGATGATCTATCATCCCTGTCTATTCTTAAATCCATATTATAGATAACACAACCGGTCTTATTACATACTAGATGGAGGCTCGATGCTATCGCATCGGGAGGGCACAGAGCTCTGCACGCGGGATTTCCGTTACAAACAGAGAGATATACTCACCTTCCGACGGCCCCCAATCTCCTCTCCTCGCTCCCGGCATCTTCGCGCTAAGGCCGGTTTCACATTAGCGCTTTTTAAGCGCACGCACGGCCGGGGGTAGCTCCGCCCCCGAGCCGGCTCTCTGCCCGGCGTGCCCGCCCCTTGCTTGTAGCGCCGCCTACTAGCGGACAGCGGCGCCTGCGATCGGCGCACCCTATCTTTAGCATAGGGTGCGCAGATCTTGCGCAGGCCGTGCGCTAGTTGCGCTTTGACCTGCGCTGCGCACTATTAACGGTGCGCCGTGCGCGCCAAAATCCGAAAAGTTTGATTTTGGCGCGCACGGCGCACCGTCAAAAGTGCGCAGCGCAGGTCAAAGCGCAACTAGCGCACGGCCTGCGCACGATCTGCGCACCCTATGCTAAAGATAGGGTGCGCCGATCGCAGGCGCCGCTGTCCGCTAGTAGGCGGCGCTACAAGGGGCGGGCACGACGGGCAGAGAGCCGGCTCGGGGGCGGAGCTACCCCCGGCCGTGCGTGCGCTTAAAAAGCGCTAATGTGAAACCGGCCTAAGCATTACTGGGACCGGAGATGATGTCAGTCTCGCGAGAGTGCGACGTCATCAGCGGTCTTTCGCACAAAGCATTACTGGGACTGGAAGATGCCGGGTGCGTGGTGAGAGGAGGGAAAGAGTCTGGGGGCTGTCAGAAGGTGAGTATATCACTATTTTTTATTTTAATTCTATTTTTTTTTTTACAGGTTTATGGTACCCAGAGCCTGGAGGAGAGACTCCTCTCCTCCAGACCCTGGGTACCATCTGCACACTGAGCGCGTCGCTGCTGTCCTCCGTGCGACAGGAGATGACCCGCAGCAACTGTCAAGAGATCAGCGGTTAATTATATAATTCCACATGTGTTAATTCATAGTTTTGATTCCTTCAGAGTGAATCTACAATTTTTATGGTCATGAAAATAAAGAAAACTCTTTGAATGAGAAGGTGCGTCCAAACTTTTGCTCTGAACTGTAGTAGATGGCACTATCACATTGTCAGCCATAATTAATAATCTGTGTTTTAGGTGAACTAGAGAATCTATGACCAAAAAAACTGAGAAAACTCATAACAAAAAACGTCAAGCCTAAAATTGTCTGGTTTGGTGAATGAGGAGATATTGAGTCTTCTTTGCTTTAGTGATGACTCCTCACTTTGGCAGTTACCTGTAGGAACGTCCTCTTTGCACCACTCATCATCCCGCACATCACTGTCTCCTTCCTTCATTTTGGCATCAGCTTTGATAATCTTCAGATATTTGCCTGGATGTCAAAGCTGTGAAAGTAATAATGTAAAAGTCACGGACAGAAGGAAAACTCGCAAGGAATGTTCTAGATGGAGGCTTTTACTAAAAGCCCATGGGGCACCTGAGCCGCCAAAACATGCTGACATCTCCACCTCCTATATCACTGGCGCTGCCCTCAGTCAGTACGTCGGAGTGTAGTGATAGAAGCCGGCGTCACTGTAAGTATTCTGAATTATGGCAAAGTCATTTCCTTCATTAACCCCTTAGTGACTGGGCCAAATTTTTGAATTCTGACCAATGTCACTTTATGGGGTAATAACTCTGGAATGCTTAACAAATCCCACTGATTCTGAGACTGTTTTTTCATGGCACATTATAATTTATAATAATGATAAATTTAGGTTGATATATTTTGTGTTTATTTATAAAAACTATCAGAAATTTTACAAAAATTGAAAAAAATTAGCAATTTTCAAACTCTGAATGATTATTCCTTTAAGACCAGTTTCACACGTCAGTGGCTCCGGTACATGTAGTGAGTTTTCTCATGTACCGGAGACACTGACACACTTAAACCCATTCTAATGAATGGGTCTATGCACATGTCAGTGGGTTTTCATGAGCCGTGTGCAAAACATGGAGACATGTCCGTTTTAACATGGACACACGGCCCGGCCCGCAACACGTGCTGTACACGTGCACACGGAGAACTGTTCACACAGTCCTTCGTGCTCTCGGACGGCCGCCGGGAGAAAGCAGCTACTGTAAGCGCTGTTCCCGGCGGCTGGTGCTGAAGCCGGCTGACATTCTGCTCTCCTGCTCTGCCGGCAGAGCAGAATGAATGAAAACCCAACGTGGGGTCCCCTCCTTATCATAACCAACCAGACGAAACTTACAGCTGGGGGCTGCATCCCTCAGCTGTCAGCTTCAGCCAGGTTGGTTGTGAAGAATAGAGGGGTCCCCACGCTGTTTTTTTAATTATTTAAATAATTTTAAAAAACGGCGTGGGGTCCCCCCTATTTTTGACAACCAAACTGACTAAGGCTGGTTTCACATTCGCGTTAAAACAACGCTGCGCCCTGCGTCGTTAAGCCCCGCCCCGAGCCGGCTCCCTGCCCGCCCCATCCGGGATCACCGCCTACTTTCACATTTGCACGCATGCGATCGGCGCACCCTATCTTTAGCATAGGGTGCGCAGATCATGCGCTGCCAGTGTGAAAGTAGCGTGCTGCGCACTTTTGACGGTGCGCCGTGCGCGCCGAAATGCAGCATGTTGCATTTCGGCGCGCACGGCGCACCGTCAAAAGTGCGCAGCACGCTACTTTCACACTGGCAGCGCATGATCTGCGCACCCTATGCTAAAGATAGGGTGCGCCGATCGCATGCGTGCAAATACGAAAGTAGGCGGTGATCCCGGATGGGGCGGGCAGGGAGCCGGCTCGGGGCGGGGCTTAACGACGCAGGGCGCAGCGTTGTTTTAACGCGAATGTGAAACCAGCCTAAAGCTGACAGCTGAGGACTGATATTCTCAGGCTGGTAAGGGGCCATTGATCTTGGCCCCACCCAGCCTAAAAACAGCGGCCGCCAGCTGCCCAGAAAAGGTGCATCTATTAAATGCTCTTGATCTGGAGCTTTGCCTGGTTCTTCCCACTTGCCCTGTAGCGGTGGCAAGTGGGGTAATAAAGGGTTAATAGCACCTTTCTATTATAAGGTGCCATTAAGCACGGATTAGTAATGGAGAGGTGTCAATAAGACACCGATCCACTACTAATCCTACAGTAAAGAAAGAGATAACACAATTCCCATATACCGCTATACAGGAAAATGAAGAGATCCAAAATGTTTAAAAAAAAAAAAAATTATTATTACAAATAAATTTAAAAACCACATCTAAAAAAGCAAAATGCCGTTTTATGGGGCGCCAGAGCACAAAATTACAATTGTGCATCAATAGGACACCTACAGTTGTGGCCAAAAGTATTGACACCCCATGCAATTCTGTCAGATAATACTCAGTTTCTTCCTGAAAATGATTGCAAACACAAAGTCTTTGGTATTATTATATTCATTTAATTTGTCTTAAATGAAAAAACACAAAAAGAATTGTCCTAAAACCAAATTGGATATAATTCCACATCAAACATAAAAACGAGGGTGGACAAAAGTATTGGCACTGTTCGAAAAATCATGTGATGCTTCTCTAATTTGTGCAATCAACAGCACCTGTAACTTACCTGTGGCACCTAACAGGTGTTGGCAATAACTAAATCACACTTGCAGCCAGTTGACATGGATTAAAGTTGACTCAACCTCTGTCCTGTGTCCTTGTGTGTGCCACATTGAGCATGGAGAAAAGAAAGAAGACCAAAGAACTGTCTGAGGACTTGAGAAACCAAATTGTGAGGAATCATGAGCAATCTCAAGGCTACAAGTCCATCTCCAAAGACCTGAATGTTCCTGTGTCTACTGTGCGCAGTGTCATCAAGAAGTTTAAAGCCCATGGCACTGTGACTAACCTCCCTAGATGTGGACGGAAAAGAAAAATTGACAAGAGATTTCAACGCAAGATTGTGCGGATGTTGGATAAAGAACCTCGACTAACATCCAAACAAAGTTCAAGCTGCCCTGCAGTCCGAGGGTACAACAGTGTCAACCCGTACTATCCGTCGGCGTCTGAATGAAAAGGGACTGTATGGTAGGAGACCCAGGAAGAGCCCACTTCTTACCCCGAGACATAAAAAAGCCAGGCAGGAGTTTGCCAAAACTTACCTGAAAAAGCCTAAAACGTTTTGGAAGAATGTTCTCTGGTCAGATGAGATAAAAGTAGAGCTTTTTGGGCAAAGGCATCAACATAGAGTTTACAGGAGAAAAAAAAGAGGCATTCAAAGAAAAGAACACGGTCCCTACAGTCAAACATGGCGGAGGTTCCCTGATGTTTTGGGGTTGCTTTGCTGCCTCTGGCACTGGACTGCTTGACCGTGTGCATGGCATTATGAAGTCTGAAGACTACCAACAAATTTTGCAGCATAATGTAGGGCCCAGTGTGAGAAAGCTGGGTCTCCCTCAGAGGTCATGGGTCTTCCAGCAGGACAATGACCAAAAACACACTTCAAAAAGCACTAGAAAATGGTTTGAGAGAAAGCCTTGGAGACTTCTAAGGTGGCCAGCAATGAGTCCAGACCTGAATCCCATAGAACACCTGTGGAGAGATCTAAAAATGGCAGTTTGGAGAAGGCACCCTTCAAATATCAGGGACCTGGAGCAGTTTGCCAAAGAAGAATGGTCTAAAATTCCAGCAGAGCATTGTAAGAAACTCATTGATGGTTACCGGAAACGGTTGGTTGCAGTTATTTTGGCTAAAGGTTGTGCAATCAAGTATTAGGCTGAGGGTGCCAATACTTTTGTCTGGCCCATTTTTGGAGTTTTGTGTGAAATGACCAATGTTTTGCTTTTTGCTTCATTCTCTTTTGTTTTTTCATTTAAGTCAAATTAAATGAAGATAATAATACCAAAGAATTTGTGATTGCAATCATTTTCAGGAAGAAACTAAGTATTATCTGACAGAATTGCAGGGGTGTCAATACTTTTGGCTACAACTGTATAATGGCTGCATATGTCTGAGAGTTCCCAGGAGGGGGAATGATCGTCAGGACCGAGAAGCAGCTATGAGAAGGTAACCCGGAGAGGGGATATAACTGTGAGGCTAAGAGAGCCTGTGTGCCGGAGATAACAAAGCCTGTGTGACCACAGGGATAACAGAGCAGAACTCTGTCATGGACTCTATGCTAATTTGATATGAACTTTCTGTTGCTGTTTGGTTTATGCTGCATAATAAACCGAATGAACTGAGTTATGTTGAGAAACCTGTGCTGGACCTGATTTATCGGCTGTCTAGCGAGTATCCCCTACCTGAATAACAAGCGCTACCTTACATCGTGGAATTGCATCAATTCTGCAGTGTAGTGCACAGCCAATGTTAGTCAAGGTGAAATTAAGAATTGTTGTGCACATGCTGCGGAAAAATCCTCGCAGATTTGCAATGTTATATTTTCCGCAGCATGTCAATTATTTTTGCGGATCTGCAGTGTTTCTGCACCCACTGACTTCCATTGAGTCAGGCACATCCGCAGCAAAACCGCAGATGTAAAGATTTGAGGATTTGATGTTGATGTGAGTTTGAGAAACGCTGCACAACGGGAGGAGGAAGAGTGTGTGGGCGGACTGTTTAGGCAGCCATTGTCTGATGGGGCTACTGATCCCATCCGGCTATGAATGCTGTCACATAACACAGTGACAGCATTAGCCAATGATGGGACAGTAGTCCCATCAGACGATGGCTGTGTTCAATTGTAAAAAATACAAAAAAAAAAAACCATACAGTACAGAAAGAACATACAACATACAGTATAACATACAAAAAGAAACGGTTGCCAATGACAAAGATGTACTAGTCCAAAATCATTATATTAATGAAAATTTTATTGATTAAAATTCATACCAAAAAATAATCAGAGCGATACAGGGAATGACATGAGGGAATGATGGAAAAATTGTGCAAAAAATGCTGCTGTAACATAACGGGCGCACAACCCCTCTGAAACTCAGCTAGAGAAGCTACATAACTAATATCAAAATATAATATATTAATGTTGAGCCAATATCCAGGATACAGAGAAGTAAAGTATATGTCCTAACCACATGGGTAAGCAACTGCTGTTTTGCTACTGTATTTTTATAACAGAGAATAGTATAGCTGTATTACCTGAGCGCAATAACAGACTCGGCTTCAAAGATGCGGTCCAGGGAGGTGTGCACGCCCACCCCAACACGCGTTTCGCCCTTAGCCTTCGTCTGGGTACACAAGCACACTCTCCCTCATGCAGCCTTTTATAAAGCCCCTCATTGAATGCCAGCCAATGAGCAGGAAGTCGCGCTTGTCAGGAAGAAGACACGCCCACTGGTAGTGACGTGCGCGTCACCATAGCAACCAGGACGCCGCGCGGCGTCGGCGTCACAGGGCCAGAAGGGACCAACCATGTGAAGACGCCGTGAGCCGGGAGGAGTCGAGGCTGCATAGGAAACGTGCGCGTACAAGTGGGAGGTTACCTCCAGAGACCGCTGTATTGACCCATTGCATAATACATAGATCCACATTAGTAAGGAGATAAATCAGATCATAATGCGCAATATACCTAGAAGATATTACAAAGGCTCAATGGCATTCAAAAAAAACTTTAGCATGAAAAGCACATTTTGTCATTGGAAACGGCTTCCCTTAATAGTACGTAAAAGTTACAATCCATATAATTTGAACTGGGAAGGCGTAGAATAGACGATACTGCATAGGAGATAAAATAGTGAATATTAGAAAAAAGAATATAGAACATTAAAAGATACAAAAAAATTAAAAATACAGCAATAGCAATAGATTACACAATTGCTACTCAACACAGAATAGCTTTGATCACAAAAAGGGGACGAAGCTGAGATTTTCATTAAGGCCAGATGGATGGAGTGTGTCCAACCTCCAAATCCATCTGGCCTCCATTTGTGCAAGTTTTTATTTAAACTCCACCGCCACAAATATTAGATGTAATTAAATCAATGCCTCTTATCCTCAAAAGGCTACCATCGCAATCATGATGGAGCTTATAATGACGTGGGATAGTTTTTAAAAGTGGATGGATCCTCCTGTGATGCCGCTGCCGCCATGCCCAAAATGTGTTCCCTACTGCGTACTTTTAGCACATGGGCAAGTAGCATAATATATGACATTGGTACTTGTACAAGTAATGTATTTTCTTATTTCATATTGTCGGGTGCCATCTGAGTTCGAGAACGTATCGCTATGGTCTATATTTGGGCAAGCGACACAGTGGCCGCAGGGGACACATCCACCTCTAGAGGTCATAACATACACAGTACATACTCACCAATCACCTAGTCCCCGACGCCCTCGATTTCCTGTAATAAAACTAAAATAATAAACTAACCTATACTTACCTTTCCGCCGTAGTCCAGTTAATAATGTGTCCCACAACGATCTCCCGTGTAGAACACTGACATCGGGTGATGTCAGTGTTCTACAGGGCCTCCTGTGATGCACTGACAGGCCGAGGTAATCCTCCGCGTTGTATCCCTCCACAGCCAGGAGAGTGACAGGCCGAGGTAATCCTCTGCGTTGTATCCCTCCACAGCCAGGAGAGGTCACCTAATTTCATTCTCTCACCGGCAACGCTTTGTGAGAAAATTCTCACGCAGCATTGCCGTAAAGTGAGAGCCTGAACCCAGGTGACCTCTTAAATGATGCACTGCAGGAGCCATTATCTCCTGTCAGTGCATGGTGGGACGCCCTGTAGAGCAGTGACATCACCCGATGTCACTGTTCTACATGGGACACTTGTTATTATCTGGATTACGTCAGACAGGGAGTATTTGTGTTTATTATTTTTATATTTTGTTTTTGCAGGAGATCGAGGGCGTTGCATGGATTAGCAGTACAATAAAGATGGCAAACTGTGTGTGGTGTTCTATTTCATTAAAATACTTTTTTCTTATGATGGTGCCTTTTTTTAACTTAGCTTACAAAAACGCATACAAATTCGCATGAAAAAAAACTGCATCAAATCCACATCAAAAACGTGCAGATTTTTACCTGAGTTTTCTGGCAATAGAAGCAGATTCTGTGCAGAAAATTCTGCAGGCAAATCTGCAACGTGTGCACATACCCTAAGGCAGAATTTTCCACACAGAATCTGCATCTCTTGCCAGAAAACGCAGGTAAAAATCTATCGATATATTTATAAATAAATATATTTATAGATAGATATATCTATACATACAGTATATATCTATGCATACTGTATATATCAATAGACAGAAATATAATAGCAAGGCCGATGTTTATTAATGAACAATGTTTAATTTTTGGGAAAAAAATGGCATGGAATTTTCTGCGCCAGAGTGGGAAATCTGACGACTGGGGGCAGATATTCATAGCCTAGGAAGGGACCATGGTTATTGCCCCCCCTTCCCGGCTACAAACATCTGTCCCCAGCCGCCCCAGAAATGGTGCATCTCTAAGGCTAGGTTCAGATTTGCGGATGTTAGAGCTGCGGAGCAGGGCTGTGGAGTTGGTAAGCCAAACCTGCAACTCCGACTCCTCAATTTCCCTTACACCTACTCCAACTCCGACTCCACGACTCTAACATATATCGCTTATATTTAAGTGAAAAATGTATTGTAGTACAATGTGAACACCAGACATTTAATCATTTCTATGATCCAATAATCAAGATATTTAGATAGATATTATGTTCTATTTATTGGAATCCAACTTTAGAACACAAAAAACTGTAATAAATTGAAAATGTGTAATACACTGTATAATATCGATTACATATATACAATACAGACCAAAAGTTTGGACACACCTTCTCATTCAAAGAGTTTTCTTTATTTTCATGACTATGAAAATTGTGGAATCACTCTGAAGGCATCAAAACTATGAATTAACACATGTGGAATTATATAATTAACAAAAAAGTGTGAAACAACTGAAAATATGTCTTATATTCTAGGTTCTTCAAAGTAGCCACCTTTTGCTTTGTTTACTGCTTTGCACACTTTTGGCATTCTCTTGATGAGCTTCAAGAGGTAGTCACCGGAAATGGTCTTCCAATAGTCTTGAAGGAGTTTCCAGAGATGCTTAGCACTTGTTGGCCCTTTTGCCTTCACTCTGCGGTCCAGCTCACCCCAAACCATCTCGATTGGGTTCAGGTCTGGTGACTGTGGAGGTCAGGTCATCTGGCCTAGCACCCCATCACTCTCCTTCTTGGTCAAATAGCCCTTAAACAGCCTGGAGGTGTGTTTGGGGTCATTGTCCTGTTGAAAAATAAATGATGGTCCAACTAAACGCAAACTAGATGGAATAGCATGCCACTGCAAGATGCTGTGGTATCCATGCTGGTTCAGTATGCCTTCAATTTTGAATAAATCTCCAACAGTGTCACTAGCAAAGCACCATCATACCTCCTCCTCCATGCTTCACGGTGGGAACCAGGCATGTAGAGTCCATCCGTTCACTTTTTCTGTGTCGCACAAAGACACGGTGGTTGGAACCAAAGATCTCAAATTTGGACTCATCAGACCAAAGCACAGATTTCCACTGGTCTAACGTCCATTCCTTGTGTTCTTTAGCCCAAAAAAGTCTCTTCTGCTTGTTGCCTGTCCTTAGCAGTGGTTTCTTAGCAGCTATTTTACCATGAAGGCCTGCTGCACAAAGTCTCCTCTTAACAGTTGTTGTAGAGATGTCTGCTGCTAGAACTCTGTGTGGCATTGACCTGGTCTCTAATCTGAGCTGCTGTTAACCTGTGATTTCTGAGGCTGGTGACTCGGATGAACTTATCCTCCGCAGCAGAGGTGACTCTTGGTCTTCCGTTCCTGGGGCAGTCCTCATGTGAGCCAGTTTCTTTGTAGTGCTTGATGGTTTTTGCCACTGCACTTGGGGACACTTTCAAAGTTTTCCCAATTTTTCGGAATGACTGACCTTCATTTCTTAAAGTAATGATGGCCACTCATTTTTCTTTACTTAGCTGCTTTTTTCTTGCCATAATACAAATTCTAACAGTCTATTCAGTAGGACTATCAGCTGTGTATCCACCAGACTTCTGCACAACACAACTGATGGTCCCAACCCCATTTATAAGGCAAGAAATCCCACTTATTAAACCTGACAGGGCACACCTGTGAAGTGAAAACCATTTCCGGTGACTACCTCTTGAAGCTCATCAAGAGAATGCCAAGAGTGTGCAAAGCAGAAATCAAAGCAAAAGGTGGCTACGTTGAAGAACCTAGAATATAAGACGTATTTTCAGTTGATTCACAATTTTTTGTTAAATACAGTGGGGCAAAAAAGTATTTAGTCAGTCAGCAATAGTGCAAGTTCCACCACTTAAAAAGATGAGAGGCGTCTTTAATTTACATCATAGGTAGACCTCAACTATGGGAGACAAACTGAGAAAAAAAAATCCAGAAAATCACATTGTCTGTTTTTTTTTCATTTTATTTGCATATTATGGTGGAAAATAAGTATTTGGTCAGAAACAAGCAATCAAGATTTCTGGCTCTCACAGACCTGTAACTTCTTCTTTAAGAGTCTCCTCTTTCCTCCACTCATTACCTGTAGTAATGGCACCTGTTTAAACTTGTTATCAGTATAAAAAGACACCTGTGCACACCCTCAAACAGTCTGACTCCAAACTCCACTATGGTGAAGACCAAAGAGCTGTCAAAGGACACCAGAAACAAAATTGTAGCCCTGCACCAGGCTGGGAAGACTGAATCTGCAATAGCCAACCAGCTTGGAGTGAAGAAATCAACTGTGGGAGCAATAATTAGAAAATGGAAGACATTCAAGACCAATGATAATCTCCCTCGATCTGGTGCTCCACGCAAAATCCCACCCCGTGGGGTCAGAATGATCACAAGAACGGTGAGCAAAAATCCCAGAACCACGCGGGGGGACCTAGTGAATGAACTGCAGAGAGCTGGGACCAATGTAACAAGGTCTACCATAAGTTACACATTACGCCACCATGGACTCAGATCCTGCAGTGCCAGACGTGTCTCACTGCTTAAGCCTGTACATGTCCGGGCCCGTCTGAAGTTTGCTAGAGAGCATTTGGATGATCCAGAGGAGTTTTGGGAGAATGTCCTATGGTCTGATGAAACAAAACTGGAACTGTTTGGTAGAAACACAACTTGTCGTGTTTGGAGGAAAAAGAATACTGAGTTGCATCCATCAAACACCATACCTACTGTAAAGCATGGTGGTGGAAACATCATGCTTTGGGGCTGTTTCTCTGCAAAGGGGCCAGGACGACTGATTCGGGTACATGAAAGAATGAATGGGGCCATGTATCGTGAGATTTTGAGTGCAAACCTCCTTCCATCAGCAAGGGCATTGATGATGAAACGTGGCTGGGTCTTTCAACATGACAATGATCCAAAGCACACCGCCAGGGCAACGAAGGAGTGGCTTCGTAAGAAGCATTTCAAGGTCCTGGAGTGGCCTAGCCAGTCTCCAGATGTCAACCCTATAGAAAACCTTTGGAGGGAGTTGAAAGTCCGTGTTGCCAAGCGAAAAGTCAAAAACATCACTGCTCTAGAGGAGATCTGCATGGAGGAATGGGCCAACATACCAACAACAGTGTGTGGCAACCTTGTGAAGACTTACAGAAAACGTTTGACCTCTGTCATTGCCAACAAAGGATATATCACAAAGTATTGAGATGAAATTTTGTTTCTGACCAAATACTTATTTTCCACCATAATATGCAAATAAAATGAAAAAAAACAGACAATGTGATTTTCTGAATTTTTTTTTCTCAGTTTGTCTCCCATAGTTGAGGTCTACCTATGATGTAAATTACAGACGCCTCTCATCTTTTTAAGTGGTGGAACTTGCACTATTGCTGACTGACTAAATACTTTTTTGCCCCACTGTATATATAATTCCACATGTGATAATTCATAGTTTTGATACCTTCAGAGTGAATCTACAATTTTCATAGTCATGAACATAAAGGAAACTCTTTGAATGAGGTGTGTCCAAACTTTTGGTCTGTACTGTGTATATATATATATACATAATAATAATAATAATAATAATCTTTATTTATATAGCGCCAACATATTCCGCAGCGCTTTACAGTTTAACAGTTTCAAAACACAAGTCATAAGTAACAACGCTAACAATACAATAATTAAAGCAAAATAAGACGAAATAAGACGACCCTGCTCGTGAGAGCGTACAATCTACAATGAGGTGAGGGAGATACAGATGTGTATTTACAATGGTGTATTTACAATGAAGGTCCAGCCATCTTGCGGGAGTGAAGGATGGATGGAGATAGTGAATGGGCTACACACGCACACTTACAGAGAATGACTTTGATTAGTGAATGTGATAAGCCGCTCTGAACAGGTGTGTTTTGAGGGAGCGCCTAAAACTATGCAAATTGTGGATAGTCCTGATTTCTTGGGGTAGAGCATTCCAGAGGATAGGAGCAGCACGGGAGAAGTCTTGGAGTCGGGAGTGGGAGGTACGGATTAGTGCAGAGGTTAGTCGAAAGTCGTTTGCAGAGCGCAGCGATCGGCTAGGCCGATAGACAGAAATGAGAGAAGAGATGTAAGGGGGTGCCGCACTGTGGAGAGCTTTGTGGGTGAGAACAAGTACTTTGAATTGGATCCTATAATGAATGGGCAGCCAATGTAAGGACTGGCGAAGAGCGGACGCGTCCGAGTACCGATTACCCAGATGGACGATCCTGGCTGCTGCATTGAGTATGGACTGGAGAGGGGATAGCCGAGTGACGGGGAGGCCAATTAATAGAGCGTTGCAGTAATCCAGGCGAGAGTGGATCAGTGCAACAGTGAGGGTTTTTGTTGTTTCCATAGTGAGAAAAGGGCGGATTCTAGAGATGTTCTTTAGGTGTAAGCGGCAAGAGCGGGCAAGGGATTGTATATGGGATGTAAAGGAGAGATTGGTGTCAAACATAACACCCAGACAGCGCACCTGCTGCCGGGGTGTTATTGTGGTACCACCAACAGAGAGGGAAATGTCAGATTTAGGGAGGTTAGTAGACGGCGGGAGCAGAAGAAGTTCAGTTTTGGAGAGGTTGAGTTTCAGATAGAGAGCGGACATGATATTGGAGACTGCGGACAGACAGTCACTGGCGTTCTGTAGTACAGCAGAGGTAAGGTCGGGGGAAGACGTGTATAGTTGTGTGTCATCAGCATAAAGATGGTACTGAAAGCCAAATCTGCTGATGGTCTGTCCAATTGGGGCCGTGTAGAGAGAGAAAAGAAGGGGGCCAAGGACTGAGCCCTGAGGTACCCCGACAGCAAGAGGAAGAGGAGATGACGTGGAGCCAGAGAACAAAACACTGAAGGAGCGGTGTGTATATATATACACACACACTATGACTTATCTCAGCTAAGACAAAGCCTAGTTCCTCAGGCTACATTCACACTATGGGCGTAGCCAGGATCAAACCTGGGGGGGCAGAACCTCATACTGTTCCGCAGAATTTCTTACTGCACACCCCTACACTTGAAAATAAAGCCTGCACCTTAAGAAGATGTGGTGATGAATGCAGTCTATTTATTCAAACTATCAATTGATGTTGATGTGTTACTGAAGACGAGCAATGCCTGTCCTGGGCGTCCTTTTGGGCAGCTATGAGGTGTACCTTACTGGTGCTAAAAAAAAAGGAGTGTTAGGCCGGTTTCACATTTGCGCTTTTGAGCGCAGCGACGGCCTGCGCACGGCCGCCGCTAAGCCCCGCCCCCTGCTGCGCCTCCGCCGGTAGCTCCACCTACCGGCGCAGGACGCTGCATGCGTCCTGCGTCCCCTATCTTTATCACTGGGGGTGCAGGCCGTGTGCAGTTTGGTTGCGCTCGGCGCACTGTCAAAAGGACGCATGCGCCACCAAACGCATACTGCGCACGGCCTGCGCCCCCAGTGATAAAGATAGGGGACGCAGGACGCATGCAGCGTCATGCGCCGGTAGGCGGAGCTACCGGCGGAGGCGCATCAGGGGGCGGGGCTTAGCAGCGGCCGTGCGCAGGCCGTCGCTGCGCTCAAAAGCGCAAATGTGAAACCGGCCTTAGTCTGTGTGCTATCCGGCTTTCATTCTTTTTGGTACAGATATGATATAGATAGACAGATATGGATGGATAGAGCAGATTTCTAATCTGCTTTTGCCATTCAAAACATTATCTATGAGCTCAAAAACCTTTCAAGTGATGCAGTTTTTTAAAAAGCTGATCTGCTTTTGCAACTGAAAACTGTATCCTCAAAAAACGCAGGAAAAACGCTGTGTGAACGTAGCTTTAGATTGGGAATAGAACAGCCATTTATAGGACATTTCATAACTTTCCCAAATTCCTCTGAAAAAATATTCAGCACATTCTGCATTGAACTATTGTACCCAATTTATTATATATTTTAGGAGTCGGAGTCGGTCCATTTTATACCGACTCCAACTCCACCAAAATGAGCACCGACTCCACAGCCTTGCTGCGGAGGGCTGCGTAGTTCCTCCGTGAAGCTCCGCCCACTGCTGCACCTCCTCCGTCCAGCTCCACCTACGTCTGCATGTGGCCTGCCTACCTATCTTTAACATTGGGTACACAGGCCATGCAGATGTATGCAACATGATGCATTTGCCGCAGGTCACCGCAGCGTACCCAATGTTAAAGATAGGTATGCAGTCCGCATGCAGACCTAGGCAGAGCTGAACGGAGGAGATGCGGCAGTGGGCAGATCTTCACGGAGGAACAACTACGCAGCCCTCCACAGCTCCAACATCGGCAAATGTGAAACCAGCCTAAGATGCGCCAATTCCGACACTTAGCCTCTCTCTTCCCACTGCTGTGTATCGGTGGCATATGGGGTAATAAGGGGATAATGTCACCTCTGTATCGTAAGGTGGCATCAAGCCTGGTTATTAATGGAGAGGCGTCAATAAGACATGTATCTATTACTAATCCTATAGTTGTTAAGGGATAAAAAAAAAAAAAAAAAAACACAGCCAGAAAAAAGTCTTTTAATGAAATAAAACACTACACAGTTTTGCCATGTTTATTAGAAGCCTAATCCATGCGACACCCTCGATCTCCTGGAAAAATAAAAAATACTCCCTGTCCGACGACGATCTCCCCTGCAGAACAGTGACATGGGGTGATGTCACTGCTCTACAGGGCCTCCCATGATGCACTGACAGGAGTCAATGGCTCATGCAGTTCATCACTGAAGAGGTTACCTGAGTTCAGGCTTTCACTTTACGGCAATGCTGTGTGAGAATTAGGGTTTATGCACACACTGCGGATTGGCCTGCGGAATTTTCCGCACAGAATCTGCATCTCTTGGCAGAAAACTCAGGCCAAAATGTTTGCAGATTTCATGCGGAATTGATGCAGATTTCTTGCAGATTGTCATGCGCTTTTTAATGTTCGAATTTGCCTTACTCAATGTATAGTCAATGGGTGCAAAAACGCTGCATTTCAGTACAAAGAATTGACAGGCTGCGGGGGAAAAAAAACGCAGCGCATCAGCGCAGATTTTTCTGCAGCATGTGCACAGCAAATCTCAAATTCACATTGACTATCATTGGTACTGTACTACACTGCGGATTTGATGCAATTCTGCGCATCCAAAAACGCTGCGAAAACACATCAAAATCCGCAACGTGTGCACATAGCCTTAAGGCTAGGGTTATGGGACCTCTTTCCCTGCGGCGGAGGGATGCATCGCGGAAGATCATCTCCGCCTGTCCGTTCATTGCTGGAGCCCCTGTAGAGCACTGACATTACCCGATGTCAGTGTTCTACAGAGGAGATCGTTGTGGGATGCTCGTTATTAACTGGACTGCGGGGGAAAGGTAAGTATAAGTTGGTTTATTATTTTATTTTGGTTACAGGTGATCGAGGGCTTCGGGGACTAGGTGATTGATGAGTATGTACTCTGTGTTAAATGATGTATGTACTGTCTAATGTATGTGTATATGTACTGTGTTTTTTATTTTTGCTTATTATTTTTATACTTGAAATGCATTGTCTGATGGGACAACTTTCCCCATCACCGGCAGTGCAGTAGTTCCGTCAGACAATGGCCGCTTTCACAGCAGACACGCACGCGCGCGCACACACACACACAGAGTCTCCGCCCACACACTTCCCTCCTCCCGATCTGCAGCATTTCTAGCACCCACATCTACAGCAAATCCACAAATCTTTTTTACATCCGCGGTTTTGCTGCGGATGTGCCTTACTCAATGGAAGTCAATGGGTGCAGAAATGCTGCAGATCCGCAAAAGGAATTGACATGCTGCGGAAAAAAAAAGTGTTTCTGCACTGATTTTTCAGCAGCATGTGCACAACAAATCTCCATTTCCCATAGATTAACATTGGCTGTGCACTACACTGCGGATTTTATGCGAATCCATGCGGTCAAAAACGCTGCAGATCGGCATCTAAATCTGCAACATGTGCACACAGCCTTAGTGTCGCTAACTTCTGAACAGGCCGCTATAGCCGAGAGGCTCTAAGGCCGTGAACTGCCATGGCAAACATCAGGATCACACGATCATGATCTCAGGGTGTTGATAAGATTAAAGCGGAAGCCCCCACACTCTGTTAACCATTTATATGATGTAGTCACTATTAACATCAGCATCTAATGGGATAAACAGATATGGACGGTGCCAACACTGATCGTCGCTGATACAGCAAGTTGTCAGCTATAGTGTACAGCCGACAGCTGCTGGATTGTCACCTGTATGGGGATGCTAGTCTCATATCTCAGGTTAGTAAAAAGATGTATTAAGGGGTTAAATGCACTAGCATTTTTATTTTTGCATTATTTAAGCAATGTTTTGTCTGGAGATGTTGTATTTTTGGGATACATGCTATTTTTTTTGTGAGGTTGGAAGCATTTTTTTTATGGCATTCATTTCTGATATAAAGCTCAAAGTGTGTGTGTGTGTGTGTGTGTGTGTGTGTGTCCGGGATAGGCATCCGCACCGTCGCAGCTACAGCCACAAAATTTGGCACAGTCACACGTCTGGACCCCAAGAGCGTCCTAAGCTATGTTGTGAGGCGAAATTTTAACCCCACGCGTTCCAATTCACCAAACAATTTTGCCCCCGTCTACATACTGGGGAAAAAGTGTGTGTGCGTCAAGCCCCGCCCCTCATTATGATGTCACAATGCCCCTATTTGCATACTGGGGAAGCAGTGTGTGCATATCAAACCCCGCCCCTCATTATGATGTCACAATGGTTGCCATGGCGACACTGATGTCATCAAAGGTTGCAAGCCCCGCCGCCGCTCATTATGATGTCATAATGGTTGACTATGGATTGGAGGATGTGTGTGAGTATATGGGCACCGGACTATGGGATGGAGGATATGTATGATGGGTATATGGGAACGGGACTATGGGATGGAGGATGTGTGATGGGTATATTTTTGCACTGGACTATGGGATGGAGGATATGTATGACAGGTATATGGGCACGGGACTATGGGATGGCGGATATATATATGGGCACGGGACTATAGGATGGAGGATGTGTGATGGGTATATGGGCATTGGACTATGGGATGGAGGATATGTTGGATGGGTATATGGGCACGGGACTATGGGATGGCGGATATGTATATGGTCATGGGACTATGGGATGGAGGATGTGTGATGGGTATACGGGCACTGGACTATAGGATGGAGGATATGTATGACGGGTATATGGGCACGGGACTATGAGATGGCGGATATGTATGATGGGTATATGGGCACTCGACTATGGGATGGAGGATATGTATGATGGGTATATAGGCACGGGACTATGGGATGGAGGATATGTATGATGGGTATATGGGCATGGGACTATGAGATGAAGAATATGTATGATGGGTATATGGGCATGGGACTATGGGATGGAGGATATGTATGATGGGTATATGGGCATGGGCCTATGGGATGGTGGATATGTATGATGGGTATATGGGCATGGGACTATGGGATGGAGGATAATTATAATTTTCTATAACTAACCACAGTAAGTTACTATGCCCGGGCAGCGCCGGGCTCTTCAGCTAGGTTCTGATATAAATGTCATGTTAGAATAGTTGTCCACCCATTTTTTAATATTTACATGAAGCCGAGTATGGTTTGTAGCACATTTGTCAAACTCTGACCTGCAGGCCAAATCTATCCGACAGGGTGATTATATTTGACCCACGATGTTCGCACCACCCCCTCCCCCCTTCCCGGCATCACTCCAACTATTCAGCATCCCGGATTCCGATACAGTTGAAGGTAATAATGAATGAGGGATCTCAGCCATAATTCTCCTGCGTCTGATGTCTCAGCGCAGCGGGTGCGATAACATCACTATTCCGCTCCAGCTGTGCGGAGCAGTGAAGAGCTTCAGAGTACTCGCTGTCGAGTCTCGAGCACTGGGGAGAGCGGAGTATTTTAATTTTTGATGTGGGGTCCATTAGGCCATATGGAGTACTTCTTGGGGCCATTATACTGTATGGAGGGATACGTGAGGCCTATTGTATGGAAGATGTGGGGCCATTATTCTGTGTGGAGTATGTGGGGCTTATACTGCATGGAGCACTATATGGGGCCATTATACTGTATGGAGGACTATGTGGAGTCATTACACTGTATGGATGACTATGTGGGGCCTATTATACTGCATGGAGGACTAAGTGCAGCCTTATACTGTAAAGAGTACTATGCGGGGCCATTATATACTGTATTGAGGACTATATGGAGAACAATTTGGGGCCCATTATACTGTACTAGCTATGAACCCGTTCTACGCCCGGGTGGCGAGCATTTTTATTGGTATATGGTCGCCCATTCTGGTATGTGCTGCCACACTCCTATCCTGGTATGCATGGTACCCTCACCCCCCCCCCCCCAATCCTGGTATGTATGGCACCCCATTCTTCATCCTGGTATGCATAATCCCCTCACCCCCCAATCCTGGTATGCATGGTCCCCTCACCCCCCAATCCTGGTATGCATGGTCCCCTCACCCACCAATCCTGGTATGCATGGTCCCCTCACCCACCAATCCTGGTATGCATAATCCTCCTCACCCACCAATCCTGGTATGCATGGTCCCCTCACCCCCCAATCCTGGTATGCATGGTCCCCTCACCCCCCAATCCTGGTATGCATGGTCCCCTCACCCCCCAATACTGGTATGCATGGTCCCCTCACCCTCCTTTCGTGGTATGCATGGTCCCCTCACTCCCCTTTCGTAGTATGCATGGTCCCCTCACTCCCCTTTCGTAGTATGCATGGTCCCCTCACTCCCCTTTCGTAGTGTGCATGGTCCCCTCACCCTCCTTTCGTGGTATGCATGGTCCCCTCACCCTCCTATCATGGTATGCATGGTCCCCTCACTCCCCTTTCGTAGTATGCATGGTCCCCTCACCCCCTAATCCTGGTATGCATGGTCCCCTCACCCTCCTTTCATGGTATGCATGGTCCCCTCACCCTCCTTTCATGGTATGCATGGTCCCATCACTATCCTTTCGTAGTATGCATGGTCCCCTCACCCCTCTTTTGTGGTATGCATGGTCCCCTCACCCCCCTTTCGTGGTATGCATGGTCCCCTCACCCCCCTTTTGTGGTATGCATGGTCCCCTCACCCCTCTTTTGTGGTATGCATGGTCCCCTCACCCCTCTTTTGTGGTATGCATGGTCCTCTAACCCTCCTTTTGTGGTATGCATGGTCCCCTCACCCCTCTTTCGTGGTATGCATGGTCCCCTCACTCCCCTTTCGTGGTACGCATGGTCTCCTCACTCCCCTTTCGTGGTACGCATGGTCTCCTCACTCCCCTTTCGTGGTATACATGGTCCCCTCACTCCCCTTTCGTGGTATGCATGGTCCCCTCACCCCCCTTTCGTGGTATGCATGGTCCCCTCACCCCCCCAATCCTGGTATGCATGGTCCCCCCACCCCCCTATCCTGGTATGCATGGTCCCCTCACTCCCCTATCCTGATATGCATGGTCCCCTCACTCCCCTATCCTGATATGCATGGTCCCCTCACTCCCCTATCCTGATATGCATGGTCCCCTCACTCCCCTATCCTGATATGCATGGTCCCCGCACTCCCCTTATCCTGGTATGCATGGTCCCCTCACTCCCCTTATCCTGGTATGCATGGTCCCCTCACTCCCCTTATCCTGGTATGCATGGTCCCCTCACTCCCCTTATCCTGGTATGCATGGTCCCCTCACTCCCCTATCCTGGTATGCATGGTCCCCTCACCCCCTATCCTGGTATGCATGGTCCCCTCACCCCCTATCCTGGTATGCATGGTACTCCCTCATACCAATCCTGGTATGCATAATCCCCTCACCCCCCAATCCTGGTATGCATAATCCTCCTCACCCACCAATCCTGGTATGCATGGTCCCCTCACCCCCCAATCCTGGTATGCATGGTCCCCTCACCCCCCAATCCTGGTATGCATGGTCCCCTCATCCCCCAATACTGGTATGCATGGTCCCCTCACCCTCCTTTCGTGGTATGCATGGTCCCCTCACTCCCCTTTTGTAGTATGCATGGTCCCCTCACTCCCCTTTCGTAGTATACATGGTCCCCTCACTCCCCTTTCGTAGTATGCATGGTCCCCTCACCCCACAATCCTGGTATGCATGGTCCCCTCACCCTCCTTTCGTGGTATGCATGGTCCCCTCACCCTCCTATCATGGTATGCATGGTCCCCTCACTATCCTTTCGTAGTATGCATGGTCCCCTCACCCCTCTTTCGTGGTATGCATGGTCCTCTAACCCTCCTTTTGTGGTTTGCATGGTCCCCTCACCCCCCTTTCGTGGTATGCATGGTCCCCTCACCCCCCTTTCGTGGTATGCATGGTCCCCTCACCCCTCTTTTGTGGTATGCATGGTCCTCTAACCCTCCTTTTGTGGTATGCATGGTCCCCTCACTCCCCTTTCGTGGTATACATGGTCTCCTCACTCCCCTTTCGTGGTATGCATGGTCCCCTCACCCCCCTTTCGTGGTATGCATGGTCCCCTCACCCCCCTTTCGTGGTATGCATGGTCCCCTCACTCCCCTTTCGTGGTATACATGGTCTCCTCACTCCCCTTTCGTGGTATGCATGGTCCCCTCACCCCCCTTTCGTGGTATGCATGGTCCCCTCACCCCCCCAATCCTGGTATGCATGGTCCCCCCACCCCCCTTTCATGGTATGCATGGTTCCCTCACCCCCCTATCCTGGTATGCATGGTCCCCTCACTCCCCTATCCTGATACGCATGGTCCCCTCACTCCCCTATCCTGATACGCATGGTCCCCTCACTCCCCTATCCTGATACGCATGGTCCCCTCACTCCCCTATCCTGATATGCATGGTCCCCTCACTCCCCTATCCTGATATGCATGGTCCCCTCACTCCCCTATCCTGATATGCATGGTCCCCTCACTCCCCTATCCTGATATGCATGGTCCCCTCACTCCCCTATCCTGATATGCATGGTCCCCTCACTCCCCTATCCTGATATGCATGGTCCCCTCACTCCCCTATCCTGATATGCATGGTCCCCTCACTCCCCTATCCTGATATGCATGGTCCCCTCACTCCCCTATCCTGATATGCATGGTCCCCTCACTCCCCTATCCTGGTATGCATGGTCCCCTCACTCCCCTATCCTGGTATGCATGGTCCCCTCACCCCCTATCCTGGTATGCATGGTCCCCTCACCCCTATTAAACTACACACATACAAAAAAAACAAAACATTTATACTCGCCCTTCTTTCCTGTGCTCCAGCGCTGTCACGTTCTGCTGGAGGCCGGGGGAGGAGTGCAGCACCGGAGTACGCGCAAGCCCATAGCGCTGTCCGGCGCCATATTGCTGAAGACACACTGCAAATGTGTCTTCAGTAAAATGGCGCCGAATTGCGCTATGCGCATGGGCGATTCCAGCCGCACTCATGCCCCGGTCGAAGAGAAGCGCCGCGGCAACGCTCCTCCCGGTCAGGTAAGTAAGTAGGGCGTCGGAGATAGTGGTATGCAGTGTGTACGGTACCGCCATCTCCGACACCATGCACACTCCTCACCGCTGGATGCCTCATTCTGTCTGGAGCCAGACTGCGCAGGCGCATTGCGCTTGCTCAGTCTATAAGGGTACTGTCACACTTAACGATGCACCAGCGATCCCGACCAGCGATATGACCCGGTCAGGATCGCTGGTGCATCACTAAGTGGTCGCTAGTGAGCTGCCACACAGGCAGATCTCACCAGCGACATAGCAGGGGTCGCTACTTACCTGTCAGACGAGGCGATCCTGACGTCCTCCCGCCCGCGTCCACACGTCGCTCGTCGGCGCCACAGGAAGCCCAGCAGGAAGTTGACGATGAGAAACGGTCCAGGACGTTCTCGCGCGATCAGCGATGAGCAGCGGGGGAGCCGGTCGGAGGTAAGTATCAGACATAGCGATATCGCTAGCAATATCGCTATAATGTCACAAAACCAGTGACGTTATAGCAATATTGCTAGCGATATCGCTTAGTGTGACAGGTCCTTAAAGGCTTCAGACAGAGTGACGCTTACAGCGTTATATTATAGATGTAGGTGTCACGCTGTGACAGACGTATGTAAAGGAGAGGGGCCTAAAACTGTTCCTGGAACCCTAACTATCCCTATCTCAAGGGTACTCTTGATGGTAGAGAGGCCTGAGTCTCCAACCTTACTATAATCTTGTTAAACCCTAATCTGTCCCCTCCCCCACCCCATGGGGCTTGGTACAGAAATGTAAGAGAAACAAGACAAATACAAAACAGGGATAACTGAATACCACTATCATACAACAGCACTTACCAAAATAGGCAGGAGGATAAGGAAAGGGAGGAATACACAAACCATCGGATTCATTCATCAATCTGATCCCTATTCAGAGCAATACTATATCCACCATGACAGCAGTTCATGGGTTAGAGTCTCTATCCCTAGGATACCACTTTAAAGGCCCCTTTACATTTAGCGATGCACCAGTGATATGACCCGGTCAGGATCGCTGGTGCATCGCTAAATGATCGCTAGTGAGCTTTCACACAGAAAGATCTCACAGCGATGCAGCAGCGACGCAGTGCACGATACTCACCTTTCACACACAGCGATCCTGGCATCCTCCCGCCCGCCTCCACGCGTCGCTCGTCGTCACAGCAGGAAGCTGATGACGAGAAATGGAGCCGGACATTCTCGCGCGATCAGCGATGGACAGCGGGGGAGCCGGTCCGAGGTAAGTATCATACATAGCGATATCGCTATAACGTCACAAAATCGTTGATGCTATAGCGATATCGCTAGGTGTAAAACCCCCTTTAGATAGCACAAGTGATCCCTAAACACATAGCTTCTCTGACAAGTTTTGCCTAACATGCTTCCTCATAGGGTTGGGGGTTATACATTTTTCAGACATTATAATAGTGAGATTATACAGGCATTATACTGTTGGGTGTTTTTTAATTTAGGTAACACTTTTTTTAGCAAAGTATATTAAAATCCATGTTTTAATGCATCTCTTAATTAGGGCTTATTTGCCCAATGGGTAATTTGGTATTATGAATTTGCCATCCATATGGGCCCCATATAATGTTCCATACAGAATAATGGCCCCCATATAATGCTCCATACAGAATAATGGGCCCCATATAATGTTCCCTACAGAATAATGGACCCCATATAATGCTGCATACAGTATAATGGACCCCATATAATGTTCCATACAGAATAATGGCCCCCATATAATGCTGCATACAGTATAATGGGCCCCATATATTGCTCCATACAGAATAATGGCCCCCATATAATGATCCATACAGAATAACGGGCTCCATATAATGCTGCATACAGTATAATCCAAATCCTCCTTTCTCCCCGTTGTACTCCCCGCTGCCAGTGCTCCGGAGTCCACTGCTCCGGTCAGGTCTCCTCAGCATATTCTACGTTCTGACTCTGTGACGTCTCAGCAGAGACCGCGCTGTAGTGACAACAACGTGACCTCTGCACCGAGACGTCACAGATAGAATGACACTAAGCAGACTGGAGCAGCGGACCCAGCGCGCTGGCATCGGATTCGGGCCCCCGACCTGTAGTGCACCGAGTCCCAGATCATCAGCTCAGCTAGCCGGGAGCAGGAAGGTCTGCAGCAGAATTCCGCCATTTTCTGCCACCGCCCTTCAGGCTCCCACATGACTCTTCTA
The DNA here is from genome assembly GCF_039654945.1 of Dendrobates tinctorius. Classification (NCBI taxonomy): domain Eukaryota; kingdom Metazoa; phylum Chordata; class Amphibia; order Anura; family Dendrobatidae; genus Dendrobates; species Dendrobates tinctorius. The sequence goes on from NW_027361797.1 coordinate 40,503,224, forward strand.
GTCTTCTTCCGGGACAGCTCCTGCTTGCACTGCACATGGCAGCCTTTTTAGCGCAGGCGCAGTACACACTTCGGGGGGAAGGAAATTCACTGGACGGCAGAGACAAGCATCAGGTTTTTATGGACGGTCCGTAAATTTACAGACGGATGGGAACTATGACCTTGATGTAAGATCAATAATTGAGCCGCATCTCTGCCAGCAGATGATGGGTGTGATATTCAGGAATCATCTGCCTCTAACACTGAAAACTAGAAACAAGCAGCTCCCCCTCTATATGAGGACGATTCTCCGTACAGTGGGAGCCGCTCTGACTACACTCCATGCTGTACAGATCCAAAGGAAAGAAATCCAGGAATAAAAGAGGAATTTATCCCAGTGCGGATAAAAAGTGACCGACATCTTCAATGCCATCCAGCAACAGAGTATAAATTCCCCACACATTCCTGACTATACACCAGTCCTTAAAAGAGGCATTCCCATCTCCAAGACCCTATCCCAATATATAGGAAGTGTAAGAATAATAATATTAGCAAATACCTCCAATTAGAAATGTGGTACAGTTCTTCTGACTAGCTATGTCACAGGGCAATGCAGTAGCTTAGGTATCCATGGTCATGACCACTAACACCTCACTACATGAGGGGCCGTAACCATGGATACCTCCACTACTGCAATGCCTGCACATGAGGTATGCCCTGCACACAGCTAATCAGAAGAACTATCCTACAGCAGCTGTAATTGGAGGCATCAGCTTATATCCTTCCATATGGGGCCAGGCTCTCGGAGCTGGGAATCCCCTATAATCAGTCTCCAGCCCTCCATATGGAGAATACATTCCTAGCAGATGGCCGCAGCATATGGGGCACAGAATACACTATGACAATGGGAAATCTCACTAGAAACAGCACAAATCCCCGCTAATATCCGATCACAGCTGTGAGGACAGGACTGCAGCTTAGATGGCGCTTATTCCGTGCGGCATTTCCTTGGGCGACATTCACACTCTGCTCAATCCAGGCGCCAATCTAGTGTGAGCCGCGCTGTGTAGTGGGGAGCTCCAGGCCAGCCAGGAGGCCCGGGCACTGGCCCCAGCACGGCCCCTATACAGCCGGGCAGGATTGTGCTGCAGCCCCCAGGGGAGAGCTCCGGCCTCACGCCCGCCCGCTCAGCATTATCACATCATATGGTGACGAGAAACAGAAAACCCACCCGGAGCCCCAGAAGGCGCCATACATAAATCTCACCGTGACCGAGCAGTCACCGACTAGAGCGGAGGTGATTTCTTGAGGGAATGACGTCACCGGAAGGGGCGGGGCCTGCCTCACTCCTGTGAAGACACAATAGCAGGAAGCAGCGTTGTGCTGAGGCTGCTGGGAAGGAGAAGAGAAGCGGGAAACGAGGGGCTGCGCTATGGAGCCTGTGAGGAGAGGACTGAGGGGCTGCGCTATGGAGCCTGTACAAATGGGAATGAGGACGGAGGACTCGGTGTGAGGCTCTGAGGATGTGTTCTGGAAAGGGGTTTATGCTGCTCGAGTGGAGCTGTATAGTGAAGATGATGAGGAGGGGAATGGGGGGGACGATGAGGGGCTGTGTGGGTGTAGAGGTCCGGGTGGCAGGCTGGGGCGGAGGGTAACGTGCGGTGGTATTTAGGTGGTGTGTCTGGTAGGCGGCGGAGGTGTGCTGTACTCACAGGAATGGGGGGGTGACCCGCTTCTTGACGTCAACAGGCACGAGACAGAGGCAGGAATTGTATTCAACAGCTTTGCTTTTATTGGCCGCCCTCACGACGACCCGAACAAAACACGACAGATGTTTCACACTGTTATCCTCCTGCAGACAGGCCCGGGTACCTTCACTTGTACACTTTCTCCGTCAGGCGTACTTCGTGGCGCTATCCGCCATGGCTGCCCTAGGCCAATCCACCACGGCGTTTCACCTTACAAGGTCCAACAATAATTCATGTCCTCAAAGGCCGTCTCTGTGACCAATGTCCTATAGGGTCACCCCCCGTGACCGTTTCCACTGTCCAAAGTCTCTGAGGGGTCTCCTTTGTGTGACAGACTCTCCTAACCTGTGAGCTCCCCTGGCTGACTGAAGCTTCTGGAAGCTTACCTCAGTATTTATTCAGACAGACCAGGTGGCCCCACCCCCTGTCACCTGAAAGTCACCTTGACCTCTGGCTGTCATGTAACACTCAAATTACAGTTACATAATCACTGCTATCGGTGCTCTCCAGTGACCTCTGATGGGCAGACTGCCACATGACACCTGCTGTCAAACTCTGTCTCCTATCACACAGAACAGTACCCAGCTCAACCTCCCCACATTCTCCCTTCCTTTGCCCATTGTCCTCGACAATTTGCGTCCCGAGGATGAACGTGGTGTCAATACCTGACATGGTCGTCACCTGAGTCACACAGACCATCAGTCACACACACTCCTGTGTCACACAACTCTTGGTCGCACAGACCTCTCTGCATCACACAAACTTCTGTGTCACACAGAACCTTGTTACACAGTCTTCCCTGCGTCACACAGTCTCCCGGTCGCACAGACCTCTCTGCGTCACACAGACTTCTCTTACTCAGGCACCCGGTCCATTTTGCCTTCTCTGTCCCGTCGTCCTTTCAGCTTAACATCGTCAGGGTCGGCATATTCCACGTACCCGGGACCTGCTGAATACACATTTTCACTTTTCAAATAACATTTCTAACTCGCTATACATATTACACATAGCTTCGACATACGTTACTTTTTGATGGGTACAACATTTACCCTCTTCTTTGCAACATTCTACATTAAGTACCATACTATGCTTAAATTACTAGTTTTGTTACCTATATCTACCAGTATCATTATGCAAAGCATTTCTTTTTTTTTAAAATAAAGCATATCATCTTTAAATTTTTAACAAACAAGGACACTAGTGCTCCCCCTTCCTTTGAGGAGAGCACTCCCCCCGTATGCATCCCCGCTACACCAAGAGTGGGCCCTTATTACCTAATTGAGGACTTCGAACTGTCCCCAGGTTGTGCAACAGCGCACGACAGTCCCCGGCAGTCCATTTAGCAGGATACTCCTGGCGGCCGATGTTTCGCCAATTAGCAGGGAACTCCACAGCCGTGAAGTCCCTGGGATGCTAAAAATACCTCTGGGCCTCGAGTGTCCCTGATGCCCGAGACCCAGGAGTCCTTGTCTCTTTCTATGGAGGCTCATGCCCCTCAGGGTAGGTGATGACCGCTACCGTATAGCAGCCGCAGGGGCAGTATTCGATGTAATAAGAGACCGGGTCTCCCTCTCGCAGAGCCCGTCTATGTCCGATGGGGGTCACATTGAGGTAGTCTTTGTGGCCGGTGGCGAGGTCCCAGATGAACCTGTATCCTTTAGCGGTGTTAGCATGTACAAGCCGCCCATATGATTGAGGGGTAGTCATGGCGGCCTCTCCTTCCTTATGTAGCAGTGCCCATACCTCCCGCTCTCTGGCCTTTTTCTTTGCAATTATCTCCGCCACCCAAGCGGAGGGTCCGGCGTAGGCCGCAGATTCCGGTGGGTGGGCCGCGGTCGAGGTCATGAGCGAGGCAGAAGCTGCCACAGGCTCCGGTGTCGTATAGGCTGCAGCCGGCTTTGGCAGCGACGTCGGCAAGGCCGCAGCTGGAACCAAGATCTCCACGGGCGGGGCCACAGATGAGGCAGCGGCCGCGCTCTCTGGTATTGCAGACATTGCAATCGTAAATCCGGTTTCAGTTGTGGCCGGGAGCGTGGCTGATACAGTGGCCGTCAGTCTGGCAGGGGACACACCGTCATCCGGAACAGCTGGCATCGCAGCACAAGGCGTCGGGCGGGGAGGCTGAGGGCCAGTGTCGGGACCCCGTGGTCTGTCCGATGCTGGGAGCGTAGAAATCAGATTGGGCTGGAATGCTGCAGGCGGGACCGTGGGCATGCTCACCTTTACAGTCGCCGCTGCTCACTGCAGACTTTCCCATCGCTCCATTCTTAGCCATGAGTCTTCACCCCGCCGTCCGGCAGGGCCGGCCTCCAGGCCCGACAGCTCCACAGGGAAACTCCCTGGGCAGGTTTCCAAATTTTGGAACATGAGGGTGCAGTTCTCTTCTAACGAACACCACTCCCTCCAGGGGCGGATGCTATAAAGCCCCGAGCCATCCAGAACAAACAGCAGTGTTGTGAGTTCATTTTCCCCTTCACCATTGAGGTCTGATGAACTCCCTCTTCTGGGGAAGGAAGGTAGTGAGGCTGATTACAAAGCACCTGAGGAGAATGATGATGACTGGGTGACTGGAATTGCTGACTGGATATAAGGCAGACGACGCCCTTCTGCCTTGCGGGTGATTTCTCTGGGGGATTCTTGGAGTCCAGTCTGATTCCTGCTCCTCAAAAGCTGTTTTCTGCTCTGCTTTTTGCATTTGTGTTTTGGTTTTGTTTTGCCTTGTTTTTCTGGATTTCTGCCTTTCCCTGCTGGTGGAGCTGAATTCCTTTTTGCTCTGTCTTCAGAAAATACCTGAGTACTGATATAGTCTTTTTGAAGCCTAGTGTCTTCAGGTCTTTTTTCCCTATCAGTCTGTTGGTTCTTGTTTTGAGAGGGTTTTGGCGGATTGCAGACAGCAGCTTTTCTATCCTGTCCTATTTAGTTCGCTTGGGCCCCATCATTTGCTCAGCCTATCTTTCTATCTGTGTGAGTGTTTTTTCATCTTGCTTCACCGTCATTATATGTTGGGGGCTGCCTATTGCTTTGGGGTCTGCTCTGGGGCAGTTTAGATTTCCCTTTCTGTCTTTAGGCTATGTAGTTCTCCGGCTGTGATTGAGGGGTCTAGGGCACCGTAGGAACCCCCCACGGCTACTGCTAGTTGTTGTTAGGTTCAGGGGTCTGCAATCCGATAGCTGCCAACTTCTCTGGTTTTCTGGACTTAGCTAGTATTTCTGTTTTTGCCTCCTACGGTGACTCATTCATAACAGAATCACCCGCCATACCGCAGATCCTAGGGTACTCAATAGCAGGAAAGAATTGTAAAAAAAAGTGTCTATATTTTTTCCTCTATCTCTGAGGCCGTAGGGGAAAATTTGTTTTTTCTCTCAATGGAGATAAAGCAATTGTCTGATCGTGTGGAGCAGCTCGCTGCGGAAGTGCGGGGAATTTCCACTTACCTTGCTCATTCACATGCTGCTGAACCAAAGATCCCTACTCCTGATGTGTTTTTTGGGGATCGGTCTAAATTTTTGAATTTCAAAAATAATTGTAAATTATTTTTTGCCTTGAAGCCTAACTCGTCAGGGAGCTCCGCGCAGCAGGTTAAAATTGTCATCTCTTTGCTGCGTGGCGATCCCCAGGATTGGGCGTTTTCTTTGAAACCAGATGATCCTATTCTGACTAATGTGAACGCATTTTTTCAAGCCTTGGGCTTGTTGTATGACGAACCTAATGCTATTGATCAGGCTGAAAAGACCCTGTTGGCATTGAGCCAGGGTCGAGATTCTGCTGAACTGTACTGTCAAAAATTCCGAAAGTGGGTGGTCCGTACTACCTGGAATGATAATGCCTTGGCAGCTCTCTTTCGGAAGGGTTTGTCAGAAGCCGTAAAAGATACTATGGTGGGATTTCCTGTTCCCTCTGGTCTTGACGATTCTATGTCATTAGCCATTCAGGTTGATCGGCGTTTACGTGAACGCAGGACTGCACGAGAGGTGTTGGCACCTATTGAACAAGTGTCTGAACCTATGCAATGTGATAGAGTTTTGTCCAGGGAGCAAGGTCAGGAGTTCAGAAGGCGTAATAAGATGTGTTTTTTTTGTGGAGATGCCTCGCATATTATTTCTGTCTGTCCTAAACGAGAGAAACGTTTTGCACACACATTTTCTGTGGGTGGTGTTCAACCTAAGTTTCTTCTGGCAATTACTCTGATCTGCTCCCTGTCCACATTTTCCGCCAAGGCTTTTTTGGATTCGGGAGCAGACCTGAACCTAATGGACTTGGATTTTGCTAAACGTTGTGGATTTCCGATGACACCTCTGTGGACGCCTATCCCTTTGAGGGGGATTGATGCTACTCCTTTGGCAAAAAATAAACCTTAGTTTTGGACCCAGGTGGTAATGCGGGTCGCCCCAGACCATCAAGAAAATTGCAGATTTTTGGTGTTGCATAATTTGCATGATACCATTGTTCTGGGGTTTCCCTGGTTGGAAATTCATAATCCAGTTTTGGATTGGAAATCTGTGTCTGTGGTGAGTTGGGGTTGTCGGTGTGCCCTTAGTGAGGCTCCGGTTTTTTCCACCTCTCCTCAGTCGCATGATGTTCCTGACTATTTGGCGGACTTTTATGATGTATTTAGTGAGCATGAGTCTGCGTCTTTGCCTCCTCATAGGAGTTATGACTGTGCAATTGAACTGAGCCCGGGGTGTAAATTTCCCAAGAGTCGGCTCTTCAATTTATCTGTACCCGAGCACGAGGCTATGCGATCCTATATTAAGAAGGCGTTGGAGAAGGGTCATATTAGACCATCCTCTTCACCCTTAGGTACCGTTTTATTTTTCGTGGCCAAAAAGGATGGTTCATTGTATTGATTATCGTGCCCTCAACAAAATTACTATTAAATATCAGTATCCGTTACCCCTGATTTTGGATCTATTCTCCAGAGTTAAAGGTGCTTGCTGGTTTACCAAGCTTGACCTCAGGGGGGCGTATAATCTTATCCGCATTAAGCATGGGGATGAATGGAAGACGGCGTTTAATACTCCGGAGGGACATTTTGAGTACCTGGTGATGCCTTTTGGGCTCACTAATGCCCCTTCTGTCTTCCAGTGCTTCATGAACGATATTTTCCGAGACTTTGTGGATACATTTTTGATTATCTATCTATCTATCTGGATGATATTTTGATCTTCTCCAAGGATTGGGATTCTCATGTGGAACATGTTTGGACTGTGTTCCGGATCTTAAGGGAGAATTCCCTGTATGTCAAAGGATCGAAATGCCTTTTTGGGGTACAGAGAATTTCATTTTTGGGATTTATTTTGTCTCCGTCAACTATTGAAATGGACCCGGCCAAGGTGCAGGCCATTTATGATTGGGTTCAGCCCACTTCTTTGAAGGCCCTCCAGAAGTTTTGGGGTTTTGCTAATTTTTATCAGAAATTTATAGCAAAATTTTCTAGTATTGCCAAGCTATTAACTGATCTGACCAAGAAGGGTGCTGATGTATTGAATTGGTCTCCGGAGGCTGTTTCTTCCTTTCAGGAGCTGAAGCGAAGATTCACTTCTGCCCCGGATTTGCGGCAACCTGATGTCTCACTCCTGTTCCAGGTAGAGGTGGACGCTTCTGAGATTGGAGCAGGAGCTGTTTTGTCCCAAAAGGATCCTGTAACATCTAAAATGAATCCCTGTGCTTTCTTTTCCCAAAAGTTGTCTCCATCTGAACGTAACTATGATGTGGGGAATCGGGAACTGTTAGCCATGAAATGGGCATTTGAGGTGTGGAGACATTGGTTGGAGGGAGCTAAACACCAAGTCATGGTCCTCACTGACCACAAGAATTTGATTTACCTGGAGTCGGCCAAACGCTTGAACCCTAGACAGGCTAGGTGGGCCTTGTTTTTTACACGTTTTGATTTTGTGGTCTCTTTTCTTCCTGGCACTAAGAATGTCAAGGCAGACGCCCTCTCTAGGAGCTTCTTTGCTGATTCTCCTGTGGTGACTAGTGTTGAGCATTCCGATACCGCAAGTATCGGGTATCGGCCGATACTTGCTGTATCGGAATTCCGATACCGACTTCCGATATTTTTTCAATATCGGAATTCGGCATCGGAATCGGAAGTTCAGTTGATTGACGGCCTGACGTCATCATGATGCGCGGTCATTTCGGGCCTTCCGGGGGTCTCTGCCGGCCTGCCGGGGGGCTGTGCCGGCCTGCCGGGGGGCTGTGTGGACTGCCGGGGGTCTGTACCGGCCTGCCGGGGGGCTGTGCCGGCCTGCCGGGGGGCTGTGCACCCTGTGGGGGTCTGTACCGGCCTGCCGGGGGGCTGTGCCGGCCTGCCGGGGGGCTGTGCTGATGTCCGGGGGTCTGTGCAAGCATCGTCCGATGGGACTACAAGTCCCATCTGGCGATGCCTGCTACCATGACAGTGATTGACACATTAGCCAATGATGGGACAGTAGTAGTCCCATCATCCAGCTAATGTGTTAAATGTTAAAAAAAAAAAAAATAAAAAAAAAAAAATACTACATACATACTACATGCATGCTACATACATACTACATGCTACATACATACTACATATATACTACATACATACATACTACATGCTACATACATACTACATATATACTACATACATACTGCATGCTACATACATACTACATACATACTACATACATACTACATATATACTACATGCATGCTACATACCATACATGCTACATACCACATACATACTACATGCATGCTACATGCTACATACATACTACATATATACTACATGCATGCTACATACATACTGCATGCTACATACATACCACATACATGCTACATATATACTACATGCATGCTACATACATACTACATATATACTACATGCATGCTACATACATACTGCATGCTACATGCATGCTACATACATACTACATACATACTACATGCTACATACATACCACATATATACTACATACATACAATACATTCATACATACAACATACTTACCAATACTTGTCACATTGTTCCCCGAAGCCATTGTCGTCTACAGAATAAATATTAACATAACAAACCACAAAAATACTCACCCACGATCCGAAGCAGTCCACGAGTGTGTCCCACGACGATCTTGGGTAGAGAACTGCAGCATCAGCTGTTGCTGCCGTTCTCTACGGGCTGCAGGAATCCAATGACGGAAGGTAGGTATCCTTCCGCACTGTATTCCTCCGCCACTTAAAAAAAAAAAAAGTCCCTAGTCTCACTTTATGCCATTGCTGCGTGGGAATTTCCCACACAGCAATGGCATAAAGTGAGACTAGGGACTTTTTTTTTTTTAAGTGGCGGAGGAATACAGTGCGGAAGGATACCTACCTTCCGTCATTGGATTCCTGCAGCCCGTAGAGAACGGCAGCAACAGCTGATGCTGCAGTTCTCTACCCAAGATCATCGTGGGACACACTCGTGGACTGCTTCGGATCGTGGGTGAGTATTTTTGTGGTTTGTTATGTTAATATTTATTCCGTAGACGACAATGGCTTCGGGGAACAATGTGACAAGTATTGGTAAGTATGTTACTCTATGTTATATGTACTGTATGTCTATGTATGTATTGTATGAATGTATTGTATGTATGTAGTATATATGTGGTATGTATGTAGCATGTAGTATGTATGTAGTATGTATGTAGCATGCATGTAGCATGCAGTATGTATGTAGCATGCATGTAGTATATATGTAGTATGTATGTAGCATGCGTGTAGTGTATGTATGTAGTATGTATGTGGTATGTATGTAGCATGCAGTATGTATGTAGCATGCATGTAGTATATATGTAGTATGTATGTAGCATGTATGTAGTATGTAGTATGAATGTAGCATGTATGTAGTATGCATGTTGTATGTATGTAGCATGTAATTTTTTTTTTTTTTTTTTTTTTTACATTTAACACATTAGCCGGATGATGGGACTACTACTGTCCCATCATTGGCTAATGTGTCAATCACTGTCATGGTAGCAGGCATCGCCCGATGGGACTTGTAGTCCCATCGGACGATGCCTGCACAGCCCCCCGGCAGGCCGGCACAGCCCCCCGGCAGGCCGGCACAGCCCCCCGGAGCCTGCACAGACCACCGGCAGGCCGGCACAGACCACCGGAGCCTGCACAGACCCCCTGGCAGGCCAGCACAGCCCCCCGAAAGGCCCGTACAGACCCCAGAGAGGCTGTAGAAGGGCAGGAAAGGGTTTTTCTTATTCCGATACCGGAAGTCCCATAGACTTGAATGGGACTTCCGGTATCGGAATCGGCGATACCGATACTTTTTTTAAAGATCGGCCGATACCATCCGATACGATACTTTGAAGTATCGGACGGTATCGCTCAACTCTAGTGGTGACCCATCCTGCTACCATCTTAGGCGAAGTGGTAGTTCTTTCTGCCATCTCGCCCGATTTGAGACGTGCTCTGGAAGAGTTCCAGGAGTACAAACCTGAGCATTGTCCCAGTGGAAAGTTGTATGTTCCTGACCAGTGGAAGAAGAGAGTGATATCTGAAGTTCATTGCTCTGCATTGGCTGGTCATCCAGGTATTTTTGGTACTAGAGATCTGGTGAGTCAGTCTTTTTGGTGGCCCGCCTTGTCTCGTGATGTCAGGAATTTTGTGCAGTCCTGTGGGACTTGCTTCCGGTCTAAATCTTGTTCTCGCTCTAGTGGGTTGTTGATGCCTTTGCCGGTCCCCAGGAGGCCATGGACCCATATTTCAATGGATTTCATCTCTGATATGCCTATCTCTCAGAGAATGACTGTTATTTGGGTGATTTGTGATAGGTTCTCTAAGATGGTTCATCTTGTACCACTCCCTAAGTTGCCATCTTCCTCTTAGTTGGTGCCCCTGTTTTTGCAACAGGTGGTTTGCTTGCACGGGATTCCTGAGAACATTGTATCTGACAGAGGAGTTCAGTTTGTGTCTAGATTTTGGAGGACCTTCTGTTCCAAGCTGGGAATTCAGTTGTCCTTCTCTGCTTTTCACCCTCAGACCAATGGGCAGACGGAGAGATCAAACCAGACCTTGGAGTCGTATTTGAGATGTTTTATTTCCGCTGATCAGGATGATTGGGTTTCATTTTTGCCCTTGGCCAAATTTGCTTTAAATAATAGAGCTAGTTCTGCCACATTGATGTCACCTTTTTTTTTGTAACTTTGGGTTTCATCCTCGATTCTCTTCAGGGCAGGTGGAGTCTTCTGCCTGCCCAGGTGTTGACACTGTGGTGGAGAGAATGCACCAGATCTGGGACCAAGTGGAGGATAAGTTCTCTCTCTCCCAGGAAAAGGCCCAGCGGTTTTCCAACCGACATAGGACCATTGGTCCCCAGTTTAAGGTTGGTGATATGGTTTGGTTATCATCAAAAAATATCGCTATGAAGGTGGCTTCTCCTAAGTTTAAGCCTAGATTTATTGGACCTTACAAGATTTTGGTGATTATTAATCCAGTCTCTTTTCGTTTGGCTCTTCCTGTCACATTTAAAATTCATAATGTGTTTCATTAGTCCTTGTTGGAGGTTTGTTGAACCAGTTGTTCCTGGGGTGGCACCTCCGGACCCTGTATTAGTTGAAGGTAACATGGAATATGAGGTAGAGAAGATACTGGATTCCCGTCTGGCTAGACGGAGACTCCAGTATTTGGTTAAGTGGAAGGGTTATGGTCAGGAGGATAATTCCTGGGTCTCTGCCTCTGATATTCATGCCAAAAGATTGGTGCGTGCCTTTCATCGGGCTCACCCTGATCGCCCTGGTGGCGTGGATGAGGGTTCGGTGATCCCTCCTCAAGGGGGAGGTTCTGTTATGAGTTCATTTTCCCCTTCACCATTGAGGTCTGATGAACTCCCTCTTCTGGTGAAGGAAGGTAATGAGGCTGATTACAAAGCACCTGAGAAGAATGATGATGTCTGGGTGACTGGAATTGCTGACTGGATATAAGGCAGACGACGCCCTTCTGCCTTGCGGGTGATTTCTCTGGGGGATTCTTGGAGTCCAGTCTGATTCCTGCTCCTCAAAAGCTAAGTTTTCTGCTCTGCTTTTTGCATTTGTGTTTTGGTTTTGTTTTGCCTTGTTTTTCTGGATTTCTGCCTTTCCCTGCTGGGGGAGCTGAATTCCTTTTTGCTCTGTCTTCAGAAAATACCTGAGTACTGATATAGTCTTTTTGAAGCCTAGCGTCTTCAGGGCTTTTTTCCCTATCAGTCTGTTGGCTCTTGTTTTGAGAGGGTTTTGGCGGATTGCAGACAGCAGCTTTTCTATCCTGTCCTATTTAGTTAGCTTGGGCCCCATCATTTGCTCAGCCTATCTTTCTATCTGTGTGAGTGTTCTTTCATCTTGCTTCACCGTCATTATATGTTGGGGGCTGCCTATTGCTTTGGGGTCTGCTCTGGGGCAGTTTAGGTTTCCCTTTCTGTCTTTAGGCTATTTAGTTCTCCGGCTGTGATCGAGGGGTCTAGGGCACCGTAGGAACCCCCCACGGCTACTGCTAGTTGTTGTTAGGTTCTGGGGTCTGCAATCAGATAGCTGCCAACTTCTCTGGTTTTCTGGACTTAGCTAGTATTTCTGTTTTTGCCTCCTACGGTGACTCATTCATAACACCGCAGTGTCCGTGCCTGTTGCTTTGGGCCCCAAATCACCACAGTCATTTTTTAACAGTCAGCAATCCACAGTCCAGTTCTCCAAATTGTAATCCATATGGAACAAGACAAAGCAGTACTTCACCCCACACAGCTTGGGGCCTTTGCTCCTTGGTGGCAGGCCTGCCGCTGAAGATGTTGTATTGGCGGTGATGAATCCTGCCGACCGCCAAATGTAGAGGTCCGGGTGGCAGGCTGGGGCGGAGGGTAACGTGCTGTGGTATTTAGGTGGTGTGGCTGGTAGGCGGCGGAGGTATGCTGTACTCACAGGAATGGGGGGTGAACCGCTTCTTGACGTCGACAGGCACGAGACAGAGGCAGGAATTGTATTCAACAGGTTTGCTTTTATTGGCCGCCCTCACGACGACCAGAACAAAACACGACAGATGTTTCACACTGTTATCCTCCTGCAGACAGGCCCGGGTACCTTCACTTGTACACTTTCTCCATCAGGCGTACTTCGTGGCGCTATCCGCCGTGGCTGCCTTAGGCCAATCCACCTCGGCGTTTCACCTTACAAAGTCCACCAATAATTTAGGTCCTCACAGGCTGTCGCTGCCTGTGACCAATGTCCTATAGGGTCACCCCCCGTGACCACTTCCACTGTCCAAAGTCTCTGAGGGGTCTCCTTTGTGTGACAGACTCTCCTAACCTGTGAGCTCCCCTGGCTGACTGAAGCTTCTGGAAGCTTACCTCAGTATTTATTCAGACAGACCAGGTAGCCTCACCCTCTGTCACCTGAAAGTCACCTTGACCTCTGGCTGTCATGTAACACTCAAATGACAGTTACATAATCACTGCCATCGGCGCTCTCCAGTGACCTCTGATGGGCAGACTGCCACATGACACCTGCTGTCAAACTCTGTCTCCTATCACAGACAGAACCGTACCCAGCTCAACCTCCCCACATGGGTAATGGGGGGGGTCGATGAGGGGCTGTGTGGGGAATGGGGGGGGTCGATGAGGGGCTGTGTGGGGAATGGGGGGGGTCGATGAGGGGCTGTGTGGGGAATGGGGGGGGTCGATGAGGGGCTGTGTGGGGAATGGGGGGGGTCGATGAGGGGCTGTGTGGGGAATGGGGGGGTCGATGAGGGGCTGTGTGGGGAATGGGGGGGGTCGATGAGGGGCTGTGTGGGGAATGGGGGGGTCGATGAGGGGCTGTGTGGGGAATGGGGGGGTCGATGAGGGGCTGTGTGGGAAATGGGGGGGGGGGGTCGATGAGGGGCTGTGTGGGGAATGGGGGGGGGTCGATGAGGGGCTTTGTGGGGAATGGGGGGATGATGAGGGGTTGTGTGGGGAATGGGAGGAATGATGATGAGGGGCTGTGTGGGGAGGGGGGGATCATACATATTGGTTTGCTGGAAGGTGAATGGGGTGCTGTAACTCCCTTGTACATAAAATGGAAAAAAACATCTTCCCCCAAGCTCTAGGTGCACAGAATCCCTGGGACCAAATGTAAACAAAATATCAAGAAAATCACAAAATTTAATGAAAAACATAAAAAATGAAAACATGCTAAATTCCAGAGACAGCATAGCAACACACGAGGCCATGTGCGTCTGAAACGCGTTTCTATGCCGTCTCTGCAATTTATCATGTTTTCATTATTTGTCTTTTTTCCAATAAATTTAGCAATTTCCAAGAAGCTGGATTTTTATATTTTTAAATCTCTTGTGGTTTGTCGGCAGGTGGGTGATGTCGCTCTCGTGAGGCTGCATATTGGTGGGCTGTGGGGGGTGCTGTCGCTCTCATGCGGCTGCATGGTGGTGGGGCTGTAGGGGGGTGATGTCGCTCTCGTGAGGCTGCATGTTGGTGGGGCTGTAGGGGGGTGCTGTCGCTCTCGTGCGGCTGCATGGTGGTGGGGCTGTAGGGGGGTGATGTCGCTCTCGTGAGGCTGCATGGTGGGGGGGCTGTACTGGGGTGATGTCGCTCTCGTGAGGCTGCATGGTGGTGGGGCTGTACTGGGGTGATGTCGCTCTTGTGAGGCTGCATGGTGGTGGGGCTGTGGGGGGGGGTGCTGTCACTCTCGTGAGGCTGCATGTTGGTGGGCTGTGGGGGTTGCTGTCGCTCTCGTGAGGCTGCATGGTGGTGGGGCTGTAGGGGGGTGCTGTCGCTCTCGTGAGGCTACATGTTGGTGGGGGGGTGCTGTCACTCTCATGCTCTTTGTTTGTTATCTCTAACGTGGCTTAGTTCTACTTATTGTTTTGTAAAGTTTATTGTTAGACTTGTATGTATAAATATATTTATATGTTCGTGCAGCACAGACTATGCCTCCTGTGACCCCAATCCACCGCTCCCCATATTAGCTACCGTAAATACGGACTGTAAGATCCTCATTTTATCAAAAATCTTTTTTTCCCTCTATTTTCCTCATCAAAATTTGGGGTGCCTCTTGTGGTTTGAAAAATACGGTAAAGTAAATAAAAAAACAATCACTTATATAACCAATTTCTTAGGTCCCAGCGGTGTTTCTCGGTGTACGTCGGCCTTCTGTGGCCACTTACCATTCTCTGTGACCCGTACAGCCTGGTCCGTTTTAGAAGCCGTAAAGGACATTTTTTCATTGTTTATTAACCCCTTCATGACCCAGCTTATTTTGACCTTAATGACCTGGCCATTTTTTGCAATTCTGACCAGTGTCCCTTTATGAGGTAATAACTCAGGAAAGCTTCAACGCATCCTAGCGATTCTGAGATTGTTTTTTCGTGACTTATTGGGCTTCATGATAGTGGTAAATTTTGGTCGATAATTTTTGCGTTTATTTGTGAAAAAAGCAGAAATTTGGCGAAAATTTTGAATTTTTATTGTGTTAAACTAGAGAGTTATGTGACACAAAATAGTTAATAAATAACATTTCCCACATGTCTACTTTACATCAGCACAATTTTGGAAACAAATTTTTTTGTTAGGAAGTTATAAGGGTTAAAAGTTGACCAGCCATTTCTCATTTTTACAACAAAATTTACAAAACCATTTTTTTAGGGACCACCTCACATTTGAAGTCAGTTTGAGGGGTCTTTATGGCAGAAAATACCCAAAAGTGACACCATTCTAAAAACTGCACCCCTCAAGCTACTCAAAACTACATTCTAGAAGATTATTAACCCTTCAGGTGCTTCACAGGAACTAAAGCAACGTGGAAGGAAAAAATGGACATTTTAATTTTTCCAACACAAATTTTCTTTAGGATCATTTTTCTCATTTTCACATGGGCAACAGGATAAAATGGATCCTAAAATTTGTTGGGCAACTTCTCCTGAGTACACCGATACCTCATATGTGGTCATAAACCACTGTTTGGGTGCATGGCAGGGCTCAGAAGGGAAGGAGCACCACTTGACTTTTTGAATGGAAAATATGCTGGAATATTTAGCGGTTGCCATGTCGCGTTTGGAGAGTCGTTGTGTGCCTACACACTGGAGCTTCCACACAAGTGACCCCATTTTGGAAACTAGACCCCCCAAGAAACTTATCGAGATGCATAGTGATCACTTTGAACCCCCAGGTGCTTCACAAATTGATCCGTAAAAAAAAAAGTACTTTTTTTTTTTTCATAAAAATTATCTTTTAGCCTCAGTTTTTTTCATTTTCACATGGTCAACAGGATAAAATGGATCCTAAAATTTGTTGGGCAATTTCTCCTGAGTACACCGATACCTCATATGTGGTCATAAACCACTGTTTGGGCACACGGCATGGCCCGGAAGGGAAGGAGCGCCATTTAACTTTTTGAATGAAAAATTTGCTCCAATCTTTATCGGACACCATGTCGCATTTGGTGAGCCCCTGTGTTCCTAAACTGTGGAAACCCCCCTCAAGTGACACCAGTTTGGAAACTAGACCCAATAAGGAACTTGCCTAGATTTGTGGTGACCACCTTGAACCCCCAAGTGTTTCACATAAGATTATAACGCAGAGCCATGAAAATAAAAAATAATTTTTTTTCCTCAAAAAATGATTTTTTTAGCTCGCAGTTTTTTATTTTCACAAGGGTAACAGGAGAAATTGGACCCAAAAGTTGTTGTCCAGTTTGTCCTGAGTACGCTGGTACCCCATATGTGGGGGGGAACCATTGTTTGGGCACACGTCAGGGCTCGGAATGGAAGTAGTGATGTTTTGAAATGCAGACTTTGATGGAATAGTCTTCGGTCGTCATTACGTTTGCAGAGCCCCTGATGTGCCTAAACGGTGGAAACCCCCCACAAGTGAACCCATTTTGGAAACTAGACCTTCCAAGGAACTTATGTAGATGTGTTGTGAGCACTTTGAACCCCCAAGTGCTTCACAGAAGTTTATAATGCAGAGATGTGAAAATGAAAAAAAAAAATCTTTTTTTCCACAAAAATATTTTATCCCTCAATTTTTTATTTCCCCAAGGGTAACAGGAGAAATTAGTCCCCAAAAGTTGTTGTGCAATTTGTCCTGAGTACGCTGATACCCCATATGTTGGGGTAAACCACTGTTTGGGCACACGTCGGGGCTTGGAAGGGAGGGAGCACCGTTTGACTTTTTGAACGCAAAATTGGCTGGAATCAATGGTTGCACCATGTCACGTTGGGAGACCCCCTGATGTGCCTAAACAGTGGAAACCCATCAATTCTAACTTCAAACCTAACCACAGCCCTAATCCCAACCATAACCCTAACACACCCCTAAACATCACCCTATTTCCAACCCTAACCCTCTTTCCAACCCTAACCCTAATGGAAAAATAAAAATATTTTCTTTATTTTATAAGTTGTGCCTACCTATGGGGGTGATAATCGGGGGGTTTATTTTTATTTCATTTTGATCACTGTGAGAGTGATCAAAATGAAAGTGTCATGATCTGAATTTGATCTGAACTTTTTTTCCTTTTGGCAAGTTGCCAAAGTGACTTGACTGTCCCCGGTGGTGGTTAGTGGTATCGCACTTTAGGTTTAATGCGCACATAATTATCAATCAGGTGTGGGGCTCTATAAATGAGTCTCAGGGTGTGTAATCACTGCTGGTGATATTCATTCATTGATTGATTCTGAGTTGGTGAGAGCCTGGTGGAAGGATGGAGCTGAGGAGGATTCCTGCGCAGCTTAGCCAGGGGGGACGTGTGTCAGCTATGGTGTCTGGACGAAGGGCTGGCATGGCGTGGTGGGGTCGCAGTGATGGTGTCGGCAGGAAGTGTCTGCATGGACTGGTGGAGTGGCGACTATGGAGAGTGGCACTCACCATGTGGGACTTGGCTGCTGAGCTGGACTCAAGCATGCTTGCCTTCGTGGCAGAAGCTGAACTCATCTTTGGGACTCTGTTACTAAGCAGCAGCAACTGGTGGTGGACTCTGCTCCAAGGCTGCACTATGGTGAAGGATCCTGTTATGGTGATGGATCCGGGTGGAGGAGAAGACGCACGCAGGTGGAGGGCTCTGTTGCAGGAGCATAAGCACAGAGCATAAAGCTAAGTGGTGTCCCCCTGTATTGTCTCTTTCCCTCATGTGTGTTATTAGTGCAGTGGTGGGATTAGTTTCCGCACCGGCCTACTCCCTAGTGAGCGTTTAGGGTCAGGGCGAGCAAGGGTTTAAGGTTCGCGTGCGGCGACAGGTGCGGAGCCTGTATAGGGAACGTAAGGAGTGCAGGGACACTGGCTCAGGGGAGCTCAGGAGGTCTCCACTTCCCTATTCCCTATCGCAGGGCCCACCATTGTTAATGTTTCCCAGGTCCCCCTTATTATTTAAATCCGCCAGACAGGAGGCGGGGTTTCCAGAATTTATATTAACGTGTAGTACCTAAATTCGCCAGGTGGAGGCGGTGTATCCATCTGCACGTATTATTATTTAAATTCGCCACTGGAGGCGTTGTATCCAGGGTCACGTGTGTTATGAGTCCGCCTTGCGGTATCATCTGTGTCCAGACACACGTGACCATGACAGAAAGAATGGAATCTGCAGCCGGCAGATTCGGGCGGGCGCACTGCGCATGCGCCCGCCATTTTCCAAGATGGCGGCGCCCATGATCCGGGAGCGACAGGGGGACTCAGAAGGTACCGGGGGGGTGAGGGGGAGATTTGAAGCTGGCGGGAAGCGGAGGGAATGGGAGGGGGGGGGCAGGTGATGACAGCGGCGGCAGATCGCTGCTGTCATTCAGTGGCGGGGGGGCGATCGCCAGTGGGGGGGGTCGAATCGGTGTCTCCATCCATGTCCGATGCTACTGCAGCATCGGCCATTGCTGAATTGTAATATTTCATCAATTTTCATTGATGAAATATTACTATCGCTCTGATTTGGCTTTCACTTTCAACAGCCAATCGGAGCGATCGTAGCCACGTGGGGAGAAGTCACGCCCCCTGTGGTGAATTACAAAGCCCACTGTATCTGCGGGTCAGGTGACCTTTCATTGACCCCGGTCACCCAACCCGCAGGGGGGCTTTGAAGTCATGACGCAGGGTATGCGTCATGGGTCGGATTGGCACCGACTTTCATGACTCATACGCTGTGTCACAGGTCGGGAAGGGGTTAAAGGGCCATCAGTTGCTGACGGTCTGACTGCGGGTGCCCCCACTGCTCCATAGCACATACTCTGGCAGAGGTCACACTACATATTTTGCAGAGGGGTAAGAATACTCTTAATTTTGAACTGTGTTTTTAGCCAAGGAGGACATAATTTGCAGTAGCTCAAATCTATGTACATAGTATACATTAGACCTGGGCAGATTGCAGCACGCAGGCGATCCGGCCCTCTGGCTGTTCCTGTCTGGCCTGTGGACTGAGGCAGCCAAAGGGCCTGAAAATTGTGGCCCACAGGCTGCACCATTCAATTGCTTTCTCAGTGACCAATCTTGCCAACCATCCAGGAATTTCAGGACAGTCCATGAAAACATGGCAATATCTGTAGAAACTTATGCAGATAATTTTGACTAATTCTCATAATTTTATAGTGAATGCAGCTATTGTCTTCATATCATAATTATAGATTGTAGATATTTAGCATTTACAGCCATAATGATTTTTCAATGTGTCCATATAATTTTTTACTTGTCTGAATTTTTTAATTGGCTGTCCAGAAAAAAAAATAAGTCAAGTTGGCAACCCTACCGGTGTCCCAATATATGGTGGAGGAGGCAGCTGGTGGCTCATCCCACTATTCGGCACAAGCAACTGAAAGAAGACGCGATGATGTCACTACATTGCATCTGCAGTGCGGATCGTGCGTGCAGACGCAATGTAGTGACAGGTGCAGAGCAGCAGGAGAATGGGAACAAGGTATTTTTTTTGTGTGTGAGGTCTCATCGGTATATGGGAGGTGTGAGTGTATATAAGTGACTGTGTGTGAAGACTCATACTATACAGAGGGCTGTGCTGAATACTTCCTGGGGTGTTGTGGGGGATTATACTGTGTATAGGCGCCCATGAGAACCATTATACCATATGTGGGGTGCTGTGATGACAGTCATACCGTGTGCGGCTGTCTGTAGGACCGTCCTGTGTGTGGGGAGGGCTGTGAGGACCATCATTACTGTTTGTGGGGGTATACGGGTGCCATTACTATGTGTGGGGGGCTGTGATGACCATCAAACAATGTATGGGGGTTCTGTGAGATCCATCATACTGTGAGGCCATCATACTGTCTGTGTGGGGCCATAAAATTATGTTGGGGAGCGCACCAGAAGGGTTAATAAACTTCTTGACTGTAGTTTTGAGGACTTTGAGGTGTGCAGATTTTAGAATGGTGTTACAGGATATTTTCTGTCAAATAGGACCCCCAAAGTCACTTCCAATGTGATGTGGTCCCTAAAAAAAAAATATATATATATATATATATATATATATATATATATATATATATATATATATATATTTTGGTAAATTTTGTTGTAAAAATTTGAAATTGCTGGTCAGCCTTTAACCCTTGTAATTTACTAACAAAAAAAGTTTTTCAAATGATACAGATGCAAAGTAGACATGTGGGAAATGTTATTCATTAACTATTTTGTGTGACATAACTCTCTGATTTAGTCAAATTTCCGATATTTTCATAAATAAATGCAAGTCATATCGAAGAAATTTTACCACCATCATGAAGTACAAAATGTCAAGAAAAAAAGGTCTCAGAATCAGTGGGATACGTTGAAGCGTTCAAGAGTTACAACCACATTTGAGCTGCAGGCCAGCAGATCCAGACGATTACTCCAGTACCCAAACACAGGGTTATACGCTGAGCAACAAGACACCAAAAAAGTGAGAAGAATTTTTTATTTCTATCTGACATAATTAAAACTCTGCACTTAGATCTGCGCCCCTTCTTTTTATGGATATTCCTTGAAATACTCGGAGTAATTAATGAATCAGCCGGAAGTGCTCCTTGACAAACTGGAAATCTTTTTCTGCAACCACGTAAAGTAACACTTCAGATTTTAATAAATTTGGCCTGTTCATTAATATCAAAATTGGCTTGTTCACTGAGGTGTTAAATAATTTAAAAAAACATGTGGGACCCCTCTATTCTTGATGGCCAGCCAGGATAAAACTGGCAGCTGACAGGTGCAGCCTGCAGCTGTCAGTTTTGCCTGGCTGGTTATCAAAAATACAGGGGAACCCATGCCATTTTTAAATACCGTATATACTCGTGTATAAGCTGACCCCCCCCCCCCAATTTTGCCACAAAAAAATGGGAAAACTTATTGACTCGCGTGTAAGCCTAGGGTGGAAAATGCAGCAGCTACTGGTAAACTTCAAAAATAAAAAGATACCAATAAAAGTAAGTTAAGTAAGTCAGTAGGTTAAATGTTTTTGAATATCCATATTGAATCAGGAGCCCCATATAATGCTCCATACAGTTCATGATGGGCCCCATAAGATGCTCCATACAAAATACACCCCATATAATGCTGCACAAAGGTTAATAATGCCCCCATAAGATGCTCCATAGAATAATATGCCCCAAATAATGCTCCATAAAGGCTATGGCCCCATAAGATGCTCCATAGATTATGCCCCATAAGATGCTCCATAGATTATTCCCCCATAAGATGCTCCCCCCATAAGATGCTCCATAGATTATGCCCTCATAAAATGCTCCATAGATTATGCCCCCATATGCTGCCCCATAGAATGTGCCCCCATATGCTGGCCCATAGAATATGCCTCCATATGCTTCACCACAGGCTATGCCCCCCCATGTGCTGCTCCACAGGCTATGCCCCCCCATGTGCTGCTCCACAGGCTATGCCCCCCCATGTGCTGCTCCACAGGCTATGCCCCCCCATGTGCTGCTCCACAGGCTATGCCCCCCCATGTGCTGCTCCACAGGCTATGCCCCCCCATGTGCTGCTCCACAGGCTATGCCCCCCCATGTGCTGCTCCACAGGCTATGCCCCCCCATGTGCTGCTCCACAGGCTATGCCCCCCCATGTGCTGCTCCACAGGCTATGCCCCCCCCATGTGCTGCCCCACAGACTATGCCCCCCCATGTGCTGCTCCACAGACTATGCCCCCCCCCCATGTGCTGCTCCACAGACTATGCCCCCCCCCATGTGCTGCTCCACAGACTATGCCCCCCCCCATGTGCTGCTCCACAGACTATGCCCCCCCCCATGTGCTGCTCCACAGACTATGCCCCCCCCCATGTGCTGCTCCACAGACTATGCCCCCCCCATGTGCTGCTCCACAGACTATGCCCCCCCCCATGTGCTGCTCCACAGACTATGCCCCCCCCCATGTGCTGCTCCACAGACTATGCCCCCCCCATGTGCTGCTCCACAGACTATGCCCCCCCCATGTGCTGCTCCACAGACTATGCCCCCCCCCATGTGCTGCTCCACAGACTATGCCCCCCCATGTGCTGCTCCACAGACTATGCCCCCCCCATGTGCTGCTCCACAGACTATGCCCCCCCCCATGTGCTGCTCCACAGACTATGCCCCCCCCCCATGTGCTGCTCCACAGACTATGCCCCCCCCATGTGCTGCTCCACAGACTATGCCCCCCCCCATGTGCTGCTCCACAGACTATGCCCCCCATGTGCTGCTCCACAGACTATGCCCCCCCCCATGTGCTGCTCCACAGACTATGCCCCCCCCATGTGCTGCTCCACAGACTATGCCCCCCCATGTGCTGCTCCACAGACTATGCCCCCCCCCATGTGCTGCTCCACAGACTATGCCCCCCCCATGTGCTGCTCCACAGACTATGCCCCCCCCATGTGCTGCTCCACAGACTATGCCCCCCCCATGTGCTGCTCCACAGACTATGCCCCCCCCATGTGCTGCTCCACAGACTATGCCCCCCCCATGTGCTGCTCCACAGACTATGCCCCCCCCATGTGCTGCTCCACAGACTATGCCCCCCCCATGTGCTGCTCCACAGACTATGCCCCCCCCATGTGCTGCCCCCATAAGATGCGCCATATATTATGCCCTCATATGCTGCTGCTGCTCCAAACAAAAAAAAATGCCATACTCCCCTCTCCTGCTCAGGACCTGGCACCTGAGATATTCACCTGTCCCCCGGTCCATCACAGCTCACCACTGTCTGCCATGTCATCTGTCAGTGACGTTCAGGCAGCAGAGGACACGGCGCTCACTAACCACGTCACCCGTTCCCTCTGCTGGCTAAACGTCACAGACAGAGGACGCAGCAGAGAGCGGTGAGCAGCAATGGACCGTGGGACAGGTGAATATCGCTATATCTACCCCCTTCAAGCGTGGTCTCTGCAGCCCGTTTCTCCATGGTCTCCATTCCTGTCTTCAGCGGTCATGTGATACTGCTCATTACACTCATGAATATGCGCATATTCATGAGTTTAATGAGCGGTACCACGAGACCATGGAGAAGTGGGGGGGGCTGCAGAAACCATGCCATGGTGGGTAAGTATGATCTGTGACTCCCCCCGCCGACCCCCAGGTAAATGACTGGGTATAAACCGGGAGGGGGACTTTCAGCCCAAAAAAATGGGCTGAAATCTCGGCTTATGCACGAGTATGTACAGTATTTTTATATCTATTTATAGCATAGGCGCCGGCTGCTGAATACTCCCATTTTTCCTCTTGAATACAACTCTCACCATTCTCCCCTGCTCGCACTCATCGCGGAGAGAGCAGGAGACAATGATGAGAGCTGTCTTCAGCACCAATATGTGCTTGTTTTTTAATAGCAACATGGGCCGTAAGATGTCCCGCATATGTGCACACTGATGACGCTCGGATGACATTCTTGTATCATCAGTGTGATATGGAGCGATAGCGGTGAATCAGTGGTACTGTTCACGCTGTTCCCCAGGACCGGGTGCTGAAGACAGCTCACATCATTTTCCCCTGCTCTGAAGGCAATTAGCGTCAGCGGGGTACAGTGTTGAGCGTTTTATTCAACTGCTACCAGTGACAGCAGGTGGTAGCTGATGGGAGTATTGATCAGCCGGCACCTGCGCTATAACTAGATAATAAAACAAACAGCTTAGGGACCCATTTATTCTTGTTAACCAGACTTGCTAAGGCCAGGTTCAGACTGCATTACACCGCGGCATAACGCAATCCGTTAACGCTGCCATTATCCCCCATTATGCGCTAGCGATGTGCCGTCAATCTGTGACAGACTTTCGGTCGCGCTCTGCAGCGTTTGGGGGTCCGTCACCACTAGCACAAATGAAGCATCTGCGCTAGCGGTATAGCATAACGCAATCGCGTTATGCTATATGAGTTAAGGCAGTCCGTCAACGCTATGCGTTGAACGGACTGCTTTATCGCAATCTAAACCTAGCCTTAAGCTGATAGCTGAAGGTTGCAGCCTTTAGCTGTCAGTTTTGCCTGGCTGAATATCAAAACTAGAGGGGAATCTCTGCCATTTTTTTAAAATTATTTATTGATAGTGCAGGCCCCAGCTGATTAATACTCCCATCAGCCGTTGCCTGCTCACACTGATCGCTGTGTGAGCAGGGGACAATGATGTGAGCGGTCTTCAGCACCCAGCGCCGGAGAACAGCGTGCACAGTACTGCTGATTCCTAGGGACCGATACGTGTGACGCTGATGCGGCACACGGGTGACATACGGTTGCCACACATATGAAACACATGGACATGTGGACCCTGATATCTCCGGTACTGTTTTTTTCACTACTGGGAATATCAAGACTTGTGAAAGAGCCGTAATTGTCTTTCTTCGGACATCGCAACAAAATGTAACACGTGATGATCAAAATATCGTATCTACTCTAAAATGGTATAAATAAAAAGATTGGATTAGGACACAAAAAGCAAACCGATCACATAGCTATGTTGAGGGAAAAATAAAAAAAGCTATGGTTCTTGGAAAATGAGAGGAAAACACTAAAGTTTAAGCAGCAGTAAGTCCTTCAGTCGGGAAGGTGTTAATGAATACAAGAGGAGGATAATAAATGACATACAGTGAAAAGTTGCATACAAATTTGTTAAAAAGAAATAAACCAGAAACTGATCACTTACATTTTGGAAGCATAAACTGGAGCAAGTCTTCAGCTGACCCCAAGAAATGACCAACATCCAAAAGTCTTACATGCAATTTTTAAGACCTGGTCTGTTTTTGCTCACCCCCCATCCTGTGATGTCACCTTCAGGTGGGGTGGGGGGGAGGGTGAAGAGCTCTTTATGTTGATGTATCCCGTCCACCTGTAGGTTTTGATGTGTAACTTCAAAGAAAAGCAATTCCCAGACCAACTGTGCAAATAACAACCAGTTCACACAGGAATCCGTTGTTACAGTTATGCTGGGACACGTTGGGTCTACACGTTGGGTCTATGACTTTGTGCTTCAGGAGTCCTAGAGCCAGAGTCTTTACCTCGCTTACAATAGTTACTGTTACATATAAACGCTTTGATTTTTATGCCATTAACGTGAAAACACTATGGACTATCCCCCAGACCACATATAGGAATACTAAGGCTATGTGCACACGTTGCGGATTCTGCTGCAGATCCGCGGCAGTTCTGCTGACATGGTACAGTACCATGTTAGCCTATGGATTTTAAACTCCGCTGTGCCCACGCTGCGGTTTTTTTCCGCGCACATTTGCTACGGATTACAATCCGCAGCATGTCAATTTGTGCGGAATCTGCAGCGGTTTCACACCTTTAACATTGTAGAGGTGTGAATCCGCTGGCTAATCTGCAGATAAACCGCAGGTCTTTTGACCTGTGGATTTTGCCAAATGCGCGCGGAAAAATCCACAGCCCAATCCGCAACGTGTGTGGGCCGCCCTCCCAGGGCCGTGGGGTACTCGGTACCGGGCCGATATCAGTGGGATGTGTCACAGCAGCGGTGACACGGACCGTGGCCCTGGGCGCCCAAGTAATAGGGAGATGTGAATGGGGGAATGTAGTTAGGTGAATAGTTCGTGATGCCACATGTGAGTTCGGCAAGGGAGGTGTTAAGCCAACGCTGAAGACAGATCCTCTGGGACAGATGGTGTGGTGCAGCAATGATGTTATAGCCCTCCACAGGCAGGGCTGTTGTCCCACTGAGTGTAGATGTGGAGACACTTAGATGGTGTAGTGTCCGGCGCAGGGGATGTAGCAGTGCCAGGCGGACGGACGCAGGAAGGAATGGAGGACACCAGGGCATGTAGTTCCAAAGCTTTACTCAGTCTGTAGTGCCCGCTTCTGTGCCGTGTCCTCCGGGTCAGGGACTCAGTCAACCTCCAGGCAAGATGGAATGCTCCCTTCCACGCTCCGCCAACTTATGTGCCTTTTCTGAACGTCTCCTCTATAGCGCCTTTAAGGATGAAGATCTCCTAGTACTGTGATACACTGGAGTTCCTCCTGACAGATGTTACGAAGAACTCTACTTGCACGGCAGACAGCTGTAGCCTGCTTCGGGGACTCTCCTAAGTCCCGGCTCGCTATCCGTGTTGCTGTTGTGCCCTCAAGTCTTAGATGGGAGTAGTGCATTTACAGCCCACTACTCCACTGGTGTCTGCTGCAGAACCATTAGTGTCATTACAACCTCGGGGACCGGGCCCCGGCCTTGCCCTTAGAACGTCTAGGCAGGGTTCTTCCTCAAACCCACGTCCTCTGTGTTCCCTCCTCCTACGTTCCGTACTTATCTTTCTCCTATGGAAGCTCAGACTTAATCTCAACGTCTTTCTCCTTCTTTCCTTTCCCATGCCAACTGGCTCAGATCACTGAGGCAGCTGCAGCACTCCTTCCTCCATCCCTCTTCCAGGGATCCCCACTCCTCTCCGAGTGGCTTCCTCTCTCACTCCCCGTCTGACTGAACTCTAATCCTAAACCATCCCGCTCTTTTATGTGTTCTAAACTCCACCCACCTCCCAGCACGTTTAGTGTTCCAAGCAGGGAGCCACCAAAGGTGCTCTGCCTCTCTCTAGGCAAGGAGCCGCAATGTGGTTTTGCTGAACTACTCTATTGTGTGGGGTGCGAGTGTTGGAGCGTGGTCAGGAGCCCCCAACTTACCTGGATGGTGGGGAACCACACCTTAGGAGAAGGTGCAGTACCTCTGTGGCGACTGAGCCTCAGGGGCGCCACATGTGCACATAACCTAATTGTCAGGTCTGTGCTGGGACACCCTAAAGGCCCTGTCACACACAGCGAGATTGCTGATTTTGTGACGCCACAGTGATCTTGCCAGCGATATCGCTGTGTGTGACATGCATCAGTGACCCCCCCCCCCCCCTGCCGGGTATCGCTGATCGTGCTCGAATGTCCTGGGCCATTTTCTGATCGTTGGTCTCCCGCAGCCATCCTATCCTGATATCTGACATGATGGACACTGTTTTTATCAGCTTTGCCTCCTGATGAACCGCTGTTGCGGGGAAACGCGTTGGGGTATTCCAGAAATGATAAGTGGCCACTTTATGTACCTATTTGCTCTATGGTTAGGGTATGAAATTGCGGTGGACCTTTATGTCATGATGTGGTAATTTTTGTTTTCTATTGTATCTGGGATTGTCTGCAATAGCCGCAGGGCATTTTTACTATTCATCTCTGCACTATCTTGTTATTGTTTTCCTGCCTGTGATACTAGGGACCGGCAGGGCAGTGAGGGACAGCCTTCGCTGAGTGGGGGCGCCAAAAAAATCGGGATTCGTAGGGTGCCAACCTCCACGGTTAGGAAGGTATCAGAAAGGCCTATTGTAGGGCATTGCAGCATCTCAGTTATGGTCTTGTAGTGTGGCATTTGCCATGGTTTCACTGGGAAATTGGTGTTTTTTTATATATTAATATATAATGAGTTTTTATAGGGATTACATGTTCACTCTGTGTATTACTAATTCCTACAATATTTGATTGTTTAAATAGGTCTCATGCCCCCTTCATCAGGAAATACCACATAGTATGTACAGGCATCACACGTATATATATTTGAGACAGGACGCTGGGATTCAAAAAAACAAGCGCCAACAGATCAGATGACACAGTGTCAAAGTTCATAGTCGCTACAGGGTTAACGGTTCACATGGCTTGTACCACATAAAAATGTACAATAAAACAATTATTAACTGAGGACATGAATGGTGTATTCATTTATAGGAGACAAATTCAATTAACAGCAAAAGAAAAAGATAAAAAGAGTGAAAAAAATGACGACTTTCACTGAGTGGACAAGAACTCATACTAAAATGAACCTTCAAGCGTGGAAGCAGATACCTTACACATGGACTAACCGATGGAACAGGAAAAACTTCCTTATTTTTGGAAAGTCCAATGAAATCTTTATATTAGATGTGAAAAATAAATAAAATTGTATTTTATTAGTTTCTATTAAAATTAACTAAAATTAAACTCATGAAATTATAAAAAAAATTCTCCAAAAGAGATATATGCCATAAGAATTGTCTGATAAGAATTATATGGAGACATGTAAAAATAATCTTTATAAATCTACAGCCGACACACAGTGTTACTGCTATGTAGCAGTCAAGGACAATTAACCATTTCAATTGTCCTAAAAGTTAAAACAGGTCTGGTGGGTAGGAAGAAAGAAGAAGAAAAAAAAAAAAAAACTTTCTTGAAATCATTCTTTCCAGAGGAGCAGGAGTGAACTTTCGGACGGCGCTCACCATTAC
Source organism: Dendrobates tinctorius (assembly GCF_039654945.1). Classification (NCBI taxonomy): domain Eukaryota; kingdom Metazoa; phylum Chordata; class Amphibia; order Anura; family Dendrobatidae; genus Dendrobates; species Dendrobates tinctorius. The sequence goes on from NW_027361797.1 coordinate 40,531,608, forward strand.
AAAGGAAGGTGGGAGCGCATCACTGCACAGTGGCGGAGAAGGAGCTGTCGCCGCTTATTACACTTCAGGATCGATCGCGCCACAACAAATTATATGCCTCAGAGAACAAGGAGAAAAAAAGGAAGGAAAGTAACCGCAGCAGGGGTTACAACCCGCAAAGAGTGTAATCACCTACAAGGAGAAACTTATTTTTAAAAAGCACATATAATCATAAATGTAAAAATATTAAATAAGGTGACAATGGAAAATGAGAGGCTTCATATCCACAAGGACTCAGTAAATATCTATAAATATATAAAAAGGGGTAGAGGCATAAAGTTACTAAGGAAAAAGGTTATAATAAATTATCAAAAAATATACTTTGACGATGGGACTGCACTATTGGATTAAAAAGCTGGCATTTTTCTTTATAAGCACAAATTGATCATAATACAAAAAAAGAATATATATATATATATATATATATATATATATATATATATACAAAAAAATTATATCTATAAGTACACTTATTCCTATTCTTATAAAACCATACAAAGTGAAAATATAAAAATATATTTATACACATTCCTCATAAGAGGGCAGTAGAATTCAGATAAAAACCTCAGTGATTTCATTTAAACCTTGCGGCTTTAGGCTGCCTAATTTATAGATCCAGTAAACTTCCTTTCTATTTAATTTCATTGATCTATTCGAAAGGTGCTTTGGTATATGGTCAATCGGGCTGATTTTCAGGGACCTAAACTTTGTTATGTACCAGGGTATAGTGTTTAGATAACCCATGAGTAAGCAAACCTATTTTGATATTGTGGCGATGAGAATTTAGCCTGAGATGTAGGGGCTGCGTGGTTCTCCCCGCATACTGCTTACCACAAGGACATTCAATGGGAATCATAAATTTTTCTTTTGTAGAAAAAGATTATATGATCATCTTTGTGATTTATATTAGAACAGCATAAACAATTTCTATGACCACATTTAAAAATCCCCTTAACCCCTTCCTGCCATCCGACGTACTATCCCGTCCATGGGACCTGGGCCCCTATGCCCATGGACGGGATAGTGCGTCTCAGCGATCAGCGGCGCCCACGTGGTGAGGAAGCTGGCTTCCTCAGTGCCTGCAAAGCGCAGGCATGAGGAAGCCTTCGGCACTGCCTGTGACAGATCGCTGATCTGTCACAGTGATCTGTGATGTGACAGATCAGCGATCTGTCACAGGACAGTGATGTCCCACCTGGGACTATGTAATAAAGTAAAAAAAATTAAAGTGTAAAAATAATTTTAAAAAAATCGCCAAATAAATTAGTAAAAAAAAAAAAAAAATATTCCCCAATAAATTCATTTTTTGAAAATAAAAAAAACAATAAAAGTACACATATTAGGTATCGCCGCGTCCGTAACGACCCGTCCTATAAAACTGTCCCATTACTTAACCCCTTTAGCGAACCCCTTAAAAAATAAAAATCAAAAACGAAGCAAAAAATAATGATTTATTATCATACCGCCAAACAAAAAGTGTAATAACGCGCGATCAAAAAGACGCATATAAATATCCATGGTACCGCTGAAAACATCATCTTGTCCCGCAAAAAACGAGCCACCAAACAGCATCATCAGTGAAAAAATAAAAAAGTTATAGCTCGCAGAATAAAGCGATGCAAAAATAATTATTTTTTATATAAAATAGTTTTCATTGCATAAAACCGACAAAACATAAAAAAAGACCTAAATGAGGTATCACTGTAACCGTACTGACCCGAAGAATAAAACCGCTTTATCAATTTTACCGCACGCGGAACGGTGTAAACGCACTCCCCCAAAAGAAATTCATGAAATGCTGGTTTTTGTTCATTCTGCATCCCAAAAATCGGAATAAAAAGCGATCAAAAAATGTCACGTGCCCGAAAATGGAACCGATAAAAACGTCAACTCGTCCCGCAAAAAATAAGACCTCACATGACTCGGTGGGTCAAAATACGGAAAAATTATAGCTCTCAATATGTGGTGATGCAAAAACTATTTTTACAATAAAAAGCTTCTGCGACAGCTGCCAAACATAAAAACCGCCATAAATAGTAAATCAAACCCCCCATTATCACCCCCTTAGTTAGGGAAAAATAATAAAATAAAAAAAATGTATTTATTTCCATTTTTCCATTAGGGTTAGGGCTAGGGTTAGGGTTAGGGCTAAGATTAGGGTTAGGGGTGTGTTGGGGTTCGGGTTGGAGTTAGAATTGGGGGTTTCCACTGTTTGGGCACATCAGGGGCTCTCCAAATGCAACATTGCGTCTGATCTCAATTCCAGCCAATTCTGAGTTGAAAAAGTCATATGGTGCTCCTTCCCTTCCAAGCTCTGCCATGCGCCCAAACAGTGTTTTACCCCCACATGTAGGGTATCAGCCTACTCAGGACAAATTGCAAAACAATTTTTGGGGTCCAATTTCTCCTGTTACCCTTAGGAAAATAAAAAATTGGGGGCAAAAATATCATTTTTGTGGAAAAAAATGATTTTTTTATTTTCACGTCCGAGCGTTATAAACTTCTGTGAAGCACTTGGGGGTTCAAAGTGCTCACCACACATCTAGATAAGTTCCGTGGGGGGGTCTAGTGTCCAAAATGGGGTCACTTGTGGGGAGTTTCAATAGTTTAGGTACATCAGGGGCTCTCCAAACGCACATGACACCCGCAGACCATTCCATCAAAGTCTGCATTCCAAAATGTCACTGCTTCCCTTCTGAGCCCCGACGTGTGTCCATACAGTAGTTTTCTCCCACATATGGGGTGTCAGAGTACTCATGACAAATTGGACAACTTTTGGGGTTCAATTTCTCCTGTTACCCTTGGGAAAATAAAAAAATTGGGGACTAATTGATCATGTTTGTGGAAAAAATACGATTTTTTTATTTTCATGCCCTGGCATTATAAACTTCTGTGAAGCCCTTGGGGGTTCAAAGTGCTCACCTCACATCTAGATAAGTTCCTTAGGGGGTCTAGTTTTCAAAATGGGGTAATTTGTGGGGGATTTCCACTGTTTAGGTACATTAGGGGCTCTCCAAAGGCAACATTACACCCGCAGACCATTCCATCAATGTCTGCACTCCAAAATGTCACTACTTCCCTTCCGAGCCCCGACGTGTGCCCATACAGTAGTTTTCTCCCACATATGGGGTATCAGCATACTCAGGACAAATTGGACAACAACTTTTGGGGTCCAATTTCTCCTGTTACCCTTGGGAAAATAAAAAAAATGGTGACTAAAAGATCATGTTTGTGGAAAAAATACGAAATTTTTTATTTTCACGCCCGGGCGTTATAAACTTCTGTGAAGCACTGGGGGGTTCAAAGTGCTTCCACTGTTTTGGTACATCAGGGGTTTTCCAATCGCGACATGATGTCCGATCTCAATTCCAGCCAAAAACGTCAAATGGCGCTGCTTCCTTTCTGAGCTCTGCCATGCACCCAAATAGTGGTTTACCCCCACATGTGGGGTATCAGCATACTCAGGACAAATTGCACAATAACTTTTAGGGTCCTGTTAACCTTGGGAAAATAAAATTTGGGGTGAAAAGATCATTTTTGTGGAAAAAATATGATTTTTTTAATTGTACCGCTGTATGTTATAAACTTCTGTAAAGCCCTTGTGGGTTCAAAGTTCTCACCACATATCTAGATAAGTTCCTTGAGGGGTCTAGTTTCCAAAATGGGGTCACTTGTAGGGGGTTTCCACTGTTTAGGTACATCAGGGACTCTCCAAACGTGACATGGCATCCGATCTGAATTCCAGCCAATTTTGCATTGAAAAAGTCAAACGGCGCTCCTTCCATTCTGAGCTCTGCCATGCACAGAAACAGTCGTTCCCCCCCACAAATCAGGTATCAGCGTACTCAGGACAAATTGCACAATAACTTTTGCAGTCCAATTTCTCCTGTTACCCTTGGTAAAATAAAAAAAAATTGAACCTGAAGTATTTTTTTTGTGAAAAAGAATGTTCATTTCTTTTTAAATATTCAAAAAAATTCCTGTGACGCACCTAATGGGTTAATAAACTTCTTGAATGTGGTTTTGAGCACCTTAAGGGGTTCAGTTTTTAGAATGGTGTCACTTTTGGGTATTTCATATAGACCCCTCAAAGTGGCTTCAAATGTGATGTGGTCCTAAAAATAAAATGGTGTTGTAAAAATGAGAAATCGCTGGTCAACTTTTAACCCTTATAACTTCCTAACAAAAAAATATTTTGGTTCCAAAATTGTGCTGATGTAAAGTAAACATGTGGGAAATGTTAGTTATCAAGTTTTTTGTGAGCCGTATCTCTGTGATTTCAGGGCATAAAAATTCAAAGTTGGAAAATTGCGAAATTTTCAAAATTTTTGCCAAATTTCCATTTTTTTCACAAATAGACGCAAGTTATTTGAATGAAATTTTACCACTAACGTGAAGTACAATATGTCACGAGAAAACAATGTCAGAATCACCGGGATCCATGGAAGCGTTCCAGAGTTATGACCTCATAAAGGTACAGTGGTCAGAATTGTAAAAATTGGCCCGGTCATGAACGTGCAAACCACCCTTGGGGGTGAAGGGGTTAATGGAACTAATGGTATGACTAACACCCGAGCTCGTAAAGGAGCTCAGACAGCTAGGGGCTATAAGATCTTTAGTGGTAGGGGCTCTCCGAAATGTAATCCCTGGATTCCTGGGGAGAATTTTGCATAAAATAGGATCATTTAATAGAATATGCCAGTTTTTCTGAAGAATTTTACGGATTTCCTTGTGCTCAACAGAAAATTGCGTGATAAAATTAAATGAATAATTATTATTAGACTTGGTTCTCTCTTTGTGTACCAATAATGTGCTCTGATTTAATTTTAAAGAGTTCTTATAGGCATTATTGACCAAATGTGATGGATACTTTTGAGATGAAAATCTTTTCTTTAGTAGATTGGACTGTTCCTTAAAATCAACATCTAATGAACAATTTTTTCTAATACGTTGGAACTGATTACTAGGAATGTTGTTGAGCCATTTATTATAGTGACCACTACTATAATGGATGTATCCATTGGTATATAATTCTTATCAGACAATTCTTATGGCATATATCTCTTTTGGAGAATTTTATTTTATTATATTATCGTGAGTTTAATTTTAGTTAATTTTAATAGAAACTAATAAAATACAATTTTATTTATTTTTCACATCTAATATAAAGATTTCATTGGACTTTCCAAAAATATGGAAGTTTTTCCTGTTCCATCGGTTAGTCCATGTGTGAGGTATCTGCTTCCACGCTTGAAGGTTCATTTTAGTATGAGTTCTTGTCCACTCAGTGAAAGTCGGCATTTTTTTCACTCTCTCTTTTTATCTTTTTCTTTTGCTGTTAATTGAATTTGTCTCCTATAAATGAATACACCATTCATGTCCTCAGTTAATAATTGTTTTATTGTACATTTTTATGTGGTACAAGCCATGTGAACCGTTAACCCTGTAGCGACTATGAACTTTGACACTGTGTCATCTGATCTGTTGGCGCTCTTTTTTTTTTTTTGAATCCCAGCGTCCTGTCTCAACTATATATACGTGTGATGCCTGTACATACAATGTGGTATTTCCTGATGAAGGGGGCATGAGACCCCCGAAACGCGTAGAATAAACCACTGTGATTCTTTGACATCGATCTCCTGGAATACTTTCTTGCGGCAGTGCGGAATATAACTACAAATTCCCCTGAATACGTGATTTCTTCTGGTCGTTGAGAACCTGTGGATCTGCAGCAGCCGCCAGACTATATGCTTTCTCTTATTCTAATCAGGTGAGCAAATTTCTTAGTGGAATCTCTCTGTAACACGGATAAGACCCTATTGCGCTTTTGTGTCTCCTTTTCTCTGCAAACATCTGTGTGGGTGGCTGAGGAGGACCACTGAGTAAGTCCAAAGGATGAAGTAAGGGACAGGAGTTTGGAGGCTGCTGACTTAAGGGTATCAGTGGGGATGTTGAAGTCACCCATGATGATAGTGGGGATGTCAGTTGAAAGAAAGTGAAGAAGCCAGGTAGAGAATTGGTCAATGAAGACAGTGGTCGGGCCTGGAGGTCGGTATACGACGGCCACTTGGAGGTTGGAGGGAGAGTAGATGCGGACAGAGTGGACTTCAAAAGAGGGGAGGATTAGGGAGGGAGGTGGGATTGTGTTGAAGGTGCAGTTGGAAGAAAGGAGAAGGCCCACTCCTCCACCATGTGTGTTGCCAGGGCGAGGAGTGTGGGTGAAGTGGAGGCCGCCGTAACACAGCGCGGCAGGGGAGGTAGTGTCAGAGGGTGTCAGCCAGGTTTCTGTGAGGCTGAGAAAGGCAAGATTGTGAGAAAGAGGTCATGAATCACATGAAGCTTATTGCAGATGGAGCAGGCATTCCAAAGTGCTCCAGAGACAGGGAGCAGGAGGTTGGGTGTCAATAGCACGGGTTTTAAGTTGGAAAGATTGCGGTAGTTTTTATTAGATAGGGAGCGGTAGGAAGGGGTAGTAATGGGGGTTATAAGCTGTGGGGGTCCAGGATTGGGAGATATGTCACCAGCAGTGAGGAGAAGCAGAGAAAGGGAGAGCAGATGGGAGGAGAGAGGGCAGCTTGTTTAGGTTTCATTCGGACAGATTTGAGGTTGAGCGGCAGTTCAGCAGAGGAGGTCAGGTGGGGAGGGAAGGGGAGATGATTATTTGGTTAGAGGGTGCTGGGGTTTGGGGATAGCGAAGGAGAGTAAGGATCAAAGGAGCAAACACTGTGAGGGCATATGTAAACATGGTGAAGGAGTAGGAGGGCGAATATAAAAGCTATATGCAAGTAATAAGAAGTGCTTACTCAGCAGACATACCCAAAATAGACGGGTACATAGTGTGGGGTCCTGACTCCTGCCATGACTAACTGCCGTTGTAATAACTGCATCTTCACGATACTTTTGCTGCAGTGATACTTATGCTGCAGGGAGACACGTGCCTGACCCGCACATATGCTCCCATCCCCACTCCAAATCCCCCGCATATTAAATAACCCCCCCATCCCCACTCCAAATCCCTCAAACATTAAGTAACCCCCATCCTCACTCCAAATACCCATAAACATAAAGTATTCCCTTCCCCACTCCAATCTCTCCCCACTCTAAATCCCCCTTAATTTTCGGTGGTTTCTTCAGTTCCACCGAGGAGCACACTAACCACCAGCGTTCGCTCTGGGTGCCGGCAAGTGACGTCAGCAGCATGATCACACAACCTGATCACGCTCCTGGCGTCACTCTGACCCGGGGGTCAGAGCTTCAATTGTATGTATAGACGTCAGTACAATTGATCCCTGGGAGCCAGCGCTCGGCAGCTTCTCTGTGCCGGCTGTCAGCTTGACAGCTGACACAGAGAACAGCCGACTCCCAGGCCGGCAGAATGCAGCCATCGGGGGGAGACACTGAGGACCACCGCATTAGGCGGCCCGGCTGCGCCCTCTTGCTGGCTGCGCCCACAGGGCACATGCCCCGGCTGCCCCCCCCCCCAGACACCCCTCTGGTTTTACCTGTGGATTTGGCCTGCGTTTTTAAACCTGCTTATTCCAATAATGGAATGGGTGTAAAAATGCTACGGAATCCGCACAAAGAATTGACATGCTGCGGAAAATAAACCGCTGCATTATCGCGCTGAATTTTTCGCAGCATGTGCACAGCGGTTTTTTTTTCCATTGGATAACATTGTACTGTATTCTCTGGCGAATCCGCAGCGGACCTGCAGGGCCGAATCCGCTGCGGATCTACACAGGAGTCCGCAACGTGTGCACATACCCTTAAAGAAGCTTCGATAGATCCCCTCCATGACAGTACACTGTTCTTAAGACAGACATTGGTCCCAGTGGAGTCAGAGATGAGAACACACCTTTAAACCTCTGATGAGTTTGGAGTTGGACGTTTAGATAGTATCAGGGGCAGACACAGACTGTAGTGGGCCCCTGTGCAAGAAATTTTTCGGGCCCCCCGGTATGTAGCCACCCCAGCATGTTATAATACAGCCCAGCATGGTATATAGCTCCCCAGCATGGTATGATACAGCCCAGCATGGTATAATACAGCCCAGCATGGTATATAGCCACCAGCATGGTATATACCCCCATCAGCATGGTATAGAGCCCCCCCCAGCATGGTATGACACAGCCCAGCATGGTATATAGCCCCTCCAGCATGGTATGATACAGCTCTGAATGGTATATAACCCCCCTCCAGCATGGGTCCCACAGTCCAGCATGGTATATAGCCCCCCCAGGTGGTATAATACAGCCCAGCATGATATATAGCCCCCCCAGCATGGTATAATACAGCCCGGCAAGGTATGATACAGCCCAGCATGGTATATAGCTACCCCAGCATGGTATACAGCCCAGCATGGTATGATACAGCCCAGCATGGTATATAGCCCCCCCAGCATGGTATGATACAGCCCTGAATGGTATATAGCCCCCCCAGGTGGTATAATACAGCCCAGCATGATATATAGCCCCCCCAGCATGGTATAATACAGCCCGGCAAGGTATGATACACCCCAGCATGGTATATAGCTACCCCAGCATGGTATACAGCCCAGCATGGTATGATACAGCCCAGCATGGTATATAGCCCCCCCAGCATGGTATATAGCCCCCCCAGCATGGTATATAGCCCCCCAGCATGGTATGATACAGCCCAGCATGGTATGATACAGCCCAGCATGGTATATAACCCCCCCAGCATGGTCCTACAGTCCAGCATAGTATATAACCCCCGAGCAAGGTATAATACAGCCCAGAATGGTATATAACCCCCCAGCATGGTATAATACAGCGCAACATTGTATATACCCCCATCAGCATGGTATAATACAGCCCAGCATGGTATCATACAGTCCAGCATAATATATAGCCACCCCAGCATGGTATGATACAGCCCAGAATGGTATATAGCCCCGCCAGCACGGTAAAATACAGCCCAGCATGGTATATAGCCCTGCCAGCATGGTATGATACAGCCCAGCATGGTATATAGCCCCCCAGCATGGTATAATACAGTCCAGCATGGTATAATACAGACCAGCATGGTATATAGCCCCCCTGGCATGGTATGATACAGCCCAGCATGGTATATAGCCCCCCCAGCATGGTATGATACAGCCCAGCATGGTATATAGCCCCGCCAGCACGGTGTGATACAGCCCAACATGGTATATAGCCCCCCAGCATGGTATAATACAGCCCAGCATGGTATATAGCCCCCCCAGCATGGTATAATACAGCCCAGCGTGGTATATAGCCCCCCCAGCATGGTATAATACAACCCAGCGTGGTATATAGCCCCCCAGCATGGTATGATACAGCCCAGCATGGTATTTAACCCCCCCAGCATGGTCCCACAGTCCAGCATGGTATATAGCCCCCCAGTATGGTATATAGCCCCCCAGTATGGTATAATACAGCCCAGCATTGTGTATACCCCCATCAGCATAGTATAATACAGCCCATCATGGTATATAGCCCCCCCAGCATGGTATGATACAGCCCAGCATGGTATATAGCCCCCAAGCATTGTATAATACAGCCCAGCATGGTATATAGCCCCCCCCCAGCATGGTATGATACAGCCCCCCAGCATGGTATGATACAGCCCAGCATGGTATGATACATCCCAGCATGGTATATAGCTGCCCCAGCATGGTAAAATACAGCCCAGCATGGTATATAGCCCCCCCCAGCATGGTATAATACAGCCCAGCATGGTATATACCCCCCCTGCATGGTATGATACAGCCCAGCATGGTATATAGCCCCGCCAGCATGGTATGATACAGCCCAGCATGGTATAATACAGCCCAGCATGGTATAATACAGCCCAGCATGGTATAATACAGCCCAGCATGGTATATAGCCCCCAAGCATTGTATAATACAGCCCAGCATGGTATATAGCCCCCCCCAGCATGGTATGATACAGCCCAGCATGGGATATAGCCCCCCAGCATGGTATGATACAGCCCAGCATGGTATGATACATCCCAGCATGGTATATAGCTGCCCCAGCATGGTAAAATACAGCCCAGCATGGTATATAGCCCCCCCCAGCATGGTATAATACAGCCCAGCATGGTATAAACCCCCCCTGCATGGTATGATACAGCCCAGCATGGTATATAGCCCCGCCAGCATGGTATGATACAGCCCAGCATGGTATATAGCCCCCCAACATGGTATAATACAGCCCAGCATGGTATATAGCCCCCCAGCATGGTATGATACAGCCCAGCATGGTATATAGCCCCCCCCCGGCATGGTATGATACAGCCTAGCATGGTATATAGGCCCCCCCAGCATGGTATAATACAGCCCAGCATGGTATATAGCCCCCCTGGCATGGTATGATACAGACCAGCATGGTATATAGCCCCCTTGGCATAGTATGATACAGCCCAGCATGGTATATAGCCCCCCCAGCATGGTATAATACAGCCCAGCATGGTATTTAGCCCCCCCCCAGCATGGTATGATATAGCCCAGCATGGTACATATCCCCCCCAGCATGGTATGATACAGCCCAGCATGGTATATAGCCCCCCCAGCATGGTATAATACAGCCCAGCATGGTATAATACAGCCCAGCATGGTATAATACAGCCCAGCATGGTATGATACAGCCCAGCATGGTACATATCCCCCCCAGCATGGTATGATACAGCCCAGCATGGTACATATCCCCCCCAGCATGGTATGATACAGCCCAGCATGGTATATAGCCCCCCCAGCATGGTATGATACAGCCCAGCATGGTATATAGCCCCCCCAGCATGGTATAATACAGCCCAGCATGGTATATAGGCCCCCCCAGCATGGTATGATACAGCCCAGCATGGTATATAGGCCCCCCCAGCATGGTATAATACAGCCCAGCATGGTATATAGTCCCCCCACCATGGTATATAGGGCCCCCAGCATGGTATAATACAGCACAGCATGGTATATAGCCCCCCCAGCATGGTATGATACAGCCCAGCATGGTATATAGCCCCCCCAGCATGGTATGATACAGCCCAGCATGGTATATAGCCCCGCCAGCATGGTATAATACAGCCCAGCATGGTATATAGCCCCCCCAGCATGGTATGATACAGCCCAGCATGGTATATAGGCCCCCCCAGCAAGGTATAATACAGCCCAGCATGGTATATAGTCCCCCCCAGCATGGTATGATACAGCCCAGCATGGTACATAGCCCCCCCAGCATGGTATGATACAGCCCAGCATGGTATATAGCCCCCCCAGCATGGTATGATACAGCCCAGCATGGTATATAGGCCCCCCAGCATGGTATAATACAGCGCAGCATGGTATATAGCCCCCCCACCATGGTATAATACAGCCCAGCATGGTATATAGCCCCCCCACCATGGTATATAGGGCCCCCCAGCATGGTATAATACAGCCCAGCATGGTATATAGCCCCCCCAGCATGGTATGATACAGCCCGGCATGGTATATAGCCCCCCAGCATGGTAAAATACAGCCCTGCGTGGTATATAGCCCCCCAGCATGGTATGATACAGCCCAGCATGGTATATAGCCCCCCAGCATGGTATGATACAGCCCAGCATGGTATATAGCCCCCCCAGCATGGTATGATACAGCCCAGCATGGTATATAGCCCCCCCAGCATGGTATGATACAGCCCAGCATGGTATATATCCCCCCAGCATGGTATATATCCCCCCAGCATGGTATAATACAGCCCAGCATGGTATATAGCCCCCCAGCATGGTATGATACAGCCCAGCATGGTATATAGGCCCCCCAGCATGGTATAATACAGCCCAGCATGGTATACAGCACCCTCAGCATGGTATGATACAGACCAGCATGGTATATAGCCCCCCCAGCAAGGTATGATACAGCCCAGCAGGGTATATAGCTCCCCCATCATGGTATAATACAGCCCAGCATGGTATATATTACGTGTTACAGAACCACTCAGCACCCAGAATATGTTGTGCAGTTATATGTATGTATAATAGGTTCCCTAATGCATCAGCCCACAGGCTGCGCCCCTGGGCAGAGGGGACACGATATTCCCCTTTTGTCCGCCCTCCCCCCACCTTTGTGATTCCCACAGTAAATATCGGCAGGCTCCGGCCACTTGCAGCTTTTGTAATGTATGTCTGGCCCGCCGCTTTTCTATTGGCCTGCCCTCTGTATCTGTGTGATATATTCTGTGTCCTGTGAGTAAAGGGTTGTTAGACTGGAAATACGTGGAGAAGCAGTGATCTTTTATATGCGCCCATGTAACCAAGGAATTCCAGCCAGCGTCATTCATTCAGACTCCAGCCAACGCAGAGCAGACCTCCGAAAACACGGGGTGGTACTGAAAGAGGTACCCCAGCTTGGTAGACAGCGGGATATGATACCCCTTCTACAGGAGGAAAGGAATGAATGGAAAACAACAACCAGAAGTTAAAGAGGACTACATTAAAAGATCTGGTGGAAGCCCGAGGGTTGATCGCCAGCAACAAAACTAAAGCGGATTTGATAGCAGCCATCATGGAACATGACAGTGCAGCGCCCCCCAATGTGAACGTGGAGGAGACCGAATTCCAGAGGGAGGTAAAGAACAGACTGGCGTTCTATGGCCCAAACCCTGCAGTAGAGATCATACGAGAGGTGATGGCTGATGTGCGTACTGATCTGAAGGAAAAGATGGCCGAGCGGACCAGGATAGAGCTAGCCAAGATGGAGATGGCAGAGCGGACCAAAGTGGAGCTGGCCAAGATGGAGATGGCAGAGCGGAGAGAGGAGAGTCAGCGAGCAGGGGGAGCTCTGGCCTTCGACCAGGTACCTTCAACAGTAAGCCACAAAACGGTCCAAAGAGCCAAAAGTTCCGCGGACTTATAAAACGCGTAACCGATACCCACGCTGAATGGGCCTGTAAACTACAGCGGTCACTGCTACAGTGGGTACAATGGAGCCAAGCAACCACTAAGGAGGACGTCCTCCAGCTCGTCTTGTTTGAACGATTCTTTAATGGACTAACCCCTGAGACACAGGAATGGCTTCGGGACAGGCGGCCAACGACTCTTGAGGAAGCCGCTCATCTGGCCGATTAACATCATGATGCCAGGAGGCCGCAGTTGTCCGGATCAAAGATGGTCACTAGGGGCTCGCCCATGGACCTGGAGGGCCCCAAACCACCGAATATTGTAGGGGGACCAGCTAGAAACCTGGCCTACCACAGTCCCCTGGGGCGCGATGCCACACCTGCCGTCAGCTGGGCCACCTGCAAAGACAATGTCCCAACCGGACTCAGCATACCCAGTGGCCAAAGGCGGGAACAGCTACCTTCAACCGGGCTGCTGTACACTGCTACAAAGGCGAAGCTGACCCGGCATTGGGGGCTACGACTAACCAAGGGGTGGAAGAGATGGAGGAAGTGCTGCATGAAGTAGACCCCGTGCAGGCAGCCCGGGCAGATAATCGACAACAGCATCGACAGGTCATGTGGGTTAATGGGAAACGTATGCAGGGACTAAGAGATTCCAGGGCAACTTTGACCCTTGTGAAGCCTCATCTCGTCCGGGACCAAGAGAAGACGGACCAGACAGTGGCAGTCCGTGTAGCAGGGGGAGCTATACATCGACTGCCCACTGCCAGGATTCACCTGAACTGGGGAGGCGGGGATGGCCTTGTTGAGGTCGGCTTGATGGAGGATTTGCCTGCCGACATCTTGCTGGGAAATGACTTGGGGCCCATGTTGTCTGCATTCTCGGTGGCCCCTCTGGCTGAGACATATCCTGTGACCACCCGGAGACAAGCTTGAGCTGCGGAGGTGGAATCACACTCAGAGGAGGCCCAGGTAAGACATCCCAGCCCTACACGTATTCCTATAGCCAGACACATTTCTTGGGCCACCCCAGATGAATTTAAGAGGGCGTTACTTGAGGATCCTTCATTAGAGGGATATCGTGGGAAGGCACAGGAGGGGTACTGGAAGGGGAACAGTTTGTATGAAAGCAGGGACTCCTCTACCGGATCACATAGCAGCACCACACAGGGACGAGCCCCACTATAAAACGACAGCTGGTAGTTCCCAAGAAGTATAGGCAGGAGTTACTGCGAATCTCTCATGATATACCCTTGGCCGGGCACTTCGGCGTCAGTCGCACCAGGCATCGTCTGACACAAAACTTCTTTTGGCCGGGGGTAACCTATGATGTTCGTCAGTACTGCCAGACCTGTGACAGTTGCCTGCGCATTGGCAAGAGGGGGGATTGATGCAAAGCCAAATTACACCCCCTCCCCATTGTGGAGGAACCATTTAGCCGAGTAGCGGTCGATCTGATTGGGCCGTTAGCCAAACCCAGTCCGTCCGGGAAAAGGTATATATTGACAGTGGTAGATTATGCCACACGGTATCCAGAGGCGGTTGCGTAACCTAAAATACTGGCAGAGACGGGGGCGGCCGCCCTGCTCCAGGTTCTCAGGGGTTGGATTTCCCCGGGAGATTATCTCGGACCAGGGTACCCAGTTTACAGCAGAGGAGACCAACCAACTGTGGAAGCTGTGCGGCGTAAAGTCCATTAGAAGCGCCCCGTACCACCCGCAAACCAATGGGTTGTGTGAACGCTTTAACGGGACATTAAAACAGCTCATTGGGACTTTTACCAGGACCTACAGGGACTGGGAGAAATTCTTGCCACACCTCCTGTTTGCCTATCGGGAGGTGCCCCAAGAATCCACGGGGTTCTCCCCATTCGAGCTGGTATACGGGAGACGGGTAAGAGGACCCCTAGACTTAGTGCTGGAACACTAGGAAGGGGAGGGCCTCATAGAAGGGGTACCTATTGTACCCTATGTGCTGGAATTCCGGGACCGCCTACAGGAGCTGACCCAGGCTGTACGTGAGAACATGCAGGCGACCCAGCGGCGCCAGCGCGTATGGTACGATCGGAGGGCCAGAGAGCGCACTTTGGAAATAGGACAGAAGGTCCTGGTGTTAGAGCCCACTAAGCAGAATAAGTTTCAAGCTGCATGGCAGGGGCCCTACCAGGTAGTGGGGAAAATAGTTGACACAACCTTTAATGTCGCCGATTGGGATGACCCCATGGTTATCCGCATGTTCCATGTGAATATGCTGAAGCCCTACCGGGAGCGCCCTGAAGAGGTAGTGGCCATCTGTGCACCTGAAGCAGAGGATTTAGCCAGACTTCCCTTGCCGGATGTCTTAGGGGAAAGGACTCAGTCTAAAACATGGGACCAGGTACACTTGGGTGAAGACCTAGGCCCCCGGGAGAGACAGCAGGCGGAGGAGTTGTTGAGGCAGCGACAGAGGATGTTTTCGGGGCGACCAGGGTACACTCGCCTGGCACAACACAAAGTTGAGACCCAGGATCAGACGCCCCTGCGACAAAACCCCTTCCGCGTCCCTGAGTCTGTACGAGAGAAAATGCGACAAGAGATACAAGAGATGCTGCGTTTAGGGGTCATTGAAGAGTCAGATAGTCCCTGGGCATCCCCCGTAGTGTTTGTGCCCAAGAAGGATGGGACTACACGGTTTTGTGTAGACTATCGTAAGCTCAATGAGAAAACAGTGACGGATGCATACCCCATGCCGCGTGTGGATGAGTTGATAGACCGGCTGGCGGGGGCAAAGTATTTGACCACCATCGATCTATGCAAAGGCTACTGGCAGATTCCCCTTAGTCCTGACGCTATTCCCAAGTCAGCATTTGTCACCCCGTTCGGCTTATTCCAGTTTCGAGTTATGCCATTCGGGATGAAGAATGCCCCGGCGACCTTCCAAAGGCTGGCTGACCGGCTTCTGGATGGTCTCTAGGACTATGCTTGTGCCTACCTGGATGACATCGCCATCTACAGTGCGACATGGGAAGAGCATCTAAATCACCTAGAGACAGTATTGGACAGGATACACCAGGCCGGAATCACCCTGAACCCAAACAAGTGTCACGTGGACAAAGCAGAGGTTCAGTATTTAGGGCATTGGGTGGGAAGTGGGAAACAGCGACCGGAACCAGCCAAGATTGAGGCCATAGCCAAATGGCCCATCCCACGCACTAAGACCCAGGTCATGGCGTTTCTAGGGACAGCGGGGTATTACAGGAAATTCGTTCCCAATTACAGCAGCGTAGCCAAGCCCCTCACTGATCTGACCCTTAAGAACCAACCCCGCCAGGTAACCTGGACCTCCGAGTGTGAGGAAGCCTTCCGCCAACTAAAGGATGCCCTCACCAATACCCCTGTATTGGCCGCACCAGATCCAACTAAACGTTTCCTTGTTCACACAGACGCTTCTATGTTTGGATTGGGGGCAGTACTGAGCCAAGTCGGGCCGGACGGCCAAGAACACCCGGTAGCTTACCTGAGTCGGAAACTACTGCCCCGTGAAGTAAGCTATGCGGCCATCGAGAAGGAGTGCCTGGCAGTAGTATGGGCACTCAAGAAGTTGCAACCATATTTGTATGGACGACAGTTTTCCCTCCTAACGGACCATAATCCCCTACTCTGGCTTAATCGGGTTTCCGGAGACAACGCCAGATTGCTGCGGTGGAGTTTAGCCCTACAACCTCTGGACTTAACCATCCACCACAGACCCGGCAAACAAAACGGTAACGCCGATGGACTAAGTCGGCAAACGGAACTTGTACCAACCCCATAAACTTCGGTCATCCCCAAACCGATCCGTTGAGGATCAGACTGTGTATTCCGATCGCGTCGCTGAAAAGGTGAGCCGTGTTACAGAACCACTCAGCACCCAGAATATGTTGTGCAGTTATATGTATGTATAATAGGTTCAATGTGAGATGCATGTCCCTAATGCATCAGCCCACAGGCTGCGCCCCTGGACAGAGGGGACACGATATTCCCCTTTTGTCCGCCCTCCCCCCACCTTTGTAATTCCCACAGTAAATATCGGCAGGCTCCAGCCACCTGCGGCTTTTGTAATGTATGTCTGGCCTGCCGCTTTTCTATTGGCCTGCCCTCTGTATCTGTGTGATATTTTCTGTGTCCTGTGAGTAAAGGGTTGTTAGACTGGAAATACGTGGAGAAGCAGTGATCTTTCATCTGCGCCCATGTAACCAAGGAATTCCAGCCAGCGTCATTCATTCAGACTCCAGCCAACGCAGAGCGGACCTCCGAAAACACAGGGTGGTACTGAAAGAGGTACCCCAGCTTGGTAGACCCCATTACAGTATATAGCCCCCCCAGCATGGTATGATACAGCCCAGCATGGTATATAGCCCCCCCAGCATGGTATAATACAGCCCAGCTTGGTATATAACCCCCCCGCATGGTTTAATACAGCCCAGCATGGTATATAGCCCCCCCGCATGGTATATAGCCCCCCAGCATGGTATAATACAGCCCACCATGGTATAGAGCCCCCCCAGCATGGTATGATACAGCCCAGCATGGTATATAGCCCCCCCCAGCATTGCCCCACAGTCCAGTACTCACACTGATTAAAAAAAAAAAAACAACAACATGGTATATAGCCCCCCAGCATGGTATAATACAGCCCACCATGGTATAGAGCCCCCCCAGCATGGTATGATACAGCCCAGCATGGTATATAGCCCCCCCAGCATGGTATGATACAGCCCAGCATGGTATATAGCCCCCCCCCAGCATGGTATATAGCCCCCCCAGCATGGTATGATACAGCCCAGCATGGTATATAGCCCCCCCCCCCAGCATTGCCCCACAGTCCAGTACTCACACTGATTTAAAAAAAAACAAACAACACACTACTCACGTTCTTCTCGTGCCTGCGTTGCTCCCGGCTCCTCTCCTGCACTGCCTGGTACACAGTGAGAGCGCGATGATGTCATCTCGCACCCGCTGTGTCAGGCAGAGCGGGGAATGATGGGAGAGGGAGCGTCAGCTGACGCTCTCTACTCCAGGCTCCATCATTGCCTCCTTCAATGCGGGGGGTGGAGTCGGAGCTGGGGGCAAGCGGGCCCCCCTGCCTCACAGGGGCCCCTTTGCCTCCCACAGCGCTGCTCTCATTGCACTGCACATGACTAATTTGAATTTTGATATAATTAGCCATGTGGTGCTGGAGGGGCCCCCTCTCCCCCGGGGCCTCCGTGCAATGCACGGGCTGCACGGGCGGTAGGTCCACCCCTGGATAGTATACCTAAGGCAGCACTAATCGCAGAAATAATGCTTAAAAATAAATTCCTCACTGTTTCAGTCTGCAGCCTTTCCTGCATGATCCTGAAAAATTCAGTTTTGTAGAAATGCAGACAGGGCAGAGAGGGGAGGTACCTGCAGCAGACAGGGCCGAGGTAGGGAGGCTCCTGCTGTAGACAGGGCAGAGGAGCGAGGCTCCTGCTAATAATAATAATCTTTATTTATATAGCGCCAACTAGAGTTGAGCAAAACGGGTCGAAAAATTTCAAAAGTCGCCTAGGATGAGGTCGGCCACGAGGGCGGTGACTTACGCGCCAAAGTCGCGTTTCAAAAGTTTGTTTTGCGCTCTTTTTCAGCCAATCAGGATCCACGGACACTGTGGGCAACGTGATGACATAGGCACGGGTCACCACCATCTTTCAGAAGGGCATGCAAGTGATTGGCTTGCTTTGGTGGGCGTCACAGGGGTATAAAAGGGCGTGCACGCCGACCGCCATCTTACTTCTGCCGATCTTAGCATAGGGAGAGGTTGCTGCTGATTCTGTAGGGAGAGCGTTAGGCAGGGAAGAAGAAAAAAAAACTGCTTCTGCTGCTAGCGATTGTGCCTGTACAACACACCAGTCACTGTGTGTGCAGTGCAAGGGGAGGCTATATTGTGGTGTATCAGTGGTGTTGGTTGTTGGGCTGCCTTCTAAGGCTTCCTGACAGCTGCATTGCTGTTTACCCACTGCTCTGCAAACTGCTTTTTTAAAAGCAATCCCAATTTTTTTTTTTGTCCTGCTGAGGCACTGAGCTGCAAACTGCTTTTTTAAAAGCAATCCCAATTTTTTTTTTTTGTCCTGCTGAGGTACTGAGCGTGCATTTTTTCACACCATACAGCGGTGTACGCTCCTCACACAGTACCGTGTAACGGCTGTTATCACAGCCACAGTGAAGCTATCTGTGTCACTCTGTGAGAATAAGTCGAGGACATGTTCCGTTCTTACAGACCTGCACTCTAGGGAGATTCCTACTCTGCCCAATTCTACATACACCTTGTAGTTTGTGATACACTAGCCAATTTCTGCCTGTGACATAGCACTGTGATATTCAGTGGGCCTCACACAATCCAAAAGTGTCCAGTGTCTGCAGAAATTCAAAATCTCACTTATCCTCTAGTCACTTTGGTCACAGCTGTGCCATCGAGCCTGTGACATAGCGCTCAGATATTCAGTGGGCCTCACACAATCCAAAAGTGTCCAGTGTCTGCAGAAATTCAAAATCTCCCTTATCCTCTAGTCACTTTGGTCACAGCTGTGCCATCGAGCCTGTGACATAGCGCTCAGATATTCAGTGGGCCTCACACAATCCAAAAGTGTCCAGTGTCCACAAGTGTCTGCAGAAATTCAAAATCTCCCTTATCCTCTAGTCACTTTGGTCACAGCTGTGCCATCGAGTCTGTGACATAGCGCTCAGATATTCAGTGGGCCTCACACAATCCAAAAGTGTCCAGTGTCTGCAGAAATTCAAAATCTCACTTATCCTCTAGTCACTTTGGTCACAGCTGTGCCATCGAGCCTCTGACATAGCGCTCAGATATTCAGTGGGCCTCACACAATCCAAAAGTGTCCAGTGTCCACAAGTGTCTGCAGAAATTCAAAATCTCCCTTATCCTCTAGTCACTTTGGTCACAGCTGTGCCATCGAGCCTGTGACATAGCGCTCAGATATTCAGTGGGCCTCACACAATCCAAAAGTGTCCAGTGTCCACAAGTGTCTGCAGAAATTCAAAATCTCCCTTATCCTCTAGTCACTTTGGTCACAGCTGTGCCATCGAGCCTGTGACATAGCGCTCAGATATTCAGTGGGCCTCACACAATCCAAAAGTGTCCAGTGTCTGCAGAAATTCAAAATCTCACTTATCCTCTAGTCACTTTGGTCACAGCTGTGCCATCGAGCCTGTGACATAGCGCTCAGATATTCAGTGGGCCTCACACAATCCAAAAGTGTCCAGTGTCCACAAGTGTCTGCAGAAATTCAAAATCTCCCTTATCCTCCAGTCACTTTGGTCACAGCTGTGCCATCGAGCCTGTGACATAGCGCTCAGATATTCAGTGGGCCTCACACAATCCAAAAGTGTCCAGTGTCTGCAGAAATTCAAAATCTCCCTTATCCTCTAGTCACTTTGGTCACAGCTGTGCCATCGAGCCTGTGACATAGCGCTCAGATATTCAGTGGGCCTCACACAATCCAAAAGTGTCCAGTGTCTGCAGAAATTCAAAATCTCACTTATCCTCTAGTCACTTTGGTCACAGCTGTGCCATCGAGCCTCTGACATAGCGCTCAGATATTCAGTGGGTCTCACACAATCCAAAAGTGTCCAGTGTCCACTAGTGTGAGCAGAAATTCAAAATCTCCCTTATCCTCTAGTCACTTTGGTCACAGCTGTGCCATCGAGCCTGTGACATAGCGCTCAGATATTCAGTGGGCCTCACACAATCTAAAAGTGTCCAGTGTCCACAAGTGTCTGCAGAAATTCAAAATCTCCCTTATCCTCTAGTCACTTTGGTCACAGCTGTGCCATCGAGCCTGTGACATAGCGCTCAGATATTCAGTGGGCCTCACACAATCTAAAAGTGTCCAGTGTCCACAAGTGTCTGCAGAAATTCAAAATCTCACTTATCCTCTAGTCACTTTGGTCACAGCTGTGCCATCGAGCCTGTGACATAGCGCTCAGATATTCAGTGGGCCTCACACAATCTAAAAGTGTCCAGTGTCCACAAGTGTCTGCAGAAATTCAAAATCTCACTTATCCTCTAGTCACTTTGGTCACAGCTGTGCCATCGAGCCTGTGACATAGCGCTCAGATATTCAGTGGGCCTCACACAATCCAAAAGTGTCCAGTGTCTGCAGAAATTCAAAATCTCACATATCCTCTAGTCACTTTGGTCACAGCTGTGCCATCGAGCCTGTGACATAGCGCTCAGATATTCAGTGGGCCTTACACAATCCAAAAGTGTCCACAAGTGTCTGCAGAAATTCTAAATCTCCCTTATCCTCTAGTCACTTTGGTCACAGCTGTGCCATCGAGCCTGTGACATAGCGCTCAGATATTCAGTTGGCCTCGCACAATCCAAAAGTGTCCAGTGTCCACAAGTGTCTGCAGAAATTCAAAATCTCCCTTATCCTCTAGTCACTTTGGTCACAGCTGTGCCATCGAGCCTGTGACATAGCGCTCAGATATTCAGTGGGCCTCACACAATCCAAAAGTGTCCAGTGTCCACAAGTGTCTGCAGAAATTCAAAATCTCCCTTATCCTCTAGTCACTTTGGTCACAGCTGTGCCATCGAGCCTGTGACATAGCGCTCAGATATTCAGTGGGCCTCACACAATCCAAAAGTGTCCAGTGTCTGCAGAAATTCAAAATCTCACTTATCCTCTAGTCACTTTGGTCACAGCTGTGCCATCGAGCCTGTGACATAGCGCTCAGATATTCAGTGGGCCTCACACAATCCAAAAGTGTCCAGTGTCTGCAGAAATTCAAAATCTCACTTATCCTCTAGTCACTTTGGTCACAGCTGTGCCATCGAGCCTGTGAAATAGCGCTCAGATATTCAGTGGGCCTCACACAATCCAAAAGTGTCCAGTGTCCACTAGTGTGAGCAGAAATTCAAAATCTCCCCTGTCCTATAGACACCTTGTACCTTGTTTTACATTACTATATAGTTTGTTGGATTTTGTCTACATTTCTACCAAAAATGAGGAAGGCTGGTGGAAGGGGCCGTGGAATTGGGCGGGGGTTGGCAGCTGGTAATGATGGTGTTGGTGGTGGATCTGATGGTAGTGGCAAGAGCAAAATAGGACCGAATGCAGGAGGTGTTGAGCCTGCGTCATCGTCTGGCTCCATAAGGCTTCGAAGGCTTAGTTTTCTAGGAGTTGGCAAACCGCTTTTAAAGCCAGAGCATCAGGAAAAAGTTTTGTCTTACATTGCTGACTCAGCCTCCAGCTCTATCGCCTCCTCTTCTTCAGTTGTAAAAAGTAAAAGCACTGAGTCGTCATTGGAGGCTCATGTTCACGAACCACACCTTTCCTTGTGTCCTTCACCCCAACCAAGATTGAAGGATGACGCAGGCCATACTACTGATTACTCCATGGAGCTATTTTCACATACCATGCCTGGATTATCAAGTCAAATGGTGAATTACTCAGGCCAAGATGAATCTGACATGGAGTGCACTGATGCACAGCCGCTGATGGATGATTCTGATGGTACATTCACTCAGAGCACTACATTGTCCTCGCAGTGTACAGAGCCAGATTCTAACCCTGATGAGACTCAGGTGCCCCTTCCCGCACACTATACCACCATACACGGTGACACAGAGGAAGGTGCACATGACATTGAAGAGGTGATGGATGACCCAGTTGTTGACCCAGATTGGCATCCATTGGGGGAAGAGGGTGCTGCTTCCAATAGCTCAGATGAGGAGCATCCACAGCAGACATCGACATCGCAACAGCTGTTATCTGGCAGGCCCGGAGCACTCCAAAGACAGGTTCCAAAAATCAAAAGAGTTGCTGGACAGCTTGTCCAGAGGGTCAAAACATCACAGCGTGCTTGGCCGCAAAATGTCTGCCAAAGTAGGAAGAGTGCAGTGTGGCACTTTTTTGAACAAAATCCTCATGATCAGGCCAAGGTTATCTGTAAGAAGTGCGCCAAGACCTTTAGCCGAGGGAAAAATCTGAAAAATTTGAATACCAGTTGCATGCTTAGACATTTAACCAGCATGCACTTGCAAGCGTGGACAAAACACCAAACCTCAAGTGCCACATGTGCAACTGATCACAACGAAGGTAGTCAGCAACGCTACATTGTTTCCCCCACTGTAAGCCCACCGGTTAGCACAGCAGCAAATGTTGAGGTGTCATTGCAAGGCCACAGCAGTCAGGGAATCCCACTGTTATATCAACGAAAGACTGATTCTAGGCCATCAGAAAGAACACCAACTCCATCACCATCATCAACCCTCTCTCAGTCCGCCCTGTCCACCGCTACTTCTACCATATGCAGCTCTCAAGTCCAGCTCACCCTCCCAGACACTATGAGTAGGTCAAGAAAGTACTCAGTCTCTCATCCGCGTACACTGGGTTTGAACGCCCACATTGCCAAACTAATCTCGTTTGAGATGATGCCCTTTCAGTTGGTGGAAAGCGCAGCTTTCCGCGAACTCATGGCCTACGCAGTACCACGCTATGACCTACCCAGTCGCCACTTCTCTCGCCAAGCCATCCCAGCCCTCCACCATCATGTGAAAGACCACATTGTCCATGCACTCAAGCTGTCAGTGAGCGGAAAGGTGCACCTCACAACTGATGCATGGTCCAGTCGGCATGGCCAGGGCCGTTACGTGTCCATCACTGCGCACTGGGTTAATGTGGTGGATGCAGGGTCCACAGGGGACAGCGGTGGTGGGACAGTGCTGCCTAGCCCACGGTATAGGAAACAGTTGGCTGTAGGCGTTAGACCCTCCTCCTCCTCCTCCAGAAGCGAAAGCTCGTCCACAGAGCGCAGTCGTACGAGCACTCCATCTGCAGCTGCCACTGTTGCACACGAGGTGTCCCCCTATCGAGCAGCTAGTGGAAAGCGTCAGCAGGCTGTGTTGCAGATGATGTGTTTGGGCGACAGACACACCGCGGAGGTGCTGGCCGAGTACTTTCAGCGACAAACTGAGTCATGGCTGGGCAGTGTACATCTTGAGGCAGGCAAGGTAGTTAGTGATAACGGCCGTAATTTTGTGGCAACCATAGCCCTTTCAAAACTCAGCCACATACCTTGCTTGGCTCACACCTTGAACCTGGTGGTGCAGTGCTTCCTCAAAAATTATCCGGAGTTAACAGCCCTGCTCCAGAAGGTGCGAAGACTGTGCGCGCACATCCGCCGGTCGCCTGTACACTCCGTATGCAGAAGCTGCAGCGATTGCTCCACCTTCCCAACCACCGCCTCATTATCGACATTGCAACAAGGTGGAACTCCACCCTGCACATGGTGGAGCGGCTGTGCGAGCAGAGGCAGGCCATAATGCATTTGTGGGAGGATACACAGCCAGGCACTTTGAGAGCAGACATGGAGTTGACAGGTGTGCAGTGGTCGAAGCTGAAAGACCTCTGTAAAGTCCTTCAGTGTTTTGAGGAATGCACACGGCTGGTAAGTGCAGACAACGCCATCCTAAGCATGAGCATCCCACTTATGCGTCTGCTCATGCAAACTTTGACGCACCTTAAGGAGCTGGCTTCTGCAGCCAATGTTGATGAGGAGGAAGAGGAGGAGGGAATCCTTGATGACATTCAGCCATTGTCTGCTCAGGGACCCCTCCTGGACGAGGTGGAGGAAGAGGAGGAGGAGGATGATGGGGATGATTACTTAGGGGAGGAGGATGCATCTCGTGGGGCAAGTGAAAATGTTGGCGTGGCAAGGTCTGGTACAGGGTTTGTGCGTGACTGGAGGGATGTGGATTTGCCAGAAAGTGCTCCTCCAACCAGCACTCGCATTGCATCATTGACACCGGGAACATTGGCCCACATGTCAGATTATGCCTTGCAGATCCTAAAAAGGGACCCCCGCATTGCCAAAATGATGAACGATGACGACTACTGGTTGGCCAGCATCCTGGATCCACGCTATAAAGGCAAATTACAAAACATCATGCCACAGGAGAACCTTGACCTAATATTGGCTAATAAACAAGCAACTCTGGTAAATCGGTTGCTTGAGGCATTCCCAGCACACAGCAGCGGTGATGGTTCTCACACGAGCCGTACGGGCCGGGGTCAGCTTGGCAGAGGTGTTCGTGGTGCACACAGCAGAAGTGGCGTTGGAGACGGGTTTCATGACAATGTTGTGGACTGATTTTTCAAGTACCGCTCACACAACTGGTAATACTGCATCGATGGAAAGTGACAGGAGACAGCAGTTGTCAACTATGGTTACAAACTACTTTTGCTCCCATATCGATGTTCTCCCTCACAGGTCATTCCCCTTTGACTATTGGGCCGCTAAACTGGACACCTGGCCTGAATTGGCCCAATATGCCTTACAGGAGCTCGCTTGCCCAGCTCCAAGTGTGCTATCGGAAAGAGTCTTCAGTGCAGCTGGATCAATCCTGACAGAAAAAAGGACCCGTCTGTCAACCCAAAATGTGGATGATCTAACCTTCATTAAAATGAACCACGCATGGGTTTCCAAGGATTTTGTCCCACCTTCCCCTGATGACACATAGGGTGACAGAAAAATGGCTTGCTTTGGTCCACCTCTTCCTGGGACTTGACCTATTTCACCTTTTGCATCAGCTGAATGTCCAACATCAACATATGCCACTTTCTAAAACTCCCTAACTGTGCTGCCTCCCCCTCCCCCATGGCCGGGGTCAACACCTAGCGCATGACACCGTGCGAGTGCCGTTGCCCTGGACAGGTGGGTAGGCCGACTCTTGGGCGCGGGCACTGGCACAGGGTCCCTCATAGTGCAATCAAGTGTCTCTGACGGTGGTGGTGCACACCCGCCGTCAGACACACCGCCGTACTATGAGGGGCCCAGTGCCAGTACCGACGCCCACGAGTGGGCCCCCCTTGCTTGGGCAGAGCCCCAGCATTTGCAATCTTTACCTCTCCCTGCTCCTCCGCTGTGTAGTCTGGGCTGTCAAATCCATACTGTGCCTGACACCGTTTTAGCCTGCCTCCTGATGTATAGACATATATTTTGAATGTGTACGCTATCCATACATGTTATCTGGGGATACGGTACCCTTTCTAACCTTTGTGCAATCACATGCAATCCATACTGGGCCTAACACCGTCTGAGCCTGCCTCCTGATGTATAGACATATATTTTGAATGTTTTAGATCAACATGAAATCCAACCAATAATAATCAAGTGCCTATAAACAATACCAAATCCCGTCCGTCCCATAGGTAATAATGATAACCCCAAGACAGAAAAGGCACTATGCACAAACAATAAAAAAATCATTCATTTATTGATAAATATTAAAAAACAAACAAACATGGAAAACCTCTGTTATAAGACACGTACATAGCTATGTGAATCCAAGAGATCATTAATATTGGACAATGGAGAGATCATAAATGCTATACAATGGAAGAAAATGCTATGGAAAAAATACACATATGAAAAAAATATATTTTTTACCATGCAGTAAGCCGAATGAATATGCACCTATAGCTCAAAATAGAGTCGGGGAGTGGGACACGCAGCTATTCACATCCATGTAAGCATTTTGTGCTATAATTGTTGCCGATCGCGGGTGTAGCGTTATCTGCAAACACGGATTTTTATATAGTGCTGATAATTTTGTTGGGGCACTAATAATTAATTGTGTTGCAAGAATCGCTACCTAGCGGTATCGGACAATTGAAGGGAGAGTGAGTTTTGCCTTTTTTTTGGTATGGTGTCCATGAGGAGCCCTTTTTTTGAATCAGTATTTCCATGATTGCTATTTTGAGCTATAGGTGCATATTCATTCGGCTTACTGCATGGTAAAAAATATATTTTTTTCATATGTGTATTTTTTCCATAGCATTTTCTTCCATTGTATAGCATTTATGATCTCTCCATTGTCCAATATTAATGATCTCTTGGATTCACATAGCTATGTACGTGTCTTATAACAGAGGTTTTCCATGTTTGTTTGTTTTTTAATATTTATCAATAAATGAATGATTTTTTTATTGTTTGTGCATAGTGCCTTTTCTGTCTTGGGGTTATCATTATTACCTATGGGACGGACGGGATTTGATATATTTTGAATGTGTACGCAATCCATACATGTTATCCGGGGATACGGTACCCTTTCTAACCTTTGTGCAATCACGTGCAATCCATACTGGGCCTAACACCGTCTGAGCCTGCCTCCTGATGTATAGACATATATTTTGAATGTGTACGCTATCCATACATGTTATCTGGGGATACGGTACCCTTTCTAACCTTTGTGCAATCACGTGCAATCCATACTGGGCCTAACACCGTCTGAGCCTGCCTCCTGATGTATAGACATATATTTTGAATGTGTACGCTATCCATACATGTTATCCGGGGATACGGTACCCTTTCTAACCTTTGTGCAATCCATACTGGGCCTAACACCGTCTGAGCCTGCCTCCTGATGTATAGACATATATTTTGAATGTGTACGCTATCCATACATGTTATCCGGGGATACGGTACCCTTTCTAACCTTTGTGCAATCACGTGCAATCCATACTGGGCCTAACACGGTCTGAGCCTGCCTTCTGATGTATAGACATATATTTTGAATGTGTACGCTATCCATACATGTTATCTGGGGATACGGTACCCTTTCTCACCTTTGTGCAATCACGTGTAATCCATACTGGGCGTGAGAACGGCTGGCGAGCTGTTAAGCAAGCTACAGCACCTGTGGTTTGCACATGTAAGTTTTTCATTTTTTCAGGAATGACGGTTAGGCCTAATTCCGGAACTGCGGTTGACCTGCACTTACTGGGAAATCATTGTTCGCGGGTAATAATTGCAATCAGTGATCCCCATCACTAACGTTGTTCAGTGGGTTATCTGCACCTGTAAGCGACAAACGCTGGCCTTTTCAGTGTAGCGCACATGCAGCCACGGACATGTAAGGGCATGACACACCAGTTATTGGCCAATCTCATGTGCCAGAGCCTCACGTGTCCCTCTAGTAAGCCGGACTCGGACCGCGGGGCATGACGGAGTCTCGTTCGTTAACGGAATTAAGCTTGCAATGTGTGCATCTGTTCTGTAGCTGGCATGGTTGAGGTTTCCCAGGTGGAGTCGAATTTAACCGTAGGCTCCACTCCTGGTGGTGCCCTTCTGGACATTCCTTTAAGGTTCAGCTTTGCAACCATACTGCCCACGTAAAACAAACACTTTGCCTTCATGAACGCTGTTTGGAGGGTCATGACTCGTGGGAATAACGCCGCCCAATCAGTTAACCTGCTAGAGAGATCGTTCGTTGCTCCCAAGCATGACATCACACTCCCGAGGAAGAAGGTAATGCCACTGTGGTGACCGTACTCCTGGGGGCGACACAAGTGCACTGATGCCCAGCCACTGCTCGATGAATCTGCTGGTACATTGACCCAGACCACTACATTCCCCTCGCACGCTACACAGCCTGAATCTGACCCTGATGAAACTCAGGTTACCCTTCCCATATACAGTTCCATCTTACACGGTGACAAAGAGGAAGCTGCAGATGAAAGTGCAGGTTCGGCCCACCCACCATCAGACACACCACCGTACTATTAGGGGCCCTGTGCCAGTGCCATCGCCAACGAGTGGGCCCCCCCTGCTTGCTCAGGATCACAGCACTTGCAAAGTTGAAATACTGTGCAGTGAGATGGAAGATGGGGACGACGAGGAGTCCAGACAAGTACAGGGATTCCCTAGCGAGGAGACTTATTTGATTGTTTTCAATGTTGGGACAGCAATTTTTGGGGAGCACTATACTCTGGAGAATGATAGATGGGGCCCACCATACACTGGAACATTCCAAAGGTGGACATCAGACACTGGAGCAGCATTTACAGGGCACATTATACACTAGAGCATTAGAAATGGGGCCCATTATGTTTGGAGCATTATTTGGGCCCATAAGACAGTGGAGCTTCATCCATGGGGACCAACATATACTGTAGCATTATGTGGAGCTCATTATATACTGTTTCAAACATTATATGGGACCAATGATTCTGTATGGAGAAATAGATGGGCCTCGTCATGAGATGTAAAAAGTGAAGTATTTTTCATTGTACTATACCCCTATTTCTCTGCCGTATCGGAGCATGATGAGTTGTGGTATGAGGGCACATGAAAACCTGGAGCCAGCCCTCCCCCCCACAGTCTGTAGCCAAATAACCCATTTTTCAGTGCGTAACTTGTATTATGAAGTTAATTAAGGTTGACAAGCTTAAGTAAGAAGAATTGATGCTTTTGGCATTCAAATGGGCACTGTTGATGTGTTTCCTGTCCTCCTCTCACTGCCAACTTTTATTCCCCATTGACTTACATTGGGTTTCGTGTTTCGAGACGACCCCGACTTTTCCCTATAATCGGACGATCTTGCTCGACCCGACTTTTGGAAAAGTCGGGTTTCACGAAACGAAACGCGACCCTAAAAAACCAAAAGTCGCTCAACTCTAGCGCCAACATATTCCACAGAGCTTTACAGTTTAACAGTTTCAAAACACAAGTCATAAGTAACAACGTTAACAATACAATAATTAAAGCAAAATAAGCCGACCCTGCTCGTGAGAGCTTACAATCTACAATGAGTTGGGGGAGATACAAAGTACAGGTGTGTATTTACAATGAAGGTACAGCCATCTTGACGGAGTGAAGGATGGATGGAGATAGTGAATGGGCTACACATGCACACTTACACATAGAATAACTGATTAGTGAACATGACAGGCCGCTCTAAACAAATGTGTTTTGAGGGAGCGCCTGAAAATATGCAAATTGTGGGTAGTCCTAATTTCTTGCGGTAGAGCATTCCAGAGGATTGGCGCAGCGTGGGAGACGTCTTGGAGTCGGGAGTGGGAGGTACGGATTAGTGCAGAGGTTAGTCGAAAGTCGTTTGCAGAGCACAGCGGTTGGTTAGTCCAATAGACAGAAATGAGGCAGGAGATATACGGGGGTGCTGCACTGTGGACAGCTTCAGGTTTCAGTGAGGGCCAACAGATTGAGAGTTGTTCAGAAAGCAGTTGTGCAGGAAAGGAAGCTTGTTACAAACAGACCGTGGATTCCAGAGGGCACAATTAAAAGATGGAGATGAGGGAGTGCAAGTAATATTAATAAGATTATTATGGTTTTGATGTGAGGTAGGGTAGGGGTTGAGGTTGGGGGATGGTGGACCAGGGTTGGGGGAGATGTCGCCTGAAATCAGTAGGAGTAGGAATATAAAGGGCAAGTAGTTGTTGGAATTTTAAGCAGTTTTTTCTGCGCTTTGTTTGGGCAAGATGGGCTGAGGTTTCTCAGGAAGGTGAGGAGTGTATGGGAGCTGTACATGGGAGGGAAGAATAGAGGGGATGATGTGTATGAGTCTTGATGGTGGGGGGATGGGGCGGTGAATGTGGATGGCAAGGGAATACAGGAGGATAGAAATAAAGCACATGGTTAAAGGGGAAAGCAAAGTGTGGGTTACCTGACTCCTGCCCTGATTAACTGCCATGGATAACTGCAGTTTACTTGATGCTTAGCTTCTGTGATGCTTTGCTTATGGGATGCTTGCGTGCTGCACCCCACACTTGCGTGCTTCCCCTAAGAGCTACTAAATATATAAGCCACACTACAGGGTCAGGAGGGATTGTGGGAGCTGGTTGGCGATAATTTGGCAGCAGGGGCCAGCACACCAGGGGGTGGTTACATGATCAAAGGCACTAGACCAGGCTGCATCTATATGCTATAGAACCTTCCACCTGATAAGATCTAGAGAGGCCCCAGTCACGGATCTAAAGCAGTAAGTATTAAATACGGTGCCACGAATGAATTATACCAAAGCTTTAGCAGGCACATTAAAATATGCAGCAAAATAGTAAAGCAGCAGAAGACAGACAGCAAGCAGAAGTATGGAGTTGTAACATTTGGGTATATTGCAGCAGAAAAGACAGCCAGCAGAGGTGGGGAGTTGTACCATTCAGGCTGCTTGCTAACAGTGAATGTAGTGAATACATGCAGGGTGGATCAGCTCAGAAGTTGAATGATTTGATTACCTGTGTGAAGAGAGAAGATGAATGTTAATTCCTTGCCATGGATAACTGCAGTTTACTTTATGCTTAGCTTCTGTGATGCTTTGCTTATGGGATGCTTGTGTGCTGCACCCCACACTTCAGATCAGTACCCCACACTGCTACAGACAGGGCAGAAGGGGGAGGGTCCTGCTGCAGACAGGGCAGAGGGGGGAGGCTCCTGCTGCAGACAGGGCAGAAGGGGGAGGCTCCTGCTGCAGACAGGGCAGAAGGGGGAGGCTCCTGCTGCAGACAGGGCAGAAGTGGGAGGCTCCTGTTGCAGACAGCAGAGGGGGGAGGGTAGAGGGAGGAGGTTCCTACTGCAGACAGGACAGAGAGGAGAGACTTCTGCAGATAGGGCAATGGGGGAGGCTCCTGCTGCAGAGAAGGGAGACTCCTGCTGCAGACAGGACAGAGAGGGGAGGCACCTGCAGCAGACAAGGTAGAAGGGGGAGGCTCCTGCATCAGCCAGTTGCCTTACTACCAGACCCAAGATACTAATGAAAAGGACATTACTGAGCACCAGAGACACAGAAAGAAGATTCCTTTATATATTCATCAGTCATAATTGTGCTATGAGACAGAATAGGATCAGGAATCGTTGGGATATTTTTATGTTTTCTGACCATTTTCTATGTTTAGTGTTCCTTTAAAGATTTAATAGAAAGTTCTGTTGCACGTACTATCGCCAGGGCCGGCGTTTGGGACAGGCAGACAAGGCAGCTGCCAGGGGCCACCACCCACAAAGGGGGGCCCCCTGTGTCTGCAGCCCTTTTATGAAGTGCCCAGATGGTGTACAGCATTACTTATAGTGAATAACGTTGTGCATCCTCTGCAGTCCTTAATCGTCTCTCCCAAACCCCTCTCCATTCCCCCTGTATCTCGCCTGCAGTGACAGGCTAGAAGATGATAGTGAGGGAGAGCAGAGGTCAGATCTGGGGCAGGACATGTCTGCAGACCTGTGTGTGTATCACCTCCTCTTCCTCATCATTGCTGCTCCTACATCACTGTCCTGAGATCAGCACAAGTGACATCAGGACCTAGTAAGTATACATAGAATAATAATAATTTTATTTCTATAGCGCCGACATATTCCGCAGCACTTTACATTATAGAGGGGACTTAGACAATAGACATTACAGCATAACAAACACAGATCAAAACAGATACCAAGAGGAATGAGAGCCCTGCTCGCAAGCTTACAATCTATGAGGAAAAAGGGGATACACGAAAGGTAGATGGTAACAATTGCTTTCATTGTTCGGACCAGCCAAAGTGTAAGAATTGGGTGTTCCTGTTACTGCATGAACCAGTTAACAGCCTAAGTATATAACAGTACAGACACAGAGGGCTATTAAATGCATAAAGTATGTGAGAACATGATGCGAGGAACCTGAATATGGTACAAAATATTTTTGAATAAGCCACACAGGGATAATTAGGTTAATGAGTTGAGGTAGTAGGCCAGTCCGAACAAATGTGTTTAAGGGCACGCTTAAAACTGTGGGAATTAATCGTATCAACCTGGGTAGTGCATTCCAAAGAATTGGCGCAGCATGTGAAAAGTCTCGGAGACGGGAGTCGGAGGTTCTGATTATTGAGGATGTTAACCTCAGATTATTAGCAGAATGGAATGCATAGATAGGGTGGTAGGGTGAGACAAGGGAGGAGATGTAGGTTGATGCTGAGCCATGGAGTGCTTTGTGGGTGAGGGTAATAAGTTTGTACTGGATTCTGGAGTGAATGGGTAACCATTGTAATAACTGGCACAAGGTAGAGGCATCGGTATAACGATTGGTGAGGAATATGATTCTGGCTGCAGCATTCAAGACAGATTGGAGAGGGGAGATTTTGGTTAGAGGGAGACCGATAAGTCGAGAGTTATAATAGTCCAGACGAGAATGAATAAGAAATGGTAAGAGTTTTTGCAGAGTCGAAAGTAAGAAAAGGTCGAATTCTAGAAATGTTTTTGAGGTGCAGATAACAAGAGCAAGCCTGTGATTGGATGTGGGAGGTAAATGAAAGCTCGGAATCAAGTATGACCCCAACACAGTGGGCATGTTGCTGGGGAGTAATGGTGGAAGCACAAACAAAGGTGGCAATGTCGGGCAAAGGTAGATTAGTAGAGGGAGGAAACATGAGTTCAGTTTTTGACAGGTTCAGTTTCAGATAGAGGGAGGACATGATGTTAGAGACAGCGCTAAGACAATCACTGATGTTTTCTAAAAAGGCAGGCGTGATATCGGGAGAAGTGTATAATTGGGTGTCATTAGCATAGACATGGTACTGGAAACCAAATCTACTGATTGTTTGTCCAATAGGGGTGGTATACAAAGAGAAGAGGAGGGGGCCTATGACTGATCCTTCAGGAACACAACAGTAAGGGGAAGTTGAGAGGAGGGACCAGCAAAAGATAAAGTGAAGGAACAGTCAGAGAGATAGGAGGAGAACCAGGAGAAAACAGTGTCCTTGAGACCGATGGAGTGAAGCATAGTGAGGAGGAGCTGATGATCCACAGTGTCGAATGCTGCAGAGAGATCCAAGAAAATTAGCATGGAGTAGTGACCATTAGATTTAGCTGTTAGTAGATCATTAGAGACTTTAGTGAAGGCAGTTTCAGTAGAGTGTAAAGAGCGGAAACCGGATTGTAGAGGGTTGAGAAGAGAGTTATCTGAGAGATAGCGGATAAGTCGGGAGTGGACCAGGCGTTCCAGGAGTTTAGAGATGAAGGGAAGATTAGAGACAGGTCTATAGTTAGTGGCACAGTTTTGGTCAAGGGATGGTTTTTAAAGTAGTGGATGTATGATGGCATGCTTAAATGAGGAGGGAAAGATACCGGAAGAGAGAGGTTGAATATTTTTGTTAGGTGAGCGGTGACAGCAGGGAAAAGGAACTGGAAGAGATGTGACGAAATGGGTTCACTGGTGCAAGTGGTAGGACGAGAAGATGCAAGGAGCCTGATTACTTCATCTTCTGTGACTGGTTCAAAATCAGAGAGTGAGCTAGATGCAGTGGTGGAGGGAGGACAGTGCATGGTATGAGGTGATTGGGACATAATTTCCTTATGGTCAATTTTTTCTTTGAAATAATTGGCTAGATCGTCAGCGTGGAGATCTGTGGTTGAGGCCTGCACTTTTGGGTTGAGTAGGGAATGAAAAGTGTCAAAGAGACGTTTAGGGTTATTGGACAGTGAGGTGATGAGGGTGTTGAAATAGATGAGGGTGTTGAAATAGATTTGTTTGAAGAGGTGAAGGGCAGTGTTGTATGTTCTAAGCATAAACTTATAATGGATGAAATCTTCGGGTAGATTAGATTTTCTCCACAGACGTTCGGCGCACCTGGAGTGCCGCTATATACAGTCATATGTAAAAGTTTGGGCACCCCTATTAATGTTATAAAGAAAAAAGGTTAACAATTTTGGTTTTTGCAACAGCTATTTCACTTTCATATATCTAATAACTGATGGACTCAGTTATATTTCTGGATTCAAATGAGGTTTATTGTACTAACAGAAAATGTGCAATCTGCATTTAAACAAAATTTGACCGATGCAAAAGTA
The DNA here is from genome assembly GCF_039654945.1 of Dendrobates tinctorius. NCBI lineage: Eukaryota > Metazoa > Chordata > Amphibia > Anura > Dendrobatidae > Dendrobates > Dendrobates tinctorius. The sequence continues at coordinate 40,566,121 of NW_027361797.1, forward strand.
TGGGCACCCTTATTTTCTTGATTTGAACACTCCTAACTACTTTTTACTGACTTCCTGAAGCACTAAATTGGTTTTGTAACCTCATTGAGCTTTGAACTTCATAGCCAGGTGTATCAAAAAATGAGAAAAGGTATTTAAGGTGGCCACTTGCAAGTAGTTCTCCTATTTGATTCTCCTATGAAGAGTGGCATCATGGGCTCCTCAAAACAACTCTCAAATGATCTGAAAACAAAGATTATTCAACATAGCTTTTCAGGGGAAGGATACAAAAAGTTGTCTCAGAGATTTAACCTGTCAGTTTCCACTGTGAGGGACATAGTAAGGAAATGGAAGAACACAGGTACAGTTCTTGTTAAGCCCAGAAGTGGCAGGCCAATAAAAATATCAGAAAGGCAGAGAAGAAGAATGGTGAGAACAGTCAAGGACAATCCACAGACCACCTCCAAAGACCTGCAGCATCATCTTGCTGCAGATGGTGTCACTGTGCATCAGTCAACAATACAGCGCAATTTGCACAAGGAGAAGCTGTGTGGGAGAGTGATGCGAAAGAAGCCGTTTCTGCAAGCACGCCACAAACAGAGTCGCCTGAGGTATGCAAAAGCACATTTGGACAAGCCAGTTACATTTTGGAAGAAGGTCCTGTGGACTGATGAAACAAAGATTGAGTTGTTTGGTCATACAAAAAGGCGTTATGCATGCGCTGTATTGTTGACCGATGCACAGTGACACCATCTGCAGCAAGATGATGCTGCAGGTCTTTGGAGGTGGTCTGTGGATTGTCTTTGACTGTTCTCACCATTCTTCTTCTCTGCCTTTCTGATATTTTTCTTGGCCTGCCACTTCTGGGCTTAACAAGAACTGTACCTGTGTTCTTCCATTTCCTTACTATGTTCCTCACAGTGGAAACTGACAGGTTAAATCTCTGAGACAACTTTTTGTATCCTTCCCCTGAAAAGCTATGTTGAATAATCTTTGTTTTCAGATCATTTGAGAGTTGTTTTGAGGAGCCCATGATGCTACTCTTCATAGGAGAACTACTTGCAAGTGGCCACCTTAAATACCCTTTCTCATGATTTGATACACCTGGCTATGAAGTTCAAAGCTCAATGAGGTTACAAAACCAATTTAGTGCTTCAGGAAGTCAGTAAAAAGTAGTTAGGAGTGTTCAAATCAAGAAAATGATAAGGGTGCCCATACTTTTGCACCGGTCAAATTTTGTTTAAATGCAGATTGCACATTTTCTGTTAGTACAATAAACCTCATTTGAATCCAGAAATATAACTGAGTCCATCAGTTATTAGATATATGAAACTGAAATAGCTGTTGCAAAAACCAAAATTGTTATAAAGAAAAAAGGTTAACATTAATAGGGGTGCCCAAACTTTAACATATGACTATATATATATATGTATATCTGTGTGTGAGCATGGGTAGTATACAGTGTGCATGTCTGTATATGTATATATAGTATGTGTGTGCATATATACAGTATATAGTATGATTGTGTATATCTGTGGTGCATTTGTGTGTATATTATGAGGTAGCGCTGTCATTTACTTAGGGGATTCTCGCTTGCAGCGAACAAAAACCAGTTCTGGCACAGGATTTTCCAACAAATTATACAGTCCTTGCGGTTTATTCACGCCTCATAAATCACAGCAGCAATAGAAAGTTCACTTAACAGCATTACCAGCATAGCGTCCATTATAATGCTTCACTCTGGTTGCCAATATCCAGTACGCAGGCTCTCCCTCACAACGGTCTCACCCAAGTCAGGGCTCCTCATGCGGCTTCAGCATTCCACACACGTTCATTTCCTCCAGGAAACTCTCAGGCACACATCGCCATTGCTCACAGCCACTTCACACGTGCTGTCAGTCAGGAAGTTCCATCTCTGCAGGACCTTCCACACTGGACCAACCAGGTCCCAGCATTCACCTTTTGTGACCTACCCTGGCCACCTTATATGGTCTGTAGCCACACCCACTGGGTCACATGGCTATGACCTCATCACAGGTCCTTCACACACTTACAAAGCCTTTTACTATAGGCGTTTTCAGACACACCCCTGGGTGGGTTTGTAGGTAACCAGAACCCGCCCATCTCTCTAGTTACCTGAAGACTTCTTCCTTACACTTAGAAACAACACCTCAGCAGTAATATTGCTGATCACACATACACAAGTCTCCATCTAAAAGCCACCCACTTTGAGATACATAACTATCCTTCAGGATTCTGCCACTCATCCGTTCTCTTGGGACATCCACACAGCGCCCTCTAGTGGACACAGTGGTCATTACACCACAATATATACATATGCATGTGCAAACAGTATATACTGTAGCATGTGTCTGTGTATATTATATCGAAAAAGGAAAAGTCCACCTGATAAAAAAAGGCTACTTATTGAAAAAATTCAAGTTAAGATCAGCATCCCGCAGACAATTGGAGGTAACGCAGCTACGCGTTTCGAACACTGCATGTGTTCTTTGTCAGAGCTATTGTCAGGAACACCGCACTGTACTTGCTCACTGAGCCAGTGCGCGTGTCCTGAGTGTCAGGAACCTGTCAGCACCAGCGTGCAGCCTCCGCTGAGTAGGGACTCACCTGCAATGTAGGGGTACCGGGGTCAGGTATAGCCAGAAAGTACCGATGCACAGGACCTGTGGATGCTGAAGTTCAGCAAGCCGGCATAGGACCTATGGTCATGTGAACGGTCATGTGACTGCAAGGGGGCAGGGTTTAGTGTCCTGCTTTCAGAGAAGCTAGAGAACTCAGAGTCAGGCAAAGCAGAGGTCATGCACAGTACAGACCAGCGAGGTACAAGAGGGATAAACAGACGGGAGGTCAGACAAAGCCAAAGGTCATACACAAGATATCAGTACAGTACCAGGGAGGAGACAGAACGGATAATCAGGGCCAAGCAGAGATCAAAACCAAACAGACGTAGGAGGTACCAGGCAGAATCCAAAGCGATATCCAGAGAACAGACCGAGTCATACACAGAGAATCAAGTAACCAGAACACAGCACAAACACACTCAGGGGTCACCACACAATGCCAAGGGCAAAAGTATAACTGACTGGGGATAGGAGCTTCCTGAGCCTATAAGAAGCCTCCCCAGAACCAATGAGAGGCCACCATAATAGGTCCCAGGTGTGCAGGTGAAAGTCTGCACTGAGATCAGAACATTAACCCCAGAAGTGCCGGTCACCCAGCACTGGTATCAAGACAGTACCCCCCTCTCAACGGGGGGCCTCTGGACCCCCAGGCTTGCCCGGGTACCTAGCATGGAAAGCCCGAACCAGACGATCCGCATGCATCAACCGGGCTGGCACCCAGGACCTGTCCTCCGGCCCATACCCCTTCCAATGAACTAGGTACTGTACTGACCATCGTACCAACCTAGAATCTACAATGTGACCAATCTCATATTCCACATGTCCCTCAACTGAAACCGGAGGAGCAGCGGACTCGGATTCTCCCCGGACTGCTTCAAACGGCTTTAGTAGAGGTCTATGGAAGACGTTAGGGATCTTGAAAGAGGGTGGAAGGCACAGCCTGTACGCTACTGGGTTGATTTTTTCCACAATCTTGTACGGGCCAATGAATTTGGGGCCCAACTTGGCTGATGGAATCTTTAACTTAATGTTTCGCGTGGAGAGCCAAACTTTCTCTCCCACCCGAAACATGGGACCAGGTGTTCGTTTCCTGTCCGTGAAAAACTTATACCTGCCTTGAGACCTAGATATACGCCGCTGGACTTCTGCCCATGTATCTTTTAATCGCTGAACAGAGTCCTCAGCCCCGGGGCACCCCGAATCCAGATGAGAAAACTCACCAAAATGAGGACTGAACCCATAGTTGATCAAGAAAGGGGACATACCAGTGGATTGACTCACCTGACTATTGAAGGAAATTCAGCCAACGGCAGTATATCACACCAGTCATTCTGTCTAGCAGAAGTCAGACATCTGAGGATCTGTTCCAGAGACTGATTAGTGCGTTCCGTCTGACCATTACTCTCAGGATGGTATGCAGACGAAAAGGACAGAGATATCCCTAATTTTTTGCAGAAAGTACGCCAAAACTTAGCCACAAACTGCACACCACGGTCAGACACCACATTCAGGGGTACCCCATGCAAGCGGACCACATGCTGCACAAACAATCTGGATAAGGTCTCAGCAGAAGGTAATGCGGACAGGGGTACAAAATGAGCCTGCTTAGAAAATCTGTCCACCACTACCCATACCACCGTATTACCCCTGGAAGAGGGAAGATTGGTAATAAAATCCATGGACAGATGGGTCCACGGTCTTTCGGGACCTTCCAAGGGCATCAGCTCCCCCGCCGGCCGGCTATGGGAGCTTTTAGAACGAGCACAGACCCCACAACCAGAAATGAATTTATATCAGAACCCAGAGTAGGCCACCAGAAGATCCTAGCCACCGCCAGTCGCGTGACTGATATACCAGGGTGAGCACACAACTTGGATTCGTGGAACTCTTGCAAGAGTTTAAGGCGAAGTTGCTCTGGGACAACCAACTTGCCCCCTGGCTTGGCTGCAGGAGCCAGCGACTGGGCCCCCTCAATTTCCCGTTCCAATTCAGACGAGATCCCTGCTAACACCACCCCAGGGTGCAGAATGGAGGACGGTGGCTCAGGGACAGACACAGGGTGAAAACTACGAGATAAGGCGTCAGCCTTGACATTCTTTGACCCTCGACAAAATGTAACAGTAAACTGGAAACGAGAAAAAAAAGTGACCAACGGGCCTGTCTGGGCGTTAATCTTTTAGCAGACTCAATGTAAGACAAATTTTTGTGATCAGTGATCACAGTAACCGGGTGACTGGCCCCCTCCAAAAAGTGCCTCCATTCCTCAAACGCCAACATAACCGCAAGAAGCTCTCTATTGCCTACATCATAATTTCTTTCAGCAGCAGAGAACTTCCTGGAAAAGAAGGCACATGGCCTGAGTTTGGTTAGAGTGGCAGGCCCTTGGTACAACACCGCCCCCACCCCCACCTCGGAGGCATCCACCTCCACCACAAATGGCTTGGAAGGATCTGGCTGTATCAAGACAGGAGCAGACATAAAACATTTTTTCAGCGTCGCAAAGGCCTCTTTTGCGAGCGAGGACCAATTTCTCACATCCGCACCTTTACATGTTAGATCTGTGAGAGGTTTGACCACTTGCGAAAACCCCCGGATAAATTTGCGGTAATGATTGGCGAACCCCAAGAAGCGCTGAAGACCCTTAAGATCTCGGGGTTGCACCCAATGCGGAATGGCCTGAACCTTCTTGGGGTCCATGCGAAATCCCTCACCGGATACAATTAACCCCAAAAAAGACAATTCTTGCACACAGAATACACATTTCTCCAATTTGGCATACAGATGTGTTATGATTGAGTCACCGTAGGAGGCAAAAAACAGAAATGCTAGCTAAGTCCAGAAAACCAGAGAAGTTGGCAACTATCAGATTGCAGACCCCTGAACCTATCAACACAACTAGCAGTAGCCGGGGGGTTCCTACGATGACCTAGACCCCTCGAACAAAGCCGGAGAGATACATAGGCCTAAAGAAGGAAAGGGGAAATCTAACTGCCCCAGAGCAGACCCCAAAGCAATAGGCAGCCCCCCACATATAATGACGGTGAAGCAAGATGAAAACACTTACACAGACAGAAAGACAGGCTGAGCAAAGACGGGGCCCAAAAACTACCTAGATAGGAACGGATAGGAAGGCTGCTGTCTGCAATCTGCCAAAACCCTATCAGAGACAAAAGCCAACAAGCTGATATAAAAATGGCCCTGAAGCAACTAAGCTTCAAAAACTAAATCAGCACTCAGGTACTTTCAGAAGACAGAGCTAACGGAACACTGCACACTCCAGCAGGGAGTGGCAGAATCCAAAAAGCAAGAAAAACAAAAACAAATCTTAAATGCAAAAAGGCAAAACAGAAAACTTAGCTTTAGGAGAGCAGGAATCAGACTGGTGTCCAAGAGTCCACAGAGAAATCACCCGCAGAGCAGAAAGGGCGTAGGCTGCCTTAAATCCAGTCAGTGACTCCACTCAGCCTATCGTCTTCATTAGTCCCAGGTGCCTGATAATCAGGCTCACTACCTTCCTTCACTAGAATAGGGAGTTCACCAGGTCTCAGTGACGGAGGGGAAAATGAACTCACAACAGTACCCCCCCCTTGAGGAGGGGTCACCGAACCCTCAACAACGCTACCAGGGCGATCAGGGTGAGCCCGATGAAAGGTGCGCACCAATCTTTTGGCATGAATATCAGAGGCAGAGACCCAGGAATTATCCTCCTGACCATAACCCTTCCACTTAACCAAATACTGGAGTCTCCGTCTAGCCAGACGGGAATCCAGAATTTTCTCTACCTCATATTCCAAGTTACCTTCAACCAATACAGGGTCCGGAGGTGCCACCTCAGGCACAACTGGCTCAACAAACCTCTTCAACAAGGACTTATGGAACACATTATGGATCTTAAATGTGACAGGAAGAGCCAAACGAAAAGAGACCGGATTAATAATCTCCAAAATCTTGTAAGGTCCAATAAATCTAGGCTTAAACTTAGGAGAAGCCACCTTCATAGCAATATTTTTTGATGATAACCACACCATATCACCAATCTTAAACTGGGGACCAATGGCCCTATGTCGATTGGAAAACCGCTGGGCCTTTTCCTGGGAGAGAGATAACTTATCCACCACTTGGTCCCAGATCTGGTGCATTCTCTCCACCACAGTGTCAACACCTGGGCAGGCAGAGGGCTCCACCTGCCCTGAAGAAAATTGAGGATGAAACCCAAAGTTACAAAAAAAAGGTGACATCAAAGTGGCAGAACTAGCTCTATTATTTAAAGCAAATTCGGCCAAGGGCAAAAATGAAACCCAATCATCCTGATCAGCGGAAATAAAACATCTCAAATACGACTCCAAGGTCTGGTTTGTTCTCTCTGTCTGCCCATTGGTCTGAGGGTGAAAAGCAGAGGAGAAGGACAACTGAATTCCCAACTTGGAACAGAACGTCCTCCAAAATTTAGACACAAATTGAACTCCTCTGTCAGATACAATGTTCTCAGGAATCCCGTGCAAGCGAACCACCTGTTGCAAAAACAGGGGCACCAACTCAGAGGAAGATGGCAACTTAGGGAGTGGTACAAGATGAACCATCTTAGAGAACCTATCACAAATCACCCAAATAACAGTCATTCTTTGAGAGACCGGCATATCAGAGATGAAATCCATTGAAATATGGGTCCATGGCCTCCTGGGGACCGGCAAAGGCATCAACAACCCACTAGAGCGAGAACAAGATTTAGACCGGGAGCAAGTCCCACAGGACTGCACAAAATTCCTGACATCATGAGACAAGGTGGGCCACCAAAAAGAGCGACTCACCAGATCTCTGGTACCAAAAATACCCGGATGACCAGCCAATGCAGAGCAATGAACTTCAGACATCACTCTCTTCTTCCACTGGTCAGGAACATACAACTTTCCACTGGGGCAACGCTCAGGTTTGTCCTCCTGGAACTCTTGCAGAGTAAGTCTCAAATCGGGCGAGATGGCAGAAAGAACTACCCCTTCGCCTAAGATGGTAGCAGGCTTGGTCACCACAGGAGAATCAGCAAAGAAACTCCTAGAGAGGGCGTCTGCCTTGACATTCTTAGTTCCAGGAAGGAAAGAGACCACAAAATCAAAACATGTAAAAAACAAGGCCCACCTAGCCTGTCTAGGGTTCAAGCGTTTAGCCGACTCTAGGTAAATCAAATTTTTGTGGTTAGTGAGGACCACAACTTGATGTTTGGCTCCCTCCAACCAATGTCTCCACTCCTCAAATGCCCATTTCATGGCCAACAGTTCCCGATTCCCCACATCATAGTTACGTTCAGATGAAGAGAACTTTCGGGAAAAGAAAGCACAGGGATTCATTTTAGATGTTACCAGATCCTTTTGGGACAACACTGCTCCTGCACCAATCTCAGAAGCATCCACCTCTACCTGAAACGGGAGTGAGACATCAGGTTGCCGCAGAACCGGGGCGGAGGTAAATCTACGCTTCAGCTCCTGAAAGGAAGCAACCGCCTCCGGAGAACAATTCAACACATCCGCACCCTTCCTGGTCAGGTCAGTCAATGGTTTGGCAATACTAGAAAATTTTGCTATAAATTTCCGATAAAAATTAGCAAAACCCAAAAACTTCTGGAGGGCCTTCAAAGAAGTGGGCTGAACCCAATCATAAATGGCCTGTACCTTGGCCGGGTCCATTTCAATAGTTGACGGAGACAAAATAAATCCCAAAAAAGAAATCCTCTGTACTCCAAAAAGGCATTTTGATCCTTTGACATACAGAGAATTCTCTCTCAAGATCCGGAACACAGTCCGAATATGTTCCACATGAGCATCCCAATCCTTGGAGAAGATCAAAATATCGTCCAGATAGATAATCAAAAATTTATCGACAAAGTCTCGGAAAATATCGTTCATGAAGCACTGGAAGACAGAAGGGGCATTAGTGAGCCCAAAAGGCATCACCAGGTACTCAAAATGTCCCTCTGGAGTATTAAACGCAGTCTTCCATTCATCCCCCTGCTTAATGCGGATAAGATTATACGCCCCCCTGAGGTCAAGCTTGGTAAACCAGCAAGCACCTCTGACTCTAGAGAATAGATCCGAAATCAGGGGTAACGGATACTGATATTTAATAGTAATTTTATTGAGGGCACGATAATCAATACAAGGCCTTAAAGAACCATCCTTCTTGGCCACAAAAAAAAAAACGGCACCTAAGGGTGAAGAGGATGGTCTAATATGACCCTTCTCCAACGCCTCCTTAATATAGGACCGCATAGCCTCGTGCTCGGGTACAGATAAATTGAAGAGCCGACCCTTAGGAAATTTACACCCCGGGCTTAGTTCAATTGCACAGTCATAACTCCTATGAGGAGGCAAGGACGCAGACTCATTCTCACTGAATACATCATAAAAGTCCGCCAAATAGTCAGGAACCTCATGCGACTGAGGAGAGGTGGAAAAAACCGGAGCCTCACTAAAGGTACACCGGCAACCCCAACTCAACACAGACACAGACTTCCAATCCAAAACTGGATTATGAATCTGCAACCAGGGAAACCCCAGAACAACGGCATCATGCAGACCATGCAACACCAAAAATCTGCAATTTTCTTGATGGTCTGGGGCGACCCGCATGACCAACTGGGTCCAAAACTGAGGTTTATTTTTAGCCAGAGTGGTAGCATCAATCCCCCACAAAGGGATAGGCGTCTGCAGAGGTGTCAACGGAAATCCACAACGTTTAGCAAAATCCAAGTCCATTAGGTTTAGCGCTGCTCCCGAATCCACAAAAGCCTTGGCAGAAAATGTGGACAGGGAACAGATCAGAGTAATCGCCAAAAGAAACTTAGGCTGAACCCCACCAACAGAAAACGTGTGTGCAAAGCGTTTCTCACGTTTAGGACAAACAGAAATAATATGTGAGGCATCTCCACAGAAAAAACACAGCTTATTGCGCCTTCTGAATTCCTGACGTTGCGCCTTAGACAAAACTCTATCACATTGCATAGGTTCAGACGTCTGTTCAACCGGTGGCAACACCTCTCATGTAATCCTGCGTTCACGTAAACGCCGATCAACCTGAATGGCTAAAGACATAGAATCGTCCAGACCAGAGGGAACAGGAAATCCCACCATAGTATCTTTTACGGCTTCTGACAAACCCTTCCGAAAGAGAGCAGCCAAGGCACTATCATTCCAGGTAGTAAGGACCGCCCACTTTCGGAACTTTTGACAGTACAACTCTGCAGATTCTCGACCCTGGTTCAATGCTAACAGGGTCTTTTCAGCCTGATCAATAGCATTGGGTTCATCGTACAGCAACCCCAAGGCTTGAAAAAATGCGTTCACATTAGTCAGAATAGGGTCATCTGGTTTCAAAGAAAACGCCCAATCCTGGGGATCGCCGCGCAGCAAAGAGATGACAATTTTAACCTGCTGCGCGGGGCTCCCTGACGAGTTAGGCTTCAAAGCAAAAAATAATTTACAATTATTTTTGAAACTCAAAAATTTAGATCGATCCCCAAAAAATACATCAGGTGTGGGGATCTTTGGTTCAACAGCATGTGAACGATCAAGATAGGCGGAAATTCCTCACACTTCAGCAGCGAGCTGCTCCACACGATCAGACACTTGCTTTATCTCCATTGAGAGAAAAAAAAAAAAATTCCCCCTACGGCCTCAGAGATATAGAGGAAAGAATATACAAACTCTTTTTTTTTTTTTAACACAATTCTTTCCTGCTATTGAGCACCCCAGGATCTGCGGTTGGGCGGGTGATTCTGTTATGATTGAGTCACCGTAGGAGGCAAAAAACAGAAATGCTAGCTAAGTCCAGAAAACCAGAGAAGTTGGCAACTATCAGATTGCAGACCCCTGAACCTATCAACACAACTAGCAGTAGCCGGGGGGGTTCCTACGATGACCTAGACCCCTCGAACACAGCCGGAGAGATACATAGGCCTAAAGAAGGAAAGGGGAAATCTAACTGCCCCAGAGCAGACCCCAAAGCAATAGGCAGCCCCCCACATATAATGACGGTGAAGCAAGATGAAAACACTTACACAGACAGAAAGACAGGCTGAGCAAAGACGGGGCCCAAAAACTACCTAGATAGGAACGGATAGGAAGGCTGCTGTCTGCAATCTGCCAAAACCCTATCAGAGACAAAAGCCAACAAGCTGATATAAAAATGGCCCTGAAGCAACTAAGCTTCAAAAACTAAATCAGCACTCAGGTACTTTCAGAAGACAGAGCTAACGGAACACTGCACACTCCAGCAGGGAGTGGCAGAATCCAAAAAGCAAAAAAAACAAAAACAAATCTTAAATGCAAAAAGGCAAAACAGAAAACTTAGCTTTAGGAGAGCAGGAATCAGACTGGTGTCCAAGAGTCCACAGAGAAATCACCCGCAGGGCAGAAAGGGCGTAGGCAGCCTTATATCCAGTCAGAGACTCCACTCAGCCAATCGTCTTCATTAGTCCCAGGTGCCTGATAATCAGGCTCACTACCTTCCTTCACTAGAATAGGTAGTTCACCAGGCCTCAGTGACGGAGGGGAAAATGAACTCACAACACAGATGATTTTCTCTCAGTCTTTGGAGAACAGTTCGTACATGTTCCAAATGAGAATGCTTGTCGGGGGAGTATATCAAAATATCATCTAAGTAGATAACGACAAAACGACCAATGAGATCCGAGAATACCACGTTGATGAAATTCTGAAATATGGCGGGGGCGTTGGTAAGACCAAACGGCATGACTACATTTTCAAATAGTTCCACGGTCGTGAGGAACGCGGTTTTCCATTCATCCCCCTCTCGGACCCTTATCAAATTGCATTCCCCCCGAAGATCCAGTTTAGAAAACCACTTTACCCGATAGTTGGTTACATAAATCGGGAATCAATGGAAGGGGGTACGTATTCCGTACAGTAATCTAATTAAGCTCCCGTAAGTCGAGACAGGGACGTAACCCGCCATCTTTTTTCTTTACAAAAAAGAAACCTGCTGCCACAGGTGAGACTGAAGGACGTATGTGTCCTTTGCGCTGACTTTCAGCAATGTACTCCTTCATAGCCAAGCGCTCAGGACCGGACAAATTAAACAGACGGGCTTTAGGTAATTTAGCCCCCGGGACCAGCTCAATAGCGCAGTCAAAGGGTCTATGTGGCGGTAACGTCTCGGCCTCGCTTTCGGAGAACACATCTTCGAAGTACTTCAGGCATTCCGGAATACCTTCCAGCTCGACAGATGATACAGACACAGATTTAACAGGTTCAACCAGCAGTGCGGATTTATCACATAACTCAAAATCATTAAACCCCCATTGAACAATCTCCCCCGTTTTCCAGTTAATAACTGGGTTATGATGTTGTAACCAGGGCATGCCCAACACCAACCCTGCAGGTAGATTGTTCAGCACAAAACAACTTAGGTTTTCCACATGAGTAGCGCCCACTCTGTGCGAAAACACGTCAGACATACAGAGAATTCCCTCCTTAGTGAGTGGAGAGGAGTCAATGGCCATCACCTTGATCGGAACCTTGAGCCTAACTGCCGTTTGTGACCAATTTGGGAGTCAATGAGGTTAATAGATGATCCGCAGTCCACGAAGGCTGTAGAGGAAAAAGAACTACCGTCCACAAACAGTTCCACAGGCAGTAACACTTTAGAAAACGAGGAAAATGGTACCTGAGGGTCTGAGTAGTCTCCCCGTTGACTACCCAGACCTAGTCGTTTCCCGCCAACCGGGTTTGAAGACGGGAAATCAGGACACTCTCTTTTCCAATGTCCCGTTTTACCGCAGTAAAAGCATAACTGCTTGTCCTTCCGGCGTTTCCTCTCCGTATCTTCAGGGAGAGGGCGCCTACATCCATGGGCTCTGGGGCAGTCTTTTTTCTACTGGGGAATAATGGAGTTTCCACCTGCATCACCCCTCTGGCCCGCAGCCTGCGGTCCATCCGGACGGCCTGGGTCATGGCGTGCTCGAGAGAGTTAGGTGGGGGATGTAACGCCAAGGCATCCTGCAGCCGCTCGGACAAGCCTCTGCGAAAGAGTCCTCGGAGTGCGGCGTCGCTCCAGGAGACCTCTGCGGCCCAGCGGCGGAATTCAGAACAAAACCACTCAGCTGAGTGTTTCCCCTGACAGACACTCATCAACATGTCCTCTGCCAATCGCACTCGGTCAGGTTCATCATAAATGTGCCCGAGGGCCTCAAAGAATGCATTCACTGACATACGTTCAGGAGCAGAGGAAGAGAGAGAGAAAGCCCATGCCTGTGGAGCCCCCCGAAGTAGGGAAATAATGACCCCCACCCTCTGGAACTCATCCCTGGAAGAGCGGGGCCTCAGAGAAAAAAAAGCTTGCATCCTTCTCTGAAAGACCTGAACTCCTTTTTATCCCCTGAGAAAAGGTCGGGCAATTTAACCGGAGATTCTGGGAATGCCAATGACACATCTCTATCCCCAGCACTAGAAGCCCCTGTAGCGACAGCCCCCTGCACAGTATCCACCAACTGTTGCTGGGTCTGGGCCATCGTGCGCTGTTCCACATTAAGTTTGTGGAACATTTGGGTCAGGTGCTTGACCTGATCAGCCAAAGCTTGTATGGGATCCATGAGGATAACACACTTTTTTTTTTTTCTCTAGAGGAAAAAAAACAAACTGCAATGGTCAGTTATAATGTCAGGAACGCCGCACTGTACTTGCACACTGAGCCAGTGTGCGTGTCCTGAGTGTCAGGATCCTGTCAGCGCCGGCATGCAGCCTCCGCTGAGCAGGGACTCCCCCGCAATGTAGGGGTACCGGGGTCAGGTACAGCCAGAAAGTACCGATGCACAGGACCTATGGACCTATGGTCATGTGAACGGTCATGTGACTGCATGGGGGCGGGGCTTAGCGTCCTGCTTTCAGAGAAGCTAGAGAACTCAGAGTCAGGCAAAGCAGAGGTCATGCACAGTACAGACCAGCGAGGTACAGGATTGATAAACAGACGGGAGGTCAGACAAAGCCAAAGGTCATACACAAGATATCAGTACAGTACCAGGGAGGAGACAGAGCGGATAGTCAGGGCCAAGCAGAGATCAAAACCAAACAGACGTAGGAGGTACCAGGCAGAATCCAAGGCGATATCCAGAGAACAGACCGAGTCATACACAGAGAATCATGCAACCAGAACACAGAACTAACACACTCAGGGGTCACCACACAATGCCAAGGGCGAAAGTATAACTGACAGGGATGGGAGCTTCCTGAGGCTATAAGCCTCCCCAGAACCAATGAGAGGTCACCATAATAGGTCCCAGGTGTGCAGGTGAGAGTCTGAAATGAGATCAGAACATTAACCCCAGAAGTGCCGGTCACCCAGCACTGGTATGGTATCATGACAGCTATGACAAGCTTTGACAAAGAACACATGCAGTGTTCGAAACGCGTAGCTGCGTTACCGCTAATTGTCTGCGGGATGCTGATCTTAACTTGAATTTTTTCAATAGCCTTTTTTATCAGCTGGACTTTTCCTTTTTCTATATTGCGTTCAAGCAGTCCGTGCTGACAACACGCCACAACAGGTGAGCTGGCTTTACTCCATTTCTTTTGCATATTACATATGTATACTGCATGTGTGCAGTATATTGTGAAATATATGTATAAAGTGTATATGTGTGAGCATACTGTATATAAACTGAATGTTTCTGTGTATATACCTTATATTTGTCCTTGTACACACTGTATGTGTCCGTATACTGTATATACAATATGTAGTGTATGTCTCTATATTTATAAAGAATATATAATGTGTGTACATGTATAGTGTATATCTGTGTATATGTGCTGCATATATAGTTCTTTAACTCTAGTGTCGTCATAATAGGGATCAGTAGTTTATGTCTAATGCCTGTGTTTTACATTAGGGTCTGTTCACACTGTCTTTCTTTACTGCTCCCAGTGCATTCTGCCTGAATTCTGTATAGAAGAACCATAGGTTGCAATGACAGGAGTGGAGTTCACATGAATTTCACATGTGATGGGTTTTCTTCTGAACGTGTCCGTGTGTTCCAAGAGACACAGAAAAGTGGACACTTTTAGATCAAAAAACAGACTCTGAGGATAGGTGCACACGATCAGTAATCGCTGCGGGTTGGATGCTCTGTACTTTTGTGCAGAGTCCAGATGTTACAGCATAGTGGATGGCATCTCGAGAAATACCATGCCCACTATGCATCCACAGACACTCGCGGCTCATCCGCAGAGACGGACATGCAACATGTCTATCTTGCGGAGACGCGATAAATCTCACCCGTATAATGTATTGGACGCGGTGAATCCGCACGGTTCAGTGATCACATGTGGAGTCATCTGCATTCAATAGCCAGCAGCGGACATGTGCTACATCCAAAGTGCTGCCAATTGCTGATTGTGTGCACCTGGCCTAAGAAAATGAATCAGTCAATTTTTGAAAAAAACAAAAACAAATTAATTTGACCTCTGCTGGTGTCAGTGCCATCTGTGGCCCCCTTGGGGATTTATGTGAATCCTATTTTAGGGGGATTCAGGTAGAGCCCCCGGACGCACTGCAGAAGCACAGGGTGAACAGAGCTTAATATCCTATTGTGTGGAATAGTGCAGTCTACTATACTATTCCGCACTATCCTGATGCAGCAGCCAGACACGGACCCCGGGCAGACACGGACCCCGGGCAGACACGGACCCCGGGCAGACACAGACCCCGGCCAGACACGGACACCGGGCAGACACGGACACCGGGCAGACACGGACCCCGGCCAGACACGGACCCCGGCCAGACACAGACACCGGGCAGACACGGATCCCGGCCAGACACTGACACTGGGCAGACACGGACCCCGGCCAGACACGGACCCCGGCCAGACACAGACACCGGGCAGACACGGATCCCGGCCAGACACAGACACCGGGCAGACACAGACACCGGGCAGACACAGACACCGGGCAGACACGGACCCCGGGCAGAAGTTTTTTTTTTCTTCTTATAAATCTGTTGCTATCGTCCTTCAGTGTTTCTGCGAGGTTTTTTTCCTTATTCAAATGAATGGGACACAAAAATGCAAGTGAAAAGGCTGCAAAAATGCTGAATATTTCCTGCCACCACTATAGATGAATCCGCAGCAAAAATGGTGGGTGTGAACAGACACTACAGGGGTTTTCTGAGAATGTAAAAATAATTAGCATGAAATGATAAATCCCCCACGGCTCCAGCATTGATGCTCTGGGGGTTTCCGCCAGTCTTAGCACTAGGCTACAGGGGTCTTGTGGCTCCGGGGGTCTCAGTCAGTCTTAGCACTAGGCTACAGGGGTCTTGTGGCTCAGGGGGTCTCAGTCAGTCTTAGCACTAGGCTACAGGGGTCTTGTGGCTCCGGGGGTCTCTGTCAGTCTTAGCACTAGGTTACAGGGGTCTTGTGGCTCTGGGGGTCTCTGTCAGTCTTGGCACTAGGCTACAGGGGTCTTGTGGCTCCAGGGGTCTCAGTCAGCCTTAGCATTAGGCTGCAGTCATCTTGTGGCTTCACCTTATATTATAGCTGCAAAGTGAATAATAACCATCAGGGACCCTGAACCCATCAGCCACGGAGCCAGAGGGGATTTAGCAGAGTATTTTGAGGGACATGTAGGACTTTTTTTTAATCGTTTTTTATTTTGCTGTTTGTGAGGTAGGATGTAGAAAAAGACGGCAATTCTGCTGTTTTCTATTATGTGACTGTACAGCCCCCTTCACACGACCTATCATGTTTTTCACAGATGCCACGTGTCCTCTATTTGACCTACAGTGCTGCACTCATGTCCGTGTTTTTCCAGCAGTACAGATGACAAACGCCAATACAAGTCTATGGGTCCGTGTAAACATGCCGTCCGTGTGCTGTACATGTGCTGTCCGTGCCTACTGCTATGGGGATGTATAACAATTCACTAAGGGTGAAAGATGGCTATGACCTAGGGCCGGCGCACTAATGTAATGCAATGTGCACCTTTGTTATGTATTGTGGTTAGTCACCTGCAGGATCTGTGTCTAGTAATTACTCTATGTAATGCTGTTTGTATTGTAATGTAGTAATGCCGTTCGTAATGTTTTGTTTGTAATGCTGCTGTGATACCATCATTTCCCTCGGGATCAATAAAGTGTATCGTATCGTTTAACATGGAAAGTACCGTATTTTTCTGACCATAAGACGCACTTTTTTCCTCCAAATTTGGGAGGAAAGTGTGGGTGCGTCTTATGGTCGGAATGCAGCATGTGGGGAGGGGGCAGCGGTGGAGTGAGACCGCACTGGGATCACAGATGGCAGGAAAATGTTGCCTGCTGCAGGAATCCAGCCGCTGGGGAAACCATGTGGTCCCAATACTTAAAGTGAAGTGAATATTCATGAGCCGCTTCCCTGCTCTCCTGTCAGCTGAGCGGGGAGCAGCAAAGGACAGACCCACATGGTTTCTCCAGCGCCGATTCCTGCAGCAGCTGGGGAGATGTGTGTCAGGTGGTGGAGGGGGCAGGAGCAGAGGGCAGCAGGAGGGATCGCCACATACCTGACAGGCAGCACAGCCCAGGCTGTGGACCTGTGGTGAAGTCATGAAGAGGGCGGGCTGGAGCATCACATGACCACACAAAGCCCTGCCTCTTCATGATGTCATCACAGGTCCTGCAGACACACCGCACTACAAACAGTGTAGCTTCCTCTTACATGACCTGTGATGAGTTCATAAGAGGGCACTGTGCGGCCATGGGATGCTGCATTACCTCACCATAGCGTGGCTGGCTAGCTGCAGGACCTGCACTGAGCACAGTGAGCAGCAGCCTGTACAAGAATGAATTAAGGTTAGTAATTGCAGCACATAAAAATCACTCTGACATCCCGTGGTGAACTATAACTCCCAGCATGCCATAGGATCTGCAGGACATGCTGGGAGTTATAGTTTTCCCATGGAATATTAAAGCAGCACGCCAGTGTTATTTTTCAGTGGTGCTTTAAATATAAGCCCTGTGCCCCCATTCTTATACTCACCCTCCAGCGTCTTCATACAGTACTTTACAGACAACACACTAGTCCCGCAGCACCATCTTCTACCTGTAGCTCCCAACATAATAACATAATATATATATAGGAATATAAGAGAATTGGGATCCAGCAAAAAGATGAAAGTTCACCAGAATTATAAAATCTTCTTTATTTATCCATCAATACATATAAAAATAGATGAGGAACTCCAAACAATTGGTAACATTCCAGCAAGGGACTACATGTTTCGGCACTATGTGCCTTCTTCACGGTCTTATTTGAACTGAGCTCCAACACTGGCAATATATCCTCCTTTGTGGAACATATTCAAATGACCCTTAATTAAAAGCAGTGAAACAAACCAGTTAAAAACACCTGAGTAAATGGTAGAAACTCAGTTCAAGAATATTGCTGGAAAAATACATATATTGAACATATTTTATACATAGACCAATGATATAAACATTAAGAAATAAATCAACAGTGATATGGAATAACTGCCGCAAAAATAAAGAAATTTTTATATAAACATATATGAAAAAATGCATCATGTAGTAGGCACGATCTAAGTATCAGAGACCATCACAAATATGACTCTCAAAAGAATAATATATTGGAGTAGGTTTAAGATAAAGATATAATTTTTAGAAACTAATGTAAGCATTCTATAAAAAAAAAAAAAAAAAAAATTTTTTTGATATTTTCTTACTTAATATTGTGTGATAAGATCCATTCTACTGTTCAATCCGTCAGGAACTCTAGTCTCTAATAAAAAGATCCACCTACTTTCTCTAGAGAGGATTTTACTTTTATAATCACCACCCCTATATATACATCAATATATGTATTTTTCCAGCAATATTCTTGAACTGAGTTTCTACCATTTACTCAGGTGTTTTTAACTGGTTTGTTTCACTGCTTTTAATTAAGGGTCATTTGAATATGTTCCACAAAGGAGGATATATTGCCAGTGTTGGAGCTCAGTTCAAATAGGACCGTGAAGAAGGCACATAGTGCCGAAACATGTAGTCCCTTGCTGGAATGTTACCAATTGTTTGGAGTTCCTCATCTATTTTTTATATGTATTGATGGATAAATAAAGAAGAAGATTTTATAATTCTGGTGAACTTTCATCTTTTTGCTGGATCCCAATTCTCTTATATTCCTATTTGTTGGGGCATACTCCCTGCCTGGATCCGTGCAGAATATAAGGTGAACACCGACTATTGCATTAAGAGGAACTCCTTTATGGTGAGCTGGCTATATGTTTTTTACATTGTTTGAACATATCATATATATTAACACCACATATAATAGTATGTTATTTATGTTATTAAATATTTTACCACTTTTTTTGGTTCAAACATATTTTTCCCCTATTTTCCACCTCTAAAACCTGGGTGCGTCTTATAGTCCGAAAAATACGGTATATGAGAAGCTTTGTAATTTCATTTCCATTATCCACAATGGAAAAACACGGATGGCACATGGACGACACACTGATTGAAAACACTGGTGACACTGATATCGGTGTAATATGTACGTGCTTTATATGGACATGGGGGCCTCACCTTGAATTTTGCCTTGGGTCCCAATTTGTCTAAAACTGGCCCTGATTCCAGAGTTATTACCTCATACAGTGACACTGGTCAGAATTGAAAAAAAATGTTCTGGTCAGTAAGGTGAAAACAGGCATGTGGGTGAAAAGGTTAAAATATTATCCCTTTAAGAGGAATCCCCAACGTATTAGCCCCTCAAAGTCACTTCAAAACTGAATAGGTCCCTAAAAAAAACGAGTCCTGCACATTGCCCTAAAATAATGAAGAATTACATAACAACTAAACTTTTAACCCTTCAAACAAAATAAAAGGATGTTTGAAATATTACTGACACGGAAGACATAAGGTACCGTATATACGCCGAAATTTTCAGCACTTTTTTGGGGTCTGTAAATGCCCCCCCCTCGGCCTACACAAGAGTCACTGTCCAGAAAGCCGGGGGGAGAAAGCCAGGAGCCGGCAGCTGTGACATCATACTCATCCTCCTGGCACGGTCTCTGCAAGTCCCTGCATCACCCATGCCCCGGGGCCAGCAGCTTCTTTCTGTGTTCAGCGGTCGCTTGGTACCGCTCATTAAGGTAATGAATATGCATGCGTCTCCACTCCCATAGGCGTGAAGCACATATTCATTATCTTAATGAGCAGTACCACGTGACCACTCAGCACAAGAAAAAGATGCCAGCGCCCGGACAACGGAGATGCAAGGATGGAGATCCAGCAACGGCGCCAGAAGGGCGAGTAGGACGAGGAGGGGGAGCCGAACCATACACGATGGGATCGGGGGAGGGGGGAGACAAGCCATGCACGATGGGACCGGGGAGGGGAGCCGAGCCATGCACGATGGGACCGGGGAGGGGAGCCGAGCCATGCACGATGGGACCGGGGAGGGGAGCCAAGCCATGCGGGATCGGGGGAGCCATACATACAACAGGGGGAGCCACACATACCAGGACAGGAGGAGCCATATACCAGAAAAGGATGGGGGAGCCACGCATAGCAGGACAGGGATGAGGGGACAATGCATACCCGGCTTATACTCGAGTCAATAAGCTTACCCAGTTTTCCGTGGCAAAATTAGTTGCCTCGGGTTGACATTTACTCACGCATATACGATAAATGTTTTTGTAAGTTTTTATATGTAGTATAACTATACGGTTTACAAGTATAAACATTCAAAGCGGAATTTTGCTAATTTTTATTTATTACATTTATTCCCAAAATAAAGCAAAACATAAGGAAAAAAATATTTTCAGAATAACTGGGATGAGACATTTCATCATTATTACTGCAAAGAGTGACATGTCAGATTTAAAAAATTAGGTTTGATTACATTGCCTTCTTCCCAATGTGAGTTCTCTGATGTCTAACAAGTTGAGACTTAAGTACAAAAAATATTCCACATTCAGGACATGAAAATGGCTTCTCTCCAGTGTGAATTCTCTCATGTTTAACAAGAGATGATTTAACTGTAAAACTTCCCACATTCTGAACATGAAAATGGCTTCTCTCCTGTGTAAATTCTCTCATGTGCAGCAAGTTTATTTGTCTGTGAAACATTTCGGCTGAGTTCACACGTGGCGTTTTTTTCACGTTTCCGCGGCGGTTTTAACCGCGCGATTTTGCCGCGAAAACGCGAAAAATAAGCATCCCATGCATTCCTATGGGATTCCGCAATGCTGTGCTAATGCTGCGGTTTTTACCGCGGTGGAGTCGCTTCGCGGTAAAAAACGCAGCATGCTCATTAATTTGCGGAATCACGGCAATCCCGCACCCATAGGAATGCATTGTTCCGCTTACTTCCCGCATGTGGCTGTGCACACCATGCGGAAAGTAAGCAGAACATTTGCGGATGGTACCCACGGTCCGGAGGAGAGACTGTCCTCCGGGCTTTGGGTACCATATCCCTGTAAAAAATAGAATTTAAAATAAATATTGTTATTCTTACCTTCCGGCGTCCCGCGCAGCCTTCCCGCCTCTCTCCACGCATCCGTTCCCAGTAAGCCTTTGCGAAAATGCCCGCGATGGCGTCCGTTCTCGCGGGATCGCGAAGTCTCGCGGTCATTCGCGCGACGTCATCGCGGATTACCGCGAGACATCGCGATCCCGCGAGAACGGACGTCATCGCGGGCATTTTCGCAAAGGATTACTGGGAACGGATGCGTGGGATGCCGGAAGGTAAGAATAACACTATTTTTTTTACATTCTATCTTTTACTACTGATGCCGCATAGGCAGCCTCAGTAGTAAAAAGTTGGTCACACTCGTCAAACACTGTGTTTGACGAGTGTGACCAACCTGTCAATCAGTTCTCCAAGCGATGCTACAGATCACTTGGAAAACGCTAGCATTTTGCAAGCTAAATATGCTTGCAAAATGCTAGTTTTTCCACGGGAAAATCGCGGGAATTTAAAATGCGATTTTCCCGCGGAATGGAATTCCGGAATTCTCGCGGTAATTTCCGCGAGAGTTCCGGTACGTGTGCACATAGCCTTCCCGCATTCTGAACATGAAAATGGCTTCTTCCGTGTGGGAGCTTTTTTATTTTCCAGACTTCTTCTGTAACTCTTATTTGCTTTAACAGTCTGTGATGAATTAGGACATTGTACTTTAAAAGGATCCATGACTGAGATGTTGGCATGTTCTTCATATGGGTCTTGTGCAATACTTTTTTGGATTTGGGAGCTGCTGGTACGACCATCTGTCAAGAATATAACTGATTTTTTTTTTACTCAAATAACCTTAACACTTATAGTTATCTAAATATAAAAACATTAAGAAAAGTTTAAATACGGTGTGCAGCCAGCTCAGGGGGTGGTGGTTGGTCACCACGGTGAATGTGCATCAGTACAGGTAGGGCTGCAAATGTTGCAGTGCCCAGACTATGGTCAGGCACTCCTTCTTGATGGTGGAATAGGCAGGCACTCCTTCTTGAAGGTGGAATAGGCCACTTCCCTTGGCAGAAGCTTCCTGATCAGGTAAAACACGGGGTGCTCTTGGTTCCCCGAGTCGACTTGGCTGAGCACAGCACCGAGGCCAAAGTCACTGGCGTCGGTTTGTAACAGGACCGGCCGACTGCTCTCGACTGCTTTTAACACTGGAGAGTTGCACAGGGCTGTTTTCAAAGCCCGGAAGGCCACCTCACAGCCGTCTGTCCAGTGGACTGTTTGGGGTAGCCTCCTCTTGGTGAGGTCTGTCAAGGGCTTTGCAAAGCTGCTATAGTTCTGAACAAAGCGCCTATAGTACCCTGCAGTGCCCAAGAAGGACATCACCTGATTCTTGGTCCTGGGGGTGGACCAGGACACGATCGTGTCCACTTTCCCAGGCTCTGGTCTCATGGAGTTTCCACCCAGTGCCTCAGGTAGTGGACCTCTCATGCCCAGCTGGCACTTTCTCAGGTTGATGGTCAGACCTGCTTCTTGGACCCGCCTGAGCACCTCCTGGAGATGCTGAAGGTTTTCCTCCAAGGAGGAACTGAAGACGGTATTGTCATCCAGGTACGCCACCGCGTACTTCTCCAGTCCCTGAAGCAGGTGGTTGACCATCCGCTGGAAAGTGGTAGGGGAATTTTTCATGCAGAAGGGCATGACTGTGGACTCGTACAGTCCGAAAGGGGTGATAAAGGCCGACTTCTCCTGCGCCTGGGGGCTCAGGGGAATCTGCCAGTATCCCCGACTCAGATCCATTATGGAGAGATATTTGGCACCAGCTAACCACTCAAGCAGCTCCTCGATGCGCGGCATTGGGTGCGCATCAGAAGCTGTGATGGCGTTGAGCCCCCTGTAGTCCATGCAAAACTGGGTGGTCCAAACGTTCTTTGAAAGAACTACAGGTGAGGCCCACACGCTTTTGGACCATTGAATCACCTCCAGCTGTAACATCTCATCGATCTACTGGTGCATAACCTGCTGCACCTCGTCAGAGATCCAATAGGGTGTTCACTATAGTGGGGCATGTTTCCCGGTGTCCACTTCGTGGACCGCTAAATCAGTCCTTCCTGGTCGGTTTGAGAACACGGCCCGGAAGGATTCCAGTGTGGTCCGCAGTTGCGACCTCTGGGGTTCGGTTAACAAGGCGCTTAGCTCCGCGTCCTCGATGGACCCACCAGCCTTGGCTTGGGACAGCATGTCCAGGAGGGAGTCTTCCTTCCCGTCCCCGGGAAGGTTGCAGACCGGTAGGACGCAGGCTTCACGTTCATGATGAGCCTTCATCATATTGACGTGAAAGGCCTTTTGCCTACCCCGAAAAAGGGTCAAGCGTGACCGCGTAGGTGACTGGGTTGAGCTGTCGGTGGAAGCCTTCCCAGGCTGCCTGAATCTTATCTTTTGGAGCAGGGACCAGCACCCACATCTTTTGACCCACCTGGTAGGTACGCTCCTAGGCGTTCTGGTCGTACCAGGGCTTCTGGTCAGCCTGAGCCTGCGTCATGTTGTCATGCACCAACTGCGTCAAGGTCTGCATTTTGTCGCGTAAGCGCATCACACTCCACTATGGACACTTCAGAAGGGTTCGGCACATCTCAGAATTCCCTTACCAACCCAAGGGGTCCCCGGACTCGCCTGCCATACAGGAGCTTTAAGAGGGAGAACCCCATTGAGGCCTGTGGAACCTCTTGGTAAGCGAATAGCAGGTGTGGGAGGTACCGCTCCCAGTCACGCCCTTGGGGCTCAGCCAGCTTGTGTAGCATCTGTTTGAGGGTACCGTTGAAATGCTCAAACAAGCCATTGGTCTGTGGGTGATATGCACTCGATACCAGATGCTTCACCTGTATTTTCTTACTGAGAGCCTCCATTAGACGATACATGAATTGGGTCCCTTGATCAGTAAGCATCTCCCTGGGAAATCCTACCCATGAAAAGATGGCCAACAGTGCATCCGCCACCTTATCCACCCTAGTTGAGGACAGAGCCACTGCCTCCAGGTACCGGGTAGCATAGTCTACCACGGTGAGGACGTATTGCTTTCCAGAGCTGCTGGTGATGGCCAACGGGCCCACAATGTCCACCGCGATCTTCTGGAAAGGCTCCTCTATCACTGGCAAAGGGATCAGGGGAGCCTTAAGAGCAGGCCCCGCTTTCCCCACTCTTTGGCAGGTGATACAGTAGCGGCAGTAGTTTGCTACGTCTGTCCCCATCTTGGGCCAACAGGAGTGTTGAGACAGCCGGGCCTTAGTTTTGCTGATCCCCAAGGGTCCAGCAAGTGGAATCTCATGGTCAATCCGCAACAGCTCACCCCTGAATTGATAGGGGACGACCAGCTCTTTCCCTCAACCACTCCTTTTGAGATTCTCCAGGTACCTTTCTCGGTCCCAGAACACCCTCTCCTTATCAGTCACGGAGGTGGGCGTTTTGGCGAAGCATCTCAAGTTCTCCAGGCTTACATCTGAGTGCAGAGCAGCCTGGAACTCCTGGCTGGAGGCAGCCACTAGTGACGTCAAGGTTCCTTCCTCACGGGAACCCACTGGGACCTGCTCAGGGTCCATCTGTTTCAGTCAACCCTCTGACAGAGGAGGGTCCAAAGGTAGGGCGTTACCTGCGTTCCGGGCACCCTGACTGCGGGTGACAGCGGCTACATAGGCTCTCTCCCTGGAGTTTTCCACAGACCCATCAGCCGGCGCTGCTATGGGTACTACCTCCCCATCCACCCCCACTTCAGGAGCAGTGCTATTTATGGGCCAG
Source organism: Dendrobates tinctorius (assembly GCF_039654945.1). Taxonomy (NCBI): domain Eukaryota; kingdom Metazoa; phylum Chordata; class Amphibia; order Anura; family Dendrobatidae; genus Dendrobates; species Dendrobates tinctorius. The sequence goes on from NW_027361797.1 coordinate 40,590,979, forward strand.
TTACCTTCCTCAGTGGCATTGGTCAGGTGCACGGCCTCACCTTCCTCACAGTTCCCATGCACCTCCCCATTTCCTTTAGCACCATCGCTTGCTCCTGTTAGGGGTTCCTCAGCCATCTCACCCTGAAGAGTGACGTGGTTGAGCATTCCTGCACCTGTGGACACATCAACCTTTTCAGAAAAAAGGTTAGCATATACAGCCTGCACATTTACATCACTATCACCATCATCACTAGGGGAAAAATGATTATCAGATACATCATTACTCGGTAAAGCATTGTCAGGTAACACATACAGTTTCCCATCATCATCTGCAGCATTAGCATCACCCTTATTATCAGATTGGGGAAGGGTGTCAGGGACGTAATATGCAACCAGCCTCCCCAAATCAGTCCCCAATAAAACGTCGGTGGGCAAGTTTTCAGTCAACCCCACTTCCTTCACCCCAATCAATAAAAACCTAGGCAATCGGCAAGGGACAGTGGACACCCCCAATACCAGTGACAGTCAGGGTTTTCCCCGGAATGTTTTCAGGGGCTGCCAGTTCGGGTCGGATGAGGGTTCGTTCAGCCCCGGTGTCCTTGAGGCCTGTATCAAGATGGGCCCCCATGCGGACATGCTGCACATCATCATCGACCTTCCCAACCACCCCACCCACCAGAAGAATGGCTGCTTTAGGCCTGGAGGCCTTGACTGGGGGATTCTTCTGATTCTCCGGACAGGTGGCGCTGATATGTCCAGTCCGTTTGCAGGAAAAACACTGGCGAGGGCCTGATGTGTAGGCCTGGCATTGGAAAATGGGACAGGGCCACCGGTGTGTCGGCTGGCAGGGACACTGGGGTTGGTTGCAGGCTTACCCCCTTTCCAGCTGGTGGTGACTGGCTTCCACATCTCTGGTTTCCGGTTGGCCTCATAGGTGTCAGCGATGTGCGCCGGTTTGTCCGCATACTTTGGCTCTCGGTCCATCACGAACTGTCGCACCTCAGCTGGGCAAAGATGTAGAAACTGGTCTTTGATCATCAGGTCCCTCAGCTGCTCAAAGATGGTCTCTGACAGTCCTTGGATCCACTTGTCAAAGTGGGTCGAGTCCTTGCACCACATCGCTATAACTGTCGTGTGGGCCATGTTGGAGGTTCCAGAACTTCTTGCGGTATACCTCAGGGGTTAGTTGGTACTTCTTCAGGGCTTGTTTGATGGCCTCATAATTTCCATCTTGTTCTGGAGGGAGAGAAGCAAAGGCCTCCAGAGCTTTGCCTTTCAGCCATGGGGTTAAGTACCTGGCCAATTGGTTCTCAGGCAGCTAGTACTGTCTGCAGGCTTTGTTTGATCTTTCATCTCAAACAAGAAGACTGATCAGAGATGCAGCCAAGAGGCCTATGATCACTCTGGATGAACTGCAGAGATCTACAGCTGAGGTGGGACAGTCTGTCCATAGGACAACAATCAGTCGTACACTGCACAAATCTAGCCTTTATGGAAGAGTGGCAAATAGAAAGCCTTTTCTCAAAGATTTCCATAAAAAGTGTTTAAAGTTTGCAACAAGCCACCTGGTAGACACACCAAACATGTGGAAGAAGGTGCTCTGGTCAGATGAAACCAAAATTGAACTTTTTGGCTACAATGCCAAACGATATGTTTGGCGTAAAGGCACCACAGCTCATCACCCTGAACACCATCCCCACTGTCAAACGTGGTGGTGGCAGCATGGTTTGGCCCTGCTTTTCTTCAGCAGGGACAGGGAAGATGGTTAAAATTGATGGGAAGATGGATGGAGCCAAATACAGGACCATTCTTGAAGAAAACCTGTTGGAGTCTGCAAAAGACCTGAGACTGGGACAGAGATTTGTCTTCCAACAAGACAATGATCCCAAAAATAAAGCAAAATCTACAATGGAATGGTTCACAAATAAACGTATCCAGGTGTTAGAATGGCCGAGTCAAAGTCCAGACCTGAATCCAATCGAGAATCTGTGGAAAGAGCTGAAAACTACTGTTCACAAACGATCCCCATCCAACCTGAGCTCGAGCTGTTTGCCAAGGAAGAATGGGCAAGAATTTCAGTCTCTCGATGTACAAAACTGATAGAGACATACCCCAAGTGACTTGCAGCTGTAATCGCAGCAAAAGGTGGCATAATAATAATCTTTATTTATATAGCGCCAAGATATTCCGCAGCGCTTTACAGTTGAACAGTTTCAAACACAACAGTCATAAGTAACAACGTTAACAATACAATAATTAAAGCGAAATAAGACGACCCTGCTCGTGGGAGCTTACAATCTACAATGAGGTGGGGGAGATACAAAGCACAGGTTTGTATTTACAGTGATGTATTTACAATGATGGTCCAGTCATCTTCAGGGGGTGGGGGTTAGATGGAGATAGTGAATGGGCTACACACACACACAAACATAACATGACTTTGATTACTGAATGTGATAGGCCGCTCTGAACAAATGTGTTTTGAGCGAGCGCCTAAAACTATGCAAATTGTGGATGGTCCTAATATCTTAGGGTAGAGCATTCCAGAGAATTGGCGCAGCACGGGAGAAGTCTTGGAGTCAGGAGTGGGAGGTACGGATTAGGGCAGAAGTTAGTCGAAAGTCATTTGCAGAGCGTAGCGGTCGGTTAGGCCGATAGACAGAAATGAGGGAGGAGATGTAAAGGGGTGCCACACTGTGGAGAGCTTTGTGGGTGAGAACAAGTACTTTGAATTGTACCCTGTAATGAATTGGCAGCCAGTGTAACGACTGGCGAAGAGCGGACGCGTCTGAGTAACGATTAGCCAGATGGACAACCCTGGCTGCTGCATTAAGGATAGACTGGAGAGGGGAGAGTAGAGTGAGAGGGAGGCCAATTAATAGAGCATTACAGTAGTCCAGGCGGGAGTGGATCAGGGCGACAGTGAGTTTTTGTTGTTTCCATGGTGAGAAAAGGGCGGATTCTAGAGATGTTTAGGTGTAAGCGGCACGAGCGGGCAAGAGATTGTATAAGGGAGGTGAAGGAGAGATCGGAGTCAAACATAACACCCAGACAGCACGCCTGCTGTCAGGGTGTTATTATGGTGCCACCCACAGAGAGGGAAATGTCAGATTTAGGGAGGTTGGTAGATGGTGGGAGCAGAAGTTCAGTTTTGGAGAGGTTGAGTTTCAGATAGAGAGCAGACATGATGTTGGAGACTGCAGACAGACAGTCAGTGGCGTTCTGTAGTACAGCGGAGGTAAGGTCAGGGGATGATGTGTACAGTTGTGTGTCATCAGCATAAAGATGGTACTGAAAGCCAAATCTGCTGATGGTCTGTCCAATTGGGGCCGTGTAGAGAGAGAAGAGAAGGGGGCCAAGGACTGAGCCCTGAGGTACCCCAACAGCGAGAGGAAGAGGAGATGAAGTGGAGCCAGAAACAAAGCATAAAGTATTAAGTTAAAGAGGCCGAATAATATTGCACGCCCCACTTTTCAGTTTTTGTATTTCCACAAAAATTTAAAATAACCAATAAATTTTGTTCATCTTCACAATTGTGTCCCACTTGTTGATTCTTCACCAAAAATTAACATTTGGTATCTTTATGTTTGATATGTGGGAAAAGGTTGAAAAGTTCCAGGGAGCCAAATACTTTTGCAAGGCACTGTAACTTGGTTCCACTACTATTGTGAGTTGCTAAGCATTTGATACCACTACAAGGGAAGCAACCCTCCCCTTCAACTCTGAACGAATGGGTTAATAAAGTTAATGATATCCAGAGACTAGAAGAGTTATCTAGCTGGGAAACTCATACACACTCACAATTCCACAAAATCTGGCAACCTTGGACTAAAAAGTCCCAGAGGCTGAGAACTCCCCTTTCATTGGGAATATCAATCCCCCACTGAACTCTTCCCTATCTTTCGATGAGTCCATTTTGTTAGCTGCCCGTTATCTGTAGCTTTTCCACCTATCCTGATGCAGTGGTCGAGCCTGACGTCCTTTACGCTATGCCTTTCCCACTGCCTCTCTTGCATCCTTGTAGCTCCTACTTCCCCTTCTGTCACCCAATGTTGTGATTAAATTTTTCCTGTCTATATACAAGGTCTATAGATACATACAATACATCTATGCTACACACTACTAGCTTTGATAGTCCTGCAGTTTGCCTTTTCATATGGTCAGATTTTTGACTCCGCAAAATTCTCTAGTTATTTTCGCTACCAACGCCTGTTGCCTGATTCCCCTCTTTTTTTCTTTTTACGGTTTGTAGTTTATAGTTACTGTGTAGTGATTACACTGTTTATACTATCCAATTTGTTTTATGTCGACGTTTGATGTAACGCAAATACCTCGTACCGACATTATCACTTGCGTTCGACATGATGCATCTTCGGTACTATATTGAAACTGTTGTCTGTTCATATGTTTACTGTTATCTTTAAAAAAATCTGTTAAAGAATTGTTAAAAAAATATGTATATTATGTTTCAAAAATTGCGCTGATGTAGACATGTGGGAAATGTCATTGCTTTAACTAGTTTGTGTAACATGACTCTCTGATTTAAGGGAATTAAAAAAATAAAAGTTTGAAAACTGAAAAATGTTCTATATTTTTTCAAATTTTTCCATAAATACACACAAGTCATACTGAAGAAAGTATACCTCTATCATGAAGTACAATACAGTGGGGAAAATATTTGATACACTGCTGATTTTGCAAGTTTTCCCACCTACAAAGAATGGAGAGATTTGTGCAATTAATGCAGGTGGTAATAATATTAATCTTTATTTATATGGCGCCAACATATTCCGCTGCACTTTACAATTAAACAATAATAAGGTAATGAGTGCAGAGTAGGAGGGATTCTTAAAGAAAAGTGAACAGGTCTGTGAGAGACAGGCTGGTGGGTAGGTGATCAAATACTTATTTTATGCAATAAAATACAATTTATTTTAAAATCATACAATGTGATTTTCTGGTTTTTATTTTTAGATTCTGTCTCTCACAGTTGAAGTGTACCTACGATAATTACAGACCTCTCCATTCTTTGTAGGTGGGAAAACTTGAAAAATCAGCAGTGTATCAAATACTTACAGTATGTTCCCTATGTATGTCAGTATGTCTCAGAATCAGTGGGATCCATTGAAGCATTCCAGAGTTCTTACGTCATAAAGTGACACTTATCAGAATTGAAAAAAATTGTTCTGGTCAGGAAGGTGGCAACAGGCATGTGGTTGAAAGGGTTAAAACAGAATCCCTTTAGAGGAATCCCCTATATATTAGCCCCTCACTGAACGGAATAGGTTCCCAAAATAATGAGTTCTGCACATTGCCCTAGAATAATGAAAAATTACTAAACTACTAAACTTGTATCCCTTCAACCAAAATAAAAGGATGTTTGAAAAGTTACTGACAGAGAAGACATAAGGTAAATGTTTTTTTATGTGGTATAACTATACGGTTTACAGGTATAAACATTCAAAGCTGGAATATAGCATATTTTCATTTATTACATTTACCAAAATAAAGCACAACATATCAGGAAAATGAATAACTAAGATATGTCACATTCCATCATTATTACTACAAAAAGTGACATTTCAGATATCAAAAATTAGGTTTGGTCACTAAAGGATTACAATGCCTTCTTCCCTATGTGATTTCTCTGATGTCTAACAAGTTGAGAGTTATATGAAAAAAATATCCCACATTCTGAACATGAAAATGGCTTCTCCCCTGTGTGATTTCTCTCATGTCTAACAAGATGTGATTTCTCTGCAAAACATTTCCCACATTCCGAACATGAAAATGGCTTCTCTCCTGTGTGATTTCTCTCATGTCTAACAAGATGTGATTTCTCTGCAAAACATTTCCCACATTCTGAACATGAAAATGGCTTCTCCCCTGTGTGAATTTTCTCATGTGTAACAAGAGATGATTTGTATTTAAAACATTTTCCACATTCTGAACATGAAAATGGCTTCTCTCCTGTGTGAATTCTCTCATGTGTAACAAGAGTTGATTTGACTTTAAAACATTTTCCACATTCTGAACATGAAAATGGCTTCTCTCCTGTGTGATTTCTCTCATGTTTAACAAGAGCTGATTTACCTGTAAAACATTTACCACATTCCGAACATGAAAATTGCTTCTCTTCTGTGTGAACTCTCTCATGGCTAACAAGACCTGATTTACCTGTAAAACATTTAGCACATTCTGAACATGAAAATGGCTTCTCTCCTGTGTGAACTCTCTCATGGCTAACAAGATGTGATTTCAGAGTAAAACATTTCCCACATTCCGAACATGAAAATGGCTTCTCTCCTGTGTGAATTCTCTCATGTGTAACAAGAGCGGATTTATCTGTAAAACATTTTCCACATTCCGGACATGAAAATGGCTTCTCCCCTGTGTGAATTCTCTCATGTTTAACAAGATATGATTTATCTGTAAAACATTTTCCACATTCCGAACATGAAAATGGCTTCTCTCCTGTGTGAATTCTCACATGTGTAACAAGATGTGATTTATCTGTAAAACATTTGTCACATTCTGAACATGAAAATGGCTTCTCTCCTGTGTGAATTCTCTCATGTGCAGCAAGAGTTGATTTAATAGTAAAACATTTTCCACAATCTGAACATGAAAATGGCTTCTCTCCTGTGTGAATTCTTTCATGTGCAGCAAGATTTGATTTCATAGTAAAACATTTCCCACATTCTGAACATGAAAATGGCTTCTCTCCTGTGTGAATTCTCTCATGTGCAGCAAGAGTTGATTTAATAGTAAAACATTTTCCACAATCTGAACATGAAAATGGCTTCTCTCCTGTGTGAATTCTCTCATGTGCAGCAAGATGTGATTTCAGAGTAAAACATTTCCCACATTCCGAACATGAAAATGGCTTCTCTCCTGTGTGAATTCTCTCATGTGCAGCAAGATGTGATTTCAAAGTAAAACATTTCCCACATTCCGAACATGAAAATGGCTTCTCTCCTGTGTGAACTCTCTCATGGCTAACAAGATGTGATTTCAGAGTAAAACATTTCCCACATTCCGAACATGAAAATGGCTTCTCTCCTGTGTGAACTCTCTCATGGCTAACAAGATGTGATTTATCTGTAAAACATTTCCCACATTCTGAACATGAAAATGGCTTCTTCCTTGTGGGAGCTTTTTTATTTTCCACACTTCTTCTGTGACTATTAGTTTGAACAGTCTGGGATGAATTAGGACATTGTACTTTAAAAGGATCCACGTCTGAGATGTTGGCTTGTTCTTCATATGGGTCTTGTGCAATACTTTTTTGCATTTTGGAGCTGCTGGTACGACCATCTGTCAAGAATATAACTGATGTGATTTTTTTAGTCAAATAACCTTAATAATGTTTTATATTTAGATAAATATAAGAAAGTAAAATAAAAAGAATACATAGACATTGCAAAGTGTGTAGTAAAGTTCTATTATTAACTGACTGAGGTGTAATTTACATGATGTGATGATTTCACAAAGAATCAATTCTGCTAATGTTCATTCTCAATCATTGGCCGGTGCAAACATCAAATAATAAAACATTTGTCATTGGTCGCATATTTTATATGAGAATAAAAATGATTGTTGTTGACAGCGCATCATCCTCTTCGTGTAAATTCAGGATGTTCTGCAATTATAAAAAAAACCATGAGATAAGGAAACAAATCATCATTCCTTCATCAAAATGAAAGCTAATAAGCCCCAGTCACCTTCCTATACCATCAATCACTGCTTATTGAGGAAATTATATTCTCTATGCAGCTGCTTGATTTTATTCTTCAGAAGTAGAGGGCTGTAGCAGTCACCTCTCTGTGTTAGGGCTTCATATACCACCTCAATGACTGAAAGCGAGCGGCAGCAGGGAAAATAAATTTCTCCTGGTAGCCGCTCTCCCAGTAACACAGCCTAACATGCTTAAGGCTGTGTGCCCACCTTGCGTTTATTATGCGCTTAAAAACCGCTAACAAAACGCATTCCCATGCAGTCCTATGGGATTCCGCAATTGCTGTGCCCATGCAGCGGATTTTTCCACTGCGGAATCACATCGCGGTAAAATCCACAGCATGTCCATTTTGCGGAATCGCCGCGATTCTGCCGCCAAAGTATTGCATTGAAACCCTCACCTTTACGCATGTGGCTATGCCCACCATGCGTAAAGTGAGCACTTCATGTGCGGATGGTACCCAGGGTCTGGAGGAGAGGAAACTCTCCTCCAGGTCCTTGGTACCATATTCCTGTAAAAAATAGAATTAAAATAAAAAATAGGGATATACTTACCCCCTGTCGGCCCCCCAGAGTCCACAGCGGCGCTGCCGGCAAGTTCCGTACCCAGGCGTGCTTTGCGAGAATGACCTCTGACAACGTAGCGGTCACGGGACCGCTACGTCATCAAAGATCCTTCGCACAAAGCACGCCTGGGAATGGAACTTGCCGGCATCGCCGCTGAGGAGATCAGGGGCCGCCAGGAGGTGAGTATATCCCAATTTTTTTTAATTATTTTTAACATTCTAGCTTTTACTATTGATGCTGCATAGGCAGCATCAATAGTAAAAAGTTGGTCACACTTGTCAAGCACTATGCTTGACAAGTGTGACCGACCTGTCAATCACTTTTCAAGCGATGCTTCAAATCGGTTGGAAAAGCGCTAACATTCTGCAAGCTAAAAACGCAAAACGCTTGTGTTTTGCGGGAAAACGCATGTGAATTCCGCATGCGTTTTACCCATGGCGGGGAGTTGCGGAAATGGTGCGGACCCACCAAATCAGACCGAGGGGCTCCACAGGCCAAAGCGGCCCCTGAGAGGCACCCACAGTTAAAACGGATCCTGAGTTGAAATTCTTGCAGTGGCAGCAGGCAAGTCTCAATTAAAGGGGCAGCCCGGGCACCATTTCAAAGCACTATCTGTACTTACTTCAGGAAATACAAATCTAGTTCTACTTCTCCCGATTTGGAGGCCGGGGCGGCTCAGCCTCCCGATTTGGAGGCCGGGGCGGCTCAGCCTCCCGATTTGGAGGCCGGGGCGGCTCAGCCTCCCGATTTGGAGGCCGGGGCGGCTCAGCCTCCCGATTTGGAGGCCGGGGCGGCTCAGCCTCCCGATTTGGAGGCCGGGGCGGCTCAGCCTCCCGATTTGGAGGCCGGGGCGGCTCAGCCTCCCGATTTGGAGGCCGGAGCGGCTCAGCCTCCCGATTTGGAGGTCGGGCGGCTCAGCCTCCCGATTTGGAGGCCGGGGTTCACTCAGCTTTCGATTTGGTGCACCGGCCCTTTAAGAATCACTTTGGCGCGTCGGCCCTTTAAGAGCCAGTTTGGCGCACTGGGCTTCTAAATCCACTTTGGTGCAGATTCTCTCTCGGGCATGTGTCATGTGATGAAGCTAGATTTGCATTTGTGCTTTGGGTTTCGCTTTAAGAGCTCATATTATCTGGCAGAAACTGTGTCCTGGGGGCGTCATGTAAAGGTCGTAGGCGTTGGCATAGTAACTGGGTCTGCCTGCACATATCAATGAGCTTAACTGCCGCAACGGGTCCTCAAATTTGAATCGCCTCACGACTGCCCCATGTATTCCCATTGAAATTCATTGAGACAATGCATTCCAATGGCGGCAAAAACATTTTTCAAACGCAAATTGCGCTAAAACTACAAATCCGATCGACACGAAAAACACTTAGCACACCACTCGTGGACGCTGGCTTCGAAACGACGCCTCAACGGAGTCTGTGCGGGTAGCGGTTCGGGCCGCATTAATTGCGGAAATCAACTGAATAAAGATAACAAAATTAACACTAGATGTGTATTTCATGAAGGAAGTACAGATAGTGGTTTGAAATGGTGCCCGGGCTGCCCCTTTAAGAGAGACTTGCCTGCTGCCCCTGCAAGACTTTCAACTCAGGATACGATTTAACTGTGGGTGCCTCTCAGGGGCCACTTTGGCTTCAGGGTCTGATTTTGTGGGTGGGGCCCCTCAGGGTCCGATTTTGTGGGTGGGGCCCCTCAGGGTCCGATTTTGTGGCCGGGGCCCCTCAGGGTCCGATTTTGTGGCCGGGGCCCCTCAGGGTCCGATTTTGTGGCCGGGGCCCCTCAGGGTCCGATTTTGTGGCCGGGGCCCCTCAGGGTCCGATTTTGTGGCCGGGGCCCCTCAGGGTCCGATTTTGTGGCCGCGGCCCCTCAGGGTCCGATTTTGTGGCCGCGGCCCCTCAGGGTCCGATTTTGTGGCCGCGGCCCCTCAGGGTCCGATTTTGTGGGCGGGGCCCCTCTGGGTCCGATTTGGTGGGCGGGACCACTCTGGGTCCGATTTGGTGGGCGGAACCACTCTGGGTCCGATTTGGTGGGAGGGGCCTCAGGGTCCGATTTGGTGGGCGGGGCCCCACAGGGTCCGATTTGGTGGGCGGGGCCGCTCTGGGTAAGATTTGGAGGCTGGGGTGGCTCAGCCTCCGATTTGGGGGCCGGGGTGGCTCAGCCTCCGATTTGGGGGCCGGGGTGGCTCAGCCTCCGATTTGGGGGCCGGGGTGGCTCAGCCTCCGATTTGGGGGCCGGGGTGGCTCAGCCTCCGATTTGGGGGCCGGGGTGGCTCAGCCTCCGATTTGGGGGCCGGGGTGGCTCAGCCTCCGATTTGGGGGCCGGGGTGGCTCAGCCTCCGATTTGGGGGCCGGGGTGGCTCAGCCTCCGATTTGGGGGCCGGGGTGGCTCAGCCTCCGATTTGGGGGCCGGGGTGGCTCAGCCTCCGATTTGGGGGCCGGGGTGGCTCAGCCTCCGATTTGGGGGCCGGGGTGGCTCAGCCTCCGATTTGGGGGCCGGGGTGGCTCAGCCTCCGATTTGGGGGCCGGGGTGGCTCAGCCTCCGATTTGGGGGCCGGGGTGGCTCAGCCTCCGATTTGGGGGCCGGGGTGGCTCAGCCTCCGATTTGGGGGCCGGGGTGGCTCAGCCTCCGATTTGGGGGCCGGGGTGGCTCAGCCTCCGATTTGGGGGCCGGGGTGGCTCAGCCTCCGATTTGGGGGCCGGGGTGGCTCAGCCTCCGATTTGGGGGCCGGGGTGGCTCAGACTCTGAGTCTGATTTGGTGGGCGCGGCCCCTCAGGGTTCGATTTTGTGGGCGGGGCCCCTCAGGGTCCAATTTGGTGGTTGGGGCCCCTCAGGGTCCAATTTGGTGGTTGGGGCCCCTCAGGGTCCAATTTGGTGGTTGGGGCCTTTCAGAATCCGATTTGGTGAGCGGGGCCCCTCAGAGTTCAATTTGGTGAGCGGGGCCCGTCAGAGTTCAATTTGGTGAGCGGGGCCCCTCAGGGTCCGATTTGGTGGGCGGGACCTCTCAGGGTCCGATTTGGTGGGCGGGGCTCCTCAAAGTTCGATTTGGTGAGCGGGGCCCCTCAAGGTCCGATTTGGTGGGCGGGAACTCTCAGAGTCCGATTTGGCGGGGCCCCTCGGTCCGAGTTGGTGGGCAGGGTCCCTCAGGGTCCGAGTTGGTGGGCGGGGTCCCTCAGGGTCCGAGTTGGTGGGCGGGGCCCCTCAGGGTCCAATTTGGTGGGCGGGGCCCCTCAGGGTCCAATTTGGTGGGCGGGGCCCCTCAGGGTCCAATTTGGTGGGCGGGGCCCCTCAGGGTCCAATTTGGTGGGCGGGGCCCCTCAGGGTCCAATTTGGTGGGCGGGGCCCCTCAGGGTCCAATTTGGTGGGCGGGGCCCCTCAGGGTCCAATTTGGTGGGCGGGGCCCCTCAGGGTCCAATTTGGTGGGCGGGGCCCCTCAGGGTCCAATTTGGTGGGCGGGGCCCCTCAGGGTCCAATTTGGTGGGCGGGGGCGCACTTTGGCGCACATTCTCTCTCAGGGGCATGTGTCATGTGATGAAGCTAGATTTGCATTTGTGCTGTGGGTTTCGCTTTAAGAGCTGAAATTATGTGGCAGAAGCTCTATCCTGGGGGCATCATGTGACGTTCGTAGGCGTTGGCATAGTAACTGGGTGTGCTTGCGCATAGCAATGAGCTTTACTGCCATTTCAATCGCCTCAGGGCACGTTTTAAGTTTCCCATTCAAATGCATTGAGACAGTGCATTCCAATGATGGGAAAAAAAAATTTTCAAACGCAAATTGCGCAAAAACTACAAATCCGATCGACACGAAAAATACTTAGCACACCTCTCGTGGACGCTGGCTTCGAAACGACACCTCAACGGAGTCTGTGCGTGTAGCGGTTCGGGCCGCATTAATTGCGGAAATCAACTGAATAATAAGAATAAGTTAGCAGCGTTCGGATTACAATACAGTGCTTTGAAGAAAGCACTATAAATATAAGAAATCGGAATACAATATGTTGCTTGAATCTAGAGGTTCAAGCACCATAATAAGTTTTATTATAGTCACCGGGGTGCGGTCCGGTCCGATGGGTGTCGCAGGTCCGGGTCTGGCGCCTCCCATCTTCTTGCGATGCCGCCCTCCTGCTTGGCTTTATCACTCCCCGGCATTGCGCTCCTGCGCAGGCGTACTTATCTGCCCTGTTGAGGGCAGAGTAAAGTACTTCAGTGCGCAGGCGCTGGGCCTCTCTGACTGCCGTCAACAGGACAGATAAGTACGCCTGCACAGGAGCACGATGCCCGGGAGCGATGAAGCAAGCAGGAGGGCGGCATTGCAAGAAGATGAGAGGTGCCGAACCTGCGACACCCATCGGACTGGACCGCCTCCCCAGGTGACTATAATAAAACTTATTTTTCTTGTCTTTCAGGCTGGACCGGGTCCTGATCTACAGCATTACACAATGCTGTAAATAAGCTCTGAAATGCAGCGGCCTTATCTTATATTGGCCAAAACTGCTGACAGGTTCTCTTTAAATACTATTTACCTACAAATTACTCAATATATCTGTAGGTAAATAGCATTTTTGTAGCCGACAGGTTATCTTTAGGGGTTAATTTACACAGGCAGGTATTGACCTGTAACAAGCACTGATTCATGATATGGAAGCAGCTTAGTTCTCTCTCCCCATAGAAAATAGATGAATGCTTGGCCGAACCATCATGGCTATGGTGGATTTTGGAGACAGTGCGGTCAGCAGACTGAGGTAAATACTGTCTGTACTAACATCTCTAATTACATGTCTATGTCTGTGGTCTGGACTGTTTTAGAATAATAAAGCATAATCGGCTTCCATACTGCATCCTGTGGTGTGTGCTGTGGAAATTATGTCTATTCTTCAGTGAACACTTCACATTGACCACTGGTGCCCCATCTTCCATGTGACAGAGTGCAGGACTTGCTCATATTGTGTCACTTGTCCCTGGAGAAATGCTCAGGCGTCAGTACTACTAGGTGGTGTCCGTCTCACACAATCGCTGACCGCTACATGCAGAACAGAGGAGCCGTATGGTCGTGTATTAGGAAGTCATGGCTATGGAGAAACATAAAGCTGGATAAGCCCAGGCAATTCTCTGCTTTCTCTTATAATCTACTCCTGGCTGTGACTATGAGACAATTGTCATAAGTTTTTTTTTCATCCCCAGCTAGTTCAGTATACCAAATGGGTTACTTAGGTTATATATTAATGCTGGAACCAGAACCATGATGGATATGATGTAAAACACTAAACTAGATACTTTGCCAATGAGGTGTCACACGTCTTTGATAATCTATCATCTCAGTCTATTCTTAAGTCCATATTATAGATACACAACCGGTTATTACATATTGCGTCATTACATTGTCACCCAGATATAATCTGTATTTTAGCCGAATGGGGAAATCTATGGCCAAAAAACTGAGAAAACACATAACATAAAACTTCACTTGTGCGGTTCGGTGAATGAGGAGAATGTGAGTCTTCTCTGCTTTGTTTAGTGGTGACTCCTCACTGGGGCAGTTACCTGTAGGAACGTCCTCTTTGCACCACTCCTCATCCCGCACATCACTTTCTCCTTTCTCCATTATGGCTTCAGTATTGATGTTCTTCAGATATTTTCCTGGATGTCAAAGATGTGAAAGAAATAACGTAAAAATCACAGACAGAAGGAAATCTCATGTGGAATGTTCTAGATGGAGGCTTTTACTACAAGCTCATGGGGCACCTGAGCCGCCAAAACATGCTGACATCTCCACCTCCTATATCACTGGTGTAGGCGTCACTGTAACTATACTGCATTATGGCAAAGTGATTTCCTTCATTAACCCCTTAGAGACCAAGCCAAATTTTTGAATTCTGACCAATGTCACTTTATGGGGTAATAACTCTGGAATGCTTCAACAAATCCCACTGATTTTGAGACTGTTTTTTTCGCGACACATTATAATTTATAATAATGATAAATTTAGGTTGATATGTTTTGTGTTTATTTATAAAAAAAAAAATCAGAAATTTGACAAAAATGTAAAAAAATTAGCAATTTTCAAACTCTGAATGATTATCCCTTTAATCCAGATAGTCATACCACAGAAAAACATTAATAAATAACATTTCCCTCATGTCTGCTTTACTTCAGCACCATTTATAAAATGTTACAGTATATACTCATGTATAAGTCGACCAGTGTATAAGCCAACCCCCCTAATTTTGCCACAAAAACTGGGAAAACTTATTGACTCACGCATAAGCCTAGGGTGGAAAATGCAGCAGCTACTGGTAAATTTCAAAAATAAAAATAGATACCAATAAAAGTAAAATTGAGACATCAGTAGGTTAAATGTTTTTGAATATCCATATTAAATCAGGAGCCCCATATAATGCTTCATACAGTTCATGATGGCCCCATAAGATGCTTCATACAAAATGCACCCCATATAATGCTGCACAAAGGTTAATAATGGCCCCATAAGATGCTCCATAGAATAATATACCCCATATGCTGCTCCATAAAGGTTATGGCCCCATAAGATGCTCCATAGATTATGCCCCCATATGCTGCCCCATAAGATGCTCCATAGTTTATGCCTCATATGCTGCTCCATAGATTATGCCCCATAAGATGCTCCATAGAATACCCCCCATATGCTGCCCAATAAGGTGCTCCATAGAATACCCCCATATGCTGCCCAATAAGGTGCTCCATAGAATCTCCCCCATATGCTGCCACATATGGTGTTCCATAGAATCCCCTCCATATGCTGCCCCATAAAATGCTTAATAGAATCCCCCCATATGCTGCCCCATAAGGTGTTCCATAGAATTCCCCCCATATGCTGCAGCAAATAAAAGAAAAAATGAAATACTCACCTTTCCGTCGCACGGTGCCAGGTGCCGGGGTCACCGCTGGCTCAGGACCCCGACACTGGCGATACTTACCGATCCCCGGTCCATCGCTGCGCGCTGCTGTCTGCTGGGTCTCTCTGTCAGTGACGTTCAGGCAGAGGACGCACACTGACTACGTCATCGCGCCCTCTGACCTGAACATCACAGACAGAGGGACCCAGCAGACAGCAGAGCGGCGTGCAGCGATGGACCAGGGATCAGTAAATATAGCATATACTTACCCCCCCTCCTGGCGCGGTCTCTGCAGCCCCTTCTCCCAGTTCTTAAGACTCCTTCCTGCAGCGGTCACGTGGTACCGCTCATTAAAGTCATGAATATGCGCATATTCATGACTTTAATGAGCGGTACCACTTGACCGCTGAAGGAACGAGCCTGAGACCTGGGAGAAGCAGGGGCTGCAGAGACCGCGCCAGGAGGGGGCAAGTATGTTCTGACACCCCCGCCCTCCCCCGGTATATGACTCGAGTATAAGCCGAGAGGGGGACTTTCAGCCCCAAAAAATGGGCTGAAAATCTCGGCTTACACGCGTGTATATACAGTATTTTATTTTGTTAGCCTTTTAGGAGGTTTAAAAATGCAGCAGCAATTTTTCATAGAAATTTACAAAATTTATTTTTTTGAGGGACCTATCCAGATTTGAAGTGACTTTGGGGGTTCTATATATTGGAAAAAAAAACCAAAAGTGATATTTTGAAAACATCACCCCCTGACATATGGAAAACTGCTGTCAGGTAGTTAATTAACCCTTCAGGTGATTTTAAGGAATTAATGCAAAATGGCATGACAGGAATGAAAAAGTGTATTTTTACCACCTAAATGTCGTTAACTTCTGAACAGGCCGCTATTTGGCCGTGAACTGCCATGGCAAACATCAGGACCACAGGATCATGATGTCAAGGTGCTGATGAGATTAAAGCGGAAGCCCCCACAATCTGTTAACCATTTATATGATGTAGTCACTATTGACAGCAGCATCTAAGGGGATAAACGGATATGGACGGTGCCAACACTGATCGTCGCTGATACAGCAAGTTGTCAGCTGTAGTGTACAGCCGACAGCTACTGGGTTGTCACCTGTATGGGGATGCTAGTCTCATATCTCAGGTTAGTAAAAAGACGTCTTAAGGGGTTAAATGCACTAGCATTTTTATTTTTCCATTATTTAAGCAATGTTTTGTCGGGAGATGTATTTTTGAGATACATGCTATTTTTTGTGAAGTTGGAAGCATTTTTTCTTTTTATGTCATTCATCTAATATATAACTGTGGTTAGTTATAACAAATTATAATGATTATTTGCACACAAAAACATTTCACATCATATATTCAACACTACAGATTTGCAACACAAATTAACTAAACTATTACCCAAGTATTGATAGTATTTTATTTTCAACTCATTCAAGAGGCTTTTGATAAACAACATTTTTGGTTTTTCCTTTCAGTGCAAAGATGAACAGATTTTTGGCAGTTACAACTCTTGAACAGGCCACATAAAGTTGTCCATGAGAAAAGCATGGAGATTGCAAATCGATCCCTACTACTTTCAAGGACTGTCCCTGAGCATTGTTAATGGACATTGCAAATAGCAGTTGAACTGGAAACTGGAGGCGGTTAAAATAAAAAAAATCAGATGGAATGAGTGGAATTCTGGGAATGAAAATGTCCTCTCCTTTGGCACATCCTGTTTCTGAGCTGTGTATCTAACCCTATCCTGTGTGATGTCTGCTGAGCTGTGTATCTAATCCTATCGTGTGTCATACCGTCTGCTGAGCCATGTGTCTAATCCTCTCCTGTGTGATACTGACTGCTGAGCTGTGTATCTAATGCTATCCTGTGTGCTACTGACTGCTGAACTGTGTATCTAACCCTATCCTGTGTGATACTGACTGCTGAGCTGTGTACCTAATGCTATCCTGTGTGATACTGACTGCTGAGCAGTGTATATAATCATATCCTGTGTGATACCGTCTGCTGAGCCGTCTATCTATCCCTATCCTGTGTGATACTGACTGCTGAGGCATGTATCTAATCCTATCCTCTGTGATACTGACTGATGAGGCGAGTATCTAATCCTATCCTGTGTGATACTGACTGCTGAGCTGTGTATCTAATCCTATCCTGTATGATACTGACTGCTGAGCTGTGTATGTAACCCTATCCTGTGTGATACTGACTGCTGAGCCATGTATCTAATCCTCTCCTCTGTGATACTGACTGCTGAGTTGTGTATCTAATCGTATCCTGTGTGATACTGACTGCTGAGCCGTGTATCTAATCCTATCCTGTGTGATACTGGGCTCCCCCTGCAGTCTGTGTCAGAGGGTGGTCTGTGTTGGCACGGTAATAAATTGTGTTATTTCCAGCTTTACAGAAGGACGATAACACCATAGAAATGATAAGAATAATAGGCCAAATTGTTTGGTGAACTGGAACGCGCGGGGTTAAAACTTCGCCTCACAACATAGCCTATGATGCTCTCGGGGTCCAGACGTGTGACTGTGCAAAATTTTGTGGCTGTAGCTGCGACGGTGCAGAAGCCAATCCCAGACATACACACATACACTTTTTCCCTATTATGTACCTAGGGGCAAAATTGTTTGGTGAATTCGAACACGCGGGGTTAAAATTTCACCTCACAACATAGCCTATGACGGTCTCGGGATCCAGATGTGTGACTGCAAAATTTTGTGGCTGTAGCTGTGACGGTGCAGATGCCAATCCTGGACATACACACCCACACATTCAGCTTTATATATTAGATGTGGGGACCATTATACTATATGGAGTACTTCTTGGGGCCATTATACTCTATGGAGGGATATATGAGGCATATTGCATGGAACATGTGGGGCCATTATTCTGTGTGGAGGAGTGTGTGGGGCTCATTATACTGTATGGAGGACTACATGGGACCATTATACTGTATGGAAGACTTTATGAGGACCATTATTCTGTATCTATGACTATTTGGGGCCCATTATACTGTATGGAGGTATGGAAGACTATGTGGGGCCCAATATACAGTATAGAGGACTATGTGGAGTTATTACACTGTATGGATGACTATGTGGGTACCATTACACTGTATGGAGGTCTAAGTGCAGCCATTATACTGTATAGAGGACTATGTGGGGCCATTATATACTGTATTGAGGACTCTATGGCCTCATTACACTGTATGGAGGACAATTTGAAGCCCATTATACTGTATGTAGGTGTCATGCTGTGACAGAAGTAAGGGAGAAGGGCCTAAAACTGTCCCTGGAGCTGGGACCCTAACTATCCCTGTCTCAGGGGAACTGTTGATGGTAGAGAGGCCTGGGTCGCCAAACTTACTATGATGTTGTTAAACCCTAAGGCCTGTTTCACACTTCAGTTTTTTGCAATCAGTCAAAATCCGCCAAAATTTGAAAATGGCGGATCCGCCATTTTTCCCCATTGAAATACATTAGTGGCGGATTGTAGCGGATGGTCGTTCGTTACGTCCGCTACTCAGCGCATCCGCCATATTCCTGGCGGATTCTGTCTGAGGTGGACGGAGTTTGCTACGTTTTTTGGCACAGTCAAAATAGCGGACAATGGCGGATCCGCCGTCGTCCGCCAAGCGGTAGAATGGGCGCCTATGGGCGGCGGATCCGCTATTTTGTGGAATCCGCTGGCGGAATCCGCTAAATCGCACTGAGCATGCTCAGAGAAAGATACTTTTCCAGACAGTCCCAAAACTATATAAGGTGGGCTAATTAATCATTGGGCCCAGACATCCGGCACCAGCCTGACTGAAGACAGAGCCAGCCAGCACCTGCCCAGCAGAAAGACCCCCAGCAGAGAAGAGAGAGAGCCTGCCAGCCTGCCATACCCAGCTGGAAGACCCCTGGAGCAAGAAGCCTGCCAGCACCAAGCCAGGACGGAGAGGCCTGCTACCAAGCCACCAATTGTGTGAGTATTAAAACTATTTGCGTGGGGCATGTCTGTGTGCGTCCGTGGCTTGTCTGTCTGTCTGTGTGTCATGCGTGTTTTTTTTTCATACTTTATTTTCATACAACTGTAATTTTATTTTAATATTTGCAAGTATGCTTGGATTGTGTTCTGTGTGCATTGTATATGGTGTAACTGCTATTGTATGTGGTGTACTTGGGCCCTGACATCCGGCACCAGCCACACTGAAAACCCAGAGCCAGGCATCCGTCACCAGCCAGACTGATAGAAGACCCATCTAGAGCTATAAAACCTGCCTGCCCAGCTGCAAGTCTTCCACCTGCAAGACCCCTGGAGCGTGTGTGTGTGTGGCCTGTCTGTGTTTCTCATGCGTGTTTGTGTGTAGTTTTTTTCCATACTTTAGTTGTTTTTCTGCTGCATGTGTATAGTATTTTATTTTAATATTTGCAATTGTGGTGTGATTGTGTTGTGTAATGTATGTGGTGTATCTGGTGGATATCTGTGTTTTTTTATTTTCCATTTATTGTGGTATTTAAAATAAAGAGCGGAGTAGCTCCTATTTGTGTAGAAAAAAAAAAAAAAAGAAAAAAAAAAACCTGTTTTGAAAAACTATCTGTAGTATCATTTTAAAACCAGGTAAAATTAAGTGGTAAAATTAAGTATGGTTATGTACCATAAAGGTACTTTAATTTTTGGGTTTTGGTATACAAGTGTGGTTACACATTCAAACACTTGTGTTTAATCTCGGTGAGAGTTAATTACACACCTTCAATCACTGGTTATACTCTCGGTGAGAGTTTTTCAGGGAATACACAGCAATTACACACCTTCAATCACTGTGGTTACACTCAGTGAGAGTTTTTCAGGGAATTCAAACACATGCAAAACACAAAGTGTGGGGATACACAGCAATTACACACCTTCAATCACTGGTTACACTCTCGGTGAGAGTTTCAGGGAATTCAAACACATGCAACACACCTTCAATCACTGGTTACAATCGGTGAGAGTTTTTCAGGGAATTCAAACACAAAGTGTGGGGATACACAGCAATTACACACCTTCAATCACTGGTTACACTCTCGGTGAGAGTTTTTCAGGAATTCAAACACATGCAAACACAAAGTGTGGGGATACACAGCAATTACACACCTTCAATCACAGTGGTTACACTCTCTGTGAGAGTATTTCAGGGAATTTAAACACATGCAAACACTGCATACTGATTATACTCAGTTTTAGGGAATTACACACATTAAATACAAATGAAGATTTATTTTTTTATGCTATTTAAATTTTGGTTTTCACTTTCATATCATTTCAGGAAGGCACGCACACCCGCAAGGCCGCAGCAGACCCGCCAGGCAGCAGCACACCTAGATAAAAGATTGAAATTTTATCAGTAAGTATAAAGAACTGAAAGCTTGTGATATCCTTTGTATAGTAGCTTAACAAGTGTCTTTATATTTACAGTTCACTTCAGGAAGGACTGCAGCAGCAGCCATACCGCAGCAGACCCACACAGAAGTGTGAAATTTTATCAGTAAGTATAAAGGCCTGAAAGCTTGTGATATCCTTTGTATAGAAGCTTAACAAGTGCCTTTATACTTGCAGATCACTTCAGGAAGTACCGCAGCAGCAGCCACACCGCAGCAGACCCGCAACAAGCCAGAACGTAGGAATGTCTTCTCCTGAAAGCTCCCCCTCACATCATCAGCAAACTGAGGTAAATAATTTTTTTTTTTTCAACTTTTATTTAGTTTTTTTTTAAACCCCTATATCCATGTATTATGTTTTCACAGGAAGCTGATTCAGAGGAGCTTCCAGGAGGAGACATGCAGGGTGGAGAGACGCAAGGAGGGGGCACGCAGAGTGTAAGTTTAGGACATAAAGACATACATACATAATGCTACACCCAACACAAACATTCATCACAGTGCACACACAATAACTACGCATCCATCCAAAACAAAATTTTTTTTTTTTATTTTAGTCTTCACAATCTGGTGCCCGCACTAGAGCGACTCCCAGGACATCCCAGGGTCGTCGAGGTGAAGCATCTGGTGGTCGGCAAACGGTAAGTAACCCAATATAACCTCATCCATGAGGTTGAAATCCGGGAGCCACTGTGGAACATGGGAAACCGTTTGCATGCCGACCAACCGACGGCTCTGGGATGAGGTCTGTTCCGCAGTTATAGAGAACTGGGAGGAGCTCAATGCGAGGGCCAGGGATTTAGTGCGTAAGTATTACAAATTCAGTAACTTATATTCCAGCATGTGAAGTGTTGAATACTAAACCCTTTGTTTTTTTTCTTCACAGGTGACAGGGTTATCACACGGTGGCGGTCGCTCAGGGATCACTTCAAGAGGGACTTCAACAAGGAGATGCAGGCCCCGAGTGGATCGGGAGGACGCCAGGGAGCCCAGTACAAGAACTACAGAGCCCTGGGGTTCCTCCGATCGACTATGGTGTCCAGAAGGTAAATATTCCACACACCATTTCTGTAGTACAAATGTTTACATGTTTAACCAATTTTTTTTTCAGCAGAGTTAAATTAAATATCAATATCTCAAATATATTTATTTTTTCTCTTTTTGTAGCACCATCTGCAGCACTCGGGAGCCTGCATCAGTTGCCTCCCTCTGGAGTGATTCCTTGTGAGACCGCCCCCGGTGACCACATTGAGGTATCCGACCCCTACCTTCCCTCTTGTCTCGTCCCTCTATCCATGAAGCTGCTGGTGACGACTTGTTCCCTGTTCCCCCACCCCTCAGACACTGCCGCAACATCTCAACCAACTTTTGGTTCTGGCCGGCAGCGTCTGAGGAGTCAGGAAAGGATGACCTTGTCTGACTGTTTGAGTCTAAACTCATCTGTCCAGCATGGTTTCCAGACTTATGGAAACCAGTTATCTTCTGGGTTAACCATGATCAATCAAAGTATCATGGAATTCAGAAGATACATGGAGCAGATGAATTTAGAATCAAACCAGATGCCGAGACATATTTTTTTTCAATCCGTTGTCCTGCAAATGGAAGGTTTAAGTACTCACCAGCAGATGCGTGTGATGCAAGCCTGTCAGAATGCTCTAGTGGAGGTACTAGCAGAAGCATCCCATCCTCCCCCTGCCCATCCCCCCTCTGTCCATCCTTCCCCT
Organism: Dendrobates tinctorius; assembly: GCF_039654945.1. Taxonomy (NCBI): domain Eukaryota; kingdom Metazoa; phylum Chordata; class Amphibia; order Anura; family Dendrobatidae; genus Dendrobates; species Dendrobates tinctorius. Next base: position 40,613,285 of record NW_027361797.1, read on the forward strand.
GTCTATCCTTCCACAGTCCAACCTTCCCCCGTCCAACCTTCCACCACCATCCATCACACAACCGTCCCTCCTCCTACCACTCCCTCTCCTTTCTCTAGTTCCCCATTCCAATCTTCCCAGTACCTTCCTTCCCCATTGCATTATACCCCAATGCCCTCACCATACCCACCCCCACATACACCTTTAATGTACCCACAAACCTCGTCTGTCCATCCACTCCCGTCCCAACCACGTTTTAAACCCCCCTTCCACTTCTGATCCTCACCAACTCCCTCCCCAGTCCTCTACCCCCCCTCGATGTGGTCAACCCTGTTAACCCCTCCGATACTATCTCCACTCAACAGTATCATCATCGTTTGTAATGTAAATTTGTTTTTTCTTAAAAAAAAAGGTAAAATATATACCAAAAAAAGATATACCAACCAAAAAAAAAAACTTTGAAAAATTCACAAATAAACAATGCTTTTTTTTCAAAGAACTTTATTGTGTTGTTTCTTTTTTGTTCTTTATTTCTTGGGAAAGATTCAAAGTACACCAGTGGTGTAAAAGGTAAACAAAACAACACTTGGTAACACAACACTGGGTAACATTTCACAGTACACCGGTGGTGTACAAGGTAAAAAAAAAACAACACTTAGTAACGCAATGCTTGTTAACCCAACACTTGGTAACATATCAAAGTGTAAAAGTTAAAAAAAAAAAAAAAAAATTGGTAACACAACACTTGGTAACACAAAGATTGGTATAACTCAACACTTGGTAACATTTCACAGTACTCCGGTGTTGTAAAATGTAAAAAAAAAACACAACACTTAGTACCCACAATTGGTATTTAAAAAAAAAAAAATTATACCATGTCATCTTGCCAGTCAAGTTGTCCCTCTGGTGTCAGAAAATAATCTGCAAAGGTGTCCCTCATTCTTGCCACTGACCCAGAACTCAGGTTCCCTTGAAAGTACAAAGTTGTGCAGGATGACACATGCCTTCACCACCTCTTTCACAGTCTCTGTTTTCATTTTTATGGCCATTAACAGCACTCTCCATTTTGCAGTTAAAATCCCAAAAGCACACTCCACCACTCTTCGCGCTCTGGTCAATCGACAGTTATATATTTTTTTGCGGTGTGTCAATCCACGACTACCATATGGCTTGAGTAGGTGTTTGGAAAGCTGAAAAGCGTCGTCACCAATGCACACAAAAGGCATTGGTGGGCCTGTTGTACCAGGGAGTGGTCTTGGAGGTGGGAAGTCAAAATTGTCTCCATACAAATGACGGCCCATGGCGGACATCTTGAATACCTGAGTCATTTGAACGACCGTATGCACCAATGTCCACGGCAATGAATTTGCAGTTTGCGTCCGAAATGGCCATAAGGACAATAGAAAAGTATTTCTTATAGTTGAAAAACTGTGAACCAGATCCCATGGGTTTCACAATCCGAATATGCTTGCCATCCACGGCACCAACGCAATTTGGAAACTGGCAGATTTGAAGTTTTCCGCAATCTCCAGCCACTTCTCCTGTGTTGGCTCTGCGATGTATTCCTCCTGTAGAGAATCCCACAATGCCCGGCAGGTCTGTTGGATAATTCCAGAAATAGTTGAAATCCCGAGCCGGAACTGGTAATGGAGGGAGGTGAAGGATTCTCCAGTTCCCAGGAATCTGGTAAAAAAAGTAAAATTAATACAAACTACAAGCCACAACATAACAATAAAAGCCTGCAGAATCTGAAACCTTTTAGAAAGTAGATAACTTACCGAAGGGTCACCATCAAACGCTCTGCCGGTGAAATAGAAAACCGCATGTAGGTGTCCCTTCTCCGGATTTGTGCTCCAACACGCTCCACCAATATCTCGAACAAGTCCTGCCTCATCCGCACATAGTTAAAGAACTTGTCCGGGTTAACCCTCAATTCCAGGTATAGTGTAGAAAACACACCACGGGTAAGGCCTCTGCGCATTTATCGGATGAATCCACTGCCGTCGTCTCCTCAGACGCAGGATTCGCAGTCTTCTTTTCTCCCTCTGGAGAGCAATAATTGCCAACCGATTGCAGTGAAGATCAAATTCCACACAGAAGCTGTGAATACTCGCAATAACTCCTTCCAGACTCGCACTAACTCCTTCCATCGCTGCCACTAGCTCTAAAACCTTTCAAAGATTTTGTATGATAACACCCTAGATATAGTTTTCCCTACTTCCAAGAGCCAATCATATTTGGGAGCATCCCATTTTGGAGGTGTCGAAAAACGGATCTGCAAGAAAGCGGATCCAACGGATGGGACGGATCCGCTTTTTGACGGATCCGTACAAAAATCTGTATAGCGGATCCGTAAAAAAACGGATCCGTACCATCAGCTGGCATCCGTTTTTACACAAATTTGGCGGATCCGCCATTTTCACTTTTTGGCGAATTTTGACTGATTTAAAAAAACTGAAGTGTGAAACAGACCTAATCTGACCCCTTCCCCACACCATGGGGCTTGGTACAGAAATGTAAGAGAAACAAGACAAATACAAAACAAACTGAACACCACTATCATACAACAGCACTTACCAAAATAGGCTGGAGGATAAGGAAAGGGAGGAATACACAAACCATCGGATTCATTCATCAATCTGATCCCTATTCAGAGCAATACTATATCTACCATGACAGCAGTTCATGGGTTAGAGTCTCTATCCCTAGGATACACATGTTGCGTTTCCGTGCGGTCGGCAAAACAGCGCATCCGCATACATCTGAATGTCCTGCGTACCCAATGTTAAAGACACGCAGGACGCATGCAGAAGTATGAGGAAGTAGGCGGAGCTTAACAGAGGAAGTACGCAGCCCTCAGTAAGGCTATGTGCACACGTAGGAAAAGTGGTGCAGAATTTTCTGCAGAAAAACTGCATCTCCTGGCAGAATCCGCAGCTGCGGTTTTGCCGCTGATTTTATGCAGATTTAGTGCGGATTTTCAGCAGTTTTTGCCACTGCGGATTTCTATCATGGAGAGGTCCAGAAACGCTGCAGGTCCGCACAAAAGAAGTGACATGCACTTCTTTGAAATCCGCAGCAATTCCGCACTGATTTTTCTGCACAGCTTTTTTTTTTTCCCATTGATTTACATTGTACTGTAAATCACAGTGCGAATCTGCGAGGAAAAATCCTCTGCAGATCCGCAGCAAATCTGCATCGTGTGCACAAAGCCTAAAGCCCCCGAATGCTAATGTGAACTCAGTTTAAGGCTAAGGGTACCGTTACACCTAGCGATGCACCAGCGATCCTGACCAGAGATATGACGCGGTCAGGATCGCTGGTGCATCGCTAGGTGGTCGCTAGTGAGCTGCCACACAGGCAGACCTCACCAGCGACATCGCTGGGGACGGGGATTGCTACTTACCTGTCAGACGCGGTGATCCTGATGTCCTCCCGCCTGCGTCCACGCGTCGCTCTTCGGCGCCACAGGAAGCGGCTGATGAGAAATGGTCCAGGAGCTTCTCGCGCGACCAGCAGGGGAGCCGGTCGGAGGTATCACATGCAGCGTCACAAAATCGGTGACTTTACAGCGATATTGCTAGCGATATCGCAGTGTGTAACGGGGGCTTAACACAAAGCTTCCCCGAAAAGTTTTGCCTAACATGCTTCCTCAGAGGATTGGGCCATACATTTTTATAGAGATAATAGTGAGATTACACAGGCACACTGATGTGTTTTTTTAATTTTTGTACCACTATTTTTTTAACAAAGAATAATAAAATCCATGTTTTAATGCATCCCTTAATTAGGACTTATTTACCCTCTGTGTAATTTGGTATTAGGAATTTGCCATCCCTATGGCCCCCATATAATGCTCCATGAAGACTCATGGCCCCATATAATGCTCCATACAGTATAATGGGCCCCATATAATGCTCCATACAGTATAATGGCCCCCATATAATGCTCCATACAGTATAATGGGCCCCATATAATGCTCCATACAGTATAATGGCCCCATACAGTTAGGTCCATATATATTTGGACAGAGACAACATTTTTCTAATTTTGGTTCTAGACATTACCACAATGAATTTTAAACAAAACAATTCAGATGCAGTTGAAGTTCAGACTTTCAGCTTTCATTTGAGGGTATCCACATTACAATTGGATGAAGGGTTTAGGAGTTTCAGCTCCTTCTGGCTGATCTTGGTGATTGGGGGAATTGGAGGAGACGCTCCGGATTCATTATGGGGCGCACTCCATATATCAGTGATGTGTGTAGCGGTGGGCACCTCACTGCACAGCTTCCTCCAGTCCCTGCGTAAGACTTGTGGTGAAGCGACCGCTACAAGTCATGAATGTGACGAGCGGGGGCAGCCACGTCCCCACCCAATCCCACTTCTTCACAGCCGGGTGACAATGGAGTGAGGACGCCAAAAGTCACAATGTTATTTTTTTTGAGCCGCTGATTTGTGACAAAACTCTGAGGAATCGCTCCCTTTGCTTGAGAAGCCATTTGAGAGACCGACTCTGATGCGGCCCCGGCCTGATCCAGGTGATTGACAGGTGTCCTGTGCGCACATAGGGAGAGACCTGTCAATCATCGGAAGCGGGGCGGAGTCACACTAGATTTTATCAGAAACGCAGCAGCATTTTAGAGGAAGATATACCCGGCTGTAATCATGCCGCCACACTTATATGCTGCTTGTGGGTCAGGCAGCATGAATCTAACGACAGCTTCTCGTTAACCCCTTAACGACCGGAGCCTTTTTCGCTCCCCTTCTTCCATAACTTTATTATTTTTCCGACAATATGGCCGTGTGAGGGCTTATTTTTTGCGGGACGAGTTGTACTTTTGATAGAGATCATTCGTTTTAGCATGTTGTGTACGCGAAAACGGGAAAAAAAATTCCAAGTGCGGGTGAAATTGCAAAGAAAGTGGAATCTGACATTTTTTGTTTGGCGTTTTTGCACGGTTCACTAAACGCTAAACCTGAGCCGCCGTTCTGATTCTCCAGCTCATCACGAGCTCATAGACACCAAAAATGTTCACAACTCCCCGCCGCGGGGAAAACGAATGAGGAATTCGCAGGCATTCTAGAGGCACGTCTGCTTTTCCTTATTGCGTTGCAGCAGGGTTTTCGCTCACTTTGTCTCTTGCAGGTTTATGGCCATGTGAACATGCATTTATAGGCTGCATGGCTATCAACTCACACCAAGCTCAAGTTTTGTGTTTTTTCCTGTATGTGCAGATATGATCTTTTCATCGCCCGTTATTGCATTCTAATACGATGTTGCGGCGACCAAAAAACACGTAATTCTGGCGTTTAGAATATTTTTCTCGCTACGCCGTTTAGCGATCGGGTTAATCCTTTTTTATAGTGACAGATCGGGCGATTCTGATCACGGCGATACCAAATATGTGTATGTTTGATTTCTTTTCATTGTTTTATCTTGAATGGGGCGAAAGGGGGGTGATTGCAACATTTTTTTTTTTTTTTTTACATTTTGGCATGTTTCATTAGCCTCCATAGGTGGCTAGAAGCATCCACAACTTGATCGGCTCTGCTACATATAATGAGCAGATCACCCATATGTAACAGAATTACAGCATTGCTATGAGCGCCGACCACCGAGTGGCGCTCATAACAATCTAGCATCAACAACCATAGAGGTCTCTAGGAAACCTCAGGTTGTTATGGCAACGCATCGCTGACCCCCAATCACGTGACGGGGGCCGGCGATACACATATTTCCAGCCCGGCAGCTGGAAGCGCTTGTTAAATGCTGCTGTCGGCGTTTCACAGCGGCATTTTAGTTAATAGGCACGGGTGGATCGAGATTCTACCTGCGCCAATTACGGGCACATGTCAGCTGTTCAAAACATGACATGTCCTGGCTTTGATGCGGACTCACCCCCGGATCCCTCATCAAAGCAGGGGATCCGACCTCAGACTATTGCGTCCGAGGTCAGAAAGGGGTTAAAAGGGGCATTCCCATCTCCAAGACCCTATCCCAATATATAGTAAGAATAATATTAGCAAATACCTCCAATTAGAAATGTGGTACAGTTCTTCTGATTAGCTATGTCGCAGGGCATTGCAGTAGCTTCTGTATCCATGGTCATGACCACTAACTCACTACATGAGGGTCGGTAACCATGGATACCTCCACTACTGCAATGCCTGCACACAGCTAATCAGAAGAACTATCCTACAGCAGCTGTAATTGGAGGCATCAGCTAATATCCTTCCATGTGGGACCAGGCTCTCGGAGCTGGGAATCCCCTATAATCAGTCTCCAGCCCTCCATATGGAGAATACATTCCTAGCAGATGGCCGCAGCATATGGGGCACAGAATACACTATGACAATGGGAAATCTCACTAGAACCAGAACAAATCCCCGCTAATATCCGATCACAGCTGTGAGGACAGGACTGCAGCTTAGATGGCGCTTATTCCGTGCGGCATTTCCTTGGGCGACATTCACACTCTGCTCAATCCAGGCGCCAATCTAGTGTGAGCCGCGCTGTGTAGTGGGGAGCTCCAGGCCAGCCAGGAGGCCCGGGCACTGGCCCCAGCACGGCCCCTATACAGCCGGGCAGGATTGTGCTGCAGCCCCCAGGGGAGAGCTCCGGCCTCACGCCCGCCCGCTCAGCATTATCACATCATATGGTGACGAGAAACAGAAAACCCACCCGGAGCCCCAGAAGGCGCCACACATAAATCTCACCGTGCAGTCACCGCACAGCTACCGGCCGGCATTCAGCCCCAGAGAGTGGAACTTTCCGCAGTCTCCCGCTCAGCACACATCCCAGAAGCCTTTGCGCGAGTGACGAGCTCTTCTCTACATCCCAGATAAAACCTTACAATCTAATCGTTTACACTGTAATAATAACCCAGATCTCTAATAATAATCGTCGCCATCTCCGTTATTCGTACGTGAGACCGTTGCAGTAAAGCGGTTTGCATTGATAGGGACTATATTATGTAGCGGAAGAATATTACTATTCTCACTGAATGTAGAGTGGTGACGTTCTGCAATCCCATTGGCTCTCGCTGAGTCTGGTTAGGGAGCGCTGATAAAGCTTGGTTGCAGAGTCATAAAGTTATTTATATAATCAGTGATAATCGAGAATGAAAAATCATTAACCATTTCACGACCAGACACTTTTTATCTTTTAGATTTTTTTCTTAAATGGTTTTTTTAATAGCTCTAAAATGTTTTCTCATTTCAGCATCCAAATAATTTTTGCCTCTTTATTTCATGACTCCTTGCTTGAACCTTATTTTTATGTTTTTTCGTCATTTGTATATTCTTATCTTTTTTATATATTTTTTTCTTTGATGTCGAGAGAAAGTGTGGAGAAAAAAAAGGAAATATCTGGCTTTTTCACGCATTTTTTCACGTTTTTGTTGCCCCCACATGGGCCCCTCTCATAGATTCTGAATTGGGTTCCCGCTTAAGTAGCAATTATTTTTATACATTGAACTAGCTGAAGAGCCCAGCGTTGCCCCGGGGCATAGGAACTAAGTGTGGTTATAGCAAATTATAATGATTATCCTCCATCCCATAGTCCTGTGCCCATATACCCATCACACATCCTCCATCCCATAGTCCTGAGCCCATATACCCATCACACATCCTCCATCCCATAGTCCCATGCCCATAACACATCCTCCATCCCATAGTCCTGAGCCCATATACCCATCACACATCCTCCATCCCATAGTCCCATGCCCATATACCCATCACACATCCTCCATCCCATAGTCCCGTGCCCATATACCCGTCATACATATCCTCCATCCCATAGTCCAGTGCCCATATACCCATCACACATCCTCCATCCCATAGTCCCATGCCCATATACCCATCACACATCCTCCATCCCATAGTCCTGTGCCCATATACCCGTCATACATATCCTCCATCCCATAGTCATGTGAACATATACCCATCAGACATCCTCCATCCCATAGTCCCGTGCCCATATACCCATCATACATCCTCTATCCCTTTGTCCTGTGCCCATATACCCATCATACATCCTCCATCCCATAGTCCTGTGCCCATATACCCATCACACATCCTCCATCCCATAGTCCTGTGCCCATATACCCATCACACATCCTCCATCCCATAGTCCTGTGCCCATATACCCATCATACATCCTCCATCCCATAGTCCTGTGCCCATATACCCATCACACATCCTCCATCCCATAGTCCTGTGCCCATATACCCATCATACATCCTCCATCCCATAGTCCTGTGCCCATATACCCATCACACATCCTCCATCCCATAGTCCTGTGCCCATATACCCATCACACATCCTCCATCCCATAGTCCCGTGCCCATATACCCATCATACATCCTCCATCCCATAGTCCTGTGCCCATATACCCATCAGACATCCTCCATCCCATAGTCCCGTGCCCATATACCCATCACACATCCTCCATCCCATAGGCCCGTGCCCATACACTCATCACACATCCTCCATCCCATAGTCCCGTGCCCATATACCCATCACACATCCTCCATCCCATAGGCCCGTGCCCATATACCCATCATACATCCTCCATCCCATAGTCTTGTGCCCATATACCCATCACACATCCTCCATCCTATAGTCCCGCGCCCATATACCCATCACACATCCTCCATCCCATAGTACCGTGCCCATATACCCATCACACATCCTCCATCCCATAGTCCTGTGCCCATATACCCATCATACATCCTCCATCCCATAGTCCTGTGCCCATATACCCATCACACATCCTCCATCCCATAGTCCCGCGCCCATATACCCATCACACATCCTCCATCCCAGAGTCCCGTGCCCATATACCCATCACACATCCTCCATCCCATAGTCCTGTGCCCATATACCCATCACACATCCTCCATCCTATAGTCCCGTGCCCATATACCTATTATGACATCATCTTCGTTATGACATAACCATCACCATTGCAACCCACTGTGACATCAGCGTCGCCATGGCAACCATTATGACATCATAATGCAGGGCGGAGCTCAATACACACACACACACATATACACTCAGCTTTATACATATAGATAGTTGGAGGACGAGGGCTCGGAGGGCTAGAAACAGGGAGACAGATTGGGCCTTTATTTTTTTTATTTTTTTTTAGAACTTTTTTCTTTATTTTTTTCATTATTTATTTTTCTTGCTGATATTGCACCTTTAATTCCACAGCACTTTACAGACATTATCATTTTTCATTTATTGTACCCCTATAAGGTCATAAAAGACCTTTGGGGGTGGACAATTCAATATTTATACATTTCATGTAATTGGTGATTTCCCCTGTAACTGAGGCTGGCACATTAGGGTCGGTTACAGTGGAAATTCCGCCTGCGGCCTGCACTTGTAGAGCTAATCTGGGACTGCTAAGACCACGCAGGTCTGGGGTCCGGCGATCACATGATCTCTGTGGTCCAGGAGGTGAAGCGCTGTTTCTGCTTCCTATACTTGTCTAGTGCTGTCAGTGCGGTGACGAGGAAGGCAGGGATGGGAATAAGTCATCTCTGCCTTCTCTATGGGAATTCTGGCCATTTCTGACATCATCTGTATGATTTCTGAGCAGCTGCTAACTCTGCAGATTACTTTTAAAAAGTCCTTGCAGAGTTATATGCAGACCGCCCCAACATTTTAAGAAGTTGGGTGATTTGCAACTATTTAAAAATAATTCTTAGTGTCTCTTTTTTTCTGTAGGTTTACTGTCTACACAATGGGAAATGCCTCATAATGTTTAGACTTGTTCTTCTCGGCGAGGATATAATTGTCTTGTATAGTGTCTAGTGATGAGTGAACGTGCTGGGATAAGGTGTTATCTGAGCATGCCCATATACCCATCACACATCCTCCATCCCATAGTCCAGTGCCCATATACCCATCACACATCCTCCATCCCATAGTCCTGTGCCCATATACCCATCACACATCCTCCATCCCATAGTCCTGTGCCCATATACCCATCACACATCCTCCATCCCATAGTCCTGTGCCCATATACCCATCACACATCCTCCATCCCATAGTCCTGTGCCCATATACCCATCACACATATCCTCCATCCCATAGTACTGTGCCCATATACCCATCATACATATCCTCCATCCCATAGTCCCGTGCCCATATACCCATCATACATATCCACCATCCCATAGTCCCGTGCCCATATACCCATCACACATCCTCCATCCCATAGTCCAGTGCCCATATACCCATCACACATCCTCCATCCCATAGTCCCGTGCCCATATACCCATCACACATCCTCCATCCCATAGTCCAGTGCCCATATACCCATCACACATCCTCCATCCCATAGTGCCGTTCCCATATACCCATCATACATATCCTCCATCCCATAGTCCTGTGCCCATATACCCATCATACATATCCTCCATCCCATAGTCTAGTGCCCATATACCCATCACACATCCTCCATCCCATAGTCCCGTGCCCATATACCCATCACACATCCTCCATCCCATAGTCCAGTGCCCATATACCCATCACACATCCTCCATCCCATAGTGCCGTTCCCATATACCCATCATACATATCCTCCATCCCATAGTCCCGTGCCCATATACCCATCATACATATTCTCCATCCCATAGTCCCGTGCCCATATACCCATCACACATCCTCCATCCCATAGTCCAGTGCCCATATACCCATCACACATCCTCCATCCCATAGTGCCGTTCCCATATACCCATCATACATATCCTCCATCCCATAGTCCTGTGCCCATATACCCATCACACATCCTCCATCCTATAGACCCGTGCCCATATACCCATCATACATCCTCCATCCTATAGTCCCGTGCCCATATACCTATTATGACATCATCTTCGTTATGACATAACCATCACCATTGCAACCCACTGTGACATCAGCGTCGCCATGGCAACCATTATGACATCATAATGCAGGGCAGGGCTCAATACACACACACACCTCAGCTTTATACATATAGATAGTAGGAGGACGAGGGCTCGGAAGGCTAGAAACAGAGATACAGATTGGGCCTTTATTTTTTTTATTATTTTTTAGAACTTTTTTCTTTATTTTTTTCATTATTTATTTTTCTTGCTGATATTGCGCCTTTAATTCCACAGCACTTTACAGACATTATCATTTTTAATTTGTTTTATACATTGTACCCCTATAAGGTCATAAAAGACCTTTCGGGGGTGGACAATTCAATATATATACATTTCATGTAATTGGTGATTTCCCCTGTAACTGAGGCTGGCACATTAGGGTCGGTTACAGTGGAAATTCCGCCTGCGGCCTGCACTTGCAGAGCTAATCTGGGACTGCTATGACCACGCAGCTCTGTGGTCCGGCGATCACATGATCTCTGTGGTCCGGGAGCTGAAGCGCTGTTTCTGCTTCCTATACTTGTCTAGTGCTGTCAGTCCGGTGACGAGGAAGGCAGGGATGGGAATAAGTCATCTCTGCCTTCTCTATGGGAATTCTGGCCATTTCTGACATCATCTGTATGATTTCTGAGCAGCTGCTAACTCTGCAGATTACTTTTAAAAAGTCCTTGCAGAGTTATATGCGGACCGCCCCGACATTTTAAGAAGTTGAGTGATTTGCAAGGATTTAAAAATAATTCTTAGTTGTCTCTTTTTTTCTGTAGGTTTAGTGTGTACACAATGGGAAATGCCTCTAATGTTTAGACTTGTTCTTCTCGGCGAGCATATAATTGTCTTGTATAGTGTCTAGTAGTGTTGAGCATTCCGATACCGCAAGTATCGGGTATCGGCCGATATTAGCGGTATCGGAATTCCGATACTTAATTCCGATACTTTTGTCATATCGGATTCCGGAATCGGAATCGGAATAGGAAGTTCCCATCATGCTATGAGCCTGCTTGCTTTGATTAAGCCAATGGGAATCCTCCGAAGTGTGGGCACATCCTGTTAGGCATGTAGGCATGTTAACTATTGGCATGGCTGTGATTGGCTGCCGAAATGATGTCATGATGCACTATAAAAGCCACCGCAGCCGCCATTTCTGGTCACTCTGCTGTGAATTCAGTTAGGGACAGGCTGCTGTAGAAGACTGTGAGGGACAGTTAGAAATAGCGATTCCACCAAACATCTAGTGCTTTACCCAGGCTACATAAACCACCACTGTAGCCTTCTTTGCCCTAGCAGCAGTGTTCACAGCTGTCTGCAAGGGCTGTGTGAGTGCAGCTCACGCTGTGGAGTGGGTCCTGCAGCCACGTCAGGCTGTAGGCCACCCAGTGTGATCACTGCTGCCTCATACATCTTTTATTTTTTGAGCTGCATTTTTTACATAATTTCAATCTAGTGTGCTTCCATCCGTATCCATATACGTTGGTTGCAAACACTAGTAGTAGACAGCGGAGCCTTTCTGCAGCCTTTCAGTGCTAGTGTCCACTTTGCTGCACTGTTCACGGCTGTCTGAGAGGTCTCTGACTGTGTGTGAGTGCAGCTCACGCTGAGTAGTGTGTCCTGCAGCTACGTCTGGCTGTAGGACGCTCAGCGTGCGTCAGTGCCTCACACATATTTTTATTTGAGTGCAGCTCATTTTTTCTTCTATTAGTGTGCATCCATCCGTCTCCATCTACGGTGGTTGCAAACACTATAAAGGAGTACACAGCGGAGCCTTTCTGCAGCCTGTCAGTGCCAGTGCCCACTTAGCTGCACTGTTGACGGCTGTCTGAGAGGCCTCTGACTGTGTGTGAGTGCAGCTCACGCTGAGTAGAGTGTCCTGCAGCTACGTCTGGTTGTAGGACGCTCAACGTGCGTCACTGCCTCACACATATTTGTCTTTGAGTGCAGCTCATTTTTTCTTCTCCTATTAGTGTGCATCCATCCGTATCCATCAACATTGGTTGGTTGCAAACACTATATAGGAGTAGATAGAGGAGCCTTTTTTTCTGGCTTGTGCCCTGCCGGCGCAGCCAGATTAGTATTACCCAATTTTTTTGGAGCCTCATCTTTTGCATTGTAGGTTACCTGCCTGCATTGTAATAGCTCCAAAAAGTTGGTGATACTATCAGTTTCAATTCTTTGTTCACATACTTTGAGTTTGTTTCCAACAAAGAAACCACAAAAAAAGTTCACCAAACACTACATTTTGAACTTGTGTAGGCCACATCAGCTCCTATTAAAGTCTAGTCCACACACACACACACTTCATAAAATTAGTGTTTCTTGTACCTGTAACCAGCTGTTCAGGAATAAGCACACTAAGGCCCCCCTTTGTACTTTTTTGCCTATCTTAAGCAGTCTTGCAAGATGAAGAAGGCAGGGAGTAAGGCGCGTGGGCGTGGGCGTGGGCGTGGAGTTTCAGCAGGGAGAGGACGTGGGGATTCTGCAGGGAGAGGACGTGGGGATTCTACAGGTAGAGGACGTGGGGATTCTGGGCCTGCTGCGGGCACCAGTGGATCAGCATCCCCCAGTTTTAGCAGGCAACAGTCCTTTATGCGCAGCTTTGTAGGACCTCAACGTACCCCACTGCTGCGGGAGGAACAAATTGAAGCCGTTGTCGGATGGATGGCAGCTAACGCATCGACTTCAATTACTTCCGCATCCTCTCAGGGTCAGAGCACCGAAGAGCAACCATCTGTCTCTTCACCACCTGCCAAAGTGCCCAGGCAGTCAGAGAGACATGGACAGGAGCCATCACAGTCTCTACTTCTGTTCTCGGAATCTGTTGGCTTGGAAAGAGGGGGCCAGCCAAGCAGCATTCCTGAATGTGAAGAAGAGGGAGTATGCAGTGATGCGCAACTTCTTTGTCCCTCTGAATCTGAAGAGGCGAGTGGGCCAGTGCCTATGGTCAGCACACCTCAGTACGCATCAGATGATGACGAGACTCAGTTGCCACTTTCTGGTGCGTACGGTGCTGGCGAGACAACCCCGGAGAAGCAGCTGTTTGAAGAGGGGAGGGAAGATGATGAGGTCCTTGACCCATCATGGCGTGAGCAACAGGAAGGTGGTGGGAGCAGCTCGGAGGAAGAGATTCCCCTACCGGCCAAAACAGGAGGCAGAGGGAGGGGGAAGACTTGGTTGCCTGTACCCTCCACTTCGGCACCCGTTAGGAGCATTCCTCCTTCCAAAGGCAAACCGGGCGCTCACAAGAGTTGCAGTGCGTGGTCCTTTTTTGACACAGTTGCAGATGACATTTGCTTTGTCAAATGCAAGCTGTGTCATCAGAGAGTCAAAAGAGGGAGAAATGTCAGCAACCTCAATACCACAAATATGTGGAAACATGTGCGCACCAAGCACGAGTTGGAGTTGCAGAGACACCCTGAAGACGTAGGCCAACGTACAGCACCACCTACCACCTCTTCAGTTCGTGTTGGGCCCTCTTCCTCCAGCTCACACACTGCTGGTTCGGCTTCCTCACAGGATCGCCAAGGAAGAACCTCTGCCACTGTTGTCCGGAGACCCTGTCAGATTCCACCCATAGCAGCACGTTCCCATCCATCACAGCCATCGGTAGCACAGGCATGGGATAAAAGGCGCCCTTACTCGGCAAACCATCCCCGAGCACAGTCTCTGAATGCTGGCATTGCCAAACTTCTGGCAGTTGAAATGCTGTCATTCAGGCTGGTGGACACTGACACCTTCCGGGACTTAATGGCATTGGCAGTCCCCCAATACAACGTGCCCAGCCGCTTTTATTTCAGCAGGCGAGCCGTCCCTGCCCTGCAGAAACATGTTGAGGGCAAAATAAAACATGCGCTACTAAACGCCGTTAGTAGCAAGGTCCACCTGACCACCGATGCGTGGACCAGTAACCATGGACAGGGACGATACCTTTCCCTCACTGCCCACTGGGTCAATGTTGTGGAGCCGGGTACGGATCTGGAGAGTGGCGCTGTACGTGTTCTTCCAACGCCACGGATTGCAGGACTCCAGTCTGTACACATAGACTCCTCCTCCTACTCAAGTTCCTCAGAAACAGCAGAGCAGGAGCCTGTTACGACCGATATGAGCACAGCCGTGGCCAAACGTCAACAGGCTGTACTCAAATTAATTTCTTTGGGGAATCGAAGCCACACAGCGCAGGAGCTCTAGAATGCTATCAAGCTGGAGAGCGATGTGTGGTTTGGGCCAGCGAATCTCCAGCCGGGCTTGGTAGTGTGTGACAATGGCCGAAATCTGGTGGCAGCTCTTGGCCTAGGCAACCTCACACACATCCCATGTCTGGCACATGTTCTTAACTTGGTCGTGCAGAGCTTTCTGAGGGACTATCCGGATCTTGCTGCACTGTTGCACAAGGTCCGCATAGAGTGCGCTCACTTGCGACGTTCCAGCACGGCAAGATCGCGCCTCGCTGCTCTGCAGCGACGATTTGGCCTTCCGGAACATCGCATCATATGTGACCTACCCACCCGGTGGAATTCAACGTTACATATGTTGGAGCGGTTGTGTGAGCAGCAGGCAGCAGTCATGGAGTACCAGCTGCATCAGGCGCAAACAAGTCGCACTGTGCGCCGTTCACACTTCAGCACCATTGAGTGGGCCTCTATGAAGGACATCTGCCTCGTTTTGCGTGCCTTCGATGAATCCACGCGGATGGCGAGTGCAGATGATGCACTAGTCAGCATGACTGTCCCCCTTATCTGCCTGCTTCAACAAACACTGCAAGCACTAAGGGATGAGGTTTCAGAAGAGGTGGAGGATGAGGAGTCCCAAATGCCATCTGCTTCTGGACAGTCTGCGCTACGTGTTTCCTCACAAAGGCCTAGGCAGGGGACACTTTGTGAGGAGGATGAGGAGGAGTCGATGGAGGAGGAAGACATCTCTCCAGAGGAGGGAGGTACACAAACCTCTACTCAGTATGTACAGCGAGGGTGGGGTGATGCAGAGCAGGCCGAGGTCACGCCTCAAACAGGGGACAGCGGTTCTTTGGCAGTTGGGAGTCTGCAGCACATGGTTGATTTCATGCTGCAGTGCCTGAGAAACGACCGCCGCATCGCCCACATTCTCGTCTCGGCTGATTATTGGGTGTACACCCTCCTAGATCCTCGCTACCGGGACAGCGTACAAAGGCTCATACCAACGTTGAACCGGGAGCGTAAAATGCGGGAGTACGAAGAGTCACTGGTGCAGTCCATAATGTTTTCCATTCCACCCGACAGCATTGTTGCTAGTGCTTTACAAAGCAGCTCTGTGCGTCGAGGCAGTGGAGGAAACTCTGCACAAAGAGGGAGCAGAGGCAGCGCCGCAGCACAAGGCAAGACCACTATGGCCCAAATGTGGCAAAGTTTTGTGTGTCCACCACAATTGTCTACACCATCAGCGACGCCTCGAGTCAGCAGGAGGCAACGCTTCCGTCAGATGGTGTCAGACTACATGTCTTGCCCTGTCGCTGTACTCCCAGATGGCTCTTCCCCCTTCAAGTTTTGGGTCTCTAAGCTGGATACATGGCCAGAGCTTAGCCAGTATGCATTGGAGGTGCTGGCTTGCCCTGCTGCCAGTGTATTATCGGAACGTGTCTTTAGTGCCGCAGGTGGTGTACTAACAGACCGTCGCACGCGACTATCTTCCGATAATGTTGACCGGCTGACTTTTCTGAAAATGAACAAGGCCTGGATCTCCAAAGACTTTGCCATTCCTCTTACAGACTAAATTAGTGGTTGGCAACTGTATCCAGGTCTGCTGGTGTGTTCATTTTTCTACCACCTGAACTATAATCCCTTTGCTTCAACACAGCCAGTTGTCGCTCAGATGTGTCGTCTGCACAGAGAAACACACTAGCTCCTGTGTTAGTGGGGTTCAGTAATGCCAGCTGATCCCCTGCTGTGTGGACGGCAAAGTCACCAGCTCCATCAACATTCAAACCACTACTGATTTTTAACCGTGCCCAACTTAGGTCTCTGGCTCCGCTCCACTGTCTCTACTATTTCCCCTGACCTCCAACCCCGCCATCTACATCTCTGAAGTGGCGTCAGCACAATCTACACTTGTTCCTGTGTTCCTGTGGCTCAGTCCCATCAGTTTATCCCCTGATGTGTGTCCGGCAAGGTCTCCTGCTCTGTCCACATTCCCATAACCAGTAGTGGGAATGAGGACAGAGCTGGCGAACTTGGCGGACAAACATCAGGGGATCAACTGACGGGACTGAGCACCAGTAACACAGGAACAAGTGTAGATTGTGCTGACGCCACTTCAGAGATGTAGCTGGCGGGGTTGGAGGCCAGGGTAAATAGTAGAGACAGTGGAGCCAGAGGCCTAAGTGGAGCATGGTTAGAATCAGTAGTAGTCAACAACCTCCATAAAAACCGCTGCCCATTGGCCTCTGCATGCGGCATGCGTAATCCTGGGCTCCAACAGCTTCAGTTGGTGTTCAGAAGTGTCGTCTCCACAGAGCCAAACACATTCGTTAGAGTGTTAGTGGGGTTCAGCACTGCCAGCTGTTCCCCTGCTGTGGAGATGGCAAGTCTCCTGCTGCCTTCACCTGCCAAAATCCAGTAGGCCCCAGCCTGCTCCTCGCCTAATCCTGGGCTCCAACAGCGTCAGTTGGTGTTCAGAAGTGTCGTCTCCACAGAGCCAAACACCTTCGTTAGAGTGTTAGTGGGGTTCAGCACTGCCAGCTGTTCCCCTGCTGTGGAGATGGCAAGTCTCCTGCTGCCTTCACCTGCCAAAATCCAGTAGGCCCCAGCCTGCTCCTCGCCTAATCCTGGGCTCCAACAGCGTCAGTTGGTGTTCAGAAATGTCGTCTCCACAGAGCCAAACACCTTCGTTAGAGTGTTAGTGGGGTTCAGCACTGCCAGCTGTTCCCCTGCTGTGGAGATGGCAAGTCTCCTGCTGCCTTCACCTGCCAAAATCCAGTAGGCCCCAGCCTGCTCCTCGCCTAATCCTGGGCTCCAACAGCGTCAGTTGGTGTTCAGAAGTGTCGTCTCCACAGAGCCAAACACCTTCGTTAGAGTGTTAGTGGGGTTCAGCACTGCCAGCTGTTCCCCTGCTGTGGAGATGGCAAGTCTCCTGCTGCCTTCACCTGCCAAAATCCAGTAGGCCCCAGCCTGCTCCTCGCCTAATCCTGGGCTCCAACAGCGTCAGTTGGTGTTCAGAAGTGTCGTCTCCACAGAGCCAAACACATTCGTTAGAGTGTTAGTGGGGTTCAGCACTGCCAGCTGTTCCCCTGCTGTGGAGATGGCAAGTCTCCTGCTGCCTTCACCTGCCAAAATCCAGTAGGCCCCAGCCTGCTCCTCGCCTAATCCTGGGCTCCAACAGCGTCAGTTGGTGTTCAGAAGTGTCGTCTCCACAGAGCCAAACACCTTCGTTAGAGTGTTAGTGGGGTTCAGCACTGCCAGCTGTTCCCCTGCTGTGGAGATGGCAAGTCTCCTGCTGCCTTCACGTGCCAAAATCCAGTAGACCACAGCCTGCTCCTCGCCTAATCCTGGGCTCCAACAGCGTCAGTTGGTGTTCAGAAGTGTCGTCTCCACAGAGCCAAACACATTCGTTCAAGTGTTAGTGGGGTTCATCATTGCCAGCTGATCCCCTGCTGTGGAGATGGCAGTCTCTCCTGCTGTCTCCGCATTACAAAGACAGTAGGCCTCTGCCTACACCCTCCTATTTCCTGGGCTTCAACACAGCCAGTTGTAGTTCGGAAGTGCCGTCCACACGGAAAGAGATACTTGCTCCCGTGTCTCAGTGGGGTTCAGTAACGTCAGCTGATCCCCTGCTGTGTGGATGGCAGTCTCTCCTGCTGTCACCTCATTCAAAATACAGTAGGCCTCTGCCTACACCCTCCTATTTCCTGGGCTTCAACACAGCCAGTTGTAGTTCGGAAGTGCCGTCCACACGGAAAGAGATACTTGCTCCCGTGTCTCAGTGGGGTTCAGTAACGTCAGCTGATCCCCTGCTGTGTGGATGGCTGTCTCTCCTGCTGTCACCTCATTCAAAATACAGTAGGCCTCTGCCTACACCCTCCTATTTCCTGGGCTTCAACACAGCCAGTTGTAGTTCGGAAGTGCCGTCCACACGGAAAGAGATACTTGCTCCCGTGTCTCAGTGGGGTTCAGTAACGTCAGCTGATCCCCTGCTGTGTGGATGGCAGTCTCTCCTGCTGTCACCTCATTCAAAAGACAGTAGGCCTCTGCCTACACCCTCCTATTTCCTGGGCTTCAACACAGCCAGTTGTAGTTCGGAAGTGCCGTCCACACGGAAAGAGATACTTGCTCCCGTGTCTCAGTGGGGTTCAGTAACGTCAGCTGATCCCCTGCTGTGTGGATGGCAGTCTCTCCTGCTGTCACCTCATTCAAAATACAGTAGGCCTCTGCCTACACCCTCCTATTTCCTGGGCTTCAACACAGCCAGTTGTAGTTCGGAAGTGCCGTCCACACGGAAAGAGATACTTGCTCCCGTGTCTCAGTGGGGTTCAGTAACGTCAGCTGATCCCCTGCTGTGTGGATGGCAGTCTCTCCTGCTGTCACCTCA
Source organism: Dendrobates tinctorius (assembly GCF_039654945.1). Classification (NCBI taxonomy): domain Eukaryota; kingdom Metazoa; phylum Chordata; class Amphibia; order Anura; family Dendrobatidae; genus Dendrobates; species Dendrobates tinctorius. The sequence goes on from NW_027361797.1 coordinate 40,632,738, forward strand.
TTCAAAAGACAGTAGGCCTCTGCCTACACCCTCCTATTTCCTGGGCTTCAACACAGCCAGTTGTAGTTCGGAAGTGCCGTCCACACGGAAAGAGATACTTGCTCCCGTGTCTCAGTGGGGTTCAGTAACGTCAGCTGATCCCCTGCTGTGTGGATGGCAGTCTCTCCTGCTGTCACCTCATTCAAAATACAGTAGGCCTCTGCCTACACCCTCCTATTTCCTGGGCTTCAACACAGCCAGTTGTAGTTCGGAAGTGCCGTCCACACGGAAAGAGATACTTGCTCCCGTGTCTCAGTGGGGTTCAGTAACGTCAGCTGATCCCCTGCTGTGTGGATGGCAGTCTCTCCTGCTGTCACCTCATTCAAAATACAGTAGGCCTCTGTCTACACCCTCCTATTTCCTGGGCTTCAACACAGCCAGTTGTAGTTCGGAAGTGCCGTCCACACGGAAAGAGATACTTGCTCCCGTGTCTCAGTGGGGTTCAGTAACGTCAGCTGATCCCCTGCTGTGTGGATGGCAGTCTCTCCTGCTGTAAACTCATTCAAAATACAGTAGGCCTCTGCCTACACCCTCCTATTTCCTGGGCTTCAACACAGCCAGTTGTAGTTCGGAAGTGCCGTCCACACGGAAAGAGATACTTGCTCCCGTGTCTCAGTGGGGTTCAGTAATGTCAGCTGATCCCCTGCTGTGTGGATGGCAGTCTCTCCTGCTGTCACCTCATTCAAAATACAGTAGGCCTCTGCCTACACCCTCCTATTTCCTGGGCTTCAACACAGCCAGTTGTAGTTCGGAAGTGCCGTCCACACGGAAAGAGATACTTGCTCCCGTGTCTCAGTGGGGTTCAGTAACGTCAGCTGATCCCCTGCTGTGTGGATGGCAGTCTCTCCTGCTGTCACCTCATTCAAAATACAGTAGGCCTCTGCCTACACCCTCCTATTTCCTGGGCTTCAACACAGCCAGTTGTAGTTCGGAAGTGCCGTCCACACGGAAAGAGATACTTGCTCCCGTGTCTCAGTGGGGTTCAGTTAAGTCAGCTGATCCCCTGCTGTGTGGATGGCAGTCTCTCCTGCTGTAAACTCATTCAAAATACAGTAGGCCTCTGCCTACACCCTCCTATTTCCTGGGCTTCAACACAGCCAGTTGTAGTTCGGAAGTGCCGTCCACACGGAAAGAGATACTTGCTCCCGTGTCTCAGTGGGGTTCAGTAATGTCAGCTGATCCCCTGCTGTGTGGATGGCAGTCTCTCCTGCTGTCACCTCATTCAAAATACAGTAGGCCTCTGCCTACACCCTCCTATTTCCTGGGCTTCAACACAGCCAGTTGTAGTTCGGAAGTGCCGTCCACACGGAAAGAGATACTTGCTCCCGTGTCTCAGTGGGGTTCAGTAACGTCAGCTGATCCCCTGCTGTGTGGATGGCAGTCTCTCCTGCTGTAAACTCATTCAAAATACAGTAGGCCTCTGCCTACACCCTCCTATTTCCTGGGCTTCAACACAGCCAGTTGTAGTTCGGAAGTGCCGTCCACACGGAAAGAGATACTTGCTCCCGTGTCTCAGTGGGGTTCAGTAATGTCAGCTGATCCCCTGCTGTGTGGATGGCAAAGTCTCCTGCTGCCTACACAGTCGTACCACTACTGATTTTTAACCGTGCTCCAATTAGGCCTGTGGCTCCACTGTCTCTCGTATTTCCCCTGTCCTCCAACCCTGCCAGTTACAGCTCCGAAGTGGCGTCTGCACAATCCACACTTGTTCCTGTGTTACAGGTGTTCAGTCCGGTCAGTTAATCCCCTGATGTGTGTCCGGCAATGTCGCCTGCTCTGTCCACATTCCCATTATGGAACAAGTGTGGATTGTGCAGACGCCACTTCGGAGCTGTAACTGGCGGGGTTGGAGGACAGGGGAAATACGAAAATCAGTGAAGCCACAGGCCTAAGTGGAGCTTGGTTCAAATTAGTAGTCTACAACCGATCTTAAAATTTCTTCAATGCAGCCTAAGCCTGCTCCGTGCTTGTCCCTGGGCTTCAACACAGCCAGTTGTTGCTCGGAAGTGCCGTCTTCACAGAGTAAAACACTAGCTCCTGTGTTTGTGGGGTTCAGTAACGTCAGCTGTTCCCCTGCTGTTTTGATGGCAATCTGTCCTGCTGCCTCCCAATTGACAGCACATCAGGCCTCAGCCTGCTAAGTGCTTGTCCTGGGCTCCAACATCGCCAGTTGCTGCTCATAACTGACTTTGGCACGGGTACTCCCTCCTGCCCAGCTTGGTTCCAGCCCTGCCTGCTGTTTCCGGGAAGTGTCAATGTCAGTTTGCCACCCCAAGTTGCCATGTCGTGTTGCGGTTGGGTTAGCCGAGGCTAGGGTGCCAGCAGTTTAGGTGCTTCCTATGTGGACTGCGGGTTCTGGTAAGAAAGGTTTGTTCCATAGTGCCAGTAGGACAAGCACCCCCTGTAGGACTGTGTGATTCGGTAACTGCGGCCAGCTTGCGGCATGCCAACTTTGCTTTTCAGGGGTAACTTCTGATACCCCTCCGGGTTCCAGCACCGTCAGCTGGTTCTCATCAGAGCCTTTGGCCTAGGTGCCTCCATCTCGGTATCCGAGTTCCGGCAACGTCTGCTGGTCCTTGGTAGTGCTTTGTAGCACAGGTACCTCCTGCTTAGTAACTGGGTTCCAGCACCGTCAGCTGGTCCTCGGTTGTGCCATTGGCTCTTATTCCTTCTGCTGCCCCTCCGGGTGCCAGCACTGTCAGCTGGTCCTCGCTATTTCCATTTGCTCTTGCAGCTTATGCTACCCCTCCGGGTTCCAGCACCGTCAGCTGGTTCTCGTCAGAGCCTTTGGCCTAGGTGCCTCCATCTCGGTATCCGAGTTCCGGCAACGTCTGCTGGTCCTTGGTAGTGCTTTGTAGCACAGGTACCTCCTGCTTAGTAATCGGGTTCCAGCACCGTCAGCTGGTCCTCGGTTGTGCCATTGGCTCTTATTCCTTCTGCTGCCCCTCCGGGTGCCAGCACTGTCAGCTGGTCCTCGCTATTTCCATTTGCTCTTGCAGCTTATGCTACCCCTCCGGGTTCCAGCACCGTCAGCTGGTTCTCGTCAGAGCCTTTGGCCTAGGTGCCTCCATCTCGGTATCCGAGTTCCGGCAACGTCTGCTGGTCCTTGGTAGTGCTTTGTAGCACAGGTACCTCCTGCTTAGTAACCGGGTTCCAGCACCGTCAGCTGGTCCTCGGTAGTGCCATTGGCTCTTGTTCCTTCTGCTGCCCCTCCGGGTGCCAGTACCGTCAGCTGGTTCAAGAGGACAAAGAACAGGAAGACAACCACCAAGATGCAGAACAACAAGAGAGAGAAGACAAAGAAGCATAAAAAAACAAAGCAGAAGAACATTAAGCATAAGACTAATACTCTGAGCAAATGATATTATCTTATTTATAAGCAGAAGAAGACTAAGCAGTGTATGGGGGTGAATCCGTTCCTCCTCGTGGTGCCCCTGGAAAAGGCCTGCTGCTGCAGGCCAAACTGAACGCGGACAAATCCTGTTGTAAATCTTTTGTGACAGGCAGATCGGAAGGTGTAAACTTCTAACTTTTCTAGATAACAACTACAGGAATGCCTGACACAAACAAGAATATGATGAAGAAGAATAGGAAGAAGATGAAGAAGCTGAATATGTAGAATAATAATTGTTGAATAAGAAGAATATGAAGAATGTAAGAAAAGGAAGAAGAAGAAGAAGAAGAAGAAGAAGAAGAAGAAGAAGAAGAAGAAGAAGAATGTAAAAAAAGGAAGTAGAAGAAGAAGAAGAAGAATGTAAAAAAAGGAATAAGAAGAAGAATGTAAAAAAAGGAAGTAGAAGAAGAAGAAGAAGAATGTAAAAAAAGGAAGTAGAAGAAGAAGAAGAAGAATGTAAAAAAAGGAAGTAGAAGAAGAAGAAGAAGAATGTAAAAAAAGGAAGTAGAAGAAGAAGACATACATGTCTGGCAAAATATAAATGAGGCTAACATAGTCAATATCTTTGTAACTCCTAACATCTTTAAAAAAAAAGTTTAATTCCTGCTATTCCATTTGATTGGGCTAAACCTCTATGGCTTTAATGTCTCCTCCACCTCCCACAATACATTCTACATTATTCTTAGTTGTTTTTCTTCATGTAGAATTAACCTACAAGGAAAGAAAGGGTTTTTTTTAATTCCGATATTTTGGCCCCATTGACTTGCATTGGTTCCCGGTATCGGAATCGGCGATACCGATACTTTTTTTAAAGATTGGCCGATCCATTCCGATCCGATATTTTCAAGTATCGGCTGGTATCGCTCAACTCTAGTGTCTAGTGATGAGTGAACGTGCTGGGATAAGGTGTTATCTGAGCATGCTGGGGTGCTAACCGGGGGTCTTCGGTGTGCTCAAATAATATGCTCCAGTCCCCACGGCTGCATGTCTCTGACTGTTCGACATCCACAGAACATGCATGGGTTTGCCTATTTGTGTTTCGTCTGTGGAAACGTGTAGGTGTTTTGCTACAAGTTTTGTTTTTTAATGTTTCTTCGATTTTAATTTGGACATTTCAGTAAAAGTCTGGATTTCCACTAACTTCCTAAGTCCCATCGATTCCTTCCAAACCAGAATTTTTCATCTGAGCACTTCCCGTAGATCAAAGAAGCATTTGTGCGGTGACCTGAAAGTGCACAATATTTTCGACACCTGAATACAATGAGAAAGGCGTCACAGTGTTTCATGAGCTGTACACTGTTTTTTTCCGTGAATCATCTTTTCTTGTAAAGTGGAATTGTCAATTTTGGCATCTTCTCAGAGAGTGGACAAAAATAGGGGCGTCCTGTCCGACCTCGCTGAGTGTTGTGTATGTGATATTGGGTTGTCCCATCATTAGAGCTCTGGTATCTGAGAACATCTAGGGTGCATGTTGGGGCGATACCTGAGAATGAGGTGCGGCTGTGGGGAAGACAGATCGATCGATGTTTCTAGAGCGGCATCGCTAACAGTATGTTGTAACCTATGGATCTGATTGGCACAGAAGTCAGGAAAATATACACCAAACATAACAAGCAAGATGTGAACCTGTGCTCGGATTTTGGCAGATCAGCACCTATGCTCTGTAATTCTTCGGTATATTCACACTTTGCACCTTTTGAGGTCATGTGATACTTTTTTAGACACAAATTTTCCAAATCCGCTAGGTTTCACCTGTCCTCCAGAGAGGTTATAGTTGTATGGCTGCTGGGGGTCTCACTGCTGAGACCCCAACCATTCTCCAGAGTGAGGATCCTAAAGTCTCCTGTGTAAATGTAGTAGTAGAGATTATGTATGACTATTGTACCATTCACTGTCTGTAGAAGTGGTGGTCACGCATGCCCACTCCTGCCCCATTCACATAGGGGGCTTCAGGTCTTTCCCGACTAATGGGAGTCTCAGCAGACGTACATGAAATGGCGTTCAGTCGTATATTCAGTACCCTCTTGTCTAAAAGGACTGTTGAGTAGTCTCCAGTCTGCCCGCAATGACTATCTCTGAGTCTTGCATAGAAATATTAGGCTAATAGTTCTATCCCAAAAAGTGCCAGATGCCCCACTTTCAGGGTCTCTACAGGCCTTCTTGGCCACCAGCCTACCGCCTCTACTGCAGTGGACAAGCTACTCTAGCCTTTGACCACCAATGCTACCATGAGGAACGAGCTCACTTAGGCCGTCAGTTCATAAGCGCTCCTCCAATGGACAAACCAAAAGCTGGCCATAACCATTAGAAGCTGTCAGCCAAACGATCGTTCAGCCGACATCTTCCTCTGGTCTCCTAAATACACAGCGCTAAGCTCAGCCGAGCCTTCCTGTGTTTCTATATGAGGGAACCGCTGCTGGGAATCATCTCCCCAGCAAACAAAAGCATCAGGAGAAAGAATTCCACCCACCCGATCCTTATTTACCCCAACATCATCTGTTCATATAGATTTTCAGAGGAAGTCAACCATTTTTAAAACCGGATTCCTAAGATTACGCCATCTGAGAAATTTGATGCGAATCATTAGAAATATAATGGCACCCATTACCAGCTGTCAAACCCATCGTTCATTCTTACAATCATCCATTGCGTCAGCTTCTGAATTGTAATGACCTGGGGATGAGATAGCTCCAAGATGCCCTATGGTGAGGAGCCAGTCTGCTGCACTGGATAAAGCTCTGCTGCGAAACCTTGGATCCTGGCATTCACAAGGATGTGACATATGTCAGCTACCTAAATCATGGACAGACCGAGTGACACCTTCGTGGTAGCAGAGACCTCTTTTAGCGGATAATGTGCCATATCACTCTGAAAAAAATGCTCAGAAATTATTTGAGGAACACGACAAAGGATTTAAGGTTTCTCAGATCTCAGACTGATAGAACATCTGTGAGATGTGCTGGAAGAAGAAGCCCTACCTGTCACCGCTGGCATGAGCACCTTGCATACCCGGGCAAGTGTCCGGGTCCACTGTACCAAGGGGTGCAGGGGCGGACACTCAGCCCAAAACTTCCACTAATGATACATGCTGTATGTGCGCACCGCATATATGTAGCAGGCTCCAGAGCTGAGCCTGCTCCATACAGTGCGGATGTCGGCTGGGTTGTACAGTGTAAGGGTAGAGTCACACTAGCGAGAAATATGGACGAGTGCTATGCGCAAAAAGAACGCATTGCACTAGTCCCAATGTTAATCTATGGGGCAGTTCCCATCAGCCGATTTTATTTCTCGGCCATATTATACGGGCCTGAGAAAAAATCGCAGCATGCTGCGATTGTCAGCGTATTACGCCTGTAAAACGCCAATGCAAGTCTGGTGGGAATAAAGAAATCTGATTACACACGGACCATACGTCTGATTTGCGAGAAATACGCACCAGTGTCCTTTACAAAAGCCGGCAATTCAGTGTGCGATACAGTAAAATCACACTGACAGGTTTAATAAAGAATAGAAAGAATAGATATATACACATAGAATACATATATATACATATATATATATATATATATATATATATGTTGTGGGGATGTGACTCGCTCAGGTGCAGCGGGAGACAATCAGGAGACCGGTTCTTCCAAAGTTCATGAGGTTTATTTCTGTCATAAACCATAAAACAGCGTATCACCAAAAATAGCCTCTAGCTTAGGCAAACAAAACATAAACCTTCGTGGTTGCAGACTCAGACCGCGAGTCTCAGCACATGCTGGGAGGTGTAGTCCTCCCCACATACAGCTCCCTGGTTCAGGAGCAGGTCACATTATAAGGCTGTAGCCACACCCACGTTCCCAGCAGCTGACTGGTCACATGACTGTGACCTCACCACAGGTCCTTCAAACAAAAACAATAACAATATCTGGTATGCTTTACTTCTGCCTTACATTATGGAGATAAGCCATTTATGAGACACATATCTCCCATCAATTACACGACCCTTAGCCCTGCCACATACCTCCCCCCTCTGCCTAAAGCCGTGGGGCTTGGCACTTTCACCTACCAGGCAAGGGATTCTGGAGAGGGCATCGGCATTCCCATGTAGCTTCCCGGCCCTATGCTCTACATGGAAGCTGAAGTCTTGTAGGGCTAAGAACCAGCGGGTGACCCTAGCATTCTTGCCCTTTGTTTCCCTCATCCACCTGAGTGGGGCATGGTCGGATATTAATCTAAACTTCCGTCCCACCAGGTAGTACCGTAATGTGTCCACTGCCCATTTTATGGCCAAACACTCCTTCTCTACAACTGAGTAATTTCTCTCACAAGGAGTCAACTTCCTACTCAAGTAGAGAACAGGATGCTCCTCCCCACGTATCTCTTGGGAGAGGACTGCTCCTATCCCGACATCTGAGGCATCTGTCTGGAGGACAAATTCATGTTTAAAGTCTGGGGCCACCAAAACGGGTTGCTTGCAAAGAGCTCCCTTCATTTCTTGGAAGGCTGACTCTGCTTCTTCGGACCAGCTGACCATCACTGACTTCGTCCCCTTAAGCAGATCAGTTAGAGGTGCAGCCATTGTGGCGAAGTTTGGGATGAACCTCCTGTAATATCCCACAATCCCCAGGAAAGCTTTAACTTGCTTCTTTGACAGAGGTCTCGGCCATGTCTGAATTGCTTCCACTTTATTGATTTGGGGTTTGATCTCGCCACGCCCCACTACATATCCGAGGTACTTGGCTTCTTCTCTCCCCAAGGCACACTTCTTCGGGTTTATTGTAAACCCCGCCTCTCTTAGAGCGTCAAACACTGCTTGGACCTTTTCCAGGTGAGTCTCCCAGTCCGGGGTAAAGATGACGATATCATCCAGGTATGCGGCAGCGTATAGCTTATGAGGTGCAAGGATTCTATCCATCGCCCTCTGGAAGGTTGCTGGAGCTCCCTGTAGGCCAAACGGCATCCGGACATACTGGAAGCACCCGTCTGGTGTGGAGAATGCCGTCTTCTCCTTGGCTTCCTGTGCCATGGGGATCTGCCAATATCCCTTGGTCAGATCCAAAGTGGTTATGTACCTGGCAGGTCCAAGTCTCTCGATGAGCTCATCAACGCGTGGCATGGGATAAGCGTCGAACTTGGAGACCTCATTCAGCTTCCGGTAATCGTTGCAGAACCTCCATTCACCATCAGGTTTTGGGACCAGGACAATCGGGCTCGACCAGCCGCTCTTGGATTCCTCAATGACCCCGAGCTTCAACATACGCTGCACCTCCTTGGAGATTACCTCTCGCCGGGCCTCAGGAATACGATATGGTTTCACGTTCACCCGCACATGTGGCTCGGTCAGAATTTCGTGCTCCACCACCTTCGTGCACCCCGGCAACTCTGAGAACAGGTCGCGGTTTTTCTGGAGTAACTCCCGGCACTGCTGCTTCTGGGCCTTCGATAGAGTCTCCGCTATGGTAACGGCTCCAACCTCCCCTTCTAGGTTGCCCAGCAAGCACGGAGTTACCGCTGGCTCTCTATCTTGCCACGGCTTGATAAGGTTAACATGGTAAACCTGGTATGGCTTCCGTCTTCCGGGTTGGTGGATCTTGTAGTTTACGTCTCCCAGTTTCTCCACCACCTCATATGGCCCTTGCCACTTGGCCAAGAACTTACTTTCCACCGTCGGTATTAGCACGAGAACTCGGTCTCCCGGATTGAACTGCCTCACTCTGGCTGACCGGTTGTAGACCCTGGCCTGAGCCTCTTGTGCCTGGCGGAGATGTTCTTTAACAATGGGCATCACCTTCGCAACCCTCTGCTGCATCAGTGCCACATGCTCAATGACGCTTCTGTGGGGCGTGACTTCGGCTTCCCAGGTTTCCTTGGCTATATCTAGGAGACCTCGCGGATGCCGGCCGTACAGAAGCTCGAAGGGGGAGAACCCCGTGGAGGCCTGGGGAACTTCACGGATAGAAAACAGTAAATACGGTAAGAGACAATCCCAGTCTCTACCATCTTCCTCTATGACTTTTCTCAGCATGCTCTTCAGGGTCTTGTTAAACCTCTCAACAAGGCCATCTGACTGTGGATGGTACACTGAAGTCCTCAGCTGGGAAATTTGCAAGACTCTGCACAATTCTCTCATCACCTTGCTCATAAAAGGTGTCCCCTGGTCGGTCAGGATCTCCTTCGGCAAACCCGTCCGGGAAAACACATGGACCAGCTCACGGGCTATACTCTTCGCAGAGGAGTTTCTCAGGGGAATGGCCTCAGGATAGCGTGTGGCATAGTCCAGGATGACTAATATATACTGATGGCCCCGAGCTGATTTAACTAAGGGACCGACCAAGTCCATGGCAATTCTCTCAAATGGCACCTCAATAATGGGCAGTGGCACAAGAGGGTTCCGAAAATGAGATGTGGGGGCAGTTAACTGACATGTCGGGCAGGACCTGCAATAGTTTACTATTTCCCGGTGACACCCAGGCCAATAGAACCTCTGTACAATCCGTTCCTGGGTTTTTTCCACCCCCAGGTGTCCCCCCAAGATGTGTGAATGGGCCATGTCCAACACTCTTCGTCTATAGGGGCCTGGTACTATTAACTGCTCTGCCACCTCCTCCCTTATTTTCGTGACCCGGTACAACAATTCCCCACTCAACATAAAATGGGGAAACCTTGTGTCTGCTCCCGGCTCTTGTGCAACCCCATTAATGACGGTGACATTGTTAAAGGCTTCCCTTAGTGTGGGGTCCCTATGTTGGGCAGTCCCAAAATTCTCCCCGGCCACCCCTAACTCCGGGATGTCAGGTACAGGGGACCCTTCCTCTTCATCCCCAACAAGGACACATAAAGGGAACTCGTCTGCCTCTGGTGGTGGCGATACCTCAGTGGGGTGGATTGGTTCCCTGCTCTTGCTAGCACACTCAGAACCCATCCCCCACAGATCCCAAAACAGACAGAAATCCCGGCCAATAATTATGGGATGCAACAAGTCTCGAACAACGCCAACTTCATGCGACTCGGTGCCATGCGCCATTTCAATCTTCACCCTAGCCATAGGGTAGTCCTTTGCATCGCCATGTATGCACCGAACACCAATCTTTTTACCCGGGAGTGTGTTTAGAGGAAAACTGGCCCTCACAAGGGTCACCAAGCTCCCGGAGTCCAGAAGCGCCATTACTGCTCGACCGTTCACCTTCACGGGACATGCTTGTGGCCCCTTGTTAGGTAGCGAGTTCACACTGCAAGCTGGATATGCGTAGTATGAACTACGGCGTCCCATGCTGCAGTCCATCTGCTCGGTGGTCTGGGGACAACGGGCCGCTATATGTCCTGGCCCATGACACTTCCAGCAAATAACACCCGAGGGGACCTTGGGCACCGCCTCCCCCGCCCCTTTTGACCTTGGACGCACCACCCCTTTTTGTGACTCCGCCCCCTGCTGGGACCCCCAATATGGAATGGGCTGCTTCCCCAAGGAACCTTCCATCCCCTGGTATCTCTCGACCAGCCCAACCAGTTCATCAGCATTTTGGGGATCACCCTGGGCAACCCAAGTCTATAGAGGTCTCGGCAGAGAATGCACAAACCGATCCATCACAACTCGCTCTACCATCTGTGCAGGGGAAGCCGACTCTGGCTGCAGCCATTTCTGGACCAGGTGCAACAGGTCAAACATTTGGGAGCGCGGGGGTTTGTCCCGGTGATAGGCCCAGCGATGAACTCGCTGTGCCCTGGTAGTCATTGTTACCCACAAGCGTGCAAGAATTTCCGCTTTTAATTTGGGATACTCTCTGGCATCTTGTACCGTCAGGTCAAAGTACGCCTTCTGGGGCTCCCCCGTTAGGTAAGGGGCCAGTACCTCCGCCCACCGCTCTGGCTGAAGTTTTTCCCTCTCAGCCACCCTCTCAAACACCGTCAGGAAGGCCTCCACATCATCCTCAGGGGTCATTTTTTGTAATGCGCGTCTTACCGCCTTCTCGACGTCGGTGGCATCAGCCCGACCTGGGGTTGGGGCGCTCGTCCTGCCCTCCTGGATGGCGGTTGCCAGAAGCTGCATCTGCTGCCGTTGTTCCTGCTGGCTCTGCTGGAACTGCTGCCACTGCTCCTGCTGGCTTTGCTGGATCTGCTGTAACAACAGCTTGTTGGTTTCCTGCTGCAGTGCCTGGGACTGGACCAGGTGTTTCATGAGGTCCTCCATGATTCCAGGCAATGCTTGTTGCCCTGCTGCAAACTTCACCCAGGACATGCAGCAACTGTCTCAAGTCTCTGCTGGGACCGCTGCCCGCACGAGTACCACCAATTGTGGGGATGAGACTCGCTCAGGTGCAGCGGGAGACAATCAGGAGACCGGTTCTTCCAAAGTTCATGAGGTTTATTTCTGTCATAAACCATAAAACAGCGTATCACCAAAAATAGCCTCTAGCTTAGGCAAACAAAACATAAACCTTCGTGGTTGCAGACTCAGACCGCGAGTCTCAGCACATGCTGGGAGGTGTAGTCCTCCCCACATACAGCTCCCTGGTTCAGGAGCAGGTCACATTATAAGGCTGTAGCCACACCCACGTTCCCAGCAGCTGACTGGTCACATGACTGTGACCTCACCACAGGTCCTTCAAACAAAAACAATAACAATATCTGGTATGCTTTACTTCTGCCTTACATTATGGAGATAAGCCATTTATGAGACACATATCTCCCATCAATTACACGACCCTTAGCCCTGCCACATACCTCCCCCCTCTGCCTAAAGCCGTGGGGCTTGGCACTTTCACCTACCAGGCAAGGGATTCTGGAGAGGGCATCGGCATTCCCATGTAGCTTCCCGGCCCTATGCTCTACATGGAAGCTGAAGTCTTGTAGGGCTAAGAACCAGCGGGTGACCCTAGCATTCTTGCCCTTTGTTTCCCTCATCCACCTGAGTGGGGCATGGTCGGATATTAATCTAAACTTCCGTCCCACCAGGTAGTACCGTAATGTGTCCACTGCCCATTTTATGGCCAAACACTCCTTCTCTACAACTGAGTAATTTCTCTCACAAGGAGTCAACTTCCTACTCAAGTAGAGAACAGGATGCTCCTCCCCACGTATCTCTTGGGAGAGGACTGCTCCTATCCCGACATCTGAGGCATCTGTCTGGAGGACAAATTCACGTTTAAAGTCTGGGGCCACCAAAACGGGTTGCTTGCAAAGAGCTCCCTTCATTTCTTGGAAGGCTGACTCTGCTTCTTCGGACCAGCTGACCATCACTGACTTCGTCCCCTTAAGCAGATCAGTTAGAGGTGCAGCCATTGTGGCGAAGTTTGGGATGAACCTCCTGTAATATCCCACAATCCCCAGGAAAGCTTTAACTTGCTTCTTTGACAGAGGTCTCGGCCATGTCTGAATTGCTTCCACTTTATTGATTTGGGGTTTGATCTCGCCACGCCTCACTACATATCCGAGGTACTTGGCTTCTTCTCTCCCCAAGGCACACTTCTTCGGGTTTATTGTAAACCCCGCCTCTCTTAGAGCGTCAAACACTGCTTGGACCTTTTCCAGGTGAGTCTCCCAGTCCGGGGTAAAGATGACGATATCATCCAGGTATGCGGCAGCGTATAGCTTATGAGGTGCAAGGATTCTATCCATCGCCCTCTGGAAGGTTGCTGGAGCTCCCTGTAGGCCAAACGGCATCCGGACATACTGGAAGCACCCGTCTGGTGTGGAGAATGCCGTCTTCTCCTTGGCTTCCTGTGCCATGGGGATCTGCCAATATCCCTTGGTCAGATCCAAAGTGGTTATGTACCTGGCAGGTCCAAGTCTCTCGATGAGCTCATCAACGCGTGGCATGGGATAAGCGTCGAACTTGGAGACCTCATTCAGCTTCCGGTAATCGTTGCAGAACCTCCATTCACCATCAGGTTTTGGGACCAGGACAATCGGGCTCGACCAGCCGCTCTTGGATTCCTCAATGACCCCGAGCTTCAACATACGCTGCACCTCCTTGGAGATTACCTCTCGCCGGGCCTCAGGAATACGATATGGTTTCACGTTCACCCGCACATGTGGCTCGGTCAGAATTTCGTGCTCCACCACCTTCGTGCACCCCGGCAACTCTGAGAACAGGTCGCGGTTTTTCTGGAGTAACTCCCGGCACTGCTGCTTCTGGGCCTTCGATAGAGTCTCCGCTATGGTAACGGCTCCAACCTCCCCTTCTAGGTTGCCCAGCAAGCACGGAGTTACCGCTGGCTCTCTATCTTGCCACGGCTTGATAAGGTTAACATGGTAAACCTGGTATGGCTTCCGTCTTCCGGGTTGGTGGATCTTGTAGTTTACGTCTCCCAGTTTCTCCACCACCTCATATGGCCCTTGCCACTTGGCCAAGAACTTACTTTCCACCGTCGGTATTAGCACGAGAACTCGGTCTCCCGGATTGAACTGCCTCACTCTGGCTGACCGGTTGTAGACCCTGGCCTGAGCCTCTTGTGCCTGGCGGAGATGTTCTTTAACAATGGGCATCACCTTCGCAACCCTCTGCTGCATCAGTGCCACATGCTCAATGACGCTTCTGTGGGGCGTGACTTCGGCTTCCCAGGTTTCCTTGGCTATATCTAGGAGACCTCGCGGATGCCGGCCGTACAGAAGCTCGAAGGGGGAGAACCCCGTGGAGGCCTGGGGAACTTCACGGATAGAAAACAGTAAATACGGTAAGAGACAATCCCAGTCTCTACCATCTTCCTCTATGACTTTTCTCAGCATGCTCTTCAGGGTCTTGTTAAACCTCTCAACAAGGCCATCTGACTGTGGATGGTACACTGAAGTCCTCAGCTGGGAAATTTGCAAGACTCTGCACAATTCTCTCTTCACCTTGCTCATAAAAGGTGTCCCCTGGTCGGTCAGGATCTCCTTCGGCAAACCCGTCCGGGAAAACACATGGACCAGCTCACAGGCTATACTCTTCGCAGAGGAGTTTCTCAGGGGAATGGCCTCAGGATAGCGTGTGGCATAGTCCAGGATGACTAATATATACTGATGGCCCCGAGCTGATTTAACTAAGGGACCGACCAAGTCCATGGCAATTCTCTCAAATGGCACCTCAATAATGGGCAGTGGCACAAGAGGGTTCCAAAAATGAGATGTGGGGGCAGTTAACTGACATGTCGGGCAGGACCTGCAATAGTTTACTATTTCCCGGTGACACCCAGGCCAATAGAACCTCTGTACAATCCGTTCCTGGGTTTTTTCCACCCCCAGGTGTCCCCCCAAGATGTGTGAATGGGCCATGTCCAACACTCTTCGTCTATAGGGGCCTGGTACTATTAACTGCTCTGCCACCTCCTCCCTTATTTTCGTGACCCGGTACAACAATTCCCCACTCAACATAAAATGGGGAAACCTTGTGTCTGCTCCCGGCTCTTGTGCAACCCCATTAATGACGGTGACATTGTTAAAGGCTTCCCTTAGTGTGGGGTCCCTATGTTGGGCAGTCCCAAAATTCTCCCCGGCCACCCCTAACTCCGGGATGTCAGGTACAGGGGACCCTTCCTCTTCATCCCCAACAAGGACACATAAAGGGAACTCGTCTGCCTCTGGTGGTGGCGATACCTCAGTGGGGTGGATTGGTTCCCTGCTCTTGCTAGCACACTCAGAACCCATCCCCCACAGATCCCAAAACAGACAGAAATCCCGGCCAATAATTATGGGATGCAACAAGTCTCGAACAACGCCAACTTCATGCGACTCGGTGCCATGCGCCGTTTCAATCTTCACCCTAGCCATAGGGTAGTCCTTTGCATCGCCATGTATGCACCGAACACCAATCTTTTTACCCGGGAGTGTGTTTAGAGGAAAACTGGCCCTCACAAGGGTCACCAAGCTCCCGGAGTCCAGAAGCGCCATTACTGCTCGACCGTTCACCTTCACGGGACATGCTTGTGGCCCCTTGTTAGGTAGCGAGTTCACACTGCAAGCTGGATATGCGTAGTATGAACTACGGCGTACCATGCTGCAGTCCATCTGCTCGGTGGTCTGGGGACAACGGGCCGCTATATGTCCTGGCCCATGACACTTCCAGCAAATAACACCCGAGGGGACCTTGGGCACCGCCTCCCCCGCCCCTTTTGACCTTGGACGCACCACCCCTTTTTGTGACTCCGCCCCCTGCTGGGACCCCCAATATGGAATGGGCTGCTTCCCCAAGGAACCTTCCATCCCCTGGTATCTCTCGACCAGCCCAACCAGTTCATCAGCATTTTGGGGATCACCCTGGGCAACCCAAGTCTATAGAGGTCTCGGCAGAGAATGCACAAACCGATCCATCACAACTCGCTCTACCATCTGTGCAGGGGAAGCCGACTCTGGCTGCAGCCATTTCTGGACCAGGTGCAACAGGTCAAACATTTGGGAGCGCGGGGGTTTGTCCCGGTGATAGGCCCAGCGATGAACTCGCTGTGCCCTGGTAGTCATTGTTACCCACAAGCGTGCGAGAATTTCCGCTTTTAATTTGGGATACTCTCTGGCATCTTGTACCGTCAGGTCAAAGTACGCCTTCTGGGGCTCCCCCGTTAGGTAAGGGGCCAGTACCTCCGCCCACCGCTCTGGCTGAAGTTTTTCCCTCTCAGCCACCCTCTCAAACACCGTCAGGAAGGCCTCCACATCATCCTCAGGGGTCATTTTTTGTAATGCGCGTCTTACCGCCTTCTCGACGTCGGTGGCATCAGCCCGACCTGGGGTTGGGGCGCTCGTCCTGCCCTCCTGGATGGCGGTTGCCAGAAGCTGCATCTGCTGCCGTTGTTCCTGCTGGCTCTGCTGGAACTGCTGCCGCTGCTCCTGCTGGCTTTGCTGGATCTGCTGTAACAACAGCTTGTTGGTTTCCTGCTGCAGTGCCTGGGACTGGACCAGGTGTTTCATGAGGTCCTCCATGATTCCAGGCAATGCTTGTTGCCCTGCTGCAAACTTCACCCAGGACATGCAGCAACTGTCTCAAGTCTCTGCTGGGACCGCTGCCCGCACGTGTACCACCAATTGTGGGGATGTGACTTGCTCAGGTGCAGCGGGAGACAATCAGGAGACCGGTTCTTCCAAAGTTCATGAGGTTTATTTCTGTCATAAACCATAAAACAGCGTATCACCAAAAATAGCCTCTAGCTTAGGCAAACAAAACATAAACCTTCGTGGTTGCAGACTCAGACCGCGAGTCTCAGCACATGCTGGGAGGTGTAGTCCTCCCCACATACAGCTCCCTGGTTCAGGAGCAGGTCACATTATAAGGCTGTAGCCACACCCATGTTCCCAGCAGCTGACTGGTCACATGACTGTGACCTCACCACAGGTCCTTCAAACAAAAACAATAACAATATCTGGTATGCTTTACTTCTGCCTTACATTATGGAGATAAGCCATTTATGAGACACATATCTCCCATCAATTACACGACCCTTAGCCCTGCCACATACCTCCCCCCTCTGCCTAAAGCCGTGGGGCTTGGCACTTTCACCTACCAGGCAAGGGATTCTGGAGAGGGCATCGGCATTCCCATGTAGCTTCCCGGCCCTATGCTCTACATGGAAGCTGAAGTCTTGTAGGGCTAAGAACCAGCGGGTGACCCTAGCATTCTTGCCCTTTGTTTCCCTCATCCACCTGAGTGGGGCATGGTCGGATATTAATCTAAACTTCCGTCCCACCAGGTAGTACCGTAATGTGTCCACTGCCCATTTTATGGCCAAACACTCCTTCTCTACAACTGAGTAATTTCTCTCACAAGGAGTCAACTTCCTACTCAAGTAGAGAACAGGATGCTCCTCCCCATGTATCTCTTGGGAGAGGACTGCTCCTATCCCGACATCTGAGGCATCTGTCTGGAGGACAAATTCACGTTTAAAGTCTGGGGCCACCAAAACGGGTTGCTTGCAAAGAGCTCCCTTCATTTCTTGGAAGGCTGACTCTGCTTCTTCGGACCAGCTGACCATCACTGACTTCGTCCCCTTAAGCAGATCAGTTAGAGGTGCAGCCATTGTGGCGAAGTTTGGGATGAACCTCCTGTAATATCCCACAATCCCCAGGAAAGCTTTAACTTGCTTCTTTGACAGAGGTCTCGGCCATGTCTGAATTGCTTCCACTTTATTGATTTGGGGTTTGATCTCGCCACGCCCCACTACATATCCGAGGTACTTGGCTTCTTCTCTCCCCAAGGCACACTTCTTCGGGTTTATTGTAAACCCCACCTCTCTTAGAGCGTCAAACACTGCTTGGACCTTTTCCAGGTGAGTCTCCCAGTCCGGGGTAAAGATGACGATATCATCCAGGTATGCGGCAGCGTATAGCTTATGAGGTGCAAGGATTCTATCCATCGCCCTCTGGAAGGTTGCTGGAGCTCCCTGTAGGCCAAACGGCATCCGGACATACTGGAAGCACCCGTCTGGTGTGGAGAATGCCGTCTTCTCCTTGGCTTCCTGTGCCATGGGGATCTGCCAATATCCCTTGGTCAGATCCAAAGTGGTTATGTACCTGGCAGGTCCAAGTCTCTCGATGAGCTCATCAACGCGTGGCATGGGATAAGCGTCGAACTTGGAGACCTCATTCAGCTTCCGGTAATCGTTGCAGAACCTCCATTCACCATCAGGTTTTGGGACCAGGACAATCGGGCTCGACCAGCCGCTCTTGGATTCCTCAATGACCCCGAGCTTCAACATACGCTGCACCTCCTTGGAGATTACCTCTCGCCGGGCCTCAGGAATACGATATGGTTTCACGATCACCCGCACATGTGGCTCGGTCAGAATTTCGTGCTCCACCACCTTCGTGCACCCCGGCAACTCTGAGAACAGGTCGCGGTTTTTCTGGAGTAACTCCCGGCACTGCTGCTTCTGGGCCTTCGATAGAGTCTCCGCTATGGTAACGGCTCCAACCTCCCCTTCTAGGTTGCCCAGCAAGCACGGAGTTACCGCTGGCTCTCTATCTTGCCACGGCTTGATAAGGTTAACATGGTAAACCTGGTATGGCTTCCGTCTTCCGGGTTGGTGGATCTTGTAGTTTACGTCTCCCAGTTTCTCCACCACCTCATATGGCCCTTGCCACTTGGCCAAGAACTTACTTTCCACCGTCGGTATTAGCACGAGAACTCGGTCTCCCGGATTGAACTGCCTCACTCTGGCTGACCGGTTGTAGACCCTGGCCTGAGCCTCTTGTGCCTGGCGGAGATGTTCTTTAACAATGGGCATCACCTTCGCAACCCTCTGCTGCATCAGTGCCACATGCTCAATGACGCTTCTGTGGGGCGTGACTTCGGCTTCCCAGGTTTCCTTGGCTATATCTAGGAGACCTCGCGGATGCCGGCCGTACAGAAGCTCGAAGGGGGAGAACCCCGTGGAGGCCTGGGGAACTTCACGGATAGAAAACAGTAAATACGGTAAGAGACAATCCCAGTCTCTACCATCTTCCTCTATGACTTTTCTCAGCATGCTCTTCAGGGTCTTGTTAAACCTCTCAACAAGGCCATCTGACTGTGGATGGTACACTGAAGTCCTCAGCTGGGAAATTTGCAAGACTCTGCACAATTCTCTCATCACCTTGCTCATAAAAGGTGTCCCCTGGTCGGTCAGGATCTCCTTCGGCAAACCCGTCCGGGAAAACACATGGACCAGCTCACGGGCTATACTCTTCGCAGAGGAGTTTCTCAGGGGAATGGCCTCAGGATAGCGTGTGGCATAGTCCAGGATGACTAATATATACTGATGGCCCCGAGCTGATTTAACTAAGGGACCGACCAAGTCCATGGCAATTCTCTCAAATGGCACCTCAATAATGGGCAGTGGCACAAGAGGGTTCCGAAAATGAGATGTGGGGGCAGTTAACTGACATGTCGGGCAGGACCTGCAATAGTTTACTATTTCCCGGTGACACCCAGGCCAATAGAACCTCTGTACAATCCGTTCCTGGGTTTTTTCCACCCCCAGGTGTCCCCCCAAGATGTGTGAATGGGCCATGTCCAACACTTTTCGTCTATAGGGGCCTGGTACTATTAACTGCTCTGCCACCTCCTCCCTTATTTTCGTGACCCGGTACAACAATTCCCCACTCAACATAAAATGGGGAAACCTTGTGTCTGCTCCCGGCTCTTGTGCAACCCCATTAATGACGGTGACATTGTTAAAGGCTTCCCTTAGTGTGGGGTCCCTATGTTGGGCAGTCCCAAAATTCTCCCCGGCCACCCCTAACTCCGGGATGTCAGGTACAGGGGACCCTTCCTCTTCATCCCCAACAAGGACACATAAAGGGAACTCGTCTGCCTCTGGTGGTGGCGATACCTCAGTGGGGTGGATTGGTTCCCTGCTCTTGCTAGCACACTCAGAACCCATCCCCCACAGATCCCAAAACAGACAGAAATCCCGGCCAATAATTATGGGATGCAACAAGTCTCGAACAACGCCAACTTCATGCGACTCGGTGCCATGCGCCGTTTCAATCTTCACCCTAGCCATAGGGTAGTCCTTTGCATCGCCATGTATGCACCGAACACCAATCTTTTTACCCGGGAGTGTGTTTAGAGGAAAACTGGCCCTCACAAGGGTCACCAAGCTCCCGGAGTCCAGAAGCGCCATTACTGCTCGACCGTTCACCTTCACGGGACACGCTTGTGGCCCCTTGTTAGGTAGCGAGTTCACACTGCAAGCTGGATATGCGTAGTATGAACTACGGCGTCCCATGCTGCAGTCCATCTGCTCGGTGGTCTGGGGACAACGGGCCGCTATATGTCCTGGCCCATGACACTTCCAGCAAATAACACCCGAGGGGACCTTGGGCACCGCCTCCCCCGCCCCTTTTGACCTTGGACGCACCACCCCTTTTTGTGACTCCGCCCCCTGCTGGGACCCCCAATATGGAATGGGCTGCTTCCCCAAGGAACCTTCCATCCCCTGGTATCTCTCGACCAGCCCAACCAGTTCATCAGCATTTTGGGGATCACCCTGGGCAACCCAAGTCTATAGAGGTCTCGGCAGAGAATGCACAAACCGATCCATCACAACTCGCTCTACCATCTGTGCAGGGGAAGCCGACTCTGGCTGCAGCCATTTCTGGACCAGGTGCAACAGGTCAAACATTTGGGAGCGCGGGGGTTTGTCCCGGTGATAGGCCCAGCGATGAACTCGCTGTGCCCTGGTAGTCATTGTTACCCACAAGCGTGCGAGAATTTCCGCTTTTAATTTGGGATACTCTCTGGCATCTTGTACCGTCAGGTCAAAGTACGCCTTCTGGGGCTCCCCCGTTAGGTAAGGGGCCAGTACCTCCGCCCACCGCTCTGGCTGAAGTTTTTCCCTCTCAGCCACCCTCTCAAACACCGTCAGGAAGGCCTCCACATCATCCTCAGGGGTCATTTTTTGTAATGCGCGTCTTACCGCCTTCTCGACGTCGGTGGCATCAGCCCGACCTGGGGTTGGGGCGCTCGTCCTGCCCTCCTGGATGGCGGTTGCCAGAAGCTGCATCTGCTGCCGTTGTTCCTGCTGGCTCTGCTGGAACTGCTGCCGCTGCTCCTGCTGGCTTTGCTGGATCTGCTGTAACAACAGCTTGTTGGTTTCCTGCTGCAGTGCCTGGGACTGGACCAGGTGTTTCATGAGGTCCTCCATGATTCCAGGCAATGCTTGTTGCCCTGCTGCAAACTTCACCCAGGACTAGAGTTGAGCGATACCGTCCGATACTTCAAAGTATCGTATCGGATGGTATCGGCCGATCTTTAAAAAAAGTATCGGTATCGCCGATTCCGATACCGGAAGTCCCATTCAAGTCTATGGGACTTCCGGTATCGGAATAAGAAAAACCCTTTCCTGCCCTTGTACAGCCTCTCTGGGGTCTGTACGGGCCTTTCGGGGGGCTGTGCCGGCCTGCCAGGGGGTCTGTGCAGGCTCCGGTGGTCTGTGCCGGCCTGCCGGGGGGCTGTGCCGGCCTGCCGGTGGTCTGTGCAGGCTCCGGTGGGCCGTGCCGGCCTGCCGGAGGGCTGTGACGGCCTGCCGGGGGGCTGTGCCGGCCTGCCGGGGGGCTGTGCCGGCCTGCCGGTGGTCTGTGCAGGCTTCGGGGGTCTGTGCAGGCATCGTCCGATGGGACTACAAGTCCCATCGGGCGATGCCTGCTACCATGACAGTGATTGACACATTAGCCAATGATGGGACAGTAATAGTCCTATCATCCGGCTAATGTGTTGAATGTAAAAAAAAAAAAAAATTACATGCTACATACATACAACATGCATACTACATACATGCTACATTCATACTACATACTACATACATGCTACATACATGCTACATTCATACTACATAAATACTACATGCAACATACATACTACATATATACTACATACATACTACATATATACTACATGCATGCTACATACATACTGCATGCTACATACATACTACATGCTACATACATACTACATGCTACATACATACCACATATATACTACATACATACTACATACATACTACATGCATGCTACATGCTACATACATAACACATATATACTACATGCATGCTACATACATAGTACATGCTACATGCATGCTACATACATACTACATGCTACATACTACATATATACTACATGCATGCTACATACATACTACATGCTACATACTACATATATACTACATGCATGCTACATACATACTACATGCTACATACATACTACATATATACTACATGCATGCTACATACATACTACATGCTACATACATACTACATATATACTACATACATACTACATACATACTACATGCTACATACATACTACGTATATACTACATGCATGCTACATACATACTACATGCTACATACATACCACATACATGCTACATACATACTACATATATACTACATACATACTACATGCATACTACATGCATACTACATACATACTACATGCATGCTACATACATACTACATGCTACATACATACCACATACATACTACATACATACTACATACATACTACATGCTACATACATACTACATATATACTACATGCATGCTACATACATACTACATGCTACATACATACCACATACATACCACATACATGCTACATGCATACTACATGCATACTACATGCATACTACATGCATACTACATGCATACTACATACATACTACATGCTACATACATACCACATACATACTACATGCTACATACATACTACATATATACTACATGCATGCTACATACATACTACATGCTACATACATACCACATACATACCACATACATGCTACATACATACTACATGCATACTACATGCATACTACATGCATACTACATACATACTACATGCATGCTACATACATACTACATGCTACATACATACCACATACATACTACATACATACTACATACATACTACATGCTACATACATACTACATATATACTACATGCATGCTACATACATACTACATGCTACATACATACCACATACATACTACATACATGCTACATACATACTACATATATACTACATGCATGCTACATACATACTACATACATACTACATGCTACATACATACCACATATATACTACATACATACAATACATTCATACAATACATACATAGACATACAGTACATATAACATAGAGTAACATACTTACCAATACTTGTCACATTGTTCCCCGAAGCCATTGTCTTTTCCGGAATAAATATTAACATAACAAACCACAAAAATACTCACCCACGATCCGAAGCAGTCCACGAGTGTGTCCCACGACGATCTTGGGTAGAGAACGGCAGCATCAGATGATGCTGCCGTTCTCTACGGGCTGCAGGAATCCAATGACGGAAGGTAGGTATCCTTCCGCACTGTATTCCTCCGCCACTTAAAAAAAAAAAAGTCCCTAGTCTCACTTTATGCCATTGCTGTGTGGGAAATTCCCACACAGCAATGGCATAAAGTGAGACTAGGGACTTTTTTTTTTTAAGTGGCGGAGGAATACATGCATGTAGTATATATGTAGTATGTATGTAGCATGCATGTAGTATATATGTAGTATGTATGTAGCATGTATGCAGTATGTATGTGGTATGTATGTAGCATGTAGTATGTATGTAGCATGCATGTAGTATATATGTAGTATGTATGTAGCATGTAGTATGTATGTAGTATGTATGTGGTATGTATGTAGCATGTAGTATGTATGTAGCATGCATGTAGTATGTATGTAGTATGCATGTAGTATGCATGTAGTATGCATGTAGTATGTATGTAGCATGTATGTGGTATGTATGTAGCATGTATGTAGCATGCATGTAGTATATATGTAGTATGTATGTAGCATGTAGTATGTATGTAGTATGTATGTAGTATGTATGTGGTATGTATGTAGCATGTAGTATGTATGTAGTATGCATGTAGTATGTATGTAGTATGCATGTAGTATGCATGTAGTATGCATGTAGCATGTATGTGGTTTGTATGTGGTATGTATGTAGCATGTAGTATGTATGTAGCATGCATGTAGTATATATGTAGCATGTAGTATGTATGTAGTATGTATGTAGTATGTATGTGGTATGTATGTAGCATGTAGTATGTATGTAGCATGTAGTATGTATGTAGCATGCATGTAGTATATATGTAGTATGTAGTATGTATGTGGTATGTATGTAGCATGTAGTATGTATGTAGCATGCATGTAGTATGTATGTAGCATGCATGTAGTATGTATGTAGTATGCATGTAGTATGCATGTAGTATGTATGTAGTATATATGTAGTATGTATGTAGAATGTATGTGGTATGTATGTAGCATGTAGTATGTATGTAGCATGCATGTAGTATATATGTAGTATGTAGTATGTATGTAGTATGTATGTGGTATGTATGTAGCATGTAGTATGTATGTAGCATGCATGTAGTATGTATGTAGCATGCATGTAGTATGTATGTAGCATGCATGTATGTATGTAGCATGTATGTAGCATGTATGTAGTATGTATGTAGTATATATGTAGTATGTATGTAGCATGTAGTATGTATGTAGCATGTAGTATGTATGTAGTATTTTTTTTTTTTAACATTTAACACATTAGCCGGATGATGGGACTACTACTGTCCCATCATTGGCTAATGTGTCAATCACTGTCATGGTAGCAGGCATCGCCAGATGGGACTTGTAGTCCCATCGGACGATGCTTGCACAGACCCCCGGACATCAGCACAGCCCCCCGGCAGGCCGGCACAGCCCCCCGGCAGGCCGGTACAGACCCCCACAGGGTGCACAGACCACCGGCAGGCCGGCACAGCCCCCCGGCAGGCCGGTACAGACCCCCACAGGGTGCACAGACCACCGGCAGGCCGACACAGCCCCCCGGCAGGCCGGTACAGACCCCCACAGGGTGCACAGACCACCGGCAGGCCGGCACAGCCCCCCGGCAGGCCGGTACAGACCCCGGGCAGTCCACACAGCCCCCCGGCAGGCCGGCACAGCCCCCCGGCAGGCCGGCAGAGACCCCCGGAAGGCCCGAAATGACGGCGCATCATGATGCGCACACACCGCGCATCATGATGACGTCAGGCCGTCAATCAACTGAACTTCCGATTCCGATGCCGAATTCCGATATTGAAAAAATATTGGAAGTCGGTATCGGAATTCCGATACAGCAAGTATCGGCCGATACACGATACTTGCGGTATCGGAATGCTCAACACTACCCAGGACATGCAGCAACTGTCTCAAGTCTCTGCTGGGACCGCTGCCCGCACGTGTACCACCAATTGTGGGGATGTGACTCGCTCAGGTGCAGCGGGAGACAATCAGGAGACCGGTTCTTCCAAAGTTCATGAGGTTTATTTCTGTCATAAACCATAAAACAGCGTATCACCAAAAATAGCCTCTAGCTTAGGCAAACAAAACATAAACCTTCGTGGTTGCAGACTCAGACCGCGAGTCTCAGCACATGCTGGGAGGTGTAGTCCTCCCCACATACAGCTCCCTGGTTCAGGAGCAGGTCACATTATAAGGCTGTAGCCACACCCACGTTCCCAGCAGCTGACTGGTCACATGACTGTGACCTCACCACAGGTCCTTCAAACAAAAACAAAAACAATATCTGGTATGCTTTACTTCTGCCTTACATTATGGAGATAAGCCATTTATGAGACACATATCTCCCATCAATTACACGACCCTTAGCCCTGCCACAATGTATATATATACATACACACACACGTCATTGAGACACATATATATGTATTTATCGTTCATAGAGTTCTACATAGCATAATAGCCGCTAAATCAATTGTCGCCTTCTGTAAAATCATTCCAGATCCCGACATGAAATGACACATGGTTAACATACAGTAAACCATTTCATTTAGTTTTTTATATGTATTTGACTAATAATTAGATTATTGCATTTGTGAAAAATTTGGGACATGTAGGTGTTAAATTAACAAGTAAATTCATTGAAAAAAATTGCGTTGGCTCCCGCTGTATTTTCTCCGCCAGACAGGGAAAGCCAGTGAGTGAGGGCAGATATTAATAGCCTAGAGAGGGACCATGATTATTGCCCCCCCCGGCTACAAACATCTGCCCCAGCCACCCCAGAAAAGGCGCATCGATAAGATGTGCCTTTTCTGGCACTTAGTCTCTATTCCAATTGCCCTGTAGCGGTGGCATATGGGTTAATAATGGGTTAATGTCACCTTGCTATTGAAAGGTGACATTAAGCCGGGTTAATAATAGAGGGGTGTCAATAAGACACCTATCCATTATTAATCCTAGAGTAGTAAAGGGTTAAAAAAAAGACACACACACACATTAATTAAAAATTATTTTAATGAAATAATTACACCAAGTTTTTGACCAAATTTATTATTCTGCTAATCCAACTGTATCCCTTGTCCTCCTGAAAAAAATAAAATAAAATAAAGAACCAATAATATCCATACCTCTCCGACGTTCAGTCAGGTCCCCCGCTGCAATCCATCACAAGGGGTTAACTAGTTTACAATGGGGACCGGTGCTAATACTACTGGCCCCGCTGTAAACCACTGCAGAATGAATGAAATCATGTCTGCGCAGGCGCCCCGGCTGACCGGGGATGAACCGATTAGCGAGGGAAAGTTTCTGAGCTTTTTACTGCGCTGTCAGTTCATCTCAGGTCAGCCGGGGACTCCGCGCAGCCTCAGTGACGTGAGCGGTAGTCAGTGAGGCTGCACGGAGTCCTTGAGAAAGCCACGGTAGGCAAAACGTACGTTGGAGGGAGCTGGAGACACATTGAGCCACTTATCACGGGTACTTATGATCCTATTACATTTTCTATGCACTTTATTTGGGTATACGGACTTTAAGTCTGTCCACTATATGCACTTTATATTGTTCATGGATTTTTTATGATCACAGTTACTTATGGCCCATGTGCTAATTATGTTATTATCTCCTTACTATGATTAATTATGGTATTGTACTATGTCTATTTGTTTGTTTTCCCTTTTATTGTGTAATTAAATAAAAATATTTTTAAGGCACTTCCGGTTCCGGCGCCCGCATGTGAGGAGGAGATCTCCCAGCGCTCCCCAATCCCCTGCCAAAAGGCAGCAAAAAATACCGGCACCAGACCCCCCACATACCTGCAACAGGTGGAGGAGAGTGCCCGGACTCAGCACACCGCCTCATGGACAGATACGTCCTCCGGAACGGCGGTAAGGAGACACCACAGAACCGGGGGAAGGAGACACGCGCGTCTCTGAAAAAAAAATGGCGCCGACGTCGGCCTCAGCAGCGGCTGCAAAGCAGCCAATAAAGAAAGCGGGGCAAGGAGGAGAGAGAGGCGGAGGGGGAACGCTGCATGGAGCGAGAGAAATGACCGCAGGGGACCCCACCAGGACCCACAACACCCCCAAGACATACAATACCTCTGAGGTACAGAGCACCCCTGAAACATTCAGTACCCTGGAGGCGCGCCATACTCCTGAGACACACAGCCCCCCTGAGACACAGGTGCCTAATATTGACTATAAAAAACTGGCTGAAGAAGTGGCAGGACTAGAGTTGAGGGATACCAGCCGATACTTGAAAATATCGGATCGGAATGGATCGGCCGATCTTAAAAAAAAGTATCGGTATCGCCGATTCCGATACCGGGAACCAATGCAAGTCAATGGGGCCAAAATATCGGAATTAAAAAAAAAACCTTTCTTTCCTTGTAGGTTAATTCTACATGAAGAAAAACAACTAAGAATAATGTAGAATGTATTGTGGAGGTGGAGGAGACATTAAAGCCATAGAGGTTTAGCCCAATCAAATGGAATAGCAGGAATTAAACTTTTTTTTTAAAGACGTTAGGAGTTACAAAGATATTGACTATGTTAGCCTCATTTATATTTTGCCAGACATGTATGTCTTCTTCTTCTTTCTTCTTCTTTCTTATTCTTCTTCCTTTTTTTACCTTCTTCTTCTTCTTCTTATTCCTTTTTTTACATTCTTCTTCTTCGTCTTCTTCCTTTTTTTACATTCTTCTACTTCCTTTTTTTACATTCTTCTTCTTATTCCTTTTTTTCATTCTTCTTCTTCTTCCTTTTTTTAAATTCTTCTACTTCCTTTTTTTACATTCTTCTTCTTCTTCCTTTTCTTACATTCTTCATATTCTTCTTATTCAACAATTATTATTCTACATATTCAACTTCTTCATCTTCTTCCTATTCTTCTTCATCATATTCTTATTTGTGTCAGGCATTCCTGTAGTTGTTATCTAGAAAAGTTAGAAGTTTACACCTTCCGTTCTGCCTGTCACAAAAGATTTACAACAGGATTTGTCCGCGTTCAGTTTGGCCTGCAGCAGCAGGCCTTTTCCAGGGGCACCACGAGGAGGAACGGACTCACCCCCATACACTGCTTAGTCTTCTTCTGCTTATAAATAAGATAATATCATTTGCTCAGAGTATTAGTCTTATGCTTAATGTTCTTCTGCTTTGTTTTTTTATGCTTCTTTGTCTTCTCTCTCTTGTTGTTCTGCATCTTGGTGGTTGTCTTCCTGTTCTTTGTCCTCTTGAACCAGCTGACGGTACTGGCACCCGGAGGGGCAGCAGAAGGAACAAGAGCCAATGGCACTACCGAGGACCAGCTGACGGTGCTGGAACCCGGTTACTAAGCAGGAGGTACCTGTGCTACAAAGCACTACCAAGGACCAGCAGACGTTGCCGGAACTCGGATACCGAGATGGAGGCACCTAGGCCAAAGGCTCTGCCGAGAACCAGCTGACGGTGCTGGAACCCGGATGGGTAGCATAAGCTGCAAGAGCAAATGGAAATAGCGAGGACCAGCTGACAGTGCTGGCACCCGGAGGGGCAGCAGAAGGAATAAGAGCCAATGGCACAACCGAGGACCAGCTGACGGTGCTGGAACACGGTTACTAAGCAGGAGGTACCTGTGCTACAAAGCACTACCAAGGACCAGCAGACGTTGCCGGAACTCGGATACCGAGATGGAGGCACCTAGGCCAAAGGCTCTGCCGAGAACCAGCTGACGGTGCTGGAACCCGGATGGGTAGCATAAGCTGCAAGAGCAAATGGAAATAGCGAGGACCAGCTGACAGTGCTGGCACCCAGAGGGGCAGCAGAAGGAATAAGAGCCAATGGCACAACCGAGGACCAGCTGACGGTGCTGGAACACGGTTACTAAGCAGGAGGTACCTGTGCTACAAAGCACTACCAAGGACCAGCAGACGTTGCCGGAACTCGGATACCGAGATGGAGGCACCTAGGCCAAAGGCTCTGCCGAGAACCAGCTGACGGTGCTGGAACCCGCATGGGTAGCATAAGCTGCAAGAGCAAATGGAAATAGCGAGGACCAGCTGACAGTGCTGGCACCCGGAGGGGCAGCAGAAGGAATAAGAGCCAATGGCACAACCGAGGACCAGCTGATGGTGCTGGAACCCGGTTACTAAGCAGGAGGTACCTGTGCTACAAAGCACTACCAAGGACCAGCAGACGTTGCCGGAACTCGGATACCGAGATGGAGGCACCTAGGCCAAAGGCTCTGCCGAGAACCAGCTGACGGTTCTGGAACCCGGAGGGGTAGCATAAGCTGCAAGAGCAAATGGAAATAGCGAGGACCAGCTGACAGTGCTGGCACCCGGAGGGGCAGCAGAAGGAATAAGAGCCAATGGCACAACCGAGGACCAGCTGACGGTGCTGGAACCCGGTTACTAAGCAGGAGGTACCTGTGCTACAAAGCACTACCAAGGACCAGCAGACGTTGCCGGAACTCGGATACCGAGATGGAGGCACCTAGGCCAAAGGCTCTGCCGAGAACCAGCTGACGGTGCTGGAACCCGGAGGGGCAGCTGAAGTTACCCCTGAAAAGCAAAGTTGGCATGCCGCAAGCTGGCCGCAGTTACCGAATCACACAGTCCTACAGGGGGTGCTTGTCCTACTGGCACTACGGAACAAGCCTTTCTTACCAGAACCCGCAGTCCACATAGGAAGCACCTAAACTGCTGGCACCCTAGCCTCGGCTATCCCAACCGCAACACGACATGGCAACTTGGGGTGGCAAACTGACATTGACACTTCCCGGAAACAGCAGGCAGGGCTGGAACCAAGCTGGGCAGGAGGGAGTACCCGTGCCAAAGTCAGTTATGAGCAGCAACTGGCGATGTTGGAGCCCAGGGACAAGCACTTAGCAGGCTGAGGCCTGATGTGCTGTCAATTGGGAGGCAGCAGGACAGATTGCCATCAAAACAGCAGGGGAACAGCTGACGTTACTGAACCCCACAAACACAGGAGCTAGTGTTTTACTCTGTGAAGACGGCACTTCCGAGCAACAACTGGCTGTGTTGAAGCCCAGGGACAAGCACGGAGCAGGCTGAGGCTGCATTGAAGAAATTTTAAGATCGGTTGTAGATTTCTACTAATTTTAACCAAGCTCCACTTAGGCCTGTGGCTTCACTGATTTTCGTATTTCCCCTGTCCTCCAACCCCGCCAGTTACAGCTCTGAAGTGGCGTCTGCACAATCCACACTTGTTCCTGTGTTACAGGTGTTCAGTCCGGTCAGTTAATCCCCTGATGTGTGTCCGGCAATGTCGCCTGCTCTGTCCACATTCCCATAACTAGTTATGGGAATGTGGACAGAGCAGGCGACATTGCCGGACACACATCAGGGGATTAACTGACCGGACTGAACACCTGTAACACAGGAACAAGTGTGGATTGTGCAGACGCCACTTCGGAGCTGTAACTGGCAGGGTTGGAGGACAGGGGAAATACGAGAGACAGTGGAGCCACAGGCCTAATTGGAGCACGGTTAAAAATCAGTAGTAGTAGGACTGTGTAGGCAGCAGGAGACTTTGCCATGCACACAGCAGGGGATCAGCTAGCGTTACTGAACCCCACTGAGACACGGGAGCAAGTGTCTCGTTCCGTGTGGACGGCACTTCCGAGCTACAACTGGCTGTGTTGAAGCCCAGGAAATAGGAGGGTGTAGGCAGAGGCCTACTGTCTTTGGAATGCGGAGACAGCAGGAGAGACTGCCATCTCCACAGCAGAGGAACAGCTGGCAGTGCTGAACCCCACTAACACTTGAACGAATGTGTTTGGCTCTGTGGAGACGACACTTCTGAACACCAACTGACGCTGTTGGAGCCCAGGATCAGGCGTGGAGCAGGCTGGGGCCTACTGGATTTTGGCAGGTGTAGGCAGCAGGAGACTTGCCATCTCCACAGCAGGGGAACAGCTGGCAGTGCTGAACCCCACTAACACTTGAACGAATGTGTTTGGCTCTGTGGAGACGACACTTCTGAACACCAACTGACGCTGTTGGAGCCCAGGATTAGGCGAGGAGCAGGCTGGGGCCTGTTGCTTTTGGCAGGTGAAGGCAGCAGGAGACTTGCCATCTCCACAGCAGGGGAACAGCTGGCAGTGCTGAACCCCACTAACACTTGAACGAATGTGTTTGGCTCTGTGGAGACGACACTTCTGAACACCAACTGACGCTGTTGGAGCCCAGGATTAGGCGAGGAGCAGGCTGGGGCCTGTTGCTTTTGGCAGGTGAAGGCAGCAGGAGACTTGCCATCTCCACAGCAGGGGAACAGCTGGCAGTGCTGAACCCCACTAACGCTTGAACGAATGTGTTTGGCTCTGTGGAGACGACACTTCTGAACACCAACTGACGCTGTTGGAGCCCAGGATCAGGCGTGGAGCAGGCTGGGGCCTGTTGCTTTTGGCAGGTGAAGGCAGCAGGAGACTTGCCATCTCCACAGCAGGGGAACAGCTGGCAGTGCTGAACCCCACTAACACTTGAACGAATGTGTTTGGCTCTGTGGAGACGACACTTCTGAACACCAACTGACGCTGTTGGAGCCCAGGATTAGGCGAGGAGCAGGCTGGGGCCTGTTGCTTTTGGCAGGTGAAGGCAGCAGGAGACTTGCCATCTCCACAGCAGGGGAACAGCTGGATGTGCTGAACCCCACTAACACTTGAACGAATGTGTTTGGCTCTGTGGAGACGACACTTCTGAACACCAACTGACGCTGTTGGAGCCCAGGATCAGGCGTGGAGCAGTCTGGGGCCTACTAGATTTTGGCAGGTGTAGGCAGCAGGAGACTTGCCATCTCCACAGCAGGGGAACAGCTGGCAGTGCTGAACCCCACTAACACTTGAACGAATGTGTTTGGCTCTGTGGAGACGACACTTCTGAACACCAACTGACGCTGTTGGAGCCCAGGATCAGGCGTGGAGCAGGCTGGGGCCTACTGGATTTTGGCAGGTGTAGGCAGCAGGAGACTTGCCATCTCCACAGCAGGGGAACAGCTGGCAGTGCTGAACCCCACTAACACTTGAACGAATGTGTTTGGCTCTGTGGAGACGACACTTCTGAACACCAACTGACGCTGTTGGAGCCCAGGATCAGGCGTGGAGCAGGCTGGGGCCTACTGGATTTTGGCAGGTGTAGGCAGCAGGAGACTTGCCATCTCCACAGCAGGGGAACAGCTGACAGTGCTGAACCCCACTAACACTTGAACGAATGTGTTTGGCTCTGTGGAGACGACACTTCTGAACACCAACTGACGCTGTTGGAGCCCAGGATTAGGCGAGGAGCAGGCTGGGGCCTGTTGCTTTTGGCAGGTGAAGGCAGCAGGAGACTTGCCATCTCCACAGCAGGGGAACAGCTGGCAGTGCTGAACCCCACTAACACTTGAACGAATGTGTTTGGCTCTGTGGAGACGACACTTCTGAACACCAACTGACGCTGTTGGAGCCCAGGATTACGCATGCCGCATGCAGAGGCCAATGGGCAGCGGTTTTTATGGAGGTTGTTGACTACTACTGATTCTAACCATGCTCCACTTAGGCCTCTGGCTCCACTGTCTCTACTATTTACCCTGGCCTCCAACCCGCCAGCTACATCTCTGAAGTGGCGTCAGCACAATCTACACTTGTTCCTGTGTTACTGGTGCTCAGTCCCGTCAGTTGATCCCCTGATGTTTGTCCGGCAAGTTCGCCAGCTCTGTCCTCATTCCCACTACTGGTTATGGGAATGTGGACAGAGCAGGAGACCTTGCCGGACACACATCAGGGGATAAACTGATGGGACTGAGCCACAGGAACACAGGAACAAGTGTAGATTGTGCTGACGCCACTTCAGAGATGTAGATGGCGGGGTTGGAGGCCAGGGGAAATAGTAGAGACAGTGGAACCAGAGACCTAAGTTGGGCACGGTTAAAAATCAGTAGTGGTTTGAATGTTGATGGAGCTGGTGACTTTGCCGTCCACATAGCAGGGGATCAGCTGGCGTTACTGAACCCCACTAACACAGGAGCTAGTGTGTTTCTCTGTGCAGACGACACATCTGAGCGACAACTGGCTGTGTTGAAGCACAGGGATTATAGTTCAGGTGGTAGAAAAATGAACACACCAGCAGACCTGGATACAGTTGCCAACCACTAATTTAGTCTGTAAGAGGAATGGCAAAGTCTTTGGAGATCCAGGCCTTGTTCATTTTCAGAAAAGTCAGCCGGTCAACATTATCGGAAGATAGTCGCGTGCGACGGTCTGTTAGTACACCACCTGCGGCACTAAAGACGCGTTCCGATAATACACTGGCAGCAGGGCAAGCCAGCACCTCCAATGCATACTGGCTAAGCTCTGGCCATGTATCCAGCTTAGAGACCCAAAACTTGAAGGGGGAAGAGCCATCTGGGAGTACAGTGACAGGTCAAGACATGTAGTCTGACACCATCTGACGGAAGCGTTGCCTCCTGCTGACTCGAGGCGTCGCTGATGGTGTAGACAATTGTGGTGGACACACAAAACTTTGCCACATTTGGGCCATAGTGGTCTTGCCTTGTGCTGCGGCGCTGCCTCTGCTCCCTCTTTGTGCAGAGTTTCCTCCACTGCCTCGACGCACAGAGCTGCTTTGTAAAGCACTAGCAACAATGCTGTCGGGTGGAATGGAAAACATTATGGACTGCACCAGTGACTCTTCGTACTCCCGCAGTTTACGCTCCCGGTTCAAAGTTGGCATGAGCCTTTGTACGCTGTCCCGGTAGCGAGGATCTAGGAGGGTGTACACCCAATAATCAGCCGAGACGAGAATGTGGGCGATGCGGCGGTCGTTTCTCAGGCACTGCAGCATGAAATCAACCATGTGCTGCAAACTCCCAACTGCCAAAGAACCGCTGTCCCCTGTTTGAGGCGTGACCTCGGCCTGCTCTGCATCACCCCACCCTCGCTGTACATACTGAGTAGAGGTTTGTGTACCTCCCTCCTCTGGAGAGATGTCTTCCTCCTCCATCAACTCCTCCTCATCCTCCTCACAAAGTGTCCCCTGCCTAGGCCTTTGTGAGGAAACATGTAGCGCAGACTGTCCAGAAGCAGATGGCATTTGGGACTCCTCATCCTCCACCTCTTCCGAAACCTCATCCCTTAGTGCTTGCAGTGTTTGTTGAAGCAGGCAGATAAGGGGGACAGTCATGCTGACTAGTGCATCATCTGCACTCGCCATCCGCGTGGATTCATCGAAGCCACGCAAAACGAGGCAGATGTCCTTCATAGAGGCCCACTCAATGGTGCTGAAGTGTGAACGGCGCACAGTGCGACTTGTTTGCGCCTGATGCAGCTGGTACTCCATGACTGCTGCCTGCTGCTCACACAACCGCTCCAACATATGTAACGTTGAATTCCACCGGGTGGGTAGGTCACATATGATGCGATGTTCCGGAAGGCCAAATCGTCGCTGCAGAGCAGCGAGGCGCGATCTTGCCGTGCTGGAACGCCGCAAGTGAGCGCACTCTATGCGGACCTTGTGCAACAGTGCATCAAGATCCGGATAGTCCCTCAGAAAGCTCTGCACGACCAAGTTAAACACATGTGCCAGACATGGGATGTGTGTGAGGTTGCCTAGGCCAAGAGCTGCCACCAGATTTCGGCCATTGTCACACACTACCAAGCCCGGCTGGAGATTCGCTGGCCCACACCACACATCGCTCTCCTGCTTGATAGCATTCCAGAGCTCCTGTGCTGTGTGGCTTCGATTCCCCAAAGAAATTAATTTGAGTACAGCCTGTTGACGTTTGGCCACGGCTGTGCTCATATCGGTCGTAACAGGCTCCTGCTCTGCTGTTTCTGAGGAACTTGAGTAGGAGGAGGAGTCTATGTGTACAGACTGGAGTCCTGCAATCCGTGGCGTTGGAAGAACACGTATAGCGCCACTCTCCAGATCTGTACCCGGCTCCACAACATTGACCCAGTGGGCAGTGAGGGAAAGGTATCGTCCCTGTCCATGGTTACTGGTCCACGCATCGGTGGTCAGGTGGACCTTGCTACTAACGGCGTTTAGTAGCGCATGTTTTATTTTGCCCTCAACATGTTTCTGCAGGGCAGGGATGGCTCGCCTGCTGAAATAAAAGCGGCTGGGCACGTTGTATTGGGGGACTGCCAATGCCATTAAGTCCTGGAAGGTGTCAGTGTCCACCAGCCTGACTGACAGCATTTCAACTGCCAGAAGTTTGGCAATGCCAGCATTCAGAGACTGTGCTCGGGGATGGTTTGCCGAGTAAGGGCGCCTTTTATCCCATGCCTGTGCTACCGATGGCTGTGATGGATGGGAACGTGCTGCTATGGGTGGAATCTGACAGGGTCTCCGGACAACAGTGGCAGAGGTTCTTCCTTGGCGATCCTGTGAGGAAGCCGAACCAGCAGTGTGTGAGCTGGAGGAAGAGGCCCCAACACAAACTGAAGAGGTGGTAGGTGGTGCTGTACGTTGGCCTACGTCTTCAGGGTGTCTCTGCAACTCCAACTCGTGCTTGGTGCGCACATGTTTCCACATATTTGTGGTATTGAGGTTGCTGACATTTCTCCCTCTTTTGACTTTCTGATGACACAGCTTGCATTTGACAAAGCAAATGTCATCTGCAACTGTGTCAAAAAAGGACCACGCACTGCAAGTCTTGGGAGCGCCCGTTTTGCCTTTGGAATGAGGAATGCTCCTAACGGGTGCCAAAGTGGAGGGTACAGGCAACCAAGTCTTCCCCCTCCCTCTGCCTCCTGTTTTGGCCGGTAGGGGAATCTCTTCCTCCGAGCTGCTCCCACCACCTTCCTGTTCCTCACGCCATGATGGGTCAAGGACCTCATCATCTTCCCTCCCCTCTTCAAACAGCTGCTTCTCCGGGGTTGTCTCGCCAGCACCCCGTACGCACCAGAAAGTGGCAACTGAGTCTCGTCATCATCTGATGTGTACTGAGGTGTGCTGACCATAGGCACTGGCCCACTCGCCTCTTCAGATTCAGAGGGACAAAGAAGTTGCGCATCACTGCATACTCCCTCTTCTTCACATTCAGGAATGCTGCTTGGCTGGCCCCCTCTTTCCAAGCCAACAGATTCCGAGAACAGAAGTAGAGACTGTGATGGCTCCTGTCCATGTCTCTCTGACTGCCTGGGCACTTTGGCAGGTGGTGAAGAGACAGATGGTTGCTCTTCGGTGCTCTGGTCCTGAGAGGCTGTGGAAGTAATTGAAGTCGATGCGTTAGCTGCCATCCATCTGACAACGGCTTCAATTTGTTCCTCTCGCAGCAGTGGGGTACGTTGAGGTCCTACAAAGCTGCGCATAAAGGACTGTTGCCTGCTAAAACTGGGGGATGCTGATCCACTGGTGCCCGCAGCAGGCCCAGAATCCCCACGTCCTCTCCCTGCAGAATCCCCACGTCCTCTCCCTGCAGAATCCCCACGTCCTCTCCCTGCTGAAACTCCACGCCCACGCCCACGCGCCTTACTCCCTGCCTTCTTCATCTTGCCAGACTGCTTAAGATAGGCAGAAAAGTACAAAGGGGGGCCTTAGTGTGCTTATTCCTGAA
Organism: Dendrobates tinctorius; assembly: GCF_039654945.1. Taxonomy (NCBI): domain Eukaryota; kingdom Metazoa; phylum Chordata; class Amphibia; order Anura; family Dendrobatidae; genus Dendrobates; species Dendrobates tinctorius. The sequence continues at coordinate 40,669,461 of NW_027361797.1, forward strand.
CAGCTGGTTACAGGTACAAGAAACACTAATTTTATGAAGTGTGTGTGTGTGGACTACACTTTAATAGGAGCTGATGTGGCCTACACAAGTTCCAAATGTAGTGTTAGGTGAACTTTTTTTGTGGTTTCTTTGTTGGAAACAAACTCAAAGTATGTGAACAAAGAATTGAAACTGATAGTATCACCAACTTTTTGGAGCTATTACAATGCAGGCAGGTAACCTACAATGCAAAAGATGAGGCTCCAAAAAAATTGGGTAATACTAATCTGGCTGCGCCGGCAGGGCACAAGCCAGAAAAAAAGGCTCCTCTATCTACTCCTATATAGTGTTTGCAACCAACCAATGTTGATGGATACGGATGGAGGCACACTAATAGGAGAAGAAAAAATGAGCTGCACTCAAAGACAAATATGTGTGAGGCAGTGACGCACGTTGAGCGTCCTACAACCAGACGTAGCTGCAGGACACTCTACTCAGCGTGAGCTGCACTCACACACAGTCAGAGACCTCTCAGACAGCCGTGAACAGTGCAGCTAAGTGGGCACTGGCACTGACAGGCTGCAGAAAGGCTCCGCTGTGTACTCCTATATAGTGTTTGCAACCACCGTAGATGGAGACGGATGGATGCACACTAATAGAAGAAAAAATGAGCTGCACTCAAATAAAAATATGTGTGAGGCACTGACGCACGCTGAGCGTCCTACAACCAGACGTAGCTGCAGGACACACTACTCAGCGTGAGCTGCACTCACACACAGTCAGAGACCTCTCAGACAGCCGTGAACAGTGCAGCAAAGTGGACACTAGCACTGAAAGGCTGCAGAAAGGCTCCGCTGTCTACTACTAGTGTTTGCAACCAACGTATATGGATACGGATGGAAGCACACTAGATTGAAATTATGTAAAAAATGCAGCTCAAAAAATAAAAGATGTATGAGGCAGCAGTGATCACACTGGGCAGCCTACAACCTGACGTGGCTGCAGGACCCACTCCACAGCGTGAGCTGCACTCACACAGCCCTTGCAGACAGCTGTGAACACTGCTGCTAGGGCAAAGAAGGCTACAGTGGTGGTTTATGTAGCCTGGGTAAAGCACTAGATGTTTGGTGGAATCGCTATTTCTAACTGTCCCTCACAGTCTTCTACAGCAGCCTGTCCCTAACTGAATTCACAGCAGAGTGAACCAGAAATGGCGGCTGCGGTGGCTTTTATAGTGCATCATGACATCATTTCGGCAGCCAATCACAGCCATGCCAATAGTTAACATGCCTACATGCCTAACAGGATGTGCCCACACTTCGGAGGATTCCCATTGGCTTAATCAAAGCAGGCAGGCTCATAGCATGATGGGAACTTCCGATTCCGGTATCCGATATGACAAAAGTATCGGAAGTCAGTATCGGAATTCTGATACCGCTAATATCGGCCGATACCCGATACTTGCGGTATCGGAATGCTCAACACTAGGCAGGACACTTGCTGCCGGATATAGCACCCAGACTTAAAGAATATATTAGCTCTGCCCTACATGACATGCAGAAACAATTAAACGAAACAGCTGAACAAGTGACCGCAGCAGAGACACGTATCTCAACACTGGAGGACGATGTATATGATGACCATGCAACAATATCCAGACTGTCGAAGGAAAATCTGATCTTGAGGGACAGAATTGATGATCTGGAAAACAGATCCAGACTGAGCAACATAAGGATCATAGGAATCTCTGAAAAATTCCCCATAAAAGACCTAAGAGACTTATGCGAAAATATGATCCCTGAGGCATTGTGGGTCGAAAGAGGCAGGAGAATCGAGCGAGTGCACCGCATTGGTCCCCCTAAAACCCCGACCGAATCGGGCAACCAGACAAGACCCAGGCAGATCATCACAAAATATTTGGACTTTACAGATAAAAATGACATCATTCAGTCCTACAGGAGACTCAGACGTCCCCTTGAAATCAAGGGAGAAAAGGTGCTCTTGTTCGAGGATTTTTCTGCTGAGGTGACCAGACAACGCAGAGCTTTTAGCGTAATATGCTCAGAAATGCACAAAAAAAATATTCGGTTCCAATTGAGATACCCAGCAACCCTCTACATTAGACATCAAGACGGCTCTTCATACTCGTTTTTGAATCCCAAAGAGGCAGAGAAATACCTCAAAAATTTGAGAGGTGATCATACCGGGGAGCTGAGACCACAAAAAACTGCAAGCAATCCCAGGAACCAACATAATGACTGACCGATGCAAGCGGAGGACAGGAGACCGCGACTAACCTCTGAATTACTGAGAACTCTGGGACAGTCTAAAATTCCGGGGAAAATCAGAGAATCCACCCGGCAGAACCGCATCTGAAGACGAACCTAAACTGTTGTCACTACGGTCAGGGACTGCGATATAGGGGGGGAGGGGGAGGGGGAGGGAGAAGGAGGGGAAAGGGGGAAAGGAGAAATACAAAAAAAAAGAAAAACAAAAGAGTGGGGATGGTAGGGGAGAGTAATAAAGGGAGTGAGGAAAGGGAGGAGGGGAGCAAGGGAGAACAATGAGCGGGGAAGAAGTGAAGTCAAAAAGTGACAAAAGCCAAATTTGGCAAGGGCCCTGGAGTCATACTTCAGGTCCCTTATGGGTTAAGGGAAAGGGGAATGGGTTTACTTTTGTTGAAAATGTTTGTTGGAATTGTTATTATAATCTTGAATTCCTTGTTAAGATTCCTACACCAGGCGCTCTCCGGATGATAATATGGAGGAGAATCAGAACACAAAGAAAAAGAAAGGCAGAATACGCCCATGACAGTGTCCCACTACCCAATGTCAATGTGTCACCCGAGGTGAAACAGGAGGTAAACTACACCACACAACGTAACACAACCAGATTCCTCTACCCTAGAAGTACTCTGACACACAGATCACCTACACAAAATTCATGCGGATAGTCACTTGGAATGTAAAGGGTCTGCGGTCTCCACATAAGAGATTAATGATTCTTAGGCATCTCAAACGTATCAAACCAGATATAGCCCTATTACAAGAGACGCATTTAGAGATATCAGATTTCCAGAGGATGGAAAAACTATGGGTGGGTAAGACATACGGATCATCAGCAGTCAATAACAAAGCAGGTGTACTGATATTAATAGATAAAAATTTACAACACCAGATAGTGGATACCCAATCAGACAAGGCAGGGAGGCTACATTCAATCACCATAACTACATCCGGAGGTACATATAAGATATTAAACATTTATGCCCCTAATGAGAATAACAAAAAATACTATCAATATCTAGAACAGGAAATATTGAAAGACCCAACACAAAATCTAATAATTGGTGGCGATTTCAATTCAGTGGTGAATATCTTAGAAGACAGGAAAAACAAATCCCAAAAGATACTGGTGGCGAGAAGCCATGACAAAGTGATCCCCCTAATGCTAGAGAACACGGGGTTACATGACGCGTGGAGATATCTTCATCCACAGGATAGAGAGTACACATTCTATTCTAATGCCAAGGACTCATGGTCAAGATTAGATTACTTTTTCGTCTCCCCACCCGTTCTCAATAAACTTACTTCGGCCATAATACATGACCTGGTGATATCCGACCATGCACCAGTGGTTATGGACATGGCAGAAACGTTCCCTAAAGGAACAGATTATTTGTGGAGATTCCCTAGGTATTTATATGACAATGAAGACTTTGAACTTAGGTTGAAGGAGTGGTGGGTGGAGATAAAAGGGGATAACAAAGCACATGAGACTGACCCTTCCCTATTATGGGAAACAATTAAAGTAGTCATGAGGGGGAAAATAATCTCATATATACGTCGGCTATTAAGAAAAAAGCCCAGGAGAAGTACAACGTACTTACGAATAAGCTCAGAAACACTTACACTTTATTTCAAAGTCACCCTAATAAGTTAAATAGGGAAAATTGGATAATGGACCAAAGAGAGTATAATACTTGGATGGAAAAAAGGGAGCAATTATTTAAAACATCTCAAGAGGCCAAACTTCATAAGTTCGGAAATAAAGCAGGAAAATTGATGGCCTCCATGGTCAGAAATAGATTCTTTGCCCAAGGCCCATTACATTTAAAGGATCAAAATGGTGAATTACACAATAAACCAAAAGATATAGTTAACATATTGGGAAAATACTATAAAAACCTCTATACGGCCATGGCAGATCAAGAAATACCAAACAATACCTTACTCGACCGACCAGATATCCCCATGCTGACAGATGAACAAAAACAGCTCCTTAATGCACCCATCACAGAAGGGGAAATAAAATTAGCAATTAAAAATCTGGGAAACGGGAAGGCCCCGGGTCCGGATGGCTACTCGGGAAAATTTTTCAAGCTTCTACAAGATGAAGCAACCCCTATTATGTCAGAAATATTTGACGGGATAATGAAGGGGAAACCCATGACGAGGTCCAGCAACTTAGCATATATTAAGGTTTTACCAAAACCAGGAAAAGACCCCATGTCACCAAGTTCATACCGTCCCATATCCCTAATTAATGTAGACAATAAAATAATGTCCAAGATACTAGCCGACAGATTGGCAGATGTTTTGCCAAAACTAATATCTGACCCGCAGGCGGGATTTGTAAAGGGGAGATCTGCGACGATCAACATGAGGAAAGTCATGCTGGCATTGGACAGAGTAAATCTCAAACCCAATCTAAACGAGAAACCAACACTGCTAGCAATCGATGCGGAAAAAGCATTTGATAATGTCAGATGGGAGTGGCTCTATAAGGTGATGGCGAAAATGAATTTTGGAGGTCCCTTTTTGGCCTATATCAAAGAAATATATTCAAAACCTGAAGCCCAGATTTACATTCCTGGTTTCCTTTCTGATAGATTCCAGCTGTCCAAGGGTACAAGACAAGGGTGCCCACTGTCACCATTGCTGTTTAATATAGCGTTGGAACCTCTGGTGAGAGAGCTATCTGACCCGTTGCTGTTCCCTGGAATTCAGATCAACAAGGAGGCAGTGCGAGCTATCTTCTTTGCAGACGACATTCTGCTTTTCCTTGGTGATCCATTTGAACAAGTGGAGATGGCACTGAAAACAATACACACATATGGGACTTATTCGGGCTTTAAAATTAACAAAACAAAGTGCGAGCTACTTCCCTTGGGAAAGTGGGACACGAGAAACCAAGACAAATTAAACGAAGCGCAATTGGGGGTAAGCATTGCGAAATCTTACATCAAATATCTAGGCGTTAAAATAGGGGGGGAGCCATCTTCCATTTATAAACTAAATTACCCACCATTAATAACAAACATAGTGAAAGATCTAGAAAGATGGAGAGATATACCACTAACCTTGACAGGGAGAGTACAGCTAATTAAAATGATGAGCACCTCGAAACTAATGTACCACCTACAAACAATCCCACTACTTTTGAACCATAAAGACATACAAATTTTAAACACTGCGTTCGCCAAATTCGTCTGGAGAAACAAACAACCGCGCATAAGTCTCAAAAAGCTGATGACTCCAAAGTTAGAGGGGGCCTAAACCTACCTAGCGTTAGAAATTATAATTTAGCATGCCTTGCGAGGTACCTTCTGAACTGGATTCACGAGGAGAGCAAATACTCAGCCTATAAATTGGAGAAAGATTACGCTCAACCGTGGGATCTTAAATCCCTAATACACGCAAGAATAAAGATGTTACCACCCAAAATAAAAAACTCACTGATATTTAGAGACACCATAGCCACCTGGAAGACGGTGAGAAAAAAATATATTTTATCGTTTAGAATATCAAAATATCTTCCAATATGGAACAATCCAGAATTTCTGCCGGGAGTAGAAAATAAATTATATAAGGAATGGAGAGATAGGGGTATAAAAGACATCACACACCTGATACATCCCACAGAAAACAGATGGCTATGTAAAAAAGAAATAATTGAAAAATTTAATCTAAAAGAGTATCAAACTGTACAATTTGAACAAATTAAATACCATGTCATGGCCCAACTAGTTGACACGCAGACTGAGTCCACACGAAATGCGTTTGACATAATGGTTAATTCAGCAAAAAACTCAGCGACTATATCAAAGCTATATAGCGAAATGAGAGAGGTCCTCTTAGATAGCCACCCGGACACATTCTATAAGAAATGGGAAGTGCAACTAGAGGATAATGATTTGGGAGACAAAATAAGGAAAGGGTGGATGAAAGCCCGCCAGTTCCTTGGAAATGAAGGCTGGAGAGAAACTCAATATAAAATAATCCATAGGGCGATTTATGCCTTCCAGTTTCCAAGGGGATCTGCAGCATCAGAAAGAATCACCCACTGTCCCAAATGCAACACACCACATACTGATCTACTTCACGGTTTGCTGACTTGCAAACTAGTAACAGGCCTCTGGCGGGCGGTGAGAAAATTTATGGAAAAAATCTGGGACTGAAATCCCGGTGAACTTGGTTCTCTTCCATTACTGGGAGGAACAATCTAAAATACGATTGGGAAGCAGAAGCCCCCCACAGGTTGTACATATAATTATTATGCTCACAAAGAAATTACTATTAAAATATTGGCTGAAGCCAGAAATACCAACCATTAAAGAACTCACGGAACATCTAAAACATATAATGATTCTTGATAAATTGGAAGTAGAAAAAAGAAAGTCCAAAGATACAGCTAAATTTTTCACGAAATGGAAACAGTTTATTAGTGAACATTGCAGTGGGGAAGAAATAAAGCGTATAGTTGGTCCATTTGTAGACACAACGTGGTATCACACAGAAGCTTTGGGAGGAACATTGGGCTTGCTAAGTCTGAATTAAAAGACTTGAAGAAGTGATGACCGTCGGCCGGAGAGCGTCCTGGTTGATCCCAGATGGAGGGATATGTTTTAACTGTAGTTTGATAAAGTTTCAGGGTAAAGGGAGGAGATTTGTATGAAAAAGTTATATGGGGAGAGGGAGAGGGAGAGGGGGGGGAGGGGATAGGGAGATATTATTATTTCAAACTGAAGCCTAAAGAGATGGGGAGTTAACACTAGTAATGTCTGATAAACCTGCGATGTAATAATTTATATAGCTCTGTGTCTCTTTTGAATTGTACAACTCTGATATTGCTTTGTGAAAAACTAATAAAAAGAGTTTAAAAAAAAAAAAAAAATATTTTTAAGTCTTCATCTAACTGGACTTTTTTGGTCTGTTCATAATTTTGAGTAGGTTATTAAAAAAAAAAGTTATTACAAGGAGCCTTATCTCTCTCATTGTCTCTGTGCAGTTTCGCCTACTTCCACTAGAGGGAGACAGCACTCTGGTACAGAGGATGAAGGTGATGCTGTCATATTATGTGACTGCACAAAGCTGCTCCTGATCTTTCCTGCTCCCTACACAGAGGTGTCATGGCCTCCTCCAGCTTCACGCCTGTGATCCACTGCCTTCTTTTCCACACTGATGCCACATTTGGATGTAAGTAACCCATTGATACCCTGGGGATGCATTGCTGGCTGTCGGGTATATTGTACGGGCTGTCACTGATGTATCTGGGAATGGTTATGTCGTGCAATTGTATTTATGTGGACAAAATCTAAGTAACGTAAGATCGGGTAATTACAAATATTCTGCCCCCGAGGACCGGGGATGTGCGGCAGATCTCATGGGCATTTTGCTGCATATTTTGGCCTAATGTGGGAATATCTCGGCTGTCATTGATATATTGCAGTATCATCTTCCTGTTGCAATTTTTAGGGAATTTTTGTTTATTAAAGGGAACCTGCCAGGTCCCCAGACCGCCCCCGTAGGCTGCACCGCTTTAGTCCTGCATTATAATGATGTGATTCTTGCATTATATAAATTCACCTCTTTGTGTATATAGCATGCAGACAATCTGTGGAAGAGTCTGGGGGGTGTTTACTCCCCCAAATTAACCCTCCCCTCAGTAGGTTCAGCCACACCCCAGTGGGTCTGATTGAGGTTCCTTACTCCGCCTGTGTTCTCTCCTCAGCCCGTGTATTAGTATGATGTTTGTATACATAGAAGGTAACACTAGTGGACAATTAGTGGCATTAGCACCCAACACGTTTAACGACACCGTTGAGTTTGGGTTGAGAGACCCGCGACCTGTCCATACATCACCGTCCGTACTGTTTTATGCTGCATTGAGACTGATGTATAATTATGAACCTATATTGAGAGACAAATATGAGAGACAAATATATTGGAAGAATAAGATATGCAAGGAAAAAGTTTCACTTCCATATAACTCATAGGGAAATTGTCAGCAGGTTTTTGCTATGTATTCCGAGAGCAGAAAAATGTAGGGGCTGAGAGCCTGATTCCAGCAATGTATCACTTACTAGGCTACTTGCTGCAGTTTTGATAAAATCCTAGGTTCTAACGGGCTTGCGGAATGCACCAAATAATAAAGATGGAATAAGGTGCGTCCGCAGCCCGGGGTCCACCGTGCAGAGATGGTAAACTGCTGTTTGGTAATGGCGGAGAACTAATTGAACACCAGGGGAATATCTGCTGACCCGGTGTACACAGGAGCGAACTCTGTTACCTCACAGAGCCGCTGAAACAAGTGCCGAAGCCTGTTAATACTCACAGGCCTCGGCTGGGTGAGCACTAACTAACGGTCACAGAACTCTGCCCCAGAGACTCAGGGCTAGAGTCCCTCTAGACCATTAGTGCTCGGCGCCGCAGCTGCAGTGCCAGCAAGAGAACAGATAAATATAAATTGCACCAATTGCGCGCTGCACCGCTTCGGCGGACGCCACTAACCACCCAGAGCAGGGAGGAAAGCTCTTAACTAGCGCACGGCGCCACTGTAAGGAACGCTGCTGCTCGTGCGGTGCAGAGGTGCCTTGTGCTGGATGGCACTATATGGCGCTAACGCTCGTGTTGAGAGTGGGATGCTCTGTGGCACATAGACTATGCCACTACTGGCGCGGACTCTGACTCTGCAACCCCTATACCATACACAACCAAAGGGAGGGGATCATAATGAGTCAGTCACTAGTCTCATGCATCCATCTTCACACACACAACTACCCATAAGGGTCTATACTAGCGCATGGCTGCTTGGACTCTTTTATAGCGGCGTCCTTCCAGGACCTTTCCAGTGGACCAATCACAGCAGGAACGGGACCTGCGCATGTGACCTCCGACCTCCAATGAGAGGTCGTCCCACGGGCATGCTTAGTAGGCAAAATACAGGACTTAGACCCTGGAGCATCTGCTTGCTGCTGACTCAAGCATGGTGTTACAACAGAGCCTGAAGGGGCAACCAGACGCCTAGCATTAACCTGGGCAAGACGCTGGGACCGACATCTCTGCTGAGCAGGAATCTCTGCGGCCGCAAAGGAATGGGAGACCACAGAGGACATGGCTTGACATGCCCCCTGTGCAGTGGGGGAAACTCAGTGCCTAACATTACCCAACCCACTAGGGCCCCCTCTCCCTGAGCCTCGCTGTTCTCAAAGGCCGCAACAAGTAGCGGAGCGTGGATGTTCTCCACAGGCTCCCAGGTGCAATCCTCTGGGCCATGACCCTTCCAATCCACCAGATAATACTTTTTCCCACGTATCATCCGGCACCCCACGATGGCATTCACCTCGAACTCATCCGAGGACAAGCCCGATGTCCTGGCAGATGACTCGGAGACCTGTGGACGGGCTTAAGGAGGGAGACGTGGAAGGTATCGAAGTTACCCAGGTGTGGAGGAAGGGCCAGCCGGTAGACCACAGGGCTAACCTGTTCGAGGACCTTGAAAGGACCTATATAGCGAGGAGCGAACTTAGTGGACTCGACCCGCAGCCTGATGTTACAAGTGGAGAGCCGCACTAAGTCGCCAGGGGTGAAGGTCGGAGCAGGGCGCCGGTGTGCGTCTGCGGAGACCCTCATTCTCCCCTTGGAGGCCCGGATGGCATCCTGGGTGCGGTCCCAAATATCATGTGCCTCCACCACCCAGTCTGCCACCCTAGAGTCGGTGGAGGACACAGGCATGGGCACATGGATGCACAGATGCTGGCCATAATTAAGGAGGAATGTGGTCTGACCGGTGGAGTGGGCCACAGCGTTGTTCAAAGCGAACTCCGCCCACGGCAGCAAGGATGCCCAGTCATCCTGCCTGGCCGAGACAAAATGTCGTAGGTATGTGACGAGGGTCTGGTTGGCCCTCTCTACCAACCCGTTTGTCTCGGGATGATAGGCCGAGGAGAGATTCAGCTCAATACTGAGCAAACGACAGAGCTCTCTCCAAAACCGAGATGCAAACTGGGGACCCCAATCACTGACAACCTTGTTGGGCATACCGTGTAGGCGGAAGACGTGTTTGATGAACAGCGCTGACAGGCCCCGTGCTGAAGGTAGCCAGGTGCACTATTTTAGAGAAATGGTCGGTGACGACCCAGATGACAGTGCTGCCACTGGACTTGGGTAGGCCCACCACGAAGTCCATGCTGACCATTTCCCAGCAGGCCGTTGCCGAGGAGACCTATTCTTGGTGCAAGAGATGCACGCGCGAATGTAGTCTCCGACATTACAGGCCATATGCGGCCACCAGTACGTCCTCGCCTGGAGCTCAGATGTCCGCTTTGTCCAAAAGTGTCCACCCACCCTGGACGCGTGAGCCCAAGAGAGAACCTCTGGTCATAGACGGGCAGGAACAAAAGTCTTGCCCGGAGGTACTGACTCGAGAGTGACCGGAGCCACGGTCCTCAGGCTCTCGGATGGGACAACTAGCCGAGGCTCTGTCTCCTCCGATGACACAACGGAGTGAGAGAGAGCATCGGCCCACACGTTCTTCTCCCCCGAGAGAAAATGGAGGGTAAAGTGAAATCGGGAGAAGAACATGGACCATCTGGCCTGGCGAGAGTTTAGCCGCTGGGCTGTCTGCAAGTACACCAGGTTTTTGTGGTCGGTATATAACTGAAAGGGGAACCGGGCCCCCTCCAGGAGATGTCTCCACTCCGAGAAAGCCAACTTCATTGCCAGCAACTCCCTGTCCCTGATGGAATAGTTCCTCTCCGCCGCCGAAAAGGTCTTGGAGAAAAAGAAGCTGGGTTGCTTCCGACCTTGAGCGTCCTTCTGGAAGAGGACCGCTCCAGCACCGACGGAAGAGGCATCCACCTCCAAGATAAAGGGTTTGTCCACATCGGGACGATGTAGAATGGGAGCGCTGGCAAAAAGAGTTTTGATGGAAGAGAAGGCCTTGGAGACCTGTTCCGACCACACCTTGGGATTGGCTCCCTTCTTGGTGAGGGCGACCAAGGGAGCCACCAAGGAGAAGTAGGGAATGAACTGGCGATAGTAATTTACGAACCCCAAAAAGCGCTACACCGCTTTAAGGGAATGGGGATCTTACCGCCTGCAGTTTGGCAGGATCCATTGCCAAACCCTGGGCCGAGATGATATAGCCCAGGAAAGGCAAGGACTCCTGCTCAAACAGGCACTTCTCCAACTTGGCGTAGAGGGAGTTAGCTCGTAAGCGTGCGAAGACTTTGCCAACCTCTCTCCAGTGGAAGTCCATATCTGGAGAGAAGATGAGAATGTCATCCAGATAGAAACCACCGAGGTGGAGAACATATCATGAAAGATATCGTTGACAAAGTCCTGGAAGACGGTCGGAGCATTACAAAGGCCAAAGGGCATGACCTGATACTCATAATGGCCATCCCTGGTGTTAAATGCCATCTTCCATTCGTCCCCCTCACAGATGCCATATCAGGTTATAAGCCCCCCGCAGATCTAACTTGGTGAAAACTCTCGTTCCCCTTAATCTATCAAACAGTTCCAATATCAGGGGCAGAGGATACTTACTCTTAACTGTGATAGCGTTAAGACCCCTGTAATCGATGCAGGGACGTAGTTCTCCATTCTTCTTTTGTACAAAGAAGAATCCCGCCCCTGCAGGTGACACCGACTTCCTAATGAATCCTCTTGCCAGATTGTCCCTGATATACTGAGACATGGCCTCTGTCTCCGGGAGAGATAGGGGATAGACTCGACCCCGGGGAGGCTGAGCACCAGGCAAGAGGTCAATAGGACAGTCATAGGGGCAATGAGGCGGAAGCGTCTCCACCGCCTTCTTGGAGAACACGTCTGCAAACTGGTGATAGTGCTTGGGGAGAGATGAAAGATCTGAGGGAACCTCGGTGGAAGCAACCTGAACGCACTCCCTCAGACATCTACCCTCACAGGACTTACTCCATCCGAGAATTCTCCCTGAGGACCACTCTATATGGGGAGAGTGGCAACGCAATCAGGAGACCCCAAGGAGGACCTGGTCAATACCCTCGGGCATAATAACGAGAGATAACGTCTCCCGATGGGAAGGAGACAGCGAGAGCCTCAGTGGAGCAGTCCGGTGGGTAATTTGTGAGGGCAGTGTCGCATCGTTCATCACTCTGATAGTAACTGGCTGAGGTAGCAAAACCAAGGGGATTGCGTGCTGTTGGGCGAAGGCTGACGACATAAAATAACCCTCCGCCCCGGGGTCCACGCAAACCTCCACCACCAGAATGTAAGAGCCGAACTCAAGCTTCCCCTTAAAGGACAGCTTGGAGGAAAATGTCGCAGTATCTAGTAAGCCTCCTCCCACAGCCACTAGACACGAGTGTTTCCCTGCCGCTTGTGGACACTTGTTAGCAAGGTGACCAGGCTGCCGGTAACGGTGGCAGACCACGGGTGCTCGAGTGGACCGAGATTTGGACCCTGCGTGAGACACCTCCATGGCCTTTTGGGACTCGGACACCTGATCGGAAGGTTCCAGAGGTCTATGAAAAGTGGGTGCCAACCCAAACCTCTGGCCAGACTGTAACCGCTCCAACCCTCGTTCAGTAAAATGAAGGTCTATATGGGTGGAGATGGTAATGAGTTCCTCCAATGTGGCGGGAAACTCCCTGGTGGCTAGGGCGTCCTTTACATGGTCAGCCAGCCCCCTCCAGAACACTGGAAGGAAGACCTTGTCTGGCCACTCCAGTTCTGAGGCCAGTGTCCGTAACTGGATGGCATAATGTCTGACCAAGGATGAACCCTATGTCAATGGCAGCAGCTGGAGCGCGGAGTCATGGGTGACCCATGGTCCCAAAAAGACCTGCTTCAGAGTGCCCAGGAAGTGCAAGGCACTCTGAACCACGTGATCTCCGCATTCCCACAGCGGTGTGGCCCACTCCAATGCCCTGTCCGACAGGAGGGAAATAACAAATCCCACCTTAGCCCGCTCGGAGGGGAATCGTGTAGCCAGCAGCTCTAGCTGTATAGTCCACTGCCTCACGAAACCCCTACAAGACGCACCATTGTCCGAGAACTTCTCGGGCAGTGGAAGGCGAGACAAAGTCGGAGCAGCGATGGCAGTGGACACACGGGAGACAGCCTCCGTGGCTGCCTGAACAGCGACCGCGGTAAGATCCACAGCTGAGGTTGACCCTGGGCGTCCAATCAAAATGATGGAGTAAAATAAAAGGGAAATAAGGAAAATAGTTTGTGACGCCACCTGTGGTATTCGTCAAATAAGGTGTTAGCCAGCGCTGCTTCAGATTCCTCTGGGGCTGTTGGTGATGCAGCAGAGTTGTTACAGCTCTCCAGAGGTAGAGCTAGGACCCAGGGCAACTGTATGTGTAAGAGATGAGGTGATGATCGTCGTTGTAGTGCAGGGTAGATGGTATAGCAAACAAATCTGAGGACGCAGCAGGGTTGTAGTTTCCTTTACGTTTACTGGACATATAGAGGTGCAGACCAGACCAGAGCACTGGTTACAGATGACAATGGAGGTCCAGGCAGCCCGAAGCAACTCAGGATCCACTCAGCCAGGTGGGTTGGAGGCCTCCTTACTGTACTGCTCTATTTGAGGTCCTTGCTGCCTAAAGCTTGGCTTAGTCCTCTGTTCCTCTCACTGTCTGTCGGAAAATGTTACCCGCATGGCAGGCAGCTTGAGCCTTTCACAGGTGTCGCTCCACGTGGCGTTTCCGGGCTCTAACCTGCTGCTGTGCCTTCAAGTATGTGATGGGGCCCGAAGACCTGCAATCTTCAGCCCTCTGGATTTAGCTGCTGAGACCATAGTGCTCTGCAGCCAAGGACTCCGGTGTCCAGTTCTAGCGCTGAGCTCTGGGATGAGCGTGGTCACAGCTCCTCTTTCCAAGCTTTCCTATACTTCTTTTCCTCTCTGACTCAGAATGCACTCCAGTCTGGGGACAAGCTCCTCATTCATCCAGTCTCCAGCACTGACTGATTGAAACTAACTAACTTCCTACTCCTGACCAGAGAGAACAGCCCCCCTAAAGTCGGGTTCAGAGCTCCCCCTGCTGGCCCGGAGCAGGAACTGTGTTGCATGCTGTGTATACATGGCCAAGGGATTCCTCCTTGCTTCAGGCCTGACATCACCCCCTGTGAGAGAGGCAATGCCATTGTGGCAACTGGACTCCTGGGGTGCCACATTCCCCCCTAGCGAAATTCAGTACTCCCAGACTGGGGAAACAAAAAAAATTAACAAATGAACAATTATAACTATTACAAGATTTCAACAATTAAAAATTACAAAAACCATAGCTCAAAAATAGTCCTTGTGACGGTTATACCATGCGTCATTGTCCATGGTCCACTTCTGAGCAGGTTGGTAACTATATACAAATAAGGTCTGGGCCACACATAGTCCTGTGGCCCAATTGTCCATCAAAACAAGTAAAATAAGATGGCTCAACAGTTCTTACAGAGTCTCTGTAGCTCATATGCTTGAAAGTTACATATTTACATTACATTACATACTGACATCTTTTCTTGCGCAATTTACTTACATGCGGAACCTTATGGGGGGGTTTTATTTGGGTACTACGGATAGACTTTCATAGCACTGCTACTGCTGGTGACCTAACTGGATTCACTGTGCTCGCTACCACTGGTGTAGTGCGTTCTTTTTCAACTGTGCTACGAGTAACTCTACATAGTACAGGTATACCTGATTTTCTATGACTACTGATGCTCACCGTGGGCATGACAGATTCGCCGCGGGAAGGGGTTATGTTTTCTTGCTCCTCTGCTGGTGTGGAATCTGCTTCTTGAGGCTGCTGGTCTTGAGTGGTATCTCCTTCTGGCACTACTGGCTAGGGAAAGATCAAGATGGGTACAACTATGGCCTGGTTCAGTCTTGTCCAATCTGGAGGGAACACTCCGAGTACTGCGCTGATCTTTTTCTCTACCTCTTCCATACGTTGAGGAATATGTGGGTAACATACATAGTAACATAGTTTTGAAGGCTGAAGGAAGACCTTATGTCCATCTAGTTCAGCCTATTTTTAGTGCAGCTGTTCTGCATTGTTGATCCTGGGGAAGGCAAAAAACCCACAGAGTAGAAGCCAATTTTCTCCATAGGGAAAAAAATTCCATTCCCTTAGCTGGGTCAACCATCTACCTATAATATTATGTTATTCGTAACCTTCTATACTGTTACTCACAAGAAAAGCATCCATTCCTTTCTTAAATTCATTCAGTGAGTTGGTCATCACCACTTCCTCAGGAAGAGAATTCCAGAGCCTCAACTCCGTCCTTTAGTTGGTCAGGGTACGGCTTTAGATGATCTCTTGACACTGCTGCTGAGGTTTCTCCTCCATCCTTACTAGTGAGGCACAACTTGGTGATATCAAAGTCTGAAGGTAAAATGGTGTATGGCTCAGCCTCCCAATGGTCATCTAGTTTGTGCACTCGTCTCTTCCTTTTGAGTACCTGTTCTCCAGGTGACAAGGGAACTGCAGGGGCATGCTGATTGTAGTTTCTTTCCTGCTTCTGTCTTGCCTGGGACAAACTTTTCTCTACACATTCTTGCACTTTGCGGTTTTGTTGCAACTGCTCTGTATCCCAGTCTGCATCTGGTGATGTCACCTCAGGTGTTAAAACTCCCATGTCCAAATAAATGGGTAACTTGCCAGGTCTTGCCCTGAATCAGGTAGGCTGGTATGCAGTTGGTGGAGTTTACTGGAATATGGTAGTATAAATCTACCAGATCTGGCAACTTCTCTGGCCACTGGTTTCGCTCTTCCAGAGGCAAGTGTTATGAGCTCATTTTCTGCTCCACCAGCTGGGAGTTCTCCTTCCGTTCTCCCTCTGGTGGTGACAGGAGGTAGCAAGGTTAATTTAATTGGTAATGGTCTGCCACCTGACGAGGAGGATAATGATTGGATCTCTGGAGTATCAGACAGGATATAAGACAGCCGACGCCGTATCCTGTTGCTGGTGATTCAGTCTGCTTCTCAGGTCTTGGACTTCAGCTCAGCTCCAGTCTTCTCAAGTCAAGTTTGTTTTTGCTAATGTTCACACTTGCTCTTGTTGGTCAGCTCAGTTTTTGTGTGGTCAGCCAGCCCGGCTGGGCTGTGCTGAATTTCCACTCTTATTTATCTGTTGCCAATTTGCCTTTTTGTCCTTTATTGGCCTCTTTTTTCTCTGACACCTGAAAATCCTATTCTGACTAATGTGGATGCATTTTTTCAAGCCTTGGGGTTGTTGTATGATGAACCTAATGCCGTTGATCAAGCTGAGAGAACCCTGTTGGCATTAAACCAGGGTCAGGATCCTGCAGAGTTATACTGTCAAAAATTCCGAAAGTGGGCGGTCCTTACTACATGGAATTATAGTGCACTGGCAGCTCTCTTTCGGAAAGGTTTGTCAGAGACCGTAAAAGATTATATGGTGGGATTTGTGTTCCCTCTGGTCTGGAAGGCTCTATGTCATTAGCCATTCAAGTTGATCGGCGTTTACATGAGCGTAAAACTACACGGGAGGTGCTGCCACCTTCTGAACAAATGTCTGAACCTATGCAATGTGATGGGGTGTTGTCTGGGGCGCAACGTCAGGAGTTTAGAAGGCGTAATAAGCTGTGTTTTTTCTGTGGAGACGCCTCTCATACTATTTCTGTCTGCCCTAAATGAGAGAAACGTTTTGCACACACATTTGCTGTGTGCAGTATACAACCTAAGTTCCTTTTGGCAATTACTTTGATCTGCTCCTTGTCCACGTTTTCCACTAAGGCTTTTGTGGATTCAGGAGCAGCTCTGAATCTGATGGATTTGGAGTTTGCTAAACATTGTGGTTTGTCCATGACGCCTCTGCAGACGCCTATTCCTTTCAGGGGTATTGATGCCACTCCTTTGGCAGAGAATAAACCTCAGTTTTGGACCCAGGTGATTTTTGGTGCTGCATAATTTGCATGATACTATTGTTCTGGGTTTCCCCTGGTTGCAAACTCATAACCCAGTTTTGAATTGGAAATCTGTGTCTGTGGTGAGTTGGGGTTGTCAGTGTGTTCTTAGGGACGATCCTGTTTTCTCCACCTCTCCTCAGTCTCATGATATTCCTAATTATCTGGCTGATTTCTCTGATGTATTTAGTGTGAGTAAGTCTGCGTCTTTGCCTCCTCATAGGAGTTATGACTGTGCAATTGAGTTGATGCCTGGGTGTAAATTTCCCAAGGGTCGGCTTTTCAACTTATCTGTACCTGAACATGATGCTATGCGATCCTATATTAAGGAGTCGTTGGAGAAGGGTCATATTAGACCATCCTCGTCACCTTTAGGCGCTGGTTTTTTTTTGTGGCCAAGAAAGATGGTTCATTAAGACCGTGTATTGATTATCGTTCCCTTAAAAAGATGACGGTTAAATATCAGTACCCGTTACCTCTGATGTCTGATTTATTCTCCAGAGTTAAGAGTGCCTGCTGGTTTACTAAGCTTGACCTCAGGGGGGCATATAATCTTATTCGCATCAAGCACGGGGATGAATGGAAGATGGCGTTTAATATTGCGGAGGGACATTTTGAGTACCTGGTGATGCCTTTTGGGCTCTCTAATGCCCCTTCTGTCTTCCAGTCCTTTATGAATGATATTTTTCGAGACTTTGTAGATAAGTTTTTGATCATCTATCTGGATGATATTTTGATCTTTTCTAGTGATTGGGATTCCCATGTGGAACATGTCCGGACTGTGTTCCGGATTTTGAGGAAGAATTCCCTGTTTGTTAAGGGATCGAAATGCCTCTTTGGTGTACAGAGGATTTCATTTTTGGGATTTACCTTGTCTCCATCGACTATTGAAATGGACCCGGCCAAGGTACAGGCCATTTATGATTGGGTTCAGCCTACTTCTTTGAAGGCTCTCCAGAAGTTTTTGGGTTTTGCTAATTTCTATCGTAAATTTATAGGTAATTTTTCTAGTATTATCAAACCACTGACTGATCTGACCAAGAAGGGAGCTGATGTGCTGAATTGGTCTCCTGAGGCTGTCTCAGCATTTCAGGAGCTTAAGCGGAGATTTACTTCAGCTCCAGTTCTACGGCAATCTGATGTCTCACTTCCATTTCAAGTGGAGGTAGACGCTTCTGAGATTGGTGCAGGAGCTGTTTTGTCCCAAAAAGATCCTGTGACTTCTAAGATGAATCCCTGTGCCTTCTTTTCTCGAAAGTTCTCCCCATCTGAATGCAACTATGACGTGGGGAATCAGGAATTGTTGGCCATGAAATGGGCATTTGAGGAGTGGAGACATTGGTTGGAGGGAGCTAGACATCAATTTGTGGTCCTCACCGATCACAAGAATCTGATTTATCTGGAGTCGGCTAAACGCTTGAATCCTAGACAGGCTAGATGGGCCTTGTTTTTCACGCGTTTTAATTTTGTGGTCTCTTTTCTTCCGGGCACTAAGAATGTTGAGGCAGACGCCCTTTCTAGGAGTTTCTTTGCTGATTCTCTTAATGTGACTGAGCCTACTACTATCCTAGGTGAGGGGGTAGTTCTTTCTGCCATTTCGTCTGATTTGAGACACGCCCTGGAGGAATTTCAGGATAAACCTGAGCGTTGCCCTATGGGAAGATTGTATGTTCCTGACCAGTGGAGAAAGAGAGTGATGTCTGAAGTCCATTGCTCCGCATTGGCTGGTCATCCAGGTATTTTTGGTACCAGAGATTTGGTGAGTCGGTCGTTTTGGTGGCTTGCCTTATCTCGTGATGTCAGGAATTTTGTACAGTCCTGTGGGACTTGTTCTCGGTCTAAACCCTGTTCTCGTTCTAGTGGGTTGCTGATGCCCCTCCCGGTGCACAAGAGGCCATGGACCCATATCTCAATGGATTTTATTTCTGATCTTCCTGTCTCTCAGAGAATGACTGTTATCTGGGTGATTTGTGATAGATTTTCGAAGATGGTCCATCTTGTACCACTCCCAAAGTTGCCATCTTCCGCTGAGTTGGTACCCTTGTTTTTACAACAGGTTGTTCGGTTACACGGGATTCCTGAGAACATTGTGTCCGATAGAGGGGTCCAGTTTGTTTCCAGATTTTGGAAAGCTTTTGTTCCAATCTGGGAATTCAGTTATCCTTCTCCTCCACGTTTCATCCCCAGACCAATGGGCAGACTGAGAGAACAAACCAGACCCTGGAGTCTTATTTAAGATGTTTTATATCTGCTGATCAAGATGATTGGGTCTCATTTTTGCCCTTGGCCGAATTTGCGCTGAACAATAGAGCTTGTTCTGCCACTTTGATGTCACCCTTTTTCTGTAATTTTGGGTTTCATCCTCGATTCTCTTCAGGACAAGTGGACTCTTCGTCCTGCCCAGGTGTGGACACTGTAGTTGTGAGAATGCAGCAGATATGGGACCAAGTGGTGGATAAGTTGTCACTCTCTCAGGAAAAGGCCCAGCGTTTCTCCTACCGGCATTGGACCATTGGTCCCCGGTTTAAAGTGGGTGATATGATTTGGTTGTCATCTAAGAATATTTCTATGAAAGTTGCATCTCCAAAATTTAAGCCAAGATTTATTGGACCTTATAAGATTTTGGAGATTCTTAATCCTGTTTCTTTTCGATTGGCTCTTCCAGTTACGTTCAAAATCCATAACGTATTTCACAAATCACTGTTGAAGAGGTTTGTTGAGCCAGTAGTTCCTGTGGCGGCACCTCCTGACCCTGTTTTGGTTAAAGGCAATGTGGAATATGAGGTAGAGAAAATATTGGATTCTCGTTTGGTCAGATGTAGACTCCAGTATTTGGTCAAATGGAAGGGTTATGGCCAGGAGGATAATTCTTGGGTCTCTGCCTCGGATATTCATGCCAATAAATTGGTTCGTGCTTTTCACCGGGCCCATCCTGATCGGCCTGGTGGCGTGGATGAGGGTTCGGTGACCCCTCCTCAAGGGGGGGTACTGTTATGAGCTCATTTTCTGCTCCACCAGTTGGGAGTTCTCCTTCCGTTCTCCCTCTGGTGGTGATAGGAGGTAGTGAGGTTAGTTTGATTGGTAATGGTCTGCCACCTGACGAGGAGAATAAAGATTGGATCTCTGGAGTATCAGACTGGATATAAGACAGCCGACGCCGTATCCTGTTGCTGGTGATTCAGTCTGCTTCTCAGGTCTTGGACTTCAGCTCTGCTCCAGTCTTCTCAAGTTAAGTTTGTTTTTGCTAATGTTCACACTTGCTCTTGTTGGTCAGCTCAGTTTTTGTGTGGTCAGCCAGCCCGGCTGGGCTGTGCTGAATTTCCACTCTTATTTATCTGTTGCCAATTTGCCTTTTTGTCCTTTATTGGCCTCTTTTTTGCTCTGTCTCAGAATATTTCAGAGTGCTGATATAGTGGGAGAAGTCTAGTGACTTCAGGGTTAATTTTGTTATCAGAAGTGTTGGACATAATTTTGGGTAGGGTTTTTTGGCAGATTGCAGACAGTATCTTTCCTTTCCTGTCCTTTCAAGTTAGTTTGGCCCCATCGTTTGCTCAGCCTATTTTTCTGCCTTTGTTTGTGTTTTCATCTTGCTTCACCGTCAATACATGTGGGGGGCTGTCTTTCCTTTGGGGTCTGCTCTGGGGGAGTTAGTTTTCCTCTTTTCTTACTTTAGGCTTATTTAGCTCTCCAGTTGTGACGAGGCGTCCAGGACCATCGTAGGTACGCTCCACGACTGCTTCTTGTTGTGTGTTGAGATCAGGGATCTGCAATCTGCATAGTTACCATCCTCTCTGGTTTTCTGAGACTTAGCGTGTGTTGCTTTTTTTCTCCTCAGTGACCCATTCATAACAGGCAAGGTCTTCAATAGTTCAGTTACCACCTGGTTCATCTTCTCACACATGTCATTTGTCTCTGGAATGTACGGTGTTGTCCTGATCTTCTTGCAGCCATACAGGTTACAGAACTCCTGGAACACTTCTGCCTCAAAGGCTGGGCCTTGATCGGTGAGCACTTGTTGAGGATAAACATGCGGTTGACAAAAGTACTCTTGAAACACTTTGGCTGCCATCTTTGCTGTTTGGTCTTTGACAGGCACGACTACTAAGAACCTCGAGTAATGGTCAACGATGGTCAGAGCGTAGGTGTAGATAGTCCTGCTCGGAGTCAGCTTCACATGATCCAAAGCTACCAGTTCAAGCGGCTATTTGGTGACTATGGGCTGTACTGGGGCTTGCTGGCTGTTGCGGTTTTTCCTACGCCGGTTGCATGGGCCACATTCTCGGCACCTCTTCTCAATGGCTCTTCTCATGCCAACCCAGTAGAATCTTTCACAAAGTAGGACCTCCAACTTCTTTCACCCGAAATGTCCTGCTCCATCGTGGTACTCCTCCAAGATCATTGGCACATCCCTCTTCGCGACTACCATCCGCCAGACCAGTTCATGAGTGCGTGAGTTGATGTTCCTCTGACACAGCTTACCCTCATAGATGAACAGCTTGCCCTTCTCCTTCCACAACTGCTGCGCTTCCTGTGGAGCATCTGGACCTGGATGTGAGTCAGCTTGTGTCAGAAACTCCTTTACTAGGCGGACTGCTGGATCGCTATCCTGCGTCTCTGCCCACTCATGGTGGGGCAATGGGTTTAACGTGGCCTCTTGCATGGTGTAGCGCTTGTTTCTCATCCCCAGGGAGCGTTGGCAGGCAACTGGGCAGTGGAAGGCTGGTAACTCGATTTCTTCGAGTGCTTCTGGATCTTCTCCCCCGTTTGGTGAATTGGGCATCCTGGACAGCGCATCAGCATTAGCGCTCTTATGTCCCGCTTGGTACTTGATGATAAACTTGTTGTACAGTCGGGCCATCCATCGCTGCTACAGCGCACCCAGCTTTGCCGTTTCAAGGTGGGTTAGAATTGTCTGTGTAGATGGGAAACTTTGCTGAAGCCAAGTAGTGCTTAAAGTGCTCCGTTACCGCCCAGACTATGGCAAAGAACTCCAGTTTAAAGGAACTGTAGTTGTCGGGGTTCTGGGTCTCGGCTCAGGTGCAGGCTCAACCGGAACCCAAGATATCTCTCCCTGACAGGTTCTCTGGAGTGAGAGATACATTTTTGTTTTTTCAAGAAGCCTGTAAACTATACTTTAGGCTTCGCCCTCGTTCTTCAGAGAGTGAGGAACAGTGAGTGGGAATTATAGTCTCCCTTCTCAAGGGTGATCCCCAATCCTGGGCCTTCTCCCTGCCGACCGATTCACCATCTTTATGGTCGGTGGATGAGTTTTTCGAGGCATTAGAGCTGGTGTATGGGGATCCTGATAGCATCTCCTGGCTGAGTCTCGTCTCTGTAAAATTAAGCAGTGGGCCTGGCCGGCTGAGTACTGCTCAGAGTTTAGGAGGTGGGCCACTGACGCGCAGTGGAGTGACCCTGCCTTAGGAGCCATTTTTGTCAGGGTCTGTCACCTAGACTACAAGATACTCTGCTGCAGTATGCTACTCCCGAGGCATTGGAGGCAGCCATGGCCCTTGCTATCTGGGTGGATAGACGCCTCAGGGAAAGACATACACCAAATCTGCCCCCCCGTTGTCCTTTCTAGGGAGGAGGACACATCGGTGCAGGTGGGAGGAGTCTCATCTCAAACTGGGTTGCCTGCGGTTCGCTGTGGTATGGGGGCATGTTTCTATTGTGGACAGACTGGTCATTTCATCAATGTCTGCCCAGCTCGCGCCAAAGTAACTTCTCCATCTCAAAAGCCACGTCCCCCTGGTCACGTGAAGGGAGGCGACCAGGGTGTGTATATTTCCTCCATCTTTTTGTCTCAGTGCACCATCGCTGCTGAAGTGGTGGTTGGCGGGGTAACTGAGACTGTACATGTTGTAAGGTAGCGCTCACTGAGGGTATTGGAGGACACTCACTTGGCTGCAGATAGACCAGGTCCGGCACAGGCTTTTTCATATAACATAGTCCATACGGTTTATTGTGCAGCATAAACTATGGCAGCATGAGGAAAACGATAACAGTATTACAGCAGACAAAAACGAATGTTCATAGTGGAGCTCCGCTCCCTTAGCCCTGTGTTCACACAGGCTGTGCTTTATCCAGCAAACAGGCTCTACAGTCTCTCAGATAATTTCCCCTCTGTCTGGGGTTACCTCTTAGCTGCTTCTCAGTCCTGACATCCCTTTCCTCCTGGAGACTGGCCAGCACTCACAGGCTATTACACACAGGCCACACACGGTCAGCGGCGTCCACATGTACGCATCAGGAAGGTAGCACACCTTCTAGCACATTGGCCTTCCGGGACCTTCCACACGGACCAATCAGATCCAGGCATTCCCTCATGTAACCTACCCTGGTCACCTTATAAGGTCCGTAGCCACGCCCACAGCATCACATGGCTATGACCATTGCAGGTCCTTCACAACCACACACATAGGCTTTACTTCAGACACACACCCTTGGGTGGGTTTTTGTAGGTGACTGGTTCCACCCATCCCACCAGCCACATGGAAGCTCTCCCTAATACAGAGTAACAAACCCTCAGCAGAATATCTGCTGATTAATAGCGGTTCCAGCTTCCATCACAAGGCCACCCAACTTGTGATACATAACGGTCATTTACCATCCTTTCTCCATTACAATAATGGATACGCCTGAGTGCATGACCCATACAGTGCCCCCTAGCTGTCACAGTGGTCACTGCACCACATAGTGCTTGTGGATATTGGAGCTGGAGTCAATTTGGTGGATTCTTGCTTTGTCCAGATCCATGGTCTGAGGAGTAGGATGCACTGTCCCACTCAGCCAGGGGAGGATGACCCAAGTCGTAGATAATATAAATTTGCATGTAGGGACTCATCATGAAGAGTCCCTGTCGTGCTACATCTTGGAGGGTATGCTAACTCCCATTGCCTTAGGCCTCTCTTGGTTGAAGAAACACAACCCGGTCATAGATTGGAGGTCCAGGGAAGTAGTCAGCTGGGACCAGTCGTGTAAGGTCTGCTGCCCGAGAGCTGCGATCTCTGTCGTCTTTCTCCATCCTACCCCTTCTTCTCCGATGCATCAGGTGGCCATTTAAAGGATGGTGGGAGTGGTCACCACCCACATCAGCTGACCCAGCAGCACTGCAGTTACACCAGATTGCCTGCAGAGGAAAAAACTGACATTAACTCATGATGGTCCTGAAAGGAAAAAAGCTACATTTAATCAAAGTGGAACCAGAGCTGCCACAAATCCAAAAATGGATCATGACAGGACTCCCCTTTCATTGAGGGGCCTCTGGACCCTCAACACCAGACCTCACCGGAAACGACGCACGGTGAGGACACCTCGAACCACTAGAGTTCACCTCTGCAGTCACCTGATCTTCAGGTTTACGGCGAACGCAGCCCGATGGAGATGACAATAACAAAGGCTCCAGAGGCGCGACAAATCTCCAGAGCGCCGACCTGTGGAATGTGTTGTATACGTGCATTACTGGAGGTAACTCCAGCTGGAAAGTCCCCAGGCTGAAAATGGTTGACTCTCGATATGGCCCGATCTCCCTAGAACTCCAGCTCCCAGTAGCATACTTCCACCTGATGTTTTTGTAGGACACCTACGCGTACTCAAACACACACAGGTCCGGACCTGAACGTTTATTTCCATGCATGCATTCGCCACAAGATGGTGAACTCTTTAAGGAACTTATAACAGAGGTGTCCCCCTGTGTCGCTAAACTCATACCCTCACTACACCCAGAGGGAACCACCACCCTCCTCTGACCCCTCCTCCTAAGAGGACTCAGAGACTCAGGGTTTACTTGTGGGAAGGGATGAGTCTTGCCCCTATTTCCTGGCAGCACCTCTCTGGACTGTTTTAGAATAATAAAGCATAATTGGCTTCCATATTGCATCCTGTGGTGTGTGCTGTGGAAATTATGTCTATTCTTCATCGACCACTGGCGCCCCTTTTTCCATGTGACAGAGTGCAGGACTTGCTCATATTGTGTCACTTGTGCCTAGAGAAATGCTCAGGCATCAGTACTACTAGGTGGTATCCGTCTCACACAATCACTGACCGCTACATGCAGAACAGAGGAGCCGTATGGTCGTATATTAGGAAGTCGTGGCCATGGAGAAACATAAAGCTGGATAAGCCCAGGCAATTCTCTGCTTTCTCTTATAATCTACTCCTGGCTGTGACTATGAGACAATTACCTTAAACCAGGTTGTTTTTAAGCTTAGATCAAATATTCTGGAACCAAAGCCATCATGGGCATGATATAAAACACTAAACTAGATACTTTGCCCATGAGGTGTTAAGTGTCTTTGATGATCTATCATCCCAGTCTAGTCTTAAATCCATATTATAGATACACAGCCAGCATTACTACAAATGGAGCTATCCCATTGTCAGCCATATATAATCTGTACAAAACCAAACCAACATAGAAACAGAAGTTCAAGCCACATATGTTAAAAATAATACAACTTTATTGAGAAAAAAATTCATTAAGAAAAATTCTTTAAAAAACAATAAAAAAATCTCAAAAAACACATGGGGAAGTTAAGTGCAGAAACAACACCTTCAGGACATGTCTGCACCTCTAAGTATACTAGTTATTTATGAAAAAATACTGGTACATTTCTAGGTACTGTAGGGATTCGCTCTGGTAGGCAATAGCTGGGCGGCAGTAACGAGTAGTGTTGAGCATTCCGATACCGCAAGTATCGGGTATCGGCCGATACTTGCTGTATCGGAATTCCGATACCGACATCCGATATTTTTTTAATATCGGGCATCGGAATCGGAAGTTCCCAGTTGATTGACAGCCGAGATGACGTCATCATGATGCGCGGTGTGTGCGCATCATGATGCGCCGTCATTTCGGGCCTTCCGGGGGGTCTGTACCGGCCTGCCGGGGGGCTGTGCCGGCCTGCCGGAGGTCTGTGCAGCCTGCGGGGGGTCAGTACCGGCCTGCCGGAGGTCTGTGCAGCCTGCGGGGGTCTGTACCGGCCTGCCGGAGGGCTGTGCCGGCCTGCCTGAGGTCTGTGCAGCCTGCGGGGGTCAGTACCGGCCTGCCGGAGGGCTGTGCCGGCCTGCCGGAGGGCTGTGCAGCCTGCGGGGGTCTGTGCAGGCATCATCCGATGGGACTACAAGTCCCATCTGGCGATGCCTGCTACCATGACAGTGATTGACACATTAGCCAATGATGGGACAGTAGTAGTCCCATCATCCGGCTAATGTGTTAAATGTAAAAAAAAAAAAAAAAATTGACATACTACATACATGCTACATACATGCTACATGCATGTTACATACATACTACATACATACTACATACATACTACATGCTACATACATACTACATACATGCTACATGCATGCTACATACATGCTACATATATACTACATGCATGCTACATACATACTACATGCTACATACATACTACATACATGCTACATACATACTACATGCTACATACATACTACATACATACTACAGGCTACATACATACTACATATATACTACATACATACTACATGCATGCTACATGCTACATACATGCTACATACATGCTACATACATGCTACATACATACTACATATATACTACATGCATGCTACATACATACTATATGCTACATACATACTACATACATGCTACACACATACTACATACATGCTACACACATACTACATACATACTACATGCATGCTACATACATACTACATGCATGCTACATACATACTACATACATACTACATATATACTACATGCATGCTACATACATACTACATGCTACATACATACTACATGCTACATACATACTACATACATACTACATGCATGCTACATGCATGCTACATGCAATACATTCATACAATACATACATAGACATACAGTACATATAACATAGAGTACATACTTACCAATACTTGTCACATTGTTCCCTGAAGCCATTGTCTTCTGCGGAATAAATATTAAAACAACAAACCACCAAAATACTCACCCATGATCCAAAGCAGTCCACGAGTGTGTCCCACGATGATCTTGGGTAGAGAACAGCAGCATCAGCGGATGCTACCGCTCTCTACAAGCTCCAGGAATCCAATGACGGAAGGTAGGTATCCTTCCGCACTGTATTCCTCCGCCACTTAAAAAAAAAGGCCCTAGTCTCACTTTATGGTAAAAGCTGCGTGGGAAATTCCCACACAGCTTTTACCATAAAGTGAGACTAGGGACTTTTTTTTTTTAAGTGGCGGAGGAATACAGTGCGGAAGGATACCTACCTTCCATCATTGGATTCCTGGAGCCCGTAGAGAGCGGTAGCATCAGCTGATGCTGCTGTTCTCTACCCAAGATTGTCGTGGGACACACTCGTGGACTGCTTCGGATCATGGGTGAGTATTTTGGTGGTTTGTTATTTTAATATTTATTCCGCAGAAGACAATGGCTTCGGGGAACAATGTGACAAGTATTGGTAAGTATGTACTCTATGTTATATGTACTGTATGTCTATGTATGTATTGTATGAATGTATTGTATGTAGCATGCATGTAGTATGTATGTAGTATGTATGTAGCATGTAGTATGTATGTAGTATGTATGTAGTATGTATGTAGCATGTATGTAGCATGCCTGTAGTATGTATGTAGCATGTAGCATGTATGTAGTATGTATGTAGCATGTATGTAGTATGTATGTAGTATGTATGTAGCATGTATGTAGTATGTATGTAGTATGTATGTAGCATGTATGTAGCATGTAGTATGTATGTAGTATGTATGTAGTATGTATGTAGCATGTATGTAGCATGTAGTATGTATGTAGCATGTAGCATGCATGTAGTATGTATGTAGCATGCATGTAAAAAAATTTTTTTTTTTACATTTAACACATTAGCCGGATGATGGGACTACTACTGTCCCATCATTGGCTAATATGTCAATCACTGTCATGGTAGCAGGCATCGCCAGATGGGACTTGTAGTCCCATCGGACGATGCCTGCACAGACCCCCACAGGCTGCACAGACCCCCGGACATCAGCACAGCCCCCCGGCAGGCCGGCACAGCCCCCCGGCAGGCCGGTACAGACCCCCGCAGGCTGCACAGACCACCAGCAGGCCGGCACAGCCCCCTGGCAGGCCGGTACAGACCCCCGCAGGCTGCACAGACCACCGGCAGGCCGGCACAGCACCCCGGCAGGCCGGTACAGACCCCGGGCAGTCCACACAGCCCCCCGGCAAGCCGGCACAGCCCCCCGGCAGGCCGGTACAGACCCCCGGCAGTCCACACAGCCCCCCGGCAGGTCGGCACAGCCCCCCGGCAGGCCGGCAGAGACCCCCGGAAGGCCCGTACAGACCCCCGAGAGGCTGTACGGGGGCATTAAAGGGTTTTTCCAATTCCGATACCGGAAATCCCATAGACTTGAATGGGACTTCCGGTATCGGAATCGGCGATACCCTATATTTTTTTTAGATCGGGCGATACCGTCCGATACGATATTTTCAAGTATCGGACGGTATCGCTCAACTCTAGTAACGAGGCAACACACAGGCATAAAGTCCAATTTCAGTGGTTTTAATGTCACTCAGTAACCAGCAGCTTAACAAAACATAAGGGAAATAAAACACATACTCCAGCTTGGAGAACCACTGGTCCCAGACTCACCCCTTGCACGGGACGGGCGTAACTAAGCGGCTGCCAGGTCCTGCGGCATCTGCCAGGTGCCATTCCCAGGTTTCTTCCGAGTCTTGCTGCGATAGTCCTGCAGCACGGGACTCCTATATATAAGTTCCAGGCTGAGTCCACACAAGTTCCTGTAGCTTCCAGAAATACACTCACACTGTGGCAATCACCAACCTCCATTACATAGGGCCTAACCCCTCCCACCAGTGAGGTAGACACCGCATGGGCTGATCACGTGACCCTGACATCATCGCAGGTCCTGTCTTTAAGGAAAAACCCGACCAAACATTAATCTGCTAGGAGAAACATATCTTCCATCCAGTAAAACACCCTTTACTGTACCACATACCTCCTCCCTATGTTCAACCCTAGAGGGGTGGACACATGACATACAGTGAACTCTGGACAGGGCATCTGCATTCCCCTGTAGTCTGCCTGCACGATGTTCTACTGAAAATTTAAAGTTTTGCAGGGACAGGAACCACCTGGTGACTCGGGCATTCCTCTCCTTAGCTTGACTCATCCACATAAGAGGGGAATGATCGGTCACCAACCGAAATGTTCTCCCCAGCAAATAGTAGCGCAATGACTCTAGCGCCCACTTGATGGCCAGGCACTCTCTCTCCACAATACTGTACCGGTTTTCAGCTGGGGTAAGTTTCCGGCTTAGGAAGCTAACGGAATGCACTTCCCCGTTAACTTCCTGAGACAGCACGGCACCGAGGCCTATCTCAGAGGCATCAGTCTGCACCACAAACTCTTTTTTGAAATTTGGAGTGATCAGAACTGGTGTACCACACAGTACCCCTTTTAATTTTGTAAAGGCCTCCTCTAACTGATCATTCCAGTTGACCATTACAGATTTTTTCCCTTTTAAACAATCTGTTAAAGGCGAGGATAGGGTTGCAAAGATGGGAATGAATCGCCTGTAATATCCCACCAAACCCAAAAAGGCCTTTACCTGCTTTGTTGTGAGGGGACGGGGCCAGTTCTGGATTGCCTCCACTTTGTTTACTTGGGGCTTGAGAACTCCTCTCCCAATGACATAACCCAAGTACCGAGCTTCCTCCAACCCTATGGAACACTTCTTTGTGTTGGCAGTTAGCCCTGCTTGTCGCAGGGAGTCTACCACTGCCTGTACTTTTGCTAAGTGGCTTTCCCAATCGGTGCTGAACACAATAATATCATCTAGATAGGCTGAGGCATAGCGGCGATGGGGACGGAGAACAATATCCATTAACCGCTGGAATGTTGCTGGAGCACCATGCAACCCAAAGGGTAGCACCTTATACTGGAACAGCCCCTCAGGTGTTATAAACGCCAACTTTCCCTTCGCCGCCTCTGTTAGGGGTACCTGCCAATAACCTTTTGTGAGGTCCAGAGTTGTAAAATGCCGTGCTTGCCCAAAGCGCTCTATCAACTCGTCAACCCGGGGCATGGGGTAGGCGTCAAACTTTGAAATGTCATTGAGTTTTCAAAAATCATTACAGAATCTTAGTGACCCATCAGGCTTGGGTATTAGAACTATTGGGCTGGCCCACTCACTCTGATACTCTTCTATGACCCCTAACTGTAGCATCATTTTTACCTCTTCTGAGATGGCTTGTCACCGGGCCTCAGGCACTCGATATAGCTTTAGTCGGACCTTGGCCTGTGGCTCTGTGACAATGTCATGTTGGATTAGGGAGGTGCATCCAGCGAGCTCCGAAAAAACATCTGTATTTCGGCTGATGAACTCTCGGACCTCCTGAACCTGTTTAGGAGACAAAGTATCTGCAATTTTGACCGCGGGTTGGGCTTCTCCTGCCTCGCCCCAAGATAACGGAGCCTTTTCCATCTGAAACGCTGGCAGCGGACTATCCCCACCAAGGTGCTCTCTATCTTTCCAGGGTTTAAGCAAATTAATATGGTAAACCTGTTCTGGCTTTCTCCGACCTGGTGGGTGTACCTTGTAGTCTACTGGCCCCACCTTCTCCATGATCTCGTAGGGTCCCTGCCACCTTGCGAGAAATTTGCTATCTAAGGTAGGCACAAGCACCAAAACTCGATCCCCAGGGCTAAAGGTTCTTACCCGAGCCTCCCGGTTATAGACCCGACTCTGTGACCGTTGTGCTGCCTCCATATGTTCCCGGACCAAAGGTAGGACTGTCTCCATTCCCTCTTGCATTTTTGCAACATGTTCTATCACACTTTTGTGGGGAATAGGTTGGTTCTCCCAGGACTCTTTGGCTATATCTAGTAAGCCCCGTGGATGTCTGCCGTACAATAGTTCAAAAGGCGAGAACCCCGTAGATGCCTGAGGTACCTCACGCACTGCAAATAACAAATATGGCAATAAGAGATCCCAGTCCTTCCCATCTTTGGAAACTGCCTTTTTTAACATGCTCTTCAGTGTCTTATTGAATCTTTCTACCAGACCATCTTTTTTGGGATGATAGACCGAGGTACGCAACTGTTTAACATTTAACAACCGGCAGAGTTCCTTCATAATTTTTGACATAAAGGGGGTTCCCTGGTCTGTTAAAATTTCTTGCGGAATTCCCACCCGTGAAAACATACCCATGAGTTCCTTTGCTATAAGCTTAGCTGATGTGTGGCGCAGAGGAATGGCCTCAGGATATCGGGTAGCATAGTCTAGAACTACAAGAATGTGTTGGTGTCCCCTTGCCGACTTATTGAGAGGCCCCACCAGGTCCATGGCCACTCTCTCAAAGGGTACCTCTATAATTGGCAAAGGCACCAAAGGGCTCCGAAAGTGAGGCTGGGGACTGGTTACCTGGCATGCTGGACAGGAGCTACAGTACCGTTTAACTTCTTCATGAACCCCTGGCCAGTAAAATCGCTGCAGAATTCGGTCGAGGGTCTTCTTTTGGCCCAAATGCCCCCCAAGTACATGCGCATCCGCTAAATCCATTACCTGCCTGCGATATGTCTGAGGTACCAGTAACTGTTCTACCATTTCCCCACGTATTTTCTCCACTCGGTAAAACAAATCCTGATTCAACTCAAAGCGTGGAAACACCATATCTGCCCCAGGTTATTGGGGTTCCCCATTCACAAACAGTACATTTTCTCTGGCCCTGGCTAAAGTGAGGTCTCGGAGTTGCGCTGTACCAAAATTATCACCTGATACATTCAAGTCTGACAACTCGGGTCCCAGTGGCAAGTCTTCCACCTCTCCAGCCAATACTTCTATGGGAGAACTCTCCCCCTCCTCCAACGAAGGGAAGGTTATTCCTACCGCCAGCACTTCTTCCTCCGGGCCACCAGGTTCATGTCCCCCTTCTGGAGAATGTAACCTGGTTGCCTCTGGTGCCGGCAGTTGCTCAGTGGACGGGACAACCGACGGCCACAGCACAGAAAACAATGGAAAGTCTCTTCCAATTATCACTTCATAATGTAAATTAGTCACCACCCCCACCTCGTGGCACCGCCTCCCTGCTGGGGTGCTGATTACCACTAGTGCGGTGGGATAGTCTTTTAAGTCTCCATGTATACACAACACCCCAATTTTCCGACCCGTATACTCGCTGGTGTGTATCCAGCTGGCTCGTACCAGGGTTACAAGACTCCCTGAGTCCAATAGGACCACAGCCGGGGTGTCCTCCACTTCCACACGACACAAATGTTCCATATTGGGGCCTTTCGGGGTGCCCACTGCACACATTGGTTCGGCATAATGGGACTGGCGGTACCCAAAATTGGTGTCCATGGGCTCAGTCAGGTGGGGGCAATCAGCTCTCATATGACCTGGTTCCTGGCACCGCCAGCAGATTATTGGGCTCCTTACTTCCCCAGATAAGTCCTGTGCTGCCTTCCTGGGCTCCGCTCGTCGAACCAGGGGCGGGGACTTAGGGAACCTTCCTGTTACCTTTCGAGGGGTCCCTCCCTGTAACTCTTTGGTAGCCCCATACCTTTCTATGAGATCTATCATCTGCATGGCATTAGTAGGGGATGCCTGACCGACCCATGTCTGGAGGGAGTGGGGCAAAGCCCTCCAAAATTTATCAGTCACTATTCGGTCCAGCATGGCCGTGGGGGACAACACCTCAGGCTGCAACCACTTTTGTAACAGGTGCAACAGGTCGTAATACTGGGACCGGGCCGGCTTGGAGGGGGTAAACTCCCACTGGCGTACCCGCTGGGCCCGCACTAACACATTTACCCCAAGACGAGCCAGTATCTCACCCTTGACGACCGTTGTAGTCCGCTCTTTGCTCGGGGGGTAGGTCCTGATACGCCTTCAAAGGTCCTGGGGTCAGAAACGGAGCGAGGACATCCACCCAATGGTCCCGGGGTAGCTTCTCTCTCTCAGCGACTCCTTCGAACATCTCCAGGTATGCCTCCACATCGTCCGATTTCTCCATCTTGGGAATCGCTATACAAACCGCTTTCCGGACCTCATGGATTCCCAGGTCAGCTCCTTTTGTCTGCGCTGCCGTGATATGCTGTATCAACAGCTGATTGGTTTCCTGCTGCTGCATAGCCTGCTGCTGCATAGCCTGCTGCTGCATAGCCTGCTGTCGCATGGCCTCCTGTTGCTGCTGCCGCATGGCCTCTTGTTGCTGCTGCATAGCCTGCTGCTGTGTAGCCTGCTGCTGCATAGCCTGCTGCTGCTGCTGCATAGCCTGCTGTTGCTGTGTAGCCTGCTGCTGCATAGCCTGCTGCTGCAGTCGCATGGCCTCTATGAGCGTTTTTACCGTGGCCTCCATTTCTGGAAAGTTCCCCGCCTGGGTCTCTGCCACTCGTTTCACCCAGGACATAGGCTGGGGTGCAAATCAAAAATAAAAACAGCCTGGCCTCACTGCTTGTGCCCGCATTCTCCACCAATTGTAGGCATTCGCTCTGATAGGCAATAGCTGGGCGGCAGTAACGAGGCAACACACAGGCATAAAGTCCAATTTCAGTGGTTTTAATGTCACTCAGTTACCAGCAGCTTAACAAAACATAAGGGAAATAAAACACATACTCCAGCTTGGAGAACCACTGGTCCCAGACTCACCCCTTGCACCGGACGGGCGTAACTAAGTGGCTGCCAGGTCCTGCGGCATCTGCCAGGTGCCATTCCCAGGGTTCTTCCGAGTCTTGCTGCGATAGTCCTGCAGCACGGGAATCCTATATATAAGTTCCAGGCTGAGTCCACACAAGTTCCTGTAGCTTCCAGAAACACACTCACACTGTGGCAATCACCAACCTTCAATACATAGGGCCTAACCCCTCCCACCAGTGAGGTAGACACCACATGGGCTGATCACGTGACCCTGACATCGCAGGTCCCGTCTTTAAGGAAAAACTCGGCCAAACATTAATCTGCTAGGAGAAACATATCTTCCATCCAGTAAAACACCCTTTACTGTACCACAGTACATTCAAATACTAGTAGGTTAAGGTAAATGTATAAGTGACAAACAAGTAGGTCAATCAATACTCTCAAATCACATTATCCCCACATAGTGGTGTTTAGCCCAAATACAGCCTAAATTCACAAACAAACCATTTCTTATTTATTGGTTCATGTGAAACTATAAATGAAAGAGGCCTTGGTTTAAACTGGCTTAAAGCCTAGTGCCAAAGTGCTTTGTGCAATGGTAAAGTGCGTTACTTTATGTAAGGTAACAGACATTTGTTTGAACTGGCCAGAAGCCTAGTGAAAAAGTGCTTTATACAATGCCAAAGTGCATAGTGCTTAATATAGAGATAGGACAATGGACAGAGTGTGGAGACCGAGCACGACTGAACATCTACAAAGAAGGTGAAGTCATAACCTGTAGGTGTAGTTCGGGCCCCGATGCACGTTTCGCGTTTAACCTTCTTCCTGGGGGGGGTCAGTGCGGTGGAATGAATGTACATTGGTATATTTATAGAGCTTTACATTCATTGATGGCAGCGTCACACGCGATGCTTCTATCGGGACACCGGAAGCCAGGTCATCACGAGCCAGCGTCACACTCAACACCGCCATGTCCCCTCCTATGTGTCAGAAGGGGGAGTGATCTGGTGCAGAGCTACAGATGTGTCACCACTTCAACTCGAAACTCGAAGCCAGGGGGAAGCACACGCCACTATCACGGGGAGGCAACTGGAGGAAAAATTTAGCCCAATCGGAAGCCAGATGGATCTTCAAACTGAGGACGGTCCAACCGAATGGTCTTGATGAAGTAATTAGCTTTGTCCCTTTCCTGTGAATAACTTAACATATTTTATATGTATGTATGTATATATATATATATTTGTAGTCATTTTCATTTGTTTTTAACCCCTTCCCGACCTGTGACACAGCGTATGCGTCATGAAAGTCGGTGTCAATCTGACCCATGATGCATATGCTGTGTCATGATTTCAAAGCCCCCCTGTGGGTCGGGTGACCGGGGTCACGGAAAGGTCACTCGACCCGCAGTGACAGGACCCTTTGTGCTTCACCACAGGGGGGTGGCTTCGTCCCCCCGTGGCTACGATCGCTCTGATTGGCTGTTGAAAGTGAAACAGCCAATCAGAGCGATAGTAATATTTCATCAATGAAATTTGATGAACTATTATAATCCAGCCATGGCCGATGCTGAAATAGCATCGGACATGGCTGGATACACTAAGTTAACCCTCCCCGCCGACTGACGGCGCCGATCGGCCGCCGCCACCAACTGACGGCGCCAATCGACCACCGCTGTCACAATCTGCCCCCTTCCCTCCGCTCTCCCCCACCTTCCGATACCCCCCACGATACTCACTAACCCCCTCTGGCCGTCCCGGTGTCCCGCCGTCCCGGTGCATGGGTGCCGCCATCTTGGAAAATGGCGGGCGCATGCGCAGTGCGCCCGCCGGCATTTCCCGGCGGCAGATTCATTTTTTTTTATTTTGATCACTGTGATAAACTCTCACAGTGATCAAAATAAAAAAAAGTAAATCACCGCCCCCCTTATCACCCCCCATAGGGACAAATAATAAAATATTTGTATTTTTCAATTAGGGTTAGAAATAGGGTTAGGGTTAGAAATAGGGCTAGGATTAGGGTTAGGGCTAGGGTTAGGGCTATGGTTAGGGTTAGGGTTAAGATTAGGGTTAGGGGTGGGTTGGGGTTGGGATTAGGTTTTGTGATTAGGGTTAGAGTTGGGATTAGGGTTAGGGGTGTGTTGGGGTTATGATTAGGGTTGGGATTAGGGTTAGGGGTTTGTTGGGGTTAGGGTTGTGGTTAGGGTTATGATTAGGGTTGCGATTAGGGTTAGGGGTGTGTTGGGGTTAGGATTGGAGTTAGAATTGAGGGGTTTCCACTGTTTAGGCATTTCAGGGGGTCTCCAAACATGACATGGCGCCACCATTTATTCCAGCCAATTTTGCGTTCAAAAAGTCGAACAGTGCTGCCTCCAATTCCGAGCCCCGACGTGTGCCCAAACAGTGGTTTACCCCCACATATGGGGTATCAGTGTACTCAGGAAAAATTGCACAACAACTTTGGGAGTCTAATTTCTCCTTTTACCCTTGGGAAAATTAAAAATTGGGGCTAAAAAAATAATTTTTGTGGAGAAAAAAATATTTTTTATTTTCACGGCTCTGTGTTATAAACTTCTGTGAAGCACTTGGGGGTTCAGAGTGCTCACCACACATCTAGATAAGCTCCTTAGGGGGTCTAGTTTCTAAAATGGGGTCATTTGTCGGGGGTTTCCGCTGTTTAGGTACATCAGGGGCTCTGCAAACTTAACATGACGCCCGCAGACCATTCCATCAAGTCGACATTTCAAAACGTCACTACTTCCCTTCTGAGCCCCAACGTGTGCCCAAACAGTGGTCTCCCCCCACTTATGGGGTACCAGCATACTCAGGACAAACTGGATAACAACTTTTGGGGTCCAATTTATCTTATTACCCTTGTGAAAATAAAAAATAGTGGGCTAAAATATCATTTTTTGAGGGAAAAAAAGTATTTTTTATTTTCACGGTTCTGCGTTATAAACTTCTGTGAAGCACTTGGGGGTTCAGAGTGCTCACCACACATCTAGATAAGCTCCCTAGGGGGTCTAGTTTCCAAAATGGGGTCATTTGTGGGGAGCTCCAAAGTTTAGGCACACAGGGGCTCTCCAAACATGACATGGTGTCCGCTAACGATTGGAGCTAATTTTCCATTCAAAAAGTCAAATGGCGCTCCTTCCCTTCCGGGCCCTGCCGTGCGCCCAAACAGTGGTTTATTACCACATATGAGGTATCCGTGTACTCAGGAGAAATTGCCCAACAAATTTTAGGATCCATTTTATCCTGTTGCCCATGTGAAAATGAAAAAACTGAGGCTAAAAGAACATTTTTGTGAAAAAAAAGTACTTTTTTTTTCGGATCAATTTGTGAAGCTCCTGGGGGTTCAAATTGCTCATTATGCATCTAGATAAGTTCCTTGGAGGGTCTAGTTTCCAAAATGGGGTCATTTGTGGGGGAGCTCCAATGTTTAGGCACACAGTGGCTGTCCAAAAACAACATGGCAACCGCTAAATATTCCAGCATATTTTCCATTCAAAATGTCAAATGGCGCTCCTTCCCTTCTGATCCCTGCCGTGCGCACAAACAGTGGTTTATGACCACATATGAGGTATCAGTGCACTCAGGAGAAATTGCCCAACAAATTTTAAGATCCATTTTATCCTGTTGCCCATGTGAAAATGAAAAAACTGAGGCTAAAAGAACATTTTTGTGAAAAAAAAGTACTTTTTTTTTTTCGGATCAATTTGTGAAGCTCCTGGGGGTTCAAATTGCTCATTATGCATCTAGATAAGTTACTTGGAGGGTCTAGTTTCCAAAATGGGGTCATTTGTGGGGGAGCTCCAATGTTTAGGCACACAGTGGCTGTCCAAAAACGACATGGCAACCGCTAAATATTCCAGCATATTTTCCATTCAAAAAGTCAAATGGCACTCCTTCCCTTCTGAGCCCTGCCGTGCGCACAAACAGTGGTTTATGACCACATATGAGGTATCAGTGCACTCAGGAGAAATTGCCCAACAAATTTTAAGATCCATTTTATCCTGTTGCCCATGTGAAAATGAAAAAACTGAGGTTAAAAGAAAATTTTTGTGAAAAAAAGTCCTTTTTTTTTACGGATCAATTTGTGAAGCACCTGGGGGTTCAAATTGTTCATTATGCATCTAGATAAGTTCCTTGGAGGGTCTAGTTTCCAAAATGGGGTCACTTGTGGGGGAGCTCCAATGTTTAGGAGCACAGGGGATCTCCAAACGCGACATGGCAACTGCTAAATATTCCAGCATTTTTATTTTTTTTTCGTTTTAAACATTTTTTATTGGTTTAACAAAGAGAAATAACATTACATGTGACTGATATGATCAAACATTATTAGTTTCTCACATTTCAAGTTTGATCTTACTAATCATATATTCACATCTCATATATTACTGCTTGATACTTGTTGCTATGCAGTAAACCAGGTAGTATCCGTCTGTTTTATTGCTTAAACTCATGAGTCCCAGAAAAAATCTTTGACGTAGATCCCTGGAAAAGATGTACACATCAGTCGTAACAAAATACAAACTTTTAACTGAGTAGAAATAATAAAAGTTAGGTAGAGAAGTAGAGTGGATAGAAGGGGGAGCAATTAAAGGTGGGATGGAGTAGGAATTCCAGTCAGGGGAGTGATGTCCATTCGGCAGGGGGTTTTACCCTATTGTCTGAATGGTCAACCAATGTTGCTCCAAGATTAGTTGGTCTTAGGGCAATTTGATAAATTTTACTAAGGGTTTAGTAGTTTTAAGTATTCATCTGTTTCTCTAAAGAGTGTCCACAGCGCCCAGGCCAAACTGAATTCACCTATCTTAAAGGTCATGCTGGCTATTATTTCTTCTATGTAATATATTTGGTTCACCTTGTGCAACCATTCTGCCAGGGTAGGACAGTCCTGTGATAACCAATGTAAGGGGATAAGCATTTTGGCTGCTGCTAACAAATACATAAGAATTTTTTTATGTTTGTATTGTGCAAGATCGCTTGACCAGTTTAGCAAAATCAATTTCAAGGATGGGGAGTTTGGAAGCTGACAAAGTCTTGTTGCAATTTTAAGCACTTTCCTCCAGAATGGTTGAATATTTTCGCACTGCCACCATATGTGTAAATAAGATCCCCTCTCCCCGAAACATCTCCAACAATTAGAGGGTGCATCAGGCTGCCACTTCTTTCTAGTGTCAGGGGTGGTGTACCACCTAGTAAGGACTTTGTAAGAATTTTCTTGGACCCTCACACAGCCAGAAGGACCATGCGAGTTTTTATATATCTTTTCAACCTCCCAATCTTGCAATACAACCTCAAGGTCCCTTTCCCATTTCATTATAAACGCTCGTTTAACCGTGGTTGAGTGGGCCAGGAGCATCTGGTAAAGCTTACCCAACACGCCCCTTGGTTTATTTCTCTGAGTCAGCAACTTTTCAAAAGCGGTCAACTCTCTGTGCGGAAATCCAGATTGT
Organism: Dendrobates tinctorius; assembly: GCF_039654945.1. NCBI lineage: Eukaryota > Metazoa > Chordata > Amphibia > Anura > Dendrobatidae > Dendrobates > Dendrobates tinctorius. Next base: position 40,708,747 of record NW_027361797.1, read on the forward strand.
AAATACGATCTGATCGAGTTTTTGAGCCTGTTGTAATGAAGAATGTTAATATGATAGTGTGGAAATCTCATTTGTAAATCTTGCAGAGGGAGGATCACACCATCCTCCATGAAAGCATCTAGACTTTCATTTATTTTATGTAGAGAGTCTGTGTCCTTAAGAAAAGGGGCGATCTAAATAGAGGCCAGGTAGGTCCCCTACTTTTATCAGGGGTGATGGAAGTGGCATTAGTGAGGATGAGAATCTGGCCCAGGTCCTGATTAAATTTTTTGTTATTGCATTTGGGGAGAGAACCTTCTTTATAAAACCCGTTGGCGAGTGAAGGATAGTAGAGATTGTTACTGACAGTGACTCGCTAGCAATCCCTGTCCAAAGTTTGTGATTACTCTCTCTCGTTCAATTGATTAATAGCGACAAAGTTGCCGCTGCGTGGTATTTTTGTGGGTCCGGTAATCCTATACCCCCTTTATGTTTAGGTAGGGAAAGAGTATTATAGCTTATTCTAGGTCTTAAGCCCTCCCATATATACTTCCCAAAAAGAGATCGGACCTTCTGAATAAACGTGTCAGGGACTTTAATTGGTAGCATTCTGGATATATAACTATACTTGGGTAAAATAAATCCTTTGATGAGATTTTTTCTTCCTATCCAGGAAATATAGGGTGCTCTCCACGACTTAATGGCTTCAAGAGTATCATCGAGAAGGGGTACAAAGTTGAGTGAGGAAAGGGAGTTCCAGTGAGGACTCAGTTTAATACCTAAATACTTAATATATTTAGAGTTCCATTTTATTGGGAATTTAGCTTTCAAATTTTGGTTTGTTGTATGTCGAATATTTATCCCCATCGCCTCAGACTTCTCTAGATTAATCTTAAAGTTCGATAACTCTCCAAATGCCTCAAACCTCTCCAACACCGCCGGAATTTCTTTTTCAGGGTCCGATAGGAGCAAGAGAAGGTCGTCTGCGAACGCTACTACTACATGTGAGGAGTCCGAGATCTCGATACCCCCTATTGCTGGATGCTAATACTCTGAATTAACGTCTCAATGGTTAGGACAAATAAAGCTGGTGAAAGGGGGCAACCCTGACGTGTGCCGTTTTTGATCTCAAAGGGTGGAGAAAAATCCCCGTTTACCCTTACTTTCGCAGACGGTGACTTATACATTTGAAAAATGGCGTCTATAACTGTGTAACTGTGGGAGGAAAGCCAAACCTCGCGAGAGTCTCACGCATGAATGTCCAGTCCACCCTGTCAAACGCTTTCTCTGCGTCGGTGCCCATTAAGACTAGGGGTTTGTGGTGGCTGTGCGCATGCTGCATCAGGTACAGTACTCTAAGGGAGTTGTCTCTTCCCTCCCTACCCCTGACAAAACCTACTTGCTCAGGTGAGATGAGTGTGTCGAGGATCAGGCCTATCCTTGTGGCTAACATCTTTGGAAATATTTTTAGGTCATTATTTAATAGTGAGATCGGCCTGTATTTACTGCATAGTTCGGGGTCTCTACCTTCTTTGTGTATTAAGGATATGTGTGTTTCCAGTGTCTGTCCTGCAAAGGCCGCACCCCCCAGTACACCATTGCACAGCTTCAATAAAAACGGACTCAACGTGTCCTGAAAAGTCTTATAATAGGATGCCGGGAGGCCATCTGGACCAGGGCTCTTGCCCATAGGGCAGTCTGACAGGGTAGACTGGAGTTCCCCTATCGTGAAAGGGGCTGTCAGTTCCTGTTGTTGTGTTTCAGATAAGGTAGGGAGGTTTATAGATTGTAGGAATTCCTTTATATTCACTCGTCTTTTTTCTAACTGTTCTACATTCTCTCCCGGTCGCAAATCATACAAGGTGGAATAGTACTCCCTGTAAGCTGAAGCTATCCCGTCTGGGTTTGTAATTTTGGCTCCATCCGACCCCTTTACCGTATATATAAGAGACCTAGCCTTACGCTTTTTAATCATGGTTGTCATAAATTTTGACATTTTGTCTCCATGAGCAAATACCCTGTGCTTCCATCTAGTATAAATTTTTATTGAGTCTTTGTTTAGTAAGTCTCTAAGAGATTGTCTCTTCTGTGAGAGGAGAGCTAAGGCATCAGGGTCCAGTGTCATTCTATGATCTCGTTCCAGTGTTTTGATCTCTTTATAAAGAGTGTTGTTTTTTTCTTTTCTGCTTTTATTCTTATGCGAGGCCATAGAAATCAATTCACCTCTTATTACGGCCTTGTGAGCCTCCCAGATAGTAGAAAATTGAATATTTTCACTCAAGTTTATCTCAAAGTACTCTTGAATTTTCTTTTTTATTTTATTTCTGGAGGGTTCATCTGCAATTAAAGTTTTGTTTAGCCTCCAAGGGATATTATTTGGTCTATGGCCTATCATAAGTTTGTTTATTAAGATGGAGTGGTCGGAGTGAACGCTCGGAATTATTTGTGAGTCTTTCAGATGTAAGGACCTCTGGAATGGGATAAAAAGATATTCAATTCTACTATAAGACAATTGCGCTTGTGAGAAATGTGAGAAGTCTCGTACAGTGGGGTGGAGAAATCTCCAAGTATCAATCAGTTGGTTCAGATGTAGGGTTGTTCGGATGTGTGTTAGTGCATTCTTAGGAACACTAGATTTCCCAGTAGAGGAGTCTATTGGTGGTTCAAGAGGAACATTCAGGTCACCTCCCAGGATCAAAGTGCCCTCTACAAATTGACTTGTCTCTCTCATAATTCTGGAAAACCAGGTGTCTTGTTTTGTGTTGGGGGCATATACACACCCTATCGTGACCAGTTTGTGTGTCAACTTCCCCTTTATGAAAATATATCTACCATCTCTGTCATGAACCATGTCGATATACTGAAATGGTGTATTTTTTGCAAGAGCGATTGCCACTCCCCTCCCCTTCCTGGAAGAGGAAAACGAGTGGAACCATGTGTTATAGTAGTGTTTCTCAAAACTCGGGGTTTTTTCCTGTATAAAGTGGGTCTTCTGCAGGAGTGCAATGTCAGCCCCCAATTTCTTAATATGTGCCAATACCTGAGCTCTTTTAATTGGCGCATTCAGTCCTCTTACGTTGTATGATGCTATTGTTGTTTCTCGCATACAATCAGCCATGTCGGGTCAGTGGGCGCCGGGGCTCAGGACAAGATGAAAGGTGATTCGCCGATGGACATGGGAAAGGTTGGGGAGGGGAAGAGAGAAAGGTAAAAAACAAAAAAATTAGCATATATTCAACAAAAAGGGCTTGTTGCCATAAATTAACAACGTTCTTTGTAATAAGCAAAATGACAAATACCCCTGTAATACCCATCAGGGAGTGTAAAGGAGAAAACATGACAATTTTTCAATTTGTTCCATATGTTATCTAGGCAGTCACTGTGGATCAGCTTAAAGGATCCATACAGAGTTGGTTAGGAGACAAGGGTCCCTAATTCAGTTGCTGGAGGAATGCTGCTTCCCTGCTTGTCTTTTTCTGCTTCCTTGTTCTTTAGAGTTGCTCGCTCTTCTCCAGGGTTCTTGCAATGGTAGATCCGGAAGACTGAAATTAGTGCGGGCGAGACGAAGATCAGGCAGCGAGTCGAGTTGAATACTCAGCTCTGCACATACTTTGGCAATGTCGGAAGATGACTTAACTGTAAAGGTACTGTCACACTAAGCAATGTACCAGCGATCCCGACCAGCGATATGACGCGGTCAGGATCGCTGGTACATCGCTAAGTGGTCGCTAGTAAGCTGCCACACAGGCAGATCTCACCAGCGACATCGCAGGGGTCGGGGGTCGCTACTTACCTGTCAGACGAGGCGATCCTGACGTCCTCCCGCCCGGCTCCACGCGTCGCTCGTCATCACAGCAGGAAGCACCGCGGGAAGCTGACGACGAGAAACAGTCCAGGACGTTCTCGCGCGATCAGCGATAACCAGCGTGGTAGCGGGTTGTAGGTAAGTATCAGACACAGCGATATCGCTAGCAATATCGCTATAATGTCACAAGTTATAGCGATATTGCTAGCGATATCGCTTAGTGTGACAGTACCTTAAATCTCTTGCCGTCTGCTGTGATGAATAGACCGAATGGGAAAAGCCATCTGAAAGGGAACTGTCTCTGCTTGAGGGCATCCGTAAAGGGTTTCAATAAGAATCTCTTAGACACGGTTGATGGTGACAGATCCTGGAAAACACGAATTGTAGAGCCTTTATATTCCAATGAGCTTAGTGGCCTTGTCTTTTTGAGAATTTTCTCTTTCATGCGGAAGTCCAGAATTCTGCAAATTATATCTCTAGGGAATTCTGATTGTTTGGGCTTGGGTTTTAGTGCCCTATGTGCTCTCTCAAGAATTAACATCTTTCCTTCTTCTGTGTCCAGCATAGGCAGAAAGAGTTCATAAAGAATGGCTGGTACATCCTCTCGGTCGGTCGCCTCCGGCACTCCCCGGACTCTGAGATTGTTTCTTCTGTTCCTGTTTTCAATATCTTCCATTGCAGTATAGAGGGAATTGATATGATCTTCCTGTTGCTGAAGGCCCGGTTTTAGATCCCCAGCGAAGGCGGACAGCTTCGACTGTGCCTCCTCCAGCTCCTCCACTCTGCTGCCAATCTGCTGAATGTCCTTTTTAATTGTAGATAAATCTTTCGCAAGGGGGGCCAAGGCTGAGGACAAAATACTTTTAATGAAGCTTCTAGAAATAGGTTTATCTGAGTCCGCAAAGTCAGAAGGATCCTCCTGCGATTCCTCCAAATCTGGGTCATCACCTGGGTCCTTATACTGCGATGGCCCTTGTTTGGGTCCTCTTTGTTTTGTGATAAATTTTTCCATCTTTTTGGTTGTTTGTGACCCACTATTAGCGTTTGTGTCAGCTGATCTACCAATCTTGACCATGGTCCGTTTTTGCTGAAAAAAAAAACTGGTGATGTAGTAAGTTTCGCCACTAAAAACCGTGGGCAGGTATCCGGACTGTAAGGCGAGGAATACGGGAGAGTGAGAGGCGCAAAAAGCACGCATTAGACACGGACAAATGATTTTCTATGGGGTCACTCGCACCAGGCGTATATTTCTCATCCGTATCCTACCCTCCGTGCCACTCACAGCATGCTGCGATTGTCAGCGTACTACGCCCGTAGTACGCCAATGCAAGTCTATGGGTGCGCAAAAAATACGGATTACACACGGAGCACACATGTGACTTGCGAGAAATACGCACCCGGTGTCTTTTAGCAAAGCCGGCAATTCAGTGCAGGATACAGTAAACTCATACTGAAAGGTTTAATAAAGAAATGAAAGAATAGATATATACACATAGAATATATATATATATATATATATATGCATTCTATGTGTCTATATCTATTATTTCGTTTCTGTCATAAACCCTGTCATAGGGCTCCATTATATGTCCATTTTGCAAGCCTGAGAGAAAATCTCGCCATACGGATGCCATACGGATTGCATACGGATGCTGACATGCGCAAAATACGGGACCACACCTTGATTACGGATGACATACGGAGCACTATTTAGGGGTCTGTCATCCGTATTACGCATGTAAAATACTGACCGTATTTTGCGCCGGTTAGTGTGACCCCAGCCTTAAATATAATATCTCTCGGCAGAAGTGGGACGAGAGATCAGAGAGATTTCTCAGCTGGCACTTTCCAAATGCGCCACTAGATGGGGATCACTCCCCTTTTCCTCTCAAGCTTTTCAGTGGCCTAGCCACTAGTGTACTTTATAGCATGGATAAGAAAGAAAGAAAAAAATAATAATAATAAAATAATTGCCTAACAGCAGCTTGGCGGTTCATTCAGCAGTGAGCATTATTTTATGAGAGAGAAAGTAGCTCCCCTATGACTCATGGGAGTCCCAGGTCTCCCCATCTCCATGGAACTTTCATATATGTACCTCCCCGTTGGGCATAATGTCAGTTCTTTAAATCATGACAGGAACGGAAAGACTGAGCGGTTGTTCAGAGAAATAGTGCTTAACAAAGCAGAGATAGGTGTCGTGCATAGCGTTGCCTCTAATAAATGTTGAAAATGAATGCTCTTATTTGGAGCTTCCAGCTATGATCGCTGCTGCATATATCTTCCTCCAGGGGAGGGGGAGAACAACTGTTGCTGGGGTGAGTGGGCTTTATATAGCGCCGTGAAAATACAAGTCAATTTGGCATCAGGGCCTAATGGTGGGTCTATTAGTGGGTCCCAGCGGCACCTGTTTCTTCCCACTTTACTCGGGCAGATTGTCGCCCCTCTGCTACACCCGTCACCCACCTAGTGGATGTTGGTCAATCTTCTGTGTTTCTGCTCCTCTGTAAAGGCTGCGTGCAGGCAGAGCTCAGTGCAGTAATAGGAGCAGGGATGTTTAGTAACTAGTGTTGAGCATTCCAATACCGCAAGTATCGGGTATCGGCCGATATTCACTGTATCGGAATTCCGATACTGAGTTCCGATACTTTTAGGATATCGAATACCGGAATCGGAAGTTCCCATAATGCTATGAGCCAGTTTGATTTGATTCAGCCAATGACAATCCTTAGAAGTGTGGGCACATCCTGTTAGGCATGTAGGCATGTTAACTAATGGCATGGCTGTGATTGGCTGCTGAAATGATGTCATGATGCACTATAAAAGCTGCCGCCGCCATTTCTGGTTCACTCTGCTGTGAATTCAGTTAGGGACAGGCTGCTGTTCAAGACTGTGAGGGACAGTTAGAGATAGCGATTTTCACAATCATAGTGTGCTTTACCCAAGCTACATAATCCACCACTGTAGCTTTCTTTTGCCTTGCAGCAGTGTTCACAGCTGTCTGCAAGGTCTGTGTGAGTGCAGCTCACGCTGAGTAGTGTGTCCTGCAGCCACGTCTGGTTGTAGGCCGCTCAGCGTGTGTCACTGCCTCATACATATTTTTCTTTTTTTGCTGCTCATTTTTCATTCTCCTATTAGTGTGCATCCATCCGTATCCATATACGTTGGTTGCAAACACTATAGGAGTAGACAGCAGAGCCTCTCTGCAGCCTTTCAGTGCTAGTGCCCAGTTTGCTGCACTGTTCACGGCTGTCTGAGAGGTCTCTGTGTGTGAGTGCAGCTCATGCTGAGTAGTGTGTCCTTCAGCTACGTGTGGTTGTAGGCCGCTCAGCGTGCGTCACTGCCTCACACATATTTTTCTTTTATTGCAGCTCATTTTTTATTCTCCTATTAGTGTGCATCCATCCGTATCCATCTACATTGGTTGGTTGCAAACACTATATAGGAGTAGATAGAGGAGCCTTTTTTCTGGCTTGTGCCCTTCAGCTGCAGCCAGATTAGTATTACCCTATTTTTTGTAGCCTCATCTTTTGTATTGTAGGTTACCTTCCTGCATTGTAATAGCTCCAAAAAGTTTGTGATACTATCACTTTCAAATCTTTGGTCACATCTTTTTAGTTTTTTTTAAAAAAACAAAAACAAAATAAAGTTCACCAAACACTCCATTTGACAGTTGTGTAGGCCACATTAGCTCCTATTAAAGTGTAGTCCACACACACACTTCATAAAATTAGTGTTTCTTATACCTGTTACCAGCTGTTCAGGAATAAGCACACTAAGCCCCCCCTTTGTACTTTTCTGCCTATCTTTATCAGGCTACCAAGATGAAGAAGGCAGGGAGTAAGGCACGTGGGTGTGGGCGTGGAGTTTCAGCAGGGAGAGGACGTGGGGATTCTGCAGGGAGAGGACGTGGGGATTCTGCAGGGAGATTCTGTGCCTGCTGCAGGCACCAGTGAGTCAGCATCCCCCAGTTTTAGCAGGCAACAGTCCTTTATGCGCAGCTTTGTAGGACCTCGCCGTACCCCACTGCTGCGGGAGGAACATATTGAAGCTGTTGTCGGATGGATGGCAGCTAACGCATCGACTTCAATGACTTCCACGTCCTCTCAGGGCCAGAGCACTGAAGAGCAACCATCTGTCTCTTCACCACCTGCCAAAGTGCCCAGGCAGTCAGAGAGCCCTGGACAGGAGCCATCACAGTCTCTACTTCTGTTCTCTGAATCTGTTGGCTTGGAAAGAGGGTGCCAGCCAAGCAGCATTCAAGAATGTGAAGAAGAGGGAGTATGCAGTGATGCGCAACTTCTTTGTCCCTCTGAAACTGAAGAGGCGGGTGAACCAGTGCCTATGGTCAGCACACCTCAGTATGCATCAGATGATGACGAGACTCAGGTGCCACTTTCTGGTGCGTACGGTGCTAGCGAGACAACCCAGGAGAAGCAGGTGTTTGAAGAGGGGAGTGTAGATGATGAGGTCCTTGACTCATCATGGCGTGAGGAACAGGAAGGTGGTGAGAGCAGCTTTGAGGAAGAGATTCCCCGAAACAGGAGGGAGAGGGAGGGGGCAGACTTGGTTGCCTGTAGCCTCCACTTCGGCACCCGTTAGGAGCATTCCTCTTTCAAAAGCCAAAACGGGCGCTCCCAAGACTTGCAGTGCGTGGTCCTTTTTTGACACAGTTTCAGATGACATTTGCCTTGTCAAATGCAAGCTGTGTCATCAGAAAGTCAAAAGAGGGAAAAATGTCAGCAACCTCAATACCACAAATATGTGGAAAGATGTGCGGACCAAGCACGAGGTGGAGTTACACAGACACACTGAAGACATAGGCCAACGTACAGCACCACCTACCACCTCTTCAGCTCGTGTTGGGGCCTCTTCCTCCAGCTCACACAGCTGGTTCGGCTTCCTCACAGGATTGCCAAGGAAGAACCTCTGGCACTGTTGTCTGGAGACCCAGTGACATTCCACCCACAGCACCATGTTCCTAGTCATCCTCACACTCCCAGGCCACTCTACAGCCATCGGTAGCACAGGCATGGGATAAAAGGCGGCCATACTCGGCAAACCATCCCCGAGCACAGGCTCTGAATGCTGGCATTGCCAAACTACTGGCCCTTGAAATGCTCTCATTCAGGCTGGTAGAGACTGACACCTTCCGGAACTTCATGGCATTGGCAGTCCCACAATACACCGTGCCCAGCCGCTTTTATTTCAGCAGGCAAGCCGTCCCTGCCCTGCAAAAACATGTGGAGGGAAAAATAAAACATGTGCTACTAAACGCTGTCAGTAGCAAGGTCCACCTGACCACCGATATGTGGACCAGTAACCATGGACAGGGACGATACCTTTCCCTCACTGCCCATTGGGTCAATGTTGTGGAGCCGGGTACAGATCTGAAGAGTGGCGCTGTACGTGTTCTGCCAACTCCACTGATTGCAGGAATCCAGTCTGTACACATTGACTCCTCCTCCTACTCAAGTTCCTCAGAAACAGCACTGCAGGAGCCTGTTACGACCGATATGAGCACAGCTGTGGCCAAACGTCAACAGGCCGTACTCAAATTAATTTCTTTGGGGAATCGAAGCCACACAGCGCAGGAGCTCTGCAATGCTATCAAGCAGAAGAGCGACGTGTGGTTTGTGCCAGCGAATCTCCAGCCGGGCTTGGTAGTGTGTGACAATGGCCGAAATCTGGTGGCAGCTCTGGGCCTAGGCAACCTCACTCACATCCCATGTCTGGCACATGTGCTGAACTTGGTCGTGCAGAGCTTTCTGAGGGACTATCCGGATCTTGATGCACTGCTGCACAAGGTCCGCATAGAGTGCGCTCACTTGCGGCGTTCCAGCACGGCAAGATCGCGCCTTGCTGCTCTGCAGCGCCGATTACGCCTTCCGGAACATCGCATCATATGTGACCTACCCACCAGGTGGAATTCAACGTTACATATGTTGGAGCGGTTGTGTGAGCAGCAGGCAGCAGTCATGGAGTACCAGCTGCATCAGGCGCAAACAAGTCGCACTGTGCGCCGGTCACACTTCAGCACCACTGAGTGGGCCTCTATGAAGGACATCTACCTCGTTTTGCGTGCCTTCGATGATTCCACACGGATGGCGAGTGCAGATGATGCACTAGTCAGCATGACTGTCCCCCTTATATGCCTGCTTCAAAAAACACTGCAAGCACTAAGGGAGGAGGTTTTGGAAGAGGTGGAGGATGAGGAGTCACAAATGCCATCTGCTTCTGGACAGTCTGCGCTACGTGGTTCCTCACAAAGGCCTAGGCAGGGGATACTTTGTGAGGAGGATGAGGAGGAGTCAATGGAGGAAGAAGACATCTCTTCAGAGGAGGGAGGTATACAATGCTCTAGTCAGTATGTACAGCGAGGGTGGGGTGATGCAGAGCAGGCAGAGATGACGACTCAAGCAGGGGACAGCGTTTCTTTGGCAGTTGGGAGTCTGCAGCACATGGTTGATTTCATGCTGCAGTGCCTGAGAAACGACCGCCGCATCGCCCACATTTTCAACACGACTGATTATTGGGTGTACACCCTCCTAGATCCTCGCTACCGGGACAACTTACAAAGCCTCATAGCACCGTTGAACCGGGAGCGTAAACTGCGGGAGTACCAAGACACACTGGTGCAGTCCATCATGTTCTCCATTCCACCCGACAGCAGTGCTGCTAGTGCTTTACAAAGCAGCTCTGTGCGTCGAGGCAGTGGAGTAAGCTCGGCACAAAGAGGGAGCAGAGGCAGCGCCTCAGCACAAGGCAAGACCACTATGGCCGAAATGTGGCAAAGTTTTGTGTGTCCGCCACAAATGTCTACACCATCACAGACGGCTCCAGTCAGCAGGAGGCAACCTTTCCATCAGATGGTGACAGACTACATGTCTTGCCCTGTCAGTGTACTCCCAGATGGCTCTTCCCCCTTCAAGTTTTGGGTCTCAAAGCTGGGTACATGGCCAGAGCTTAGCCAGTATGCATTGGAGGTGCTGGCTTGCCCTGCTGCCAGTGTATTATCGGAACGCGTCTTTAGTGCCGCTGGTGGTGTACTAACAGACCGTCGCACGCAACTAGCCTCCGATAACGTTGACCGGCTTACTTTTCTGAAAATGAACAAGGCCTAGATCTCGCCAGAATTTGCCAGTCCTCTACCAGAATAAATAATTGGTTGGCAACAGTATCCAGGTCTCCTGTTGTGTTCATGTTTCTACCACCTGAACTGTAATCCCTGGGTTTCAACACAGCCAGTTGTCGCTCAGAAGTGCCTCTGCACAGAGAAAAACACTAGCTCCTGTGTTAGTGGGGTTCAGTAACGCCATCTTCTCCCCTGCTGTGTGGACAGCAAAGTCTCCTGCTCCCTCCACAATCGAACTACTACTGATTTTTAACCGTGCTCCACTTAGGCCCCTGTGTTGTGAGTTCGTATTCCCCTTCACCATTGAGGTCTGATGAACTCCCTCTTCTGGTGAAGGAAGGTAGTGAGGCTGATTACAAAGCACCTGAGCAGAATGATGATGACTGGGTGACTGGGATCGCTGACTGGATATAAGGCGGCCGACGCCCTTCTGCCTTGTGGGTGATTTCTCTGAGGGATTCTTGGAGACCAGTCTGATTCCTGCTCCTCTAAAGCTAAGTTTTCTGCTCTACCTTTTGCATTTGTGTTTTGGTTTTGTTTTGCCTTGTTTTTCTTGATTTCTGCCTCTCCCTGCTGGGTGAGCTGAATTCCTTTTTGCTCTGTCTTCAGATAATACCAGAGGACTGATATAGTCTTTTTGAAGCCTAGCGTCTTCAGGGCTTTTTCTCTATCAGTCTGTTGGCTCTTGTTTTTGAGAGGGTTTTGGCGGATTGCAGACAGCAGCCTTCCTATTCTATCCTATTTAGATAGCTTGGGCCCTGTCATTTGCTCAGCCTGTCTTTCTGTCTGTGTGAGTGTTTTTCCATCTCCCTTCACCGTCATTATATGTTGGGGGCTGCCTATTGCTTTGGGGTCTGCTCTGGGGCAGTTTAGATTTCCCTTTTCTGTCTTTAGGCTATTTAGTTCTCCGGCTGTGATCGAGGGGTCTAGGGCACCGTAGGAACCCCCCACGGCTACTACTAGTTGTTGTTGTTAGATTCAGGGGTCTGCAATCCTATAGCCGCCAACTTCTCTGGTTTTCTGAACTTAGCTAAGTATTTCTGTTTTTGCCTCCTACGGTGACTCATTCATAACACCCCTGGCTCCACTGTCTCTAGTATTTCCCCTGGCCTCCAACCCCGCCAGTTGCTGCTCTGAAGTGGCGTCTGCACAATCCACACTTGTTACTGGGGCTCAGTCACGTCAGTTGATCCCCTGATGTGTGTCCGGCAATGTCTCCTGCTCTGTCCACATTCCCATTACTAGTAGTAGCCCCAGTAACTCAGGAACAAGTGTGGATTGTGCAGACGCCACTTCAGAGCAGTAACTGGCGGGGTTGGAGGCCAGGGGAAATACTAGAGACAGTGGAGTCAGAGGCCATAGTGGAGCACGGTTACAATCAGTAGTAGTCTACAACCTATATAAAACTTGCTGCAAGTTGGCCTCACTAGCTCCTGTGTTAGTGGGGTTCAGTAACGTCAGCTGTTCCCCTGCTGTGTGGACGGCAATGTCTCCTGCTGCCTCCACATGCAAAAAACATCAGGCCTCAGCCTGCTCCATGCTTGATCCTGGGCTCCAACAACGCCAGTTGGTGTTCAGAAGTGCCATCTTCGCAGAGAAAAACACACTAGCTCCTGTGTTAGTGGGGTTCAGTAACGCCAGCTGCTCCCCTGCTGTGTGGACGACAAAGTCTCCTGCTGCCTCCACATTCAAAAACCATCAGGCCTCTGCCTGCTCCATGCTTGATCCTGGGCTCCAACAACGCCAGTTGGTGTTCAGAAGTGCCGTCTTCACAGAGAAAAACACACTAGCTCCTGTGTTAGTGGGGTTCAGTAACGTCAGCTGTTCCCCTGCTGTGTGGACGGCAATGTCTCCTGCTGCCTCCACATTCAAAAACCATCAGGCCTCTGCCTGCTCCATGCTTGATCCTGGGCTCCGTCTTCAAAGAGAAAAACACACTAGCTCCTGTTTTAGTGGGGTTCAGTAATGCCAGCTGCTCCCCTGCTGTGTGGATTACTACTAGTAATGGGAATGTGGACAGAGCAGGAGACATTGCCGGACACACATCAGGGGATCAACTGACGTGACTGAGCCCCAGTAACACAAGAACAAGTGTGGATTGTGCAGATGCCACTTCAGAGCAGCAACTGGCGGGGTTTGAGGCCAGGGAAATACTAGAGACAGTAGAGCCAGAGGCCTAAGTGGAGCACGGTTACAATCGATAGTAGTGTACAACCGATATAAAACTTGCTCAAAGTAGGCCTCAGCCTGATCCCTGATTGATCCTGAGCTTCAACACAGCCAGTTGTTGCTTGGAAGTGCCGTCCACACAGAGAGAAACACTAGCTCCTGTGTCAGTGGGGTTCAGTAACACCAGCTGCTCCCCTGCTGTGTGGACGACAAAGTCTCCTGCTGCCTCCAAAATCACGCTACATCTTATTTACTACTCGCTCCAAGTAGGCCTCAGCCTGCTGCATGATTGACCCTGGGCTCCAACATTGCCAGTTGCTGCTCAGAAGTGTCTTTGGCACAGGTACTCCCTCCTGCCCAGCCTGGTTCCAGCACGCTTGCAGTTTCCGGGGATTGTCAACGTCACTTTGCCACCAATATATAGTCCTGTCGTGTTGCGGTGGCCCCTGTTGGACTGAGGGTTTCGGGAACTGCGGCCTGCTCGCGGCCTTGCAACTTTGTTTATTATGGGTACCTTGTGCTACCCATCCGGGTTCCAGCACCGTCAGCTGGTTCTCGGCAGTGCCTTTGGCCTAGGTGCCTCCTCGGTATCCGAGTTCCAGCAACATCAGCTGGTCCTTGGTAGTGCTTTGTAGCACAGGTACCTCCTGCTTATTAACCATGTTCCAGCACCGTCAGCTGGTCCACGGTTGTGCCATTGGCTCTTGTTCCTTCAGCTGCCACTCTGGGTTCCAGCACCGTCAGCTGATTCTCGGCAGTGTCTTTGGCACGGGTACTCCCTCCTGCCCAGCCTGGTTCCAGCATGCCTGCTGTTTCCGGGTAGTGTCAACGTCACTTTGCCACCAATACGTTGTCCTGTCGTTTTGCCGTCGGGTTAGCCGAGTCTATGGTGCCTGCAGTTTCGGTGCTTCCTATGTGGGCTGCGGGTTCTGGTAATAAAAGCTGGTTCCGTAGTGCCAATAGGACAAGCACCCCCTGTTGGACTGTGGGTTTTGGTAACTGCGGCCTGCTCGCGGCCTTGCAACTTTGTTCATTATGGGTACCTTGTGCTACCCATCCGGGTTCCAGCACCGTCAGCTGGTTCTCGGCAGTGCCTTTGGCCTAGGTGCCTCCTTCTCGGTATCCGAGTTCCAGCAACGTCAGCTGGTCCTTGGTAGTGCTTTGTAGCACAGGTACCTCCAGCTTAGTAACCGTGTTCCAGCACCGTCAGCTGGTCCACGGTTGTGCCATTGGCTCTTGTTCCTTCTGCTGCCCTTCCGGGTTCCAGCACCATCAGCTGGTCCTCGCTAGTTTCATTTGCTCTTGCAGCTTCTGCTACCCATCTGGGTTCCAGCACCGTCAGCTGGTTCTCGGCAGTGGCTTTGGCACGGGTACTCCCTCCTGCCCAGCCTGGTTCCAGCACGCCTGCTGTTTTCGGGTAGTGTCAACGTCACTTTGCCACCAATACGTTGTTCTGTCGTGTTGCGGTCGGGTTAGTCGAGTCTATGGTGCCTGCAGTTTCGGTGCTTCCTATGTGGGCTGCGGTTTCTGGTAATAAAGGCTGGTTCCGTAGTGCCAATAGGACAAGCACCCCCTGTTGGACTGTGGGTTTCGGTAACTGCGGCCTGCTCGCGGCCTTGCAACTTTGTTTATTATGGGTACCTTGTGCTACCCATCCGGGTTCCAGCACCGTCAGCTGGTTCTCGGCAGTGCCTTTGGCCTAGGTGCCTCCTTCTCGGTATCCGAGTTCCAGCTACATCAGCTGGTCCTTGGTAGTGCTTTGTAGCACAGGTACCTCCTGCTTAGTAACCGTGTTCCAGCACTGTCAGCTGGTCCACGGTTGTGCCATTGGCTCTTGTTCCTTCAGCTGCCACTCTGGGTTCCAGCACCATCAGCTGGTTCTCGCTAGTTCCATTGACTCTTGTAGCTTCTGCTACCCATCCAGGTTCCAGCACCGTCAGCTGGTTCTCGGCAGTGCCTTTGGCCTAGGTTCCTCCTTCTCGGTATCCGAGTTCCAGCTACGTCAGCTGGTCCTTGGTAGTGCTTTGTAGCACAGGTACCTCCTGCTTAGTAACCGTGTTCCAGCACCGTCAGCTGGTCCACGGTTGTGCCATTGGCTCTTGTTCCTTCTGCTGCCACTCTGGGTTCCAGCACCGTCAGCTGGTTCTCGCTAGTTCCATTGACTCTTGTAGCTTCTGCTACCCATCCGGGTTCCAGCACCGTCAGCTGGTTCTCGGCAGTGCCTTTGGCCTAGGTGCCTCCTTCTCGGTATCCGAGTTCCAGCAACGTCAGCTGGTCCTTGGTAGTGCTTTGTAGCACAGGTACCTCCAGCTTAGTAACCGTGTTCCAGCACCGTCAGCTGGTCCACGGTTGTGCCATTGACTCTTGTTCCTTCTGCTGCCCCTCCAGGTTCCAGCACCATCAGCTGGTCCTCGCTAGTTTCATTTGCTCTTGCAGCTTCTGCTACCCATCTGGGTTCCAGCACCATCAGCTGGTTCTCGGCAGTGCCTTTGGCCTAGGTGCCTCCTTCTCGGTACCGAGTTCCAGCTACGTCAGCTGGTCCTTGGTAGTGCTTTGTAGCACAGGTACCTCCTGCTTGGTAACCGTGTTCCAGCACTGTCAGCTGGTCCACGGTTGTGCCATTGGCTCTTGTTCCTTCTGCTGCCCCTCCGGGTTCCAGCACCGTCAGCTGGTCCCCGCTAGTTTCATTTGCTCTTGCAGCTTCTGCTACTCATCCGGGTTCCAGAACCGTCAGCTGGTTCTCGGCAGTGCCTTTGGCCTAGGTGCCTCCTTCTCGGTATCCGAGTTCCAGCAACGTCAGCTGGTCCTTGGTAGTGCTTTGTAGCACAGGTACCTCCTGCTTATTAACCGTCTACCAGCACCATCAGCTGGTCCACGGTTGTGCCATTGGCTCTTGTTCCTTCTGCTGCCCCTCCGGGTTCCAGCACCGTCAGCTGGTCCTCGCTAGTTCCATTTGCTCTTGTTCCTTCTGCTACCCATCCGGGTTCCAGTACTGTCAGCTGGTTCTCAGCAGTTCCTCAGCCTTCTTGTACCTTCTGCTACTTTTCCAAGTTCAAGCTTGTGGAAATGGTTTTTGGTTCTCACTCTGGATCTCCCTGACGATGACCCTGAAGACGACGACCCTGAAGACCACACCGAAGAAGACCAAAAAGATGACCCTGAAGAAGATGACCAAGAGGACAAAGAACATGAAGACAACCACCAAGATGCAGAACAACAAGAGACAGAAGACGAAGAAGCAGAAGAACAAAAAGCAGAAGAACCAAAAGCAGAAGAACATTAAGCATAAGATTAAAAATCAGAGCAAAAAATATTATCTAAATTATAAGCAGAAGAAGACTAAGCAGTGTATGGGGGTGAGTCTGTTCCTCCTCGTGGTGCCCCTGGAAAATGCCTGCTGCTGTAGGCCAAACTGAACGCGGACAAATCCTGTTGTAAATCTTTTGTGACAGGCAGAACGGAAGGTGTAATCTTCAAACTTTTATAGATAACAACTACAGGAATGCCTGTCACAAATAAGAATATGATGAAGAAGAAGAAGAATAGGAAGAAGATGAAGAAGTAGAATATGAAGAAGAATAATCGTTGAATAAGAAGAATATGAATAATGTACAAAAAAGGAATAATAGGAAGAAGGTGAAGAAGAAGAAGATGAATAAGGTGAAGAAGAAGTTGATGAAAAAGATGCTGCTGCTGCTGAGGATCATGAAGGAGAAAGTGTGGGAGAAGTAAAAAAGAAGGTGAAGAGCATGGAAGTAGTGAAACATACATATCTGACAAAATATAAAAGAGGTTAACATAGTCAATATCTTTGCAACTCCGAACGTCTTTAAAAAAAAATATTTAATTCCTGCTATTCCATTTGATTGGGCTAAACCTCTATGGCTTTAATGTCTCCTACACCTCCCCCAATACATTCTACATTATTATTAGTTGTTTTTCTTCATGTCGAATTAACCTACAAGGAAAGAAAGGGTTTTTTTTAATTCCGATATTTCTGTTCCATTGACTTGAATGGGACTTCCGGGATCGGAATCGGCGATACCCACTACTTTTTTGATATCGGCCGATCCAATCCGATTCGATATTTTTC
Organism: Dendrobates tinctorius; assembly: GCF_039654945.1. NCBI lineage: Eukaryota > Metazoa > Chordata > Amphibia > Anura > Dendrobatidae > Dendrobates > Dendrobates tinctorius. The sequence goes on from NW_027361797.1 coordinate 40,725,925, forward strand.
AATATCGGGTGGTATCGCTCAACACTATTACTCACCCACAGTAGGGGAGGAGGAGGGATCTTCTTGTCTATAGCTGTGAGAGCAGCCTGGCAGCCATATTGGGATCTTGTAGCAGTGTGATCTTATTATCTTCTGTGATGAATATATTTGGATTAAATGGTCCAGGGGTCCGACTTAGGTCTCAAAATGTTCCAGGGGAGATAGGGAATAATCCTATGGTGAATTGGAACCTCAAAGTCCACTTTTGAGTTGCTTTTCAGGGAAATCCTGTGGGAGCTCCAGACTTCTGCTTCCTCACATGGCAAGAGCTAGGCCACGCCCCCTATTCCAGCATATTTTCCATTCAACAAGTCAAATGGCGCTCCTTCCCTTCTGAGCCTTGCCGTGCGCCCAAACAGTGGTTTATGACCACATATGAGGTATCGATGTACTCAGGAGAAATTGCCCAACAAATTTTATGATCCATTTTATCCTGTTACCCACGTGAAAATGAAAAAATTGATGCTAAAAGAAAATTTTTGTTGGAAAAATTAATTTTCATTTTTTCCTTCCACGTTGCTTTAGTTCCTGTGAAGCACCTGAAGGGTTAATAATCTTCTTGAATGTAGTTTTGAGTCGCTTGAGTGGTGCAGTTTTTAGAATGGTGTCACTGTTGGGTATTTTCTGCCATATAGACCCCTCAAAGTTACTTCAAATGTGAGGTGGTCCCTAAAAAAATGGTTTTGTAAATTTTGTTGTAAAAATGAGAAATCGCTGGTCAACTTTTAACCCTTATAACTTCCTAACAAAAAAAAAATTTTATTTCCAAAATTGTGCTGATGTAAAGTAGACATGTGGGAAATGTCATTTAGTAACTATTTTGTGTCACATACTTCTCTGGTTTAACAGAATAAAAATTCAAAATTTGAAAATTGCAAAATTTTCAAAATTTTCGCCAAATTTCCATTTTTTTCACAAATAAACACAAAAATTATCGACCTAAATTTACCACTAACATGAAGCCCAATATGTCACGAAAAAGCAATCTCAGAATCGCTAGGATGCGTTGAAGCGTTCCTGAGTTATTACCTCATAAAGGGACACTGGTCAGAATTGCAAAAAATGGCCAGGTCATTAAGGTCAAAATAGCCTGGGTCATGAAGTGGTTAATTTATATGTACTGTTGATACAGGAAAGATATATATATTTTTGTACCGTGTTAGCCAGGTCATACATTTATACCTTTCCCTCTTAGTTACAAATTACTGAAAGTATACTCACCATGGCAAAAAATTATTGACTGCTGTTTGTGGCTGTGACAATATGACGTCTATTGATGGTTTTTGGGATGGAATCCCGCCATCCTTTTTCATAACAACTATTTGTGAAGACAAGAACCTTAAAACCTCTCTTTCCTCACCAGCACCCCCTGATGGAGGTTGCACTATACTGCACTGCAGCAGCATTACAGTACTGCTGTCTTTTTGTTCATTCTACCTCTCAAAAATCAGAATAAGGCTCACATTTATCTTGTGCTCTGTGCTGAGCTCTTACGTCGGGGCTTCCGAGTAAATTCCCCTAAACCGCGATTCAGAGAAAAACCCGACGGTACCACTCACGTAGGAGGCAGATAGCGTCAGTTTGGACTGGTCTGTGTTCTAGACGTGTCCCATCATTTTAGATGTCTTTTTAGCGCATAAGTGGGCGACCACAGTTCTATGTACACCTAAAAAGATGGATACCACCGGAGCAGATACCCAACGGAATACGAGTGTCTCCATCTGCCTCATGGTGGGAGGTTCTGATGGGGGTTGCGTCTGAATCACATTTTTGTGGGATTGAAACGGAGACCTCAATGTGGAGACACAGCATTGTATCTTAATTAACCAGATGACTATTTTTAGCAAGCCAGAAAGAATAGACTATTATCTATATGCTGACTTTTGAATGTATTTCTTTCTGGTTGGTCAAGAAAAGACTTTTGCTTGTGTAAGCCTTTAATATTGACTTGCAAGTTGACATTTGATATAGCATATTGCTCTCTTATCCTTGTTGACTAGTAATGCTTACTGATATGCTAATTATACATTGTTTAGGCCAGATAGTTTATTGATTTTTAAAACAGATGAGGACAATCTATGCAAATAGATTATATAATCAAACAATGCAAATTGGTCGTCACCATTCTTCTCCTTATCTATGATGCTGGATTGAAGAACACTTATTAAACATAAAAGAAGTGATATGCCTCTATGAGACAGAGAGAGCCAGAGATTTAGTCAAGACATCCAAACATCTAGGGACTCTACATGACTGCAGCCAAGGCATCATGGGTTCATCACAAGGGACACAGATTTATTATTCTACAGGATGCCAGCTAAGGAGACTTCAGCCCCGGCTGGGAGAATACAGATCTGCTTCATTGATCATTGCAAATCCATCGATACATTTGGAGAAAGCCAGGATTGGGACCTGCCGGTTGCCTGGCTTCATGGAGATGTTTGGAGAAACCAGGTTGTGACCCTCGGGTCAACTGGACATGTATCTCAATGGACTGTCATTTTCGTAAGCTTGTCATTACCTTTACTCTGTGTGTATGCTACAGGTGGAGTAATCAACGCTGGAAGATGAAGCCAAATTGTGACCCTCGGGTCAACTGGCCTTGTACCTCAAATGTACTGTCATTATCCTAAGCTTGTCATTACCTTTTCTCTGTGTGCGTGCTACAGGTGGGGTAGACAACCCTGAAAGCTCTGAAGTAACAGCTACCATTTATCCTGGTGAGTCAGCAGAAGGGGGAGACTCTGTAATGTGCACCATCTTGGGTTATTGTGCTGGGACTGTTCTACTTGTTATCTGCCTGTTTTGTGGTTTAATAAAGCATTGCCACAAAGTTTTTCCCTCACCCTGTGCTGTCTGAGTACAGTTATGCCCATGTTAAAAGGAGAGCGGGCATTTGGCGGGGTGATCCCTGGTCCATGCGGTTTTGACTAGCGGACAGGGGCGCCTGATGATCCCCCATGTTTCCAAACCTGACGCAAGAGCTCAGTGTAGAATGCAAGCATGTGATCCAGCCTTATTTTGGAAACGTTCGAAAAATATTACGTACCCCTATATATTACCAATAAAAACCCTAATTTATCCCACACAAAACCAGCCCCCACTCAGGTCCGTCATCTGTCACTGGACCTATAGGGGGTTCCCACTTTTCTGCTAAAACAAAAAAGACTCCGAAAAAGCGACATTGGTCCCGCACCATCAAATAAAATCCAGTTAATTTTGCTCTCCCATATCCAAATGCCTCCCTCCTTCTGAGCCCCACTGTGCCTAAACCACAGTATGCAGCCACATGTTTGTCAATATTATAATGGAGAGTAGGCACTGAATATTGCAAAATAGTCATTGCAGCCGTAGATGAATTGATTGAGAGGTGCAGCTTCTACAATGAGGTCATTTTGGGGTTTTTTATGCTTCTCTGGCACCTTCGGGGCTTCAAAAATATTACCCGTAAACTATTCTAGCAATGCTCCAAAGCCAAATAGCGCTCCTTCTTTCTCAGCCATGACATGTGGCCAAACAGTAATTTTTGATATATGGGGCATCACCACATTCAGTAGAAATTGTGCAATAAATTGTAGTGTCTAGTTTCACCTATTAGCCCTTGTGTACCTGCCAAATTTGCAGAAAATACAAAAATTACATTTTACCACTAAAATGTCATATTTCCACTTCTCAATGTTATACAATTCTGTGAGGCATCTATGGATTCAACATACTCACTACACCCCTAGAAGAATTCCTTGAGGGGTCTAGTTTCCAAAATTGGGTCACTTATGGGGTATTTCTACTGTTTTCACATGTCAGGGGCTCTTCAAATGCTGCATAGCATTTATACAATCTATCAAAGGCAAATAGCGCTTTTTCCATTCCTAGCTCTGCCATGTGCCCAAGCAGAAGATTTTGACCACATATGGGGTATAATTGCATTCGGGACACATTGTGCAACAAATTATGGGGTCCATTTTCTCCCATTATCTTTGTGAAAATAAATTTGGGGCACAAACATTTTCGTGAAAATGAAACTTTTCAATATGTGACCTAATGTTATCAAATTCTGTGTACTACCTTTGGGTTAAAAATGCTCACTGTACACCAGAATTAAATCCTTGAGGGGCTGTAGTTTGGAAAATGGCACATAAGGGACTCTCCAAGAGCGACATGACACTTGCAACAATTCCATCAGTGTTCCAAAACAATCTCTTTCCTTTCCAAGCTGTGCCGTGCACCCAAATAGTAGTATTCTCCCACACATTTGGGTATCGGCATACTCAGAAGAAATTGCACAACACATTTTTGGGTCCATTTTATCCCATTAACCTTGTGAAAATAAATAATTTTGGGCTAAAAGTACATTTTTGTGGGTTAAATGTGATTTTATATTTTCACAACGCTATATTATGAACTTTTGTGAAGAACCTAGGGGTTCAAGGTGCCATGTAGATAAGTCCCTTGAGGGGTCTACTTTAAAAAATGGGGTCATTTGTGGGGGGTTTCCACTGTTTAGGCACATTAGGGGCTCTCCAAACACGACATAGCATCCCTTCTCTATTCCAGCCATTTTTGCATTCAAAAAGTCAAACAGTGCTCCTTCCCTTCCGAGCCCTGCTATGCACCCAAACAGTAGTATTCCCCCAAATATTGGGTATCAGAATACTCAGTAGAAATTGTACAACATATTTTTAGGTCAATTTTCTCCTGTTACCCTTATGAAAATAAAAAATTAGGACTAAAAGTACATTTTTGCGGTTAAAATGTGAATTTTTATTTTCACTGATCTACGTTATAAACTTCTGTGAAGCACCTGGGGGCTCAAGCTGCTCACTACACATCTAGATAAGTTCCTTCAGGGGTGTTGTTCCCAAAATGGGGTCAACTGTGGGGAGTTTTCCACTGTTTAGGCACATCAGGGGCTCTCCAAATGTGACGTGACGTCCGCTAATGATCCCAGCAAATTTTGCATTGCAAAAAGCAAATAGCGCTCCTTCCCTTTCGAGCCCTGCCATGCGCCCAAACAGTAGTATTCAATCACATATGGAGTATAGGCGTGCTCAGGAGAAATTGCACAATGAATTTAGGAGTGCATTATTTCTCTGTTACCCTTTTGAAACTAAAATTTGGATCTAAAGTAACATTTTTGTGAAGAAAAAAAAAAGGTAAATGTTCATTTTTTCCTTCCACATTCCATTAATTCCTGCGTAGCTCCTGAAAGGTTAATAAACTGCCTCAATATGGTTTTGAGCACATTGTGGGTTGCAGTTTTTAGAATGGAATCACTTTTGAGTAGTTTCTGTCATATAGGCTCCTCAAACACTTCAAAGGTTTTGTATATTTTATTGTAAAAATGAGAAATCGCTGGTCAACTCTTAGGCCTCTTTCACACATCAGTTTTTCGCCGTCAGGCGCGATCCGGCTCTTTTTACGAAAACCGGATCTGGAGAAATGCAATGTCGGATCCGGTTTTTCCCCATTGACTTACATTAGCGCCGGATCGCGCCGGATGGTCATGCGTTTCGTCCGGTTTGTGCCGGATCCGGCAACTGTAACGTTTTTTGCCTCCGGCGAAAAAGCCGGACCCGCTGGATCCGGCGCTTCCGGCTTTTTCACACAATGAAAGTCTATGAGCGCCGCAATGTGCCGGATCCAGCAAGAGCTGGATCCGGTAGCCGGATCCGTTTTTTTTGGTCTGAGCATGCTCAGTAGCCCTGCCCACAGCAAACATATATAAAACCATGACAGTGGGACCCTCAGCCACAGCCAACATGCCACCCAAGAGAGGAGCCAGCCGCAGGAGAAGGCAGGAGACTACTCCACCACCACCACCACCACCACAAATGGAGCAAAGGGACCATGGTGACCATGCGGAGGGGAGTCCACCAGCAGTTGACAGACGGTAATTATCAAATCCCCTATTCCTCCAAACTAGGGCCATGGAATATCAATATATTCAGTGGCCCTTTGTTTCTCTTTATTCACCAGCAGAAGACGCCCTATAGTTGCAGCAGCACCAGCAGCAGCAGCACCAGCAGCAACAACAGCAGCAGCATCAGGAGTGGAGACTGGCCAGCAGGAGGACACCACATCTTCTTCTGGGAGCCCTCCCTCACATCGTCAGCGTTTGACGGTAAGTTTTTATTTCCAAAATCCATCATCTCTGGAATATATGTCTATTCATTGGCTTTTATTTCAAAATAGGAATCACAAGCTGAAGAGGAGCTCCCAGAAGAAGAAGGAAGGGGTGGACAGATACCTGGAGTGGACTCGCAATTGGTAAGTTTCCTGCATCAAACGCAGAAACACAACATCACACTACACACAACACATAGAAAACAATGTAGCGCACATATCACACAGCAAACACATATGCCTACATCCAAACACATAATTTTTTTTGTTTTCTTTTCTAGTCTTCCCAATCTGGTGCTCGACCAAGAGGTCCTCGTAGTGCCTCCCAGGGTCATTGGCGACAGCGACGCGGCGGTCACCAGCGTGTAAGTATAATATTTTTACTTTGGTTTTTTTGCACTTTTTATTTCATTTCTTTAAGTGTGGAGGCTAATTATGTTATTTTTCTCTTTTTCTTTAACAGCCTTCTCAGCGTGCTCCCGACTCTGACGGTGAGGATGGAGGGATCGATGTTGACCTTCTCATCGATCTTGTTAGAGAAAGGGAGCCGCTTTGGAATATGGCTGACCGCCGGCATGCTGATCTAATTGTGACCCGACGGCTCTGGGAGGAAATCTGTTCACTCCTTGTGGACCACTGGGAGGGCCTTGATGCTCGGGCCCAGATTCAAGAGCGTAAGTATATACAGTTCCCGTTGCTTGATGTCAAGCAGTGTTTCCCGAACTCCAGTCCTCGTGGTACCCACAGGTGTATTGTAAGGGTTCCAATGGATTGTGATGAATAAGAAAATGCTCACACAAGAACTGAATTTCTAAATTGATTTACTTAATAAATGATAAGATTAAATAATAAACAATATAAAACTATAAATACATATGCATTAACCAGAAACAAGCATTATTCATACGTTACATTATTCAGATAGACGTCGACCAGTCATCCTCCATGAGCAAAGAGAGCCAGAACATGTGTCCTAGTTCTTTTAAAATGTCCAGCTAAAAGGTGTGTCCAGCCCCACCATATGGGGAATGATGTCCCAAGTCTATTGTCCATTGGCTATAAACACATTCCCTCAATACCTGTTTTAACCAGTACATAATACAGGAAGCTGGAGGAAAGGGGCCTCATGTGTGCCACATGGCAGAAATATAGCAAGCTGGAGGAGGGGCTTCGGAGGAATGTTTACCCACCCAATCTAATTATGGCAATGAAGGTCCTTTGTTGGTAGATAAGTGTAAGCCAGTTATTTGCTCTGCTTGGACAATTTGACCATCTGGTTCAAACAAGTTTCAATGACCTTCTTGGAAGGTTCAAAGAGCTGATTGAAACTATATCAATAGTTGGTATTAATTAATTGGAGTGTTGAAACCATTAAAAATAACTCATAGTATACATTCCACCCCTTGGTTTCAATCACTTTAATTAATTAACCTGCCACTAAACTATACCATTTTTCATTATTTGCATTGCTCATTTATATATATATTTTATTTATTTGCTACCAATAGAAAACCGCTTTGGTAAAAAATAACATCCTGGGCTTAAAACGGAAAAAATCAAAACAAAAACAACATTGGACCAGCAGGTAATGAAATATCAAATGCCTGTAGAAATCTTCTTTCTTCGGATCTTCTTGACCGCAATTTTTAAATGGGTCTCTGTTGCAGGGAAAGCACAGGGATTATTATGCCCTCATCACTTTGGGGTGACTTCACTACTTTCCCTGGTTAGCAAAACAACAGACTCTAAAGAGCAATCTGTCCCTGCCCTTCATGACATTAGCCCCTCGTTACTCAAAAGCAATGGGTGAGGGAAGTGCAGGTGTCCATGGCTGAGCATAAGAGTACCTTTCATCTTCTATTGCTGCAGCTGTTCAGGGCCTCACTTTATATGCCATTTGCATCAGCTGGCAGTCATGAGGATTCACCCTGGTTGACGGTTCAGCATCATCTGGGCTCAGTCTCAGCACTCAATTGGACATCTTCAGTCTACACACAAGACACAGCCTGCACTGAGGGAAAGTGAAGTTCACAATCATACTTGAAAGTTCCAAAGTCTTGGCAGAGCTAACTCAGTCCAAAGCAACAGTCCAAAATAACTCAGTCTTGGTGGCTTGTTTTCCACCCCTTGATCAAATGAATCAAACAAAATTGCCGTAGGTTTGTTGGTCCAAATTGTGCCCAGAATGACCTTTGAAATTTTCTACTGTAGCAAATATTTCTACTCTAGATAATAATACTACATAAAATATATATCATATGTGTATGGACTTATACACTGATCAAACACATCAAATTGATGTCAATCACATTTGCATAAGAACGATGATCATAATTATCAGTACAATTATGTTCATGGAGATCACAAAATAATGTTACTACTAATCAGAATCAGTACAATTACATTAAGGAAAACCGAACCCAAACCAATTTGCTATTAACCCAATTCTAGCAAATTATTATTTTTACATAATATACACATTACATCAACACACACTCTGGCTTAACCTAATGCATTCATTCAGTAAGCAGGAGAGATTCTCATTTATATATAGACACACACACTTTGGGTACCCACACATTTGCATTGTATGACTCAGGTGTAGGTGAACAAAGCTATATCAAGACATTAACAAACTAGCATTCATTGAAATCATTTAACATGTATATTCTTCAAAACCCAATTTGCACGGGAGCTCCCAAAAAATAAATGTTAAAACTCAAAAATAAGTCATAAAATATAATCTTATATTAAATGGACTCCTTTTTCACTACTGCAGGAATGAACTATTTACTGTGCACTGTATTTACATGTTAATTAAATGGCCAAGGTTTCTTCTTTCACTCCTGCAAACAAAAGGTTAATTACACACCCCACCCCCCAATCCAACATGTCAGTCCACACTGAAAAGAGAAAAAACTATTCCTTTAAAAACCAAGAATGCTAAACACAGTACAATTAAAATTCAGAAAATGAGCTCATAAAAAATACAAATATACCAAATAAAAAGTAAAAATAAAAATACCATGTGGATTTTTTTCTTTGGCTGTGAACAAATTTTAATCAAGGGATATCCATGACAAATACACAAAGCACATATAGTGACAAAGACAAACACTTAGTACAAATAAGTCATCTATTTATCTTGTCAACCCCCAGTATATTATCAGTCATCTAACTTTAGGTCAGTCTTAAATTCATTGTCTGCAATGTCACTCCCTCTTTTCCTTGTATGTTTCTCTCACAATGGCTCCCACATACAGAATCATCTTATATCTGCTGTGGTCTTTTGCCTTTTAAAACATCAAGGTCTATTACAAACCCTCAGGTGAGGAATGCACATTTATGCATCACCAAGACCAAACCCAATTCATAGATCAGCCAGCGCATACGTCACAGTATGCTCACAGGAGAATTTATCATCATATATCAGCCAGTGCATACGTCACAGTATGCTCACATGAGTATTTCTGTAAGAAACTCTAGAATGAAACAAACATCATTAGACATCAAAAAATGGCAAAAACTGTTCAAACAACAATTTTCAGGGATATTCAATTACTTTTATAATTAGTCCAGGAGGGAATCTTGGCAGGGGGTGTAGTATGCCATGGTATTGGAAGAGTGCAAGGGGCGGTTACAGTGGGGGCTTTGCATGCCTCCATCAGGTGTCCCACCTCTATCTTTCCAACCCCCTATCTCATTTGTCGCCACCCTCTTGGGTCTGGCGAGTTGCAATTTACCTTTCCTCCTCAGATCTTGCCATCTCCTCAACAGGTCACTTGTAGAGATCCCATCTATCTCCTGGAATGGAACTCCACTAGCTATCAGGTCACAAAACAACTCCGTCCTGCTCTTTCTTATTTGAGTATCATCCTCTTTTCTCCTTTCTTGATCTACTCTCTTTACTGTACTATTTTTTGATACTTTTGCTCTCTCTAGAGCAGATAGCTGGGAGATTAGATTGCATGCTGTGTAGACATTAGTGGAATTTCCCATAAGTGCACTGAACATAGTGAATAATGGGGCTTTGTAAGCAGCTGGGGCACCTTCTATGAACTTATTCTTCATCAGTACTGTCAATATTGCAGCATCTGGTCCCTTCCAATCCTCAACAACAGCAAAGTGATCATTCAGATCTGGCAAAGGATTGCGAATTTGCGAGTTATGCCACCTATACCTGCGATTTCTCTCAATCTCTGAACTCCATCTGCAAGAGTCTCCCATCGTGTCTGTGGTATTAATTCCATGGGAGAGTCATACACTTGTGCCACAGAATCCCTCACCAAATGCAGCAAAGAGAAAGTCTCTGTAGTGTCCCTTGCACGCCTCATTTTTAGACGCACCATAGGATCAATACAAATACTACAAAGTCCTATTGCCTCAAGACGGTTCAAAGTTATAGTATCGGCTCCCTGATCCCATAATCTGAGAATCAATGCTAACAAAGGTTCTCCTGCTTGCTGCCTGTACCTGGTAGCTAATTCTGATAATTCTCCTGCTGTATAATTCCTAGTTTCTTCGGTCATTGAAGCTTCTGCTCCTGTAGCTGCGTTTCCTGCATCCATCCTATCTCCACTATGCTGTGTGACTTCTCTCCTAGTTTTAGTAGTCACAATCGGTCTGGCTTGCTTTTCTTCCCTATTTGTCTCGCTGCCAGAGCCTTCCCATTCTAGCAAATCTGACCATTTCTCACGTGCAATCATGGTGCTAATCTGTGCAGTACAAATATCTGACACTGGCCGCTGTCTCCTCCTGCGCCTATTCTTATTCACATTTTTCATTACGTAAGCTTCAAAATTCCTTTGCATATTGTCATGCTGTTTCATTTGGTCTCTCAAGGCTGATTGCAAGCTAATCCTTTGCTCTATAGCTGTATGCAGCTCTAAACGCAAATTGTCTATCTCCTCCTGTAATCTTTGGGACACTTGCACAAAAATCCATCCAACGGCTGCTGCAGCTTTCTGCTCTTTTGCATCATACCTTGAGAGATCAAATTTTGCAGCCACTTCCTGGGGATTTGATAACTGCTGTCCCTCCATATACTTATTACATTCCTGTGCCATTGGGGTCCACTTTCCTGGTAACACCCATTCTGGCAAAGATCTGACACTACTCTCAACTGCTTTCCTACTCTTCACAAACTTATTCAATTTTGCAAACATTTTTATTCAAAACAATCCCACTTCTGACACCAATTTGTATTGTAAGGGTTCCAATGGATTGTGATGAATAAGAAAATGCTCACACAAGAACTGAATTTCTAAATTGATTTACTTAATAAATGATAAGATTAAATAATAAACAATATAAAACTATAAATACATATGCATTAATCAGAAACAAGCATTATTCATACGTTACATTATTCAGATAGACGTCGACCAGTCATCCTCCATGAGCAAAGAGAGCCAGAACATGTGTCCTAGTTCTTTTAAAATGTCCAGCTAAAAGGTGTGTCCAGCCCCACCATATGGGGAATGATGTCCCAAGTCTATTGTCCATTGGCTATAAACACATTCCCTCAATACCTGTTTTAACCAGTACATAATACAGGAAGCTGGAGGAAAGGGGCCTCATGTGTGCCACATGGCAGAAATATAGCAAGCTGGAGGAGGGGCTTCGGAGGAATGTTTACCCACCCAATCTAATTATGGCAATGAAGGTCCTTTGTTGGTAGATAAGTGTAAGCCAGTTATTTGCTCTGCTTGGACAATTTGACCATCTGGTTCAAACAAGTTTCAATGACCTTCTTGGAAGGTTCAAAGAGCTGATTGAAACTATATCAATAGTTGGTATTAATTAATTGGAGTGTTGAAACCATTAAAAATAACTCAGTATACAACAGGTCATGTTTTCAGGATTTCCTTTTGAGCAACACTATGGAAATCCAGAAAACATGACCCGTTGGGAAATACGAGGACTGGAGTTTGTGAAACACTGATGTTGTATACTAACCACTTTGTGCTTTCTCGTTTTAGGGGAGAGAATTGTGAAGCGGTGGCGGTCTGTGAGGGATCGTTTCAAGAAGGAGTTCAATAAAGAGATGCGGGCCCCGAGTGGATCTGGAGGACGCAGGAGCAAGTACAAGTACGCAAGAGCCCTGTCGTTCCTCCGGGCAACAATGGTCACCAGAAGGTAAATATTACACACCCCATTACAAAAAATAGTGTTTACATGTGTATTTTTTTTCAGCCAGGGCCAGGCCATGTCACTATATTAATTCTATTTTGTTCTCTTTATTCCACAGCACGGTGACCAGCACTCGGGAGCCTGCATGCTTGGACCCTTCTGAGGCGATCCCTGAGGAGACCGGCACCGAGGGACACTTCGAGCACCCCGGCACATCTGCACCTTCCCAACCTTCGACCCATCTGTCCCATCCACCAGCGCAGGAGCATCGTGGCCGCCTACATTACATGAAGCTGCTGGTGAGGAGATCGCTTTCCCTTTACCCCACCCTTCTGCCCCTGCCACCTCTAGTACACCTGCGGGTACTGGGCGGCAGCGGCAGAGGGGTCAGGAAAAGAGCTATGCCCCAGAGTTCTTGCATCTGAATGCATCTTTCCAGAACTGTCTCAAAGTCTTGTCAGAGCAAATCTCCGCAGGCTTTCAGCAGCTCAAATCCAGCATTCTAGAGTTGAAGACACTTCTGCAAACAATGCATTCAGAAGCAAGATCTTCTCCCAACCACACCTTTTTCAGGTCTGTTGTGGAGCGCATGGCAACGCTATCTCCTACCCAGCAGATGCATGTAATGCATTCGTGCCACGGTGCTCTACAGCAGGTTACCTCCCATCCTCCACCTCCCACCACAGTAGTTCCTCCACCTGCACCCCCTCCAGCCACTGTCCCTCTTCCCCCTCCTATTCCTTACCAGCCACCTCCTCAGTACCAGCCACCTCCCCAGTACCAGCAACCTCCCCACTTCCAGCAACCTGCCCCGTACCAAGCTCCTTCCCCTTACCAAACTCCTTCCCCCTACCACTTCTCAACCACATCACCTGCTACTCCAGTCCCTGCCCAACCCACCACTCCACCACCTGTTCTGCCACCCACATGTCCACCCATTCTCTTGCTTTTTCCACCCCTTCACCTCTAACTGTTCCTTCCCCACCACGATCCCAGTCCTCTCTCCACACTCCCAGTGTCGAAGTGTCCCGCAGCCCCTCCAGCAGTATTTCCACCCCACACTACACTAATTTATAAATGTGTGTATGCTATGAAAAAAGACAAACTTTTTTTGCAATTAAAAGTTTATTAAAAAAAAAAGTTTTTAAATAAAAGTTAAATTATTGGTTTACACTGGTTGTCTGTGTTTTATTTCTGCGGCGAAATATGGTCACAAAAAAGGTTAAGTGCAGGGTAGACAAAAGGTAAAAAGGTATACAAAACCAGGTACATAACAGTGGGTAAAAGGTAAATAAATTTTACCTTTTGGCCACAGTTGTGTTCCTGGATGTGTTTTAGACAAAGTATTTCACCTTTTGCCAAAAGTTGTGTATCTTGTTGGGGATTTCCTAACAATGTACACAAATTTTGTTAAAAGATGAAAACTTTGCCTAAAACACAACCAGGTACACAACTGTGGGCAAAAGGTAAAAATAGTTAAACCACGACAAGATAGACGACAAGATAGCCAAATTTGTTTGGAAAAGGTATATACTGTTGGTACAGAAGGTACCCAACTTTGGTTAAGGGCAGAAATTTATCACACTCTGTCCTCCTGCCAGTCTAATCTGCCTTGGGGTGACAAAGTATTGTGCAAAATTGTCCCTCATTCGTGACACCGTCACAGAACTTCGATTAGTAATGTTGTGGTAATCTTGTAAGGTGCTTTCTTCAGAGGTGTCCTCAATGGAAATGGGTTCCTTGCACATAACAAAATTGTGGAGTACCACGCAAGCTTTGATCACCTCATCAACAGTTTCTGTCTTGAGGTTGATCGCAGTCAATAGGACCCGCCATTTGGATGTCAGAATACCAAAGGAGCATTCCACCATTCTTCTTGCTCTTGTAAGGCGGTAATTAAAAATGCGTTTTGTTCTTGTCAATCCTCGGCTACAGTAGGGTTTCAAAAGGTGTTCTGACAGCTGGAATGCTTCATCCCCTACACAGACAAAAGGCATAGGTGGACCAGATGTTTGCGGCAGCAGTCTAGGGGATGGGAACTGGAAGGTGTTTCCATACAGTTTACGCCCCATGGCAGACAGTTTGAAAACTTGAGAGTCATTGGAGCGGCCATAGGCCCCAATATCAACAGCAATAAATTTGTATTCCGCATCCGCGATGGCCATGAGGACAATGGAAAAATATTTTTTGTAATTGAAATATTCCGATCCCGATCCTGCTGGCTTTACAATGCGGATATGTTTCCCGTCCACAGCGCCCAAGCAGTTCGGAAACTGACATATCTGTAGAAACTTTTCAGAAATTTCAATCCACCTCTCTGTTGTGGGCTCTGGTAAAAACTCTTCAACTAAGGAGTCCCACAGTGCACAGCATGTGTGCTTCACTATTCCAGATATGGTGGAAATCCTGAGTCTGTACTGGAAATGCAGTGATGAAAGGGATTCTCCAGTTGCAAGAAATCTGTGGGGAATTAAAAAAAAAAAAATTAGTTAAAAATAACAGCATTACATACATAAACTCAGCTATAACACTTGGAGATACAAACTACCACCAACAAGATTGCAGTGAAAGTGTGCTCTGATGCGAGCATATCCAATAAATGTGGCTTACCTTAAAGTCACCATCAGACGCTCTGCGGGTGAAACGGAGAAGCGGCAATAGGTGTCCGATTTTCTTATGAGGTGTGCAATGCGCTCCACCAAGTAATCAAAATTCTCCATTTTCATCCGAACATATCCAAAAAATTTCTCCGGGTTTCGTCTAAGGTCCATGCAGAGTGTAGAATAGACCCCACGCGTCATTCTCTTGGCTGTGATGGGGTGGATCCACAAACGGCGTCGCTGATGCCTGATGCGCTGCTGTCTCGCTCTCTCCTTCTCCAGAACAATCACCCTCAAACGGTTCGCCTCCGCTGTAAAATCCACCAAATTCTTCAAGATATTTCCAATCACAACATCCATCGTCGCCAGTAACTTGCTCTTCTCTCCAACCTGCAGTTTCCCCTCTACAACCTGTCAAAGATGGGCTGTAGGAACACGGTATATATAGATTTCAGCAGCCAATCTCGTTTCAAAGCCCCAAAGGGGCGTTTTTAAAAACCAGATCCGGCGTAATCCGGCGAGAAACGGATGGAAAAACGGATGAAACGGATGAGACGGATCCGGTTTTTGGTCTGATGACCAAGACGGATCCGGCAGAAAACCGGATCCGTCACATCCGGTTTTACATAACATTTGCCGGATCCAGCGCTTCGGCGCGATGCCAGATCGCGCCTGACGGCGAAAGACTGATGTGTGAAAGTAGCCTTAACCCTTCTAAGTTCCTAACAAAAAAAAATTGTTTCAAAAATTCCGCTTATGTAAAGTAGATATGTGGGAAATTTTACTGTTTTAACTATTTTGTGTAATATGACTCTCTGATTTAAGGGAATTAAAAATAAAAGTTTGAAAATTGAAATATATTCTACATTTTTTTCCAGTTTTTTTCACAAATAGGTAAACGCAAGTCATATTGAAGAAAGTATACCTCTATCATGAAGTACAATACAGTGGGGGAAATACTTATTTGATACACTGCAGATTTGGCAAGTTTTTCCACCTAGAAAGAATGGAGAGATCTTTGCAATTAATACAGGTAGTAAAAATAATAATCTTTATTTATATGGTGCCAACATATTTTCCTGCACTTTATATTTAAGCAATAATAAGGTAATGAGTGCAGAGTAGGATTGAATCTTATAGACGAGTGAACAGGTCTGTGAGAGACAGGCTGGTGGGTAAATGATCAAATTCTTATTTTATGCAATAAAATGCAATTTATTTAAAAATCATACAATGTGATTTTCTGGTTTTTATTTTTAGATTCTGTCTCTCACAGTTGAAGTTTCCTTACGATAATTACAGACCTCTCCATTCTTTGTAGGTGGGAAAACTTGAAGAATCGGCAGTGTATCAAATACTTATGTTCCCCATGAATGTCAGTATGTCTCAGAATCAGTGGGATCCACTGAAACATTCTAGAGTTATTACCTCATAGTGTCACTGGTCATAATTGAAAAAAAAAATTGTTGTGGTTAGGAAGTGAAAGAAGGCATGTGGGTGAAAGGGTTAAAATAGCATCCCTTTAGAGCAGGGGTGGGGAACGTGCGGCCCACGATATCATCTGGTGCGGGCCGCAGCCACTTTGCCCGTTTTTTAGCGGCGGGCCCTTTAATTCTTCAGAGAACTCGGACACGGACTCGGTGCCCATCACCACTGCGTCATGTCTCCGCCCACTCCTGGGGGGTACTCGTTCCAGTGAGTGAGCTGCCCGCAGTCAGAGGCGCCTCCTGCCGGTACCCCGGCTCCTGCCCGGCCCCCTCCTGAGTATCTTGTGAGTACGAGTATGTGCTGTGCCCCTCATGTTGGGCACCACTCAGGATGGCAGTCGCTCTGCTGTCTAGTTCTGTCACCTTCCAGCTCTGAGGGGTCACTGCTATTCCTGGGAGGCAGCAGCTGGTGTGTGGAGGCTCCCAGCCAAAGCAAAGGGGAGAATGTCTCAGCCTGGTAGCGGAGGTAAGAGGAGCCCAAATTCTGGAGTTTGCACTGTGCAAATGTAAAATCCTCCTGGTGCATATGAGAGTGCAGGAGGGCAGGCAGCTGGGGACCAGTGCATTAGTAAGTTTGAGCCTTCCCTGTTGCAGATGCATTTCCTGTTTGCTGGCTGCCCTTCTGCAGAGTTCCTGCAAGGCAGGGCTTGTCATGGAACATGTCTGTAGATCACCACTCAGTGCAAGCTGACATGGCTGCACTGGCATGCATGTACTCTCTGCAAAAACTTCACAGCCCACTACATCTTGTCAGTCAGCAAGCAAGTGGTTAAAAAATCCATGCACACTTAATTTAATATTTTTCTCTTTTTTATATTGCATTTTTTTTCATGGTTGCAGCTTTAGGCATTTACTACTTCACATTTTTCTTATTTTTTGCATGCTCATTTGTGATTTTATTTTGCAAAGTTGCAAATTATTTCTTGTGCACTTTTTTATTTGCAGGCGTTTTACTATCATTTTTTAAATATTTTTTTTTATAATTTTGCAGTTGCATTTTTTTCTTATAAGTTATTTTGTATTTGCATTTTACTGACTGATGCAAGCTTAGAAAACCAGTTGGGAGTAGCAACATCATCAATACCTCCCAACATAGCAGGCCTCACCAAAGAGAAGTCCTTCCAGCCATCACATTAGGTGGGAGTTATTTAAGGGGAACCTGTCACCAGGTTTGGCTGATACGAATTAGCCTTTCGGGGCTGATGTGTAGTATTCTATATTGCTGCATATCTGCCCCCAATCAGATCTGTAAGAGAAGAAAAATAACTTTTTTTTTTATTCACAAGGGGGGCGGTCCAGTCCGATGGGCGTCGCTGGTCCTGGTCCGATGCCTCCCATCTTCTTACGATCCCAGTCCTCCTGCTTGTTTCATGTGGATGACGCATCCCTGCATCATCCACAGTCTCCCCGGAATCACGCTCCTGCGCAAGCGTACTTATCTGCCCTGTTGAAGGCAGAGCAAAGTCCTGCAGTGCACAGGTTCCGGGAAACGTCACAGAGGCCCAGCGCCTGTGCACTGCAGGACTTTGCTCTGCCCTCAACAGGGCAGATAAGTACGCCTGTGCAGGAGCGCAATTCCGAGGAGACTGTGGATGATTCAGGGATGTGTCATCCACATGAAGCAAGCAGGAGGACTGGGATCGTAAGAAGATGGGAGGCACCGGACCAGGACCAGCGACGCCCATCAGACCAG
This sequence comes from Dendrobates tinctorius, assembly GCF_039654945.1. Classification (NCBI taxonomy): domain Eukaryota; kingdom Metazoa; phylum Chordata; class Amphibia; order Anura; family Dendrobatidae; genus Dendrobates; species Dendrobates tinctorius. The sequence continues at coordinate 40,743,999 of NW_027361797.1, forward strand.
ACCGCCCCCAGGTGAGTATAATAAAAGTTATTTTTCTTCTCTTACAGGTCGGATCGGGGGCAGATATACAGCATTATAGAACTCTGTATATCAGCCCTGAAAGGCAGTGGCTGTAACTCATATTGGCAAAACCTGGTGACAGGTTCCCTTTACATGTTTGAATAAATATCAAGTTAATAATTTTATACGGCCCCGAACGCCTTTATAAAATTCCAAATGGCCCTTGGCCGAAAAAAGGTTCCCCACCCCTGCTTTAGAGGAATCCCCAATATATTAGCCCTTCAAAGTAACTTCGAAAGTGAATAGGTCCCAAAAAGACGAGTTCTGCACATTACCCTAAAAATTACTAAACTACTAAACTTTTAACCCTTCTAATAAAATAAAAGGATGCTTGAACAATTACTGACAAAGAAGACCAAGTAAATGTTTTGGTAATTTTTTTTAATGTAGTATAACTACACAGTTTACAGGTAAAAACATTCAAAGCTGGAATATTGCATATTTTTTATTTATTACCAAAATAAAGCACAACATATAAGGAAAAAAGTATTTTCACAATAACTGGGATATGGGACATTCCATTGTTATTACCACATAAAGTAACATGTCAGATTTGAAAAATTGTGTTTGGGCACTAAAAGGTTAAAATGCCTTATTCTGAATGTGAGTTCTCTGATGTCTGGAGACTTAAATAAATAAAAAACCACATTCAGGACATGAAAATGGCTTCTCTCCTGTGTGAACTCGCTCATGTGTAACAAGAGATGATTTGTTAGTAAAACATTTTCCTCATTATGAGCATGAAAATGGCTTCTCTCCTGTGTGAATTCTCTCATGTGTAACAAGATGTGATTTATCTTTAAAACTTTTTCCACATTCCGAACATGAAAATGGCTTCTCTCCTGTGTGAACTCTCTCATGTATAACAAGATGTGCTTTCCAATTAAAACATTTCCCACATTGTGAACATGAAAATGTTTTCTTCCTTGTTAGAGCTTTTTTATTTTCCGCACTTCTTCTGTGGCTTTTATTTTGTTTACCAGTCTGTGATGAATTAGGACATTGTACTTTAAAAGGATCCATGACTGAGATGTTGGCATGTTCTTCACATGGGTCTTGTGCAATACTTTCTTGGATTTTGGAGCTGCTGGTACGACCATCTGTCAAGAATATAACTGATGTGATTTTTTAGTCAAATAAATATATGTATTAAGGTTATCTAAATATAAAAAACATTAAGTAAAAAATACAAAGAAATTGCAAATTGTGTAGCAAAGTTCTATTATTAACTGACTAAAGGTGTAATTTACATGATGTGATGATTTCACAAAGAATCAATTGTGCTAATGTTTATTCTCAATTATTGGCCATTGAAAACATCAAATAATAAAACATTTGTCATTGGTCGCATATTTCAATAAATAATATCTATCAGGAAATCCGCACCCAGCCACCAAGTGCTGCGACTCCCGTCCCTCCCTGCATTTCCCCTGGCTCACTCTCTACATTTGATCCCATCACAGAAGAAGTCTCCAAACTCATCTTTTCTTCTCGTCTGACTACATGCACTATGGACCCCAATTCCTCACATCTCCTCCAGTCTCTCCAGTCATCACAACTTGCCTAACTACAATTTTTAACCCCTTTACCCCAAGGTGTTATGATTGAGTCACCGCAGGAGGCAAAAACAGAAATGCTAGCTAAGTCCAGAAAACCGGAGAAGTTGGCAACTATCAGATTGCAGACCCCTGAACCTAACAACACAACTAGCAGTAGCCGTGGGGGGTTCCTACGATGACCTAGACCCCTCGATCACAGCCGGAGAGATACATAGGCCTAAAGAAGGAAAGGGAAAATCTAACTGCCCCAGAGCAGACCCCAAAGCAATAGGCAGCCCCCCACATATAATGACGGTGAAGCAAGATGGAAACACTTACACAGACAGAAAGACAGAGTGAGCAAAGATGGGGCCCAAAAACTACCTAGATAGGAACGGATAGGAAAGCTGCTGTCTGCAATCTGCCAAAACCCTATCAAAGACAAAGCCAACCAGCTGATATAAAAATGGCCCTGAAGCAACTAAGCTTCAAAACTAAATCAGCACTCAGGTATTTTCAGAGGACAGAGCTAAAGGAATACTGCACACTCCAGCAGGGAGTGGCAGAATCCAAAAAGCAAGAAAAACAAAAACAAATCTTAAATGCAAATGGCAAAGCAGAAAACTTTAGGAGAGCAGGAATCAGACTGGTGTCCAAGAGTCCACAGAGAAATCACCCGCAGGGCAGAAAGGGCGTAGGCAGCCTTATATCCAGTCAGAGACTCCACTCAGCCAATCGTCTTCATTAGTCCCAGGTGCCTGATAATCAGGCTCACTACCTTCCTTCACTAGGATAGGGAGTTCACCAGGCCTCAGAGACGGAGGGGAAAATGAACTCACAACAGTACCTCCCCCTTGAGGAGGGGTCACTGAACCCTCAACAACGCTACCAGGGCGATCAGGGTGAGCCCGATGAAAGGCACGCACCAATCTTTTGGCATGAATATCAGAGGCAGAGACCCAGGAATTATCCTCCTGACCATAACCCTTCCACTTAACCAAATACTGGAGTCTCCGTCTAGCCAGACGGGAATCCAGAATTTTCTCTACCTCATATTCCAAGTTACCTTCAACCAATACAGGGTCCGGAGGTGCCACCTCAGGCACAACTGGCTCAACAAACCTCTTCAACAAGGACTTATGGAACACATTATGGATCTTAAATGTGACAGGAAGAGCCAAATGAAAAGAGACCGGATTAATAATCTCCAAAATCTTGTAAGGTCCAATAAATCTAGGCTTAAACTTAGGAGAAGCCACCTTCATAGCAATATTTTTTGATGATAACCACACCATATCACCAATCTTAAACTGGGGACCAATGGTCCTATGTCGATTGGAAAACCGCTGGGCCTTTTCCTGGGAGAGAGATAACTTATCCACCACTTGGTCCCAGATCTGGTGCATTCTCTCCACCACAGTGTCAACCCCTGGGCAGGCAGAAGGCTCCACCTGCCCTGAAGAAAATCGGGGATGAAACCCAAAGTTCCTAAAAAAAGGTGACATCAAAGTGGCAGAACTAGCTCTATTATTTAAAGCAAATTCGGCCAAGGGAAAAAATGAAACCCAATCATCCTGATCAGCGGAAATAAAACATCTCAAATACGACTCCAAGGTCTGGTTTGTTCTCTCTGTCTGCCCATTGGTCTGAGGGTGAAAAGCAGAGGAGAAGGACAACTGAATTCCCAACTTGGAACAGAACGTCCTCCAAAATTTAGACACAAACTGAACTCCTCTGTCAGATACAATGTTCTCAGGAATCCCGTGCAAGCGAACCACCTGTTGCAAAAACAGGGGCACCAACTCAGAGGAAGATGGTAACTTAGGGAGTGGTACAAGATGAACCATCTTAGAGAACCTATCACAAATCACCCAAATAACAGTCATTCTTTGAGAGACCGGCATATCAGAGATGAAATCCATTGAAATATGGGTCCATGGCCTCCTGGGGACCGGCAAAGGCATCAACAACCCACTAGAGCGAGAACAAGATTTAGACCGGGAGCAAGTCCCACAGGACTGCACAAAATTCCTGACATCATGAGACAAGGTGGGCCACCAAAAAGAGTGACTCACCAGATCTCTAGTACCAAAAATACCAGGATGACCAGCCAATGCAGAGCAATGAACTTCAGACATCACTCTCTTCTTCCACTGGTCAGGAACATACAACTTTCCACTGGGACAACGCTCAGGTTTGTCCTCCTGGAACTCTTGCAGAGCAAGTCTCAAATCGGGCGAGATGGCAGAAAGAACTACCCCTTCACCTAAGATGGTAGCAGGCTTGGTCACCGCAGGAGAATCAGCAAAGAAACTCCTAGAGAGGGCGTCTGCCTTGACATTCTTAGTTCCAGGAAGAAAAGAGACCACAAAATCAAAACGTGTAAAAAACAAGGCCCACCTAGCCTGTCTAGGGTTCAAGCGTTTAGCCGACTCTAGGTAAATCAAATTTTTGTGGTCAGTGAGGACCACAACTTTATGTTTGGCTCCCTCCAACCAATGTCTCCACTCCTCAAATGCCCATTTCATGGCCAACAGTTCCCGATTCCCCACATCATAGTTACGTTCAGATGAAGAGAACTTTCGGGAAAAGAACGCACAGGGGTTCATTTTAGATGTTACCGGATCCTTTTGGGACAAAACCGCTCCTGCACAAATCTCAGAAGCATCCACCTCTACCTGGAACGGGAGTGAGACATCAGGCTGCTGCAAAACCGGGGCGGAGGTAAATCTTCGCTTCAGCTCCTGAAAGGAGGCAACAGCCTCCGGAGACCAATTCAACACATCCGCACCCTTGCTGGTCAGGTCAGTCAATGGTTTGGCAATACTAGAAAATTTTGCTATAAATTTCCGATAAAAATTAGCAAACCCCAAAAACTTCTGGAGGGCCTTCAAAGAAGTGGGCTGAACCCAATCATAAATGGCCTGTACCTTGGCCAGGTCCATTTCAATAGTTGACGGAGACAAAATAAATCCCAAAAAAGAAATCCTCTGTACTCCAAAAAGGCATTTCGATCCTTTGACATACAGGGAATTCTCTCTCAAGATCCGGAACACAGTCCGAATATGTTCCACTTGAGAATCCCAATCCTTGGAGAAGATCAAAATATCATCCAGATAAATAATCAAAAATTTATCGACAAAGTCTCGGAAAATATAGTTCATTAAGCACTGGAAGACAGAAGGGGCATTAGTGAGCCCAAAAGGCATCACCAGGTACTCAAAATGTCCCTCCGGAGTATTAAACGCCGTCTTCCATTCATCCCCCTGTTTACTGCGGATAAGATTATACGCCCCTCTGAGGTCAAGCTTGGTAAACCAGCAAGCACCTCTAACTCTAGAGAATAGATCCGAGATCAGGGGTAACGGATACTGATATTTAATAGTAATTTTATTGAGGGCACGATAATCAATACAAGGCCTTAAAGAACCATCCTTCTTGGCCACAAAAAAAAAACGGCACCTAAGGGTGAAGAGGATGGTCTAATATGACCCTTCTCCAACGCCTCCTTAATATAGGACCGCATAGCCTCGTGCTCGGGTACAGATAAATTGAAGAGCCGACCTTTAGGAAATTTACACCCCGGACTTAGTTCAATCGCACAGTCATAACTCCTATGAGGAGGCAAGGACGCAGACTCATTCTCACTAAATACATCATAGAAGTCCGCCAAATTGTCAGGAACCTCATGCGACTGAGGAGAGGTGGAAAAAACCGGAGCCTCACTAAAGGTACACAGGCAACCCCAACTCACCACAGACACAGACTTCCAATCCAAAACTGGATTATGAATTTGCAACCAGGGAAACCCCAGAACGGCGTAATGCAGACCATGCAACACCAAGAATCTGCAATTTTCTTGGTGGTCTGGGGCGACCCGCATGACCACCTGGGTCCAAAACTGAGGTTTATTTTTAGCCAAAGGGGTAGCATCAATCCCCCTCAAAGGGATAGGCATCTGCAGAGGTGTCAACGGAAATCCACAACGTTTAGCAAAATCCAAGTCCATTAGGTTTAGCGCTGCTCCCGAATCCACAAAAGCCTTGGCTGAAAATGTGGACAGGGAACAGATCAGAGTAATCGCCAAAAGAAACTTAGGCTGAACCCCACCAACAGAAAACGTGTGTGCAAAGCGTTTCTCACGCTTAGGACAAACAGAAATAATATGTGAGGCATCTCCACAGAAAAAACACAGCTTATTACGCCTTCTGAATTCCTGACGTTGCGCCTTAGACAAAACTCTATCACATTGCATAGGTTCAGACGTCTGTTCAACCGGCGGCAACACCTCTCGTGTAATCCTGCGTTCACGTAAACGCCGATCAACCTGAATGGCTAAAGACATAGAATCGTCCAGACCAGAGGGAACAGGAAATCCCACCATAGTATCTTTTACGGCTTCTGACAAACCCTTCCGAAAGAGAGCAGCCAAGGCATTATCATTCCAAGTAGTAAGGACCGCCCACTTTCGGAACTTTTGACAGTACAACTCTGCAGATTCTCGACCCTGGTTCAATGCTAACAGGGTCTTTCCAGCCTGATCAATAGCATTGGGTTCGTCGTACAGCAACCCCAAGGCTTGAAAAAATGCGTTCACATTAGTCAGAATAGGGTCATCTGGTTTCAAAGAAAACGCCCCATCCTGGGGATCGCCGCGCAGCAAAGAGATGACAATTTTAACCTGCTACACGGAGCTCCCTGACGAGTTAGGCTTCAAAGCAAAAAATAATTTACAATTATTTTTGAAACTCAAAAACTTAGATCGATCCCCAAAAAATACATCAGGTGTGGGGATCTTTGGTTCAACAGCATGTGAACGAGCAAGATAGGCGGAAATTCCTCGCACCTCAGCAGCGAGCTGCTCCACACGATCAGACACTTGTTTTATCTCCATTGAGAGAAAAAAAAATTCCCCCTACGGCCTCAGAGATATAGAGGAAAGAATACACACTTTTTCTTTTTTTTTTTTTTTTTAAAACACAATTCTTTCCTGCTATTGAGTACCCCAGAATCTGCGGTATGGCGGGTGATTCTGTTATGATTGAGTCACCGCAGGAGGCAAAAACAGAAATGCTAGCTAAGTCCAGAAAACCGGAGAAGTTGGCAACTATCAGATTGCAGACCCCTGAACCTAACAACACAACTAGCAGTAGCCGTGGGGGGTTGCTACGATGACCTAGACCCCTCGATCACAGCCGGAGAGATACATAGGCCTAAAGAAGGAAAGGGGAAATCTAACTGCCCCAGAGCAGACCCCAAAGCAATAGGCAGCCCCCCACATATAATGACGGTGAAGCAAGATGGAAACACTTACACAGACAGAAAGACAGAGTGAGCAAAGATGGGGCCCAAAAACTACCTAGATAGGAACGGATAGGAAAGCTGCTGTCTGCAATCTGCCAAAACCCTATCAAAGACAAAGCCAACCAGCTGATATAAAAATGGCCCTGAAGCAACTAAGCTTCAAAACTAAATCAGCACTCAGGTATTTTCAGAGGACAGAGCTAAAGGAATACTGCACACTCCAGCAGGGAGTGGCAGAATCCAAAAAGCAAGAAAAACAAAAACAAATCTTAAATGCAAATGGCAAAGCAGAAAACTTAAGGAGAGCAGGAATCAGACTGGTGTCCAAGAGTCCACAGAGAAATCACCCGCAGGGCAGAAAGGGCGTAGGCAGCCTTATATCCAGTCAGAGACTCCACTCAGCCAATCGTCTTCATTAGTCCCAGGTGCCTGATAATCAGGCTCACTACCTTCCTTCACTAGGATAGGGAGTTCACCAGGCCTCAGAGACGGAGGGGAAAATGAACTCACAACACCAAGGGTGGTTTGCACGTTAATGACTGGGTCAATTTTTACAATTCTGACCACTGTCCCTTTATGAGGTAATAACTCTGGAACGCTTCCATGGATCCCGGTGATTCTGACATTGTTTTCTCATGACATATTGTACTTCATGTTAGTGGTAAAATTTCATTGATATAACTTGCGTTAATTTGTGAAAAAAATGGAAATTTGGTGAAAGTTTGGAGAATTTTGCAATTTTCCAACTTTGAATTTTTATGCTCTGTAGGGATGTGACTCGCTCAGGTGCAGCGGGAGACAATCATGAGGCAGGTTCTTCCCAAAGTTCATGAGGTTTATTTGCTCCATAAACCATAACTCAGCGTATCACCAAAATAGCCTCTATCTTAGGCACAAAAGAACATAAACGTCCGTGGCTTCAGACTCGGACCGAGAGTCTCAGCACATGCTGGGAGGTATAGTCCTCCCCATATACAACTAATATACATAGGCCAGGGCAATGTCCAGAGCAGCGCTCTATCTGCAGCCGCAGACACAGGAAGGCTTCTCCTTCCTTGGAACACAGACCACTCTCTGTAGTGTCCCACCTGGACACATGGAAGTCTGTCCACACTCTGACAGACTCCCTCCACACTCTCACATGTGCCAAACACCTCAATTACATAGCCCTGTAACCACACCCAAAGGGGATCACATGGCTATGACATCACCAAAGGTTGTATAGACACACAGGCTTCCCTGACACAGTGTAACAGAAAGATCAGCAGTACCTCTGCTGATCAATACACCCTGGAGCCTGCATCCCAAGGCCACCCACCTTGAGACCCACAATGGTCATTTAGGACCCTGCTCCTGTTACCACACTAAATGTGCCTGTACACCCGTCCTGGGACACCCACACAGCGCCCCCTAGCCGACACAGTGGTAACTACACCACATACCTCCCCCCTCTGTTCAAACTTGTGGGGTTGAACACATGACATCACCCAGGTATCTTGAGACCTGGCACCCATGTCACCTTGCCCTACAAGTCGAGAGGACCATCTCCGTCTGTTTCGGTAGTCAAACTGCCTCATATTCACGTTAGGCCTCCCCCGCCCCCAGCGGTCAGTATCTCGGCCTTGGGCTTTGGCCTTCCCGTCAACGTCCGTCAGTGTGATCAGACACTCTTTAGTCTCCACCTGTTTGCAGTGCGCTCCGTCACCCGACCTTTCTCTCACCGGCCGGCTCTCCCAGTTCACACTGTCATGAGTCCCACGTCCAGCTGGGCCAACTGGCTGGTCTGAGTCTGACCCTCTGTCACTATGTCCACCACCGGGTCTCGTGCCTATGTTACTACGATTAGAACGGCCACTTGCGGACTCTCGACGTTCTTGCCTTCGACTACCTGTCCTTTCATTCCTTGGAGGATCCCTTCGGGTCCTTACACCTTGGGTTGGAGGTGGACGCCACCTGACGTTCTCTATCTGCTCATTCATCTGCAGTCGATCCTGTCTTAGCTGCTCAATCTCCTTCAGGTACGCTACCCGATATTCCAGGAGCATGCGAAGCTTCCCAATGCTTTCCACCGAACCAACCACAATGACAGGAACCATGTCATCTTCAATAACGACTTGGATTTCACCAGCAGGTGGGATCCTCACTCTCTTCACACAGGATCGATTCACCATCTCCTGCATCACCTTTCCAAGTCTGCCAACGACTTTCCCCACCAGATTTCTGGGTACCGGAATTATGTCTTCCACAAAGCCCAGCCGACTTTGTGCTTCCCTTGCAAGCTCCAGACGTCGAGCGGCTTTCCTATTACGCTCCACGAGCATCTGTTTCGTGCGGAGACATTGTAGGTGCATCTCCTTCAGGACAGCCACCCTTCTCTCTGTGTCTTCCGTTTCTGCCAGTATCACCAACTGGTCTGTTTCTGGTGCCCAGCTCACACTATAGGCCTTTACTGCCTTTTTAAAGGTCTCATGCACACCTTCGCTGGCACACGCTTCTCGCACGTCTTCGGGTACCTCCATCACGCACTTGAAGGTCATGGACTTGCTCTCATCCTGGACAGATGGCTCTGGGTTCCCCACGGACACTTCCCTCAAGGTATCTGCCAAGACCGGGTGACTGTCTTGTGCAGCTCTTGGTTCACCATCTTCCTGAGATTTACAGTCTTCAGGACCCTTTTCCAAGATGGGCTTTGGCAGTTCTGCCTTGCTATCAGTCGGGCACGGCCGCTGTACGTCTTCACCCATCCACTTCTTCTGCAGAAGACCTTTTACTACTCCACTGAGTTCTTGCAGAACTTTATCTCGCTCCTCTGCCAGGTAGCGACGCTGATCCTCTCTCCTGAGAATCTCCTGTTGATGCTTCTCTTGGGCCTCTCTGAGCACCTCCATATCTTCCAACAGGGTCTTGTTCATGGTTTTACATGCTGACAGGTGACCTCTGAGCTCAGAGACTTCCTTCTCCAGCTCATCCACTCTGTGCTCAGCTGCTTGCCTTAGGACTCTTTCCCGTTCGACATGTTCTGTTACAGTCTCCTTTATCAGCTGTATCTCATGATCTTGTTCTCTTTTGGCCAGCACGTGTCTCACCACTACCTCTTTAATTATATCATCAAAGGGTACCACTGGGTCAGTCACACCAGTCGAGTGAACCCTCCAGTTACCGTCCAGCACCAATGTGTCTAGTCCAGTAGTCTCATCTCCCAGCCCACCATCTGTCTTATCACGAGACGTCAGGTCCGTCAGTTGGGCAGATGTACTTCTTCCTCTGGTCAGTTCTACCTCTGACCTGTCCATGTCAGGAGCCGTCACTGTCTCAGTGTCCGCTGGCCCCACAGTCGAAGCATCTCCATCATCCGACCAAATGTCATCAAACAAAAGAAAGTCCCGACCCTCTCCCAGGCATAGACTAAGTCCCGTGGTATCCCTCTACCTTGGCACTCACCACCTTTGGTCCCCTCAAACACTACTGTGTCTACTGCGTAGTTTACCGTGACCCCGTGTTTACAGCGAACCCTGACGTTTTTCTCGGTCAGAGAGAAAACGAGAGGCGTTCCTGTCAGAGTCACCTGACTCTCTGAGTCCAGCCGACCAAAGGCTCCTTCCCGGTGCAGCATCACTGTACACATCTGTGGCCCGTCATTACTACCTGGAAAGGATATTCCACATTCTGAAAAAGACCTGCACATACACTGCGGTACTCCAGACGTACCTACTGAGTCACCTAGTGCTGTCACTTCTTCAAACTTGGCCCCTTTCTGGACCACCACCCCGCTTTGGGTTGCCACTCCAATTTGGGTCACCGCCCCCTTTTGGGACTCCACCCCCTTTTGGGTTACCACTCCAATTTGGGTCACCTCCCCCTTTTGTGACTCCACCCCTTTTTGGGTTACCACTCTAATTTGGGTCACCGCCCCCTTTTGGGACTCCACCCCTTTTTTTGGTTACCACTCCCTTTTGGGTCACCGCCCCCTTTTGGGATTTCCCCATGTCCGTTCTGCAGAACTTCTTATGCCACAGTTCACACAGTACAGTTTGTCTCTCACGATACCACACAAGTCTTTGCTGGCACCACCACAGCTCCTGCTGTCACTGATCACCGGCACCTCCGGCTGCTGTTCACACACATACACAGCGGCTGGTGTCACTGCAGCTCCTGCTGCGCCATCTTCGTGGACCCGCCGATCCACCGGAAGCCGCTTGTCACCTTCGTAACCCCGCCGGGTTACTGGAAGCCGCTTGTCACCCTCAAAGATAAAAAAGCCACAAAAGTGCACCCATAGGGCCTTACCAGTGCAGGTATAATGGGTTATGCAGCAATAATACAGGGTACTCACCCTTAATAGTTGTGTAAAGCCACAACTACTGTATCCGCTTAGTCACATGCCATAAAGCTGCAGCAGGATGGCGTAGACAGACAGCGTCTGTTACCAATGCTCCCAGGGCAGATCCCTTAAAGAAAACACCAGGTCCCTGTGCTGCGAGACCTTCGTGACCCCACTGAGCCACAGCAAGCACCTTCAGGTTTTGCAGAGGAAAAGAAAAAAAAAGAAAAAAAACACATGCACAGTCTCTCACATGTCCTGTTCGTGTGCCACTCAGGACGTACCGTCTCCACCTGAGACCGTCCAACACACAGGGCACACCGGGTGCTATTCAGGGAGCCGACCCTCCTCCCAGGGTCTCCCAACACACCAGCCTCACCAGGTCCAGGGGCTCAGCGGGTGCTCTTCAGGACATCCGTCTCTCACTGACCCTGGTCAGTGCAACACAGACTCCTGTCTGTTACCTGTGTCGGCCACACAGGTTCCTGGACGCCTCTTCTCCTCCAGAGGTATCCCACAAATTTTAATACAGTCACTTTCTCTGACCTCGGTCAGTATTACTCACGGTTGTCAGACCGTCTGCTCTCCTGGCTCAGAATCACCAGCGCTGCCACACGTGCTTCTGGGAGTCGCTGCCCGCATTCTCCATCAATTGTAGGGATGTGACTCGCTCAGGTGCAGCGGGAGACAATCATGAGGCAGGTTCTTCCCAAAGTTCATGAGGTTTATTTGCTCCATAAACCATAACTCAGCGTATCACCAAAATAGCCTCTATCTTAGGCACAAAAGAACATAAACGTCCGTGGCTTCAGACTCGGACCGAGAGTCTCAGCACATGCTGGGAGGTATAGTCCTCCCCATATACAACTAATATACATAGGCCAGGGCAATGTCCAGAGCAGCGCTCTATCTGCAGCCGCAGACACAGGAAGGCTTCTCCTTCCTTGGAACACAGACCACTCTCTGTAGTGTCCCACCTGGACACATGGAAGTCTGTCCACACTCTGACAGACTCCCTCCACACTCTCACATGTGCCAAACACCTCAATTACATAGCCCTGTAACCACACCCAAAGGGGATCACATGGCTATGACATCATCAAAGGTTGTATAGACACACAGGCTTCCCTGACACAGTGTAACAGAAAGATCAGCAGTACCTCTGCTGATCAATACACCCTGGAGCCTGCATCCCAAGGCCACCCACCTTGAGACCCACAATGGTCATTTAGGACCCTGCTCCTGTTACCACACTGAATGTGCCTGTACACCCGTCCTGGGACACCCACACAGCGCCCCCTAGCCGACACAGTGGTAACTACACCACAGCTCTTAAATCACAGAGATATGGCACACAAAAAACTTAATAAGTAATATTTCCAACAGCACAATTTTGGAACCACAATTTTTTTTAGTTAGGAAGTTATAAGGGTTAAAAGTTGATCAGCGATTTCTCATTTTTACAATACAATTTTTTTTTTACAGCTGGCTGGACCCCCTTGGACATCGGGACCCCCTGGGTACCCCGCGGCAGGTCGGGAGGCGGCTTCTGAGAGCGGGCAGCGGGGGAGACAGGAGCGGGCGGCTGGTTCCCCACGCGGCGGCGGCCATCTTGGGTGCGCGGCTCAGCATCAGAGAGCTGCAGCGTCGGCTTACATTGCTGCACCGCCGCCGGGCAGTGAGGAAACTGACAGACAATCGGAGGAAGCGCGTGGTGAGTGCCCTGAAAAAGTGGGCCCTGCGTGATATCCCTTTCTGTTATGAATGAGTCACCGTAGGAGGCAAAAACAGAAATACTAGCTAAGTTCAGAAAACCAGAGAAGTTGGCAGCTATCGGATTGCAGACCCCTGAATCTAACAACAACTAGCAGTAGCCGTGCGGGGTTCCTACGGTGCCCTAGACCCCTCGATCACAGCCGGAGAACTAAATAGCCTAAAGACAGAAAAGGGAAATCTAAACTGCCCCAGAGCAGACCCCAAAGCAAAAGGCAGCCCCCAACATATAATGACGGTGAAGCGAGATGGAAAAACACACAGACAGAAAGACAGGCTAAGCAAATGACGGGGCCCAAGCTATCTAAATAGGATAGAATAGGAAGGCTGCTGTCTGCAATCCGCCAAAACCCTCTCAAAAAACAAGAGCCAACAGACTGATAGAGAAAAAGCCCTGAAGACGCTAGGCTTCAAAAAGACTATATCAGTCCTCTGGTATTATCTGAAGACAGAGCAAAAAGGAATTCAGCTCACCCAGCAGGGAAAGGCAGAAATCCAGAAAAACAAGGCAAAACAAAACCAAAACACAAATGCAAAAGGTAGAGCAGAAAACTTAGCTTTAGAGGAGTAGGAATCAGACTGGTCTCCAAGAATCCCTCAGAGAAATCACCCGCAAGGCAGACGGGCGTCGGCCGCCTTATATCCAGTCAGCGATCCCAGTCACCCAGTCATCATCATTCTGCTCAGGTGCTTTGTAATCAGCCTCACTACCTTCCTTCACCAGAAAAGGGAGTTCATCAGACCTCAATGGTGAAGGGGAAAACGAACTCACAACAGTACCTCCCCCTTGACGAGGGGTCACCGAACCCTCATCCACGCCACCAGGGCGATCAGGGTGAGCCCGATGAAAGGCACGCACCAATCTTTTGGCATGAATATCAGAGGCAGAGACCCAGGAATTATCCTCCTGACTATAACCCTTCCACTTAACCAAATACTGGAGTCTCCGTCTAGCCAGACGGGAATCCAGTATCTTCTCTACCTCATATTCCATGTTACCTTCAACTAATACAGGGTCCGGAGGTGCCACCCCAGGAACAACTGGTTCAACAAACCTCTTCAACAAGGATTTATGAAACACATTATGAATTTTAAATGTGACAGGAAGAGCCAAACGAAAAGAGACCGGATTAATAATCTCCAAAATCTTGTAAGGTTCAATAAATCTAGGCTTAAACTTAGGAGAAGCCACCTTCATAGCGATATTTTTTGATGATAACCAAACCATATCACCAACCTTAAACTGGGGACCAATGGTCCTATGTCGGTTGGAAAACCGCTGGGCCTTTTCCTGGGAGAGAGATAACTTATCCACCACTTGGTCCCAGATCTGGTGCATTCTCTCCACCACAGTGTCAACACCTGGGCAGGCAGAAGGCTCCACCTGCCCTGAAGAAAATCGAGGATGAAACCCAAAGTTACAAAAAAAAGGTGACATCAAAGTGGCAGAAATAGCTCTATTATTTAAAGCAAATTCGGCCAAGGGAAAAATGAAACCCAATGATCCTGATCGGCAGAAATAAAACATCTCAAATACGACTCCAAGGTCTGGTTTGTTCTCTCTGTCTGCCCATTGGTCTGAGGGTGAAAAGCAGAGGAGAAGGACAACTGAATTCCCAGCTTGGAACAGAAAGTCCTCCAAAATCTAGACACAAATTAAACTCCTCTGTCAGATACAATATTCTCAGGAATCCCGTGCAAGCAAACCACCTGTTGCAAAAACAGGGGCACCAACTCAGAGTTAGATGGCAACTTAGGGAGTGGTACAAGATGAACCATCTTAGAGAACCTATCACAAATCACCCAAATAACAGTCATTCTCTGAGAGACAGGCATATCAGAGATGAAATCCATTGAAATATGGGTCCATGGCCTCCTGGGGACCAGCAAAGGCATCAACAACCCACTAGAGCGAGAACAAGGTTTAGACTGGGAGCAAGTCCCACAGGACTGCACAAAATTCCTGACATCACGAGACAAGGCGGGCCACCAAAAAGACCGACTCACCAGATCTCTAGTACCAAAAATACCTGGATGACCAGCCAATGCAGAGCAATGAACTTCAGACATCACTCTCTTCTTCCACTGGTCAGGAACATACAACTTTCCACTGGGACAACGCTCAGGTTTGTCGTCCTGGAACTCTTCCAGAGCACGTCTCAAATCGGGCGAGATGGCAGAAAGAACTACCCCTTCGTCTAAGATGGTAGCAGGCTTGGTCACCACAGGAGAATCAGCAAAGAAGCTCCTAGAGAGGGCGTCTGCCTTGACATTCTTAGTGCCAGGAAGAAAAGAGACCACAAAATCAAAACGTGTAAAAAACAAGGCCCACCTAGCCTGTCTAGGGTTCAAGCGTTTGGCCGACTCCAGGTAAATCAAATTCTTGTGGTCAGTGAGAACCACGACTTGGTGTTTAGCTCCCTCCAACCACTGTCTCCACTCCTCAAATGCCCATTTCATGGCTAACAGTTCCCGATTCCCCACATCATAGTTACGTTCAGATGGAGAGAACTTTCGGGAAAAGAAAGCACAAGGATTCATTTTAGATGTTGCAGGATCCTTTTGGGACAAAACCGCTCCTGCACCAATCTCAGAAGTGTCCACCTCTACCTGGAACGGGAGTGAGACATCAGGTTGCCGCAAAACCAGGGCAGAAGTGAATCTTCGCTTCAGCTCCTGAAAGGAAGAAACAGCCTCCGGAGACCAATTCAACACATCAGCACCCTTTTTAGTCAGATCAGTCAATGGCTTGGCAATACTAGAAAATTTTGCTATAAATTTCCGATAAAAATTAGCAAAACCTAAAAACTTCTGGAGGGCCTTCAACGAAGTGGGCTGAACCCAATCATGAATGGCCAGTACCTTGGCCGGGTCCATTTCAATAGTTGACTGAGACAAAATAAATCCCAAAAAAGAAATCCTCTGTACCCCAAAAAGGCATTTCGATCCTTTGACATACAGGGAATTCTCCCTCAAGATCTGGAACACAGTCCGAACATGTTCCACATGAGAATCCCAATCCTTGGTGAAGATCAAAATATCATCCAGATAGATAATCAAAAATGTATCCACAAAGTCTCGGAAAATATCGTTCATGAAGCACTGGAAGACAGAAGGGGCATTAGTGAGCCCAAAAGGCATCAGCAGGTACTCAAAATGTCCCTCCGGAGTATTAAACGCCGTCTTCCATTCATCCCATGCTTAATGCGGATAAGATTATACGCCCCCTTGAGGTCAAGCTTGGTAAACCAGCAAGCACATTTAACTCTGGAGAATAGATCCGAAATCAGGGGTAACGGATACTGATATTTAATAGTAATTTTATTGAGGGCACGATAATCAATACAAGGCCTTAATGAACCATCCTTTTTGCCCATGAAAAAAAAACGGCCCCTAAGGGTGAAGAGGATGGTCTAATATGACCCTTCTCCAACGCCTCCTTAATATAGGATCGCATAGCCTCGTGCTCGGGTACAGATAAATTGAAGAGCCGACCCTTAAGAAATTTACACCCCGGGCTCAGTTCAATTGCACAGTCATAACTCCTATGAGGAGGCAAAGACGCAGACTCATTCTCACTAAATACATCATAAAAGTCCGCCAAATAGTCAGGAACATCATGCGACTGAGGAGAGGTGGAAAAAACCGGAACCTCACTAAGGGCACACCGACAACCCCACCTCACCACAGACACAGATTTCCAATCCAACACTGGATTATGAATTTGCAACCAAGGAAACCCCAGATCAATGGTATCATGCAAATTATGTAACACCAAAAATCTGCAATTTTCTTGATGGTCTGGGGCGACCCGCATTACCACCTGGGTCCAAAACTGAGGTTTATTTTTCGCCAAAGGAGTAGCATCAATCCCCCTCAAAGGGATAGGCGTCCGCAGAGGTGTCATCGGAAATCCACAACGTTTAGCAAAATCCAAGTCCATTAGATTCAGGGCTGCTCCCAAACCACAAAAGCCTTTGCGGAAAATGTGGACAGGGAGCAGATCAGAGTAATTGCCAGAAGAAACTTAGGTTGAACACCACCCACAGAAAACGTGTGTGCAAAACGTTTCTCTCGTTTAGGACAGACAGAAATAATATGCGAGGCATCTCCACAAAAAAAGCACAGCTTATTATGCCTTCTGAACTCCTGACGTTGCTCCCTGGACAAAACTCTATCACATTGCATAGGTTCAGACACTTGTTCAACAGGTGGCAACACCTCTCGTGCAATCCTGCGTTCACGTTTACGCCGATCAACCTGAATGGCTAATGACATAGAATCGTCAAGACCAGAGGGAACAGGAAATCCCACCATAGTATCTTTTACGGCTTCTGACAAACCCTTCCGAAAGAGAGCTGCCAACGCATTATCATTCCAGGTAGTAAGGACCGCCCACTTTCGGAATCTTTGACAGTACAATTCTGCAGAATCTCGACCCTGGCTCAATGCCAACAGGGTCTTTTCAGCCTGATCAATAGCATTAGGTTCGTTATACAACAACCCCAAGGCTTGAAAAAATGCGTTCACATTAGTCAGAATAGG
The DNA here is from genome assembly GCF_039654945.1 of Dendrobates tinctorius. Classification (NCBI taxonomy): domain Eukaryota; kingdom Metazoa; phylum Chordata; class Amphibia; order Anura; family Dendrobatidae; genus Dendrobates; species Dendrobates tinctorius. The sequence goes on from NW_027361797.1 coordinate 40,761,540, forward strand.
ATCATCTGGTTTCAAAGAAAACACCCAATCCTGGGGATCGCCACGCAGCAAAGAGATGACAATTTTAACCTGCTGCGCGGAGCTCCCTGACGAGTTAGGCTTCAAGGCAAAAAATAATTTACAATTATTTTTGAAATTCAAAAATTTAGACCGATCCCCAAAAAACACATCCGGAGTAGGGATCTTTGGTTCAGCAGCATGTGAATGAGCAAGGTAGGCGGAAATTCCCCGCACTTCCGCAGCGAGCCGCTCCACACGATCAGACAATTGCTTTATCTCCATTGAGAGAAAAAAAAATTCCCCCTACCGCCTCAGAGATATAGAGGAAAAAATATACACACTTTTTTTTTCTTTTACAATTCTTTCCTGCTATTGAGTACCCTAGGATCTGCGGTAAAGCGGGTGATTCTGTTATGAATGAGTCACCGTAGGAGGCAAAAACAGAAATACTAGCTAAGTTCAGAAAACCAGAGAAGTTGGCAGCTATCGGATTGCAGACCCCTGAATCTAACAACAACAACTAGCAGTAGCCGTGGGGGGTTCCTACGGTGCCCTAGACCCCTCGATCACAGCCGGAGAACTAAATAGCCTAAAGACAGAAAAGGGAAATCTAAACTGCCCCAGAGCAGACCCCAAAGCAAAAGGCAGCCCCCAACATATAATGACGGTGAAGCGAGATGGAAAAACACTCACACAGACAGAAAGACAGGCTGAGCAAATGACGGGGCCCAAGCTATCTAAATAGGATAGAATAGGAAGGCTGCTGTCTGCAATCCGCCAAAACCCTCTCAAAAAACAAGAGCCAACAGACTGATAGAGAAAAAGCCCTGAAGACGCTAGGCTTCAAAAAGACTATATCAGTCCTCTGGTATTATCTGAAGACAGAGCAAAAAGGAATTCAGTTCACCCAGCAGGGAAAGGCAGAAATCCAGAAAAACAAGGCAAAACAAAACCAAAACACAAATGCAAAAGGTAAAGCAGAAAACTTAGCTTTAGAGGAGCAGGAATCAGACTGGTCTCCAAGAATCCCTCAGAGAAATCACCCGCAAGGCAGAAGGGCGTCGGCCGCCTTATATCCAGTCAGCGATCCCAGTCACCCAGTCATCATCATTCTGCTCAGGTGCTTTGTAATCAGCCTCACTACCTTCCTTCACCAGAAGAGGGAGTTCATCAGACCTCAATGGTGAAGGGGAAAACGAACTCACAACACCTTTCCTATTACCCAAAACCCATCGAAATAGTCTCAACTCCAAATCACCATATATAGCGATCCCTTCAAAATATTAGAACATAGTACCAATAGAGAAACAACGAAGGAACAAATAGATAAAAAAATATATAATTTTATTAATACACAATATACATAAAAAGCATATCATAGCAACACCAAATTACTCAATAAAGTGCAGAATGCATAGCGGGTGGTAAATACCTAACCCTAATCAATAATCCATAGCCGTGAATACCTAACAACCGTAAAAAGGCCACATAAGCCTAACCACCAGGCAAAAAATTTATTAATTAACAGTAAATTGCTGGGGATGTTGTATCATATAACAAGGACCGCTGTCCTATATCTAAATCTCCCAGCAAATACAATGGCAAAGGTATATACAAAACAATCACTGACTATATCAATCAATATATGATATTAGATACAACATAGCTTAACATAGCTTATCATATAGCTATCCATTATAGTCAGAGATTGATAATAACTAGACATAATGATCAATGCATATCCCATTTACCTGCAGTCATATTGCCGTCTGGTAGTGAGGATAAAGTGACCTATGACACACCCCGACACGCGTTTCACCGCCTCTGCAGTTTCATCAGGAGGTAGGTAAGCATGGGATCAGACTCCCTTAAATACCCCCGCATATGTCTCCAATAACAAGCGGCTGTATCCGGCGTGTCCCCGCCATGTTGCGACGCGGCGAGGCGGGCGGCGCTCAGGACGTACGTCACACAGCAACACAGTCCGGTCACATGACCGGGTATGTTGCCGGGCAACGCAACGCCCACTAGAGCGCCGGCCACCACACCGCAGCACAGCGCATGTGCGGCTCACGCTCAAGCCTATGATGCTGGAGAGAAATAGTTAGAGAATAAAAAAAGTGGAAAAGATCCATCCATATGTGAGCCAATTATCTGTATCTCGCTCATAAGTTGTTAATCACAAAAATAATAATAGATGCCATAGGTGTTTAGACATACAACATATATATCGGCCATAAGAGATAACAGATAATTAAAGGTGGACATTCAATTTATACATCAATAATATAGTACCAACAATATCAAACATATAGTTATTATAAAAAATATACACATCCCATATTGTCGGCACATAGATCCCAAACCATAGGGATTAGTAGTATAAAGGTTCCACCAAAACACTGATCAGTATCATAACACTAGTCATACATTGAGATATTGAAACAGATCATGTATAATTATTCAGGGTCCCATCCATAATCAATCATCTACTTTATCGATACATGTTCGAAAATTAACACATATCATTATATAAATAGAACAGACATATATCGATCAATATTTATATGAATGTAAAATCCATCAAAATTATACATCAATAATTCTTCTTTATATTCTTCAATATTTGATGGTCCGAAAGATTGAATTCATTAAATTTGATAGATATTCTTCAAAGATCAGTTTTCATAGTTGCTATCACGGGCCGAAATATGCATAAATCAATATTTCTGAAAAAACAATATATAGTGGATCAACATACATGCAAGGGGAAAAAAGGAAAAAGTGACCCAAGTGTGCTGATAATACTAATAAAAAACACTACTACATACATAATACACACTATAAAATAAAATTTGCGCTTACTATAAAAAGGGCTTGAAGCTCAGTGTTTCATTAAGACCTCTGGGAGAGCATGTCTCTAACAACACCATCCATTTTGTTTCTCTCTTTAGTAGTTCTTTTTTATAATCACCTCCACGGATCCCTAACTGAACTCTATCTATACATTTGACTCTCAACCATTTGGGGTTACTATTATGGCAGGCCCAGAAGTGCCTAGGTATAGTTTTAAGGCTAGTCTCATCTTGCACAGTAGCTGCATTTCTGATGTCCTAACATGTTCTAAAATTCTAGTCCTAAGCTGTCTAGTTGTCATACCTATATAGATGAGCTTACAAGAACAATAGGCATAGTAGACTACCATTTCCGTAGTACATGTAATATGTTGTGTAATAGTATATGTTCTTGTTTGTTCACTATTATCAAACGTAAATGCCCTATCTACAAACTTACATGCTGAGCAGTTGCCACATTGAAAACTCCCCCACTTGGGACCTGTTTTTTCCGAAAAAAATAATTTTTTTGGGGCCACATAGTGGCTTCGTGTCAACAGGTCTTTTAAATTTTTTGATCGCCTCCATGTGACACTGGGGTTAGTTGGTAAAAATTTACATATATCTTCATCTGCCCTGAGAATAGGCCAATGTTTCCTTAATATAGCCATAATATCTGTCCACCTCGAATTAAATGTTGTGATGAGACGTACCGGTTGTTCTGATTTCACTTCCTTTTGTTTTGACATCAATAATTGATTCCTAGGTGTATGTTGTGCTCTTCTATATCCTGCCCTTATCAGTTTATGATTATATCCCCGTTGTTTCAAATTAGAAGTGAGGGTTTGAGCCTGTTTTTGAAACTTATCATTGTCAGTGCATATGCGTTTCATACGCAAAAACTGACCCACCGGTATCGCCCTCACCGCCTGTGGGTGATGTGCCGAAGTGGCATGTAAGAGGGAGTTTGCAGCCGTAACTTTACGAAATACATCTGTTGTAATAAAGTTAGAATCATCGACTTCCAACATCACATCGAGAAACTCAATCTTCTTATTACTATATTTGAAAGTTAGTTTTATATTGAGATAGTTATCATTTAGTTTCTCTATGAATAAATTCAACGCCGTTTCAGAGCCCTGCCAGATGAACAGTATATCGTCGATATACCGAGACCTTTCCTATTACCCGCTCACTGCGCCGGCTGGCGCCATCACTAAGGGAGGTGCTGTACACCCTCCCCATTGCAGCTGCTTCAGTGGGGCCCCCTCTCCCTCCCCTGGCTATAAATATTTGCACTGTACCTGGTTGGCGTCCTCATAATCCCTGAGGCATCCTTTTGTAGCCTGATATAAACTGTGTTCCAAATTATGCAGAAAGAGTTTAGGAGTGATAAGGTTAGAATTTTTTTGTTTGTCATTTAAACTCATTGATGGTGATGTGTGTCAGGGCTCTTTATATCACTGAAAGCAATTGCAGATACCTGTGCAAGTTAGTTTGGCAGGTGTGTCCAAATAAAGGCAAGACTACTTAAGAAGGCTGTTCCACATTATTAAGCAGCCTACATTTTTTGCCAAAATGGGAAAGAAAAAGGATGTGTCGGCTGCTGAGAAGCAACAAATTGTGGAGTATTTAGGTCAAGGCATGACTACAATCAACACTGCCAAGACACTTCATCGTGATCATCGCACAATCAAGAAGTATGTAGCTGATTCCCAGCACACACGTGTGCGTGCTGATAAGGAAAAATTGAGGACTCTTTCCAACAGGCAATTTCGTCAGGTTAAAAGAGCAGCTGCAAAAATGCCTTGTCATAGCAGCAGACAAGTTTTTGAAGCTGCTGGTGCCTCCAACGTCCCCCGAACAACAAGATGCAGGGTCCTTCAGAGGTTTGCAGCTGTGCGTAAGCCATCCTGTCGACCACCTCTATCCACTGCACACAAGCAGAAATGGCTCCAGTGGGCCAAACGATACATGAAGACTGACTTCCAAACTGTTTTGTTCACCGATGAGTGCCGTGCAACGCTCGATGGTCCAGATGGATTGAGTGGAGGATGGCTGGTGTTAGGAATCTGGGTTCTATGATGCCTATGCAGGAATCCAGATTCTCACATTTGTCTCCAGAGGCTAAGTCCTTTTTTCCAGCTTCTGAGCATGCCCACGGGACGAGCTCCCATTGGACTTCAGGAGTCAGGTGCTCAGGTCCTGCTCCTGATTCCAATGGCTTAGCTCAGAGCTCTGGAGATTTCCGGAAGGTCCCGTACGCTATAAAAAGTGCGCATGGCCGTTATGCCATGCGCTAGTATTTTTATACTGCTGCTGTGTGAATGGTGACGGATGCTTGGACTGGTGACTGACTCATTAAGAAACCCCTTCCCTCGGTTATTACGTCTGTGTGAGTGAGTGGTATTCTGTCAGCACCTGCGCTAGCGCCAACGCGCACAAGCTCCATCTTCCAGCAGCTTAGCGTCCTGCATCACGCTGGCGATATTTGCGGTTGCAGCCTGTCCAGGCGTGCGCAGTTGCGATGCCGAGCACACGTGTACACGGTAAGTCCGCTCGGTTGTAGTGACTATCCTTAACTACTCCGGTTTCCGGCTACCGCACGTGTGCCGCTGAGATCCTGTGCTGTTAACAGGCTCAGCGACACTATTTTGTGTTATTTTTCCCTGCAGCTCTGTGTGCTTTAACAGGGCTTGCCTTATTGCATCTGGGTGAGTTAGAACCCTGTGCATATTTGTGCTCTGCCTCTCCCAGCAGCGTTTTTGTCATCCACCGCACGGTGGACCCCGAGTGGCGAAGGCACTTTAATTATTTTTTTTTTTTTAGTGCCTTCCGCCACTCCTAACACAATACTATCTCCAGGGTCTGGCTGGAGGTGGCAGATCAGCAGCAACTGTTGCAGTGCGTGCGACAGCTCAAGACTCGCTTGGCTACCCTTGAGCGAGCTCTCACAGCTTCGCAGGCCACAGATGCTGCTGACCAAGCACTCACGGACGTGGTAGGGCGTATGTCAATGTCCACCCTTGTGCCGACAGTTACCCGCCTCCCGTTACCCGAAAAATATTCTGGGGATGGCGCCTCCTGTAGAGGTTTTATCAGCCAGTGCTCGGTTCACCTGGAGCTGCTGGCTGCGCAATTCCCTACAGAGCGGGACAAGGTGGCCTTTATTATATCCCTACTGTCGGGCAAGGCGCTGGAATGGGCTACGGAAACTATTGGAGCGTGGTGACCCGGATATCCAGACCTCCGCTAATCTGCTAACTGCTATCAGGCAGGTGTTCCTTGGTCCACGGGTTACACACGACACCTCTCTTCAACTGCTCTCCTTGTCTCAAGGATCACTCTCGGTCAGTCAATACGCCGTCCGTTTCCGGACACTGGCGTCCGAATTGGAGTGGTCCGACAAGGCTCTGATTCCTGTCTTCTGGTAGGGATTAGCAGAGCATGTAAAGGATGGTCTCTCCATGAGAGAAATTCCTACCAGTCTCGAGGAGTTAATATCAATCTCCTCGCGGATTGATCTCCGTTTTTCGGAGCGTGGTTTGGAGCGAGCTCACTCCAAACGGAGAGGTACCCCGGCTCCCAAATTTTTTGAGCCTTTGGATCTGCCCGAGCCAGAGGTTCCGCCCCCGAGCCCATGGAAGTGTCTCGTGCCATTTCTGAGACATGTCCGGCTCAACAGTTCATATGCGATTGTCACCATCTACCCGCTGCTTCTCCGGAAGACAGCGCCCCGCAATGGTCTGACGGTGAGTCGGTAGGTGAGGCTTTTGTCCCTCCTTGCCAGCGGCCTAAAGTCCTCGCGTGGGCACACGCGCCCAATGCGGACGGCCATCGTGGCTATATGCAGACCACGAAGTCTCTGGCCGGATCGTATTGGTGGCCGCACAGGGCTCGGGACGTAAAAAAGTTCATTCGGGCATGCACCCTATGTGCTCGGGATAGCCTTCCCGAACGAAGTGTGGCTACGCCCGCCGTTACGCGGCGGCCTCCCCCTAAAACTCCCACTCCCATTGTCTCCCGGGTGTCCCTCCTGAGACCTTGAGATCTTGTCTCCCCTGATCGGAAGGTTCAGGGAGGAGGGGGCCCTAGGAGGGGGGGTAATGTTAGGAATCTGGGTTCTATGATGCCTATGCAGGAATCCAGATTCTCACATTTGTCTCCAGAGGCTAAGTCCTTTTTTCCAGCTTCTGAGCATGCCCACGGGACGAGCTCCCATTGGAGTTCAGGAGTCAGGTGCTCAGGTCCTGCTCCTGATTCCATTGGCTTAGCTCAGGGCTCTGGAGATTTCCGGAAGGTCCCGTACGCTATAAAAAGTGCGCATGGCCATTATGCCATGTGCTAGTATTTTTATACTGCTGCTGTGTGAATGGTGACGGATGCTTGGACTGGTGACTGACTCATTAAGAAACCCCTTCCCTCGGTTATTACGTCTGTGTGAGTGAGTGGTATTCTGTCAGCACCTGCGCTAGCGCCAACGCGCACAAGCTCCATCTTCCAGCAGCTTAGCGTCCTGCATCGCGCTTGCGATATCTGCGGTCGCAGCCTGTCCAGGCGTGCGCAGTTGCGATGCCGAGCACACGTGTACACGGTAAGTCCGCTCGGTTGTAGTGACTATCCTTAACTACTCCGGTATCTGGCTACCGCACGTGTGCCGCTGAGATCCTGTGCCGTTAACAGGCTCAGCGACACTATTTTGTGTTATTTTTCCCTGCAGCTCTGTGTGCTTTAACAGGGCTTGAATTATTGCATCTGGGTGAGTTAGAACCCTGTGCATATTTGTGCTCTGCCTCTCCCAGCAGCAGTTTTGGATCTCGAGTGGCGAAGGCACTTTAATTTTTTTTTTTTTTTTTTTTAGAGCCTTCCGCCACTCCTAACAGCTGGTTGATGGACACCCCATGAAAACACGGCTAAGGCGCAACAAGGAGGAGGTGGAGTAATGTTTTGGGCTGGAATCATGGGGAGAGAGATTGTCAGCCCCTTTAGGATCCCTGAAGGGGTAAAGATGAACTCCATAATCTATGTGGAGTTTCTAAAACAGCACTTCCTGCCATGGTTCAAGAGGAAGAACCGTGCTTTCCACAGCAAGATCATTTTCATGCATGATAATGCACCGTCTCATGCTGCAAATAACACATCTGCATCTCTGGCTGCTATGGGCATAAAAGAGGACAAACTTATAGTGTGTCCACCATTTTCCCCTGAAAAGAGGAGGATGAATGACCTCATGGAGATCAACATCCGACACTGCGGAGACACCATCACGTGTTTCTCAACGCAGCAATTCTAGAGCACTGCTTCCATCCCTTATGGGAAATATGTAAAACATGCAAATATATAAGCCGCGGAGACACCATCACATGTTTCTCAACGCAGGCAGTAACTAGCCAGGTCTTTCACCGGGAAGGAACAACCACGGGAAGGGCAGTCTCCAATGAAGGAAACCACCTATGCCAAAACATGGTATCCATCCACAGACAGCTGTTTCGGGGTATTGCCCCTCATCAGTGTGGAGTAGGAAACTGGCTAGTGGGAGCAATGCCTAGTAACAGACCATGAAAAGAGGAGGATGAATGACCTCATGGAGATCAACATCCGACACTGCGGAGACACCATCACGTGTTTCTCAACGCAGCGATTCTAGAGCACTGCTCTCATCCCTTATGGGAAATATGTGAAACATGCAAATATATAAGCCGCGGAGACACCATCACATGTTTCTCAATGCAGGCAGTAACTAGCCAGTTTCCTACTCCACACTGATGAGGGGCAATACCCCGAAACAGCTGTCTGTGGATGGATACCATGTTTTGGCATAGGTGGTTTCCTTCATTGGAGACTGCCCTTCCCATGGTTGTTCCTTCCCGGTGAAAGACCTGGCTAGTTACTGCCTGCGTTGAGAAACATGTGATGGTGTCTCCGCTGCTTATATATTTGCATGTTTTACATATTTTCCATAAGGGATGGGAGCAGTGCTCTAGAATCGCTGCGTTGAGAAACACGTGATGGTGTCTCCGCAGTGTCGGATGTTGATCTCCATGAGGTCATTCATCCTCCTCTTTTCATGGTCTGTTACTAGGCATTGCTCCCACAAGCCAGTTTCCTACTCCACACTGATGAGGGGCAATACCCCGAAACAGCTGTCTGTGGATGGATACCATGTTTTGGCATAGGTGGTTTCCTTCATTGGAGACTGCCCTTCCCGTGGTTGTTCCTTCCCGGTGAAAGACCTGGCTAGTTACTGCCTGCGTTGAGAAACATGTGATGGTGTCTCCGCGGCTGATATATTTGCACCATCTTCCCCTGACCTCAACCCCATTGAGAACCTCTGGAGCATCAGCAAAAGAAGTGTCTATGATGGCGGGAGGCAGTTCACATCTAAGCAACAGCTCTGGGAGGGGATTCTGTCCACATGCAAAACAATTGAAGCACAAACCATCCAAAAACTGACAAATTCAATGGACGAGAGAGTTCAGAAGCTTCTTTCGAACAAGGGGTCCTATGTGCAAATGTAACATCACCTAGAATAAAGTTTTGACTTGAAAACTGTTTGATTTCATTTTGTAATAAGCTGATAATGCTTATAATTTCACAATTGACCATTTTTTTGTTCAAAATAAAAATAAAAAGGTTGAAAACTCTGCTGTGCATAATAATTTGGAACATGCATTTTGAGTGTTTATTATTTTGAAAAATATACTGTTTTCATAGGCAGTTTGTTCAAAAACATTGCAATTATACTAGAATAGTAGATGACTGGAAAATAACAATGACTGCAATTCATATAGGTAATTTAGAGAAAATATGAGGAAATATTTTTTGCATAATAATTTGGAACACAGTGTACAATTAACTGTTACCAGCCCTGCTGCAATCTTCATCTCTGGTGGATGATACCTGGACCACACATTTCAGTTGTTCCATCAGACCGCACTGCAGATAATCATGAGCCGACTAAAAGGGTCAGGTGCGGCGGTGGAGAAACTGAAGGAGTTTGCTAGACCTGACCCCGCTGAAAGTGCACGGCATAATAGGAGCACTTCCTCTCAAGTTCAGCGCAAAAATCGCCATTCTGGGGGTGAGGAGGAGATGGAACAGGAGGAACTGACCCTTAAAAAAGCATCTGAACATTTGATGCAAGCTATCTCTTTGACCAGGACATCCCTGATGGAGAAAATTGAGGATGTTTATACAGAGGTGGGGAGACTTCATCAGGATAAGCAGGCCATGAAGGGGACACATTACGGAGGTGGGACAAGGGTGTCCAAGGTAGAGGATACCATTACACCCATGGAGGCTAAATTAACAAAGGTGGCGGGCTCCATGAATGCTTGGAAGCAAAAGGCGGATGATCTAGAAAACAGAATGCCATGGAATAATATCCATATCGTTGGTCTGCCTGAGCGTTCGGAAGGTCAGCATCCTGAACAGTTTTTGGAGGATTGGCTTAAGACCTCCCTGGGGGATGAATTCTCCTCAATGTTCGCCGTTGAAAGAGCTCACAGAGTCCCTACAAGACCCCTGCCTCCGGGGACCCCGCCTCGACCTTTCCTGGCACGCTTGCTCAATTGTAAGGACAGAGATACCATTCTGCGTCTTGCACGACTGAAAGTCCTATTAAGTTCGACAATGCTGTTGTTTCCATCTTTCCGGATTTCTCCATGGAACTGCGGAAACAGCGGGCACAATTCATCGAGGTCAAGAAACGGCTCAGGGACAGGAACATTGTATACTCGATGATATATCCGGCTCGGCTTCGGGTTGTCTATGAGGGTTCCTCCGTATTTTTTACAGATCCGGCGGAGGCGACTGAGTGGCTGCGGTCCCATAGGAGATCCCCTGCGAAAGAATCCTAATGTGGCGGCTGTTACTCCAGGTCCTTTCAATCAACGTTCTAATTGGAGCTCTCTCAGCGAGTTCCCAGATACCAGCAATACCGGACGCTGTGCTCAGTGATGGTATCCCCTTGTTTATTTTTTGATGAGGGCGTGAGACTGTGCGCCTATGTTACTAGGTTCATGTTTTGTTTTCTCTTTTTCAAAAGTCTTAGTTTTTATAGTTGTTTAGGTAAAGGCCGCAGCTGACGCCAATTTAGCTATCTGTGTGGAATCACTTGGTTCGGGCACCATTATGCATCATATCCAGATAGAGGGAAGTGGGTTCTGAGCGGATTTGTATGACTTGGAACGTAAGAGGCATAAAAACCCCTCAAAAGAAAATTAAGGTGTTCTCACAGATTAGACACTACCGTCCTCATAGTGTGGCTCTGGTAGAGACGCACCTGACCAGAGATACGGTTCGGTGGGTACAGAAACCGTGGGTGCAATGGTTTATACATGCTTTTCACACCAGCTACTCAAGGGGAGTGTCACTGTTAATTCATAAAGATGTTCGGTGGGAGGTCAGGGAGGCCCAGAAAGACCCTGAGGGATGATTTGTATTTGTGCATGTGCTGATTAACTCTCAGAAATATGTCATTCTTTGTATTTATAATCTTCCTCCGGCTAATATATCAATTATTCAGAAGGCACTGAGCTTTGCTTTGAATTACCCAGACGCACATGTCATCTGTATGGGAGATTTTAATTTGGTCATGAATAGCCATCTTGATAAATTGAGACAGGGCGATGGAATACAAGGTGGGGTCCCCCCCTCGGACACATCCCAACTGTCACAATTCTTGGCGGGTAGTGGGTGGCTGGATCTTTAGAGAGTGCGCCATCCACAGACAAGGGAGTATACTTGCCATTCCTCCACTAAACGCTCTCTATCTCGCATAGACTACATTTTTGGGTCCAGCAGTCTGGCGGCGTGGGTGGATGATATTAAACATGGGAGTAGGGGGATTTCGGATCATAACCCAGTTATTCTTAAACTTCAATACGGGCCATTGACTAACAGGATAGCATGGAAGCTAAACCCTTTTTGGCTGAAGTTGATAACTTCCCCTGATAGAACGATCGATCCGTTACGTTGCTTCGTCTCGTCCCACCCTGAACCCCGAAATATTAATATATTTTGGGATGCTCTTAAAGCCTATTTACGGGGTTGTTTATCCTCTACAATCTCTTACATTAAACGGGTGACATCGGAGGAGGATGGCGAGATGGAGTGACGTCTGAAAGATTCGGAGGCAGCCTATATATCTGATCAAACTAACAGTAATAGGGTAGAATGGCTGACTGCTCAGAGGTTATATGCTCAGTATACTGACACCAAGACGAAACGTAAATTATTTTTTGCCCCGGCAGTCTTATTTTGAGATGGGGAATCAGGCAAGCAAATTTCTGGCTTACTTAGTACGACAGCACAATGTGACTAACACAATTCTACAGATTTGTGATTCGGGTGGTACTTTGGTTTTCTCAACTGAGGAGATACTGAAATGCTTTTCTGACTATTATGGTTCATTACACAATTCTAAGACTGATATGGATGGCTCGGAGTGTTTAAATTATTTGTCAGATATAGAGTTTCCTGCGCTAAGTCCCTCCCAACAGGCCTTTATGGATGCTGAGTTTACTCTGGAGGAGGTAGAAGACGCCATAAAAGACATGGCCTCCGGGAAGGCCCCTGGGCCGGATGGATTTCCTGTGGAATTATATAGGAAATACCAGGATATACTGGCGACCCTTTTGTTGACAGTGTTTCGTGGGATTTGGGAAGGGGGATGCATGCCGGAGTCCTTTTATGAGGCCAATATAATAGTTCTCTAAAAAGAAGGGAAGGACCCTTTAGATTGTGGATCTTATAGGCCTATATCACTAGTAAATGTGGATTATAACATTTTTACAAAAATTTTGGCCAAAAGAGTTAATTCCGTCATTAGATCTTGTACACTCTGATCAAACAGGTTTTATGCCTGGTAAGAGCACCTTCATAAATATCAGACGAGTCCAGTCAGTGGTCCAATATAGCTCTCTGGTACCAGATAATGAATGGGCATTGGCATCGCTGGAAGCGGCCAAGGCCTTTGACTCTCTTGAATGGCCTTTTCTCCTTGCATGTATGCAGAGGTATGGATTTGGTGATAGATTCCAAAAATGGGTCAATGTTTTATACCTGAAGCCCAAGGCCCGGGTCATCGTAAATAACTCCATATCTGAATCATTATCACTGCATAGGGGAACTCGTCAGGGGTGTCCCCTTTCTCCGGCCCTTTTTGCTCTTGCTATTGAAGCACTGGCAATTAGTATAAGATCGTCCCCTAACGTTGCGGGTATAGAAATAGCAGGTCGGACGGATACCATAGGCCTATATGCTGACGATATGGTGATATTTATGGACAAAGCGGAGGAGACTCTGACAGGAGTCACCACTACTATAAATAAGTTCAGTAAATACTCTGGCCTATATATAAATTGGGAGAAATCTGCTTTGATGCCTCTTTCCCACGCTGCAATGCCACAGCTTGAGACTCTCTCCTCACTGCCCATTGTAACCAGTTTTAAATATTTGGGTGTTCATATCTCTCAGGGTAGTAAACTTGACTTGCAACTCAATATACAACCATTACTGGAGACGGTCAAAGGTAAATTTGCGATCTGGGGTAAACTTCCACTGTCTGTAGCCGGACGTATTAATTTAATTAAAATTATATTACTCCCCAAGCTTAGCTACTTTCTTCAACATAGTGCGGTGGTGGTGCCCAAATCCTTTTTTGCTAATCTGAATTCCCAAACCACATCCTATACTTGGGGGAAAGCCAGGCCTAAACTTAAACTAACCACTCTGCAGAGGCCCAAGAAGGGAGGAGGGGCAGCGCTACCTGATTTCTTTTTATATTATTTGGCTGGACAGGCCAAGGCCATAAGTGTTAGGAATCTGAGTTCTGCCATACCTATGCAGAAACCCAGGTCCTCACATTTATCTTCAGAGGCTAAGTCCTTTGTGCCAGCTTCTGAGCATGCTCACAGGATGAGCTCCTATTGGAGTTCAGGAGTCAGGTGCTCAGGTCCTGCTCTGAATCCTATTGGCTCCTATTGGAGTTCTGGAGATTTCCGGCAGGTCCCGTACGCTATAAAAAGCGCGCATGGCTGTTCCGCCATGCGCTAGTATAGTCATACTTGCTGCTGTATGTTTGTTGATGGATGCATGGACTGGTGAATGACTCATTTGAAACCCCCATTCCTTGGTTATTACGAATGTGTGAGAGTTTGAGTTAGAGCCAGTAATAGCGCCAGCGCGCCATTGCTCCAGCGCTCAGCAGCTAGCATCAGCTTGCGCCTGCTTGACAGCGGCGTTTCTTCAGCGGCTTAGTTATCACCGCGCTGCAGTTGCAGCACTAGGTGCGTTCACACGTGCAACGCCCTATTTTCCAGACGTCCATGGTAGGTCTAGACGGAGTTGGTGCCGTCAGCTAGGGCCACTCCTGTGACCAGATACCGCGTCTGTGTCGCTGAGCTCCTGTGACATTTAAACAGACTCAGCATTATTGCACATGTGTATATGCTTGCAGCTCTGTGAGTGTAACAGAGCTTGTGTATGCTTGCAGCTCTGTGTGTGTAACAGAGCTTGTGTATGCTTGCAGCTCTGTGTGTGTAACAGAGCTTGTGTATGCTTGCAGCTCTGTGTGTGCAACAGAGCTTGTGTATGCTTGCAGCTCTGTGAGTGCAACAGAGCTTGCTCAGTGCACCTGGGTGAAGTCTGAACCCTGTGCACTCTACCGCCAGATACCTTCTGCCACCACCTAGCAGCGGTCTTACCGAGCGGTGAATGCACTTTATTTATAATTTTATTTAGTGCGTTCCACCACTCCTAACAATAAGTACATGGATGTCTGGAGGTCGTCTTCCAAATTCTGAGAGTCACTTACTTCATGCTGCACGGATTAGTTGCCCACTGGGTTTTTTGGAAATGAGGAAAATAAATGTTTCGAGACTGTTACCTTTGCTTCGTCTGGCACGATCGATATGGAGACAGATTAGGGGGGGTGGCTGGATTTGGGGATATTATAGCTGAAATTCCCTTATGGAATAATGACTATCTCCCGGCACTACTTGAACATCCATCCGCTTAATTCTGGGTTCAGTATAGTGTCTCTACGATAGGGGACCTACCGTATTTTTCGCTTTATAAGACGCTCACCAAATTTTGAGGAGAAAAATAGGAAAAAATGTTTTTTTAATAAAATGCTGGTGCTTCTTATAATCCAGGCATCTTATTGCTTACCGGTCTGTCCCCGGGTTGCTGTCGCCCACTATGTCCCCGGGTTGCTGTCGCCCACTCTGTCCCCGGGGTGCTGCCGCCCACTCTGTCCCCGGGGTGCTGCCGCCTACTCTGTACCTGGTGCTGCCGCCACCGCGCTGGGTCCTCCAGGTGTTGCCACCGCTGCGCTGGGTCCCTCGGGTGCAGCCGCCGCGCTGGGTCCCTCGGTGCTGCCGCCGCCGCCATGCTGGGTCTCCCGGTGCCTGCCACCGCCAGGCTCTGTCCCATGCTGCGTGGGGGGCTCTGCCATTCCATCCATGCCTGTGCGGTGGTTTGCTTCCTGGAAAATTGGCCGCTGCACAAGCGCAGATGGAGATCTCGGCATTGAAATCTCGGGAGATGAGATTTCAGCGCTGAAATCTCATCTCCCGAGATTTCAGTGCCGAGATCTCCATCTGCGCTTGCGCGGCGGCCATTTTCCAGGAAGCAAGCCACCGCACAGGCATGGATGGAACGGCAGAGCCCTCCACGCAGCACAGGACAGAGCCCGGCAGCGGCAGGCACCGGGGGACCCAGCGCGGCGGCGGCGCAGCACCCGAGGGACCCAGCACGGCGGCAGCAGCACCCGCAGGACCCAGAGTGGTGGTGGTGGCAAGTAACGGACACCCGCAGCGGCATCTCAAAAAAACGTATGTTTGCATTGTAAGACGCACCCCTATTTTCCCCCCAAGTTTGGGGGAAAAAAGTGCGTCTTACAAAGCGAAAAATACGGTATATGATCATGGAACATTGGCATCCTTTGAGCAATTACAAGTTAATCGCAATGTCCCGAGATCCCAGTTTTTCCGTTATTTACAACTAAGGTCAGCTTTTCAGTCACACATAAGATGTATAGGTACAGATAATGCCATTTCGTCTCTGCGCTTGATAGGGATCCTCAAATCACAGGGCCCTCAGTGTCTCATCTCCTCTCTATACACATATATGTTATTAGCGGGGACCGAGAGTGCCTTAGATTCCGTTAAGAGGAGGTGGGAGAGGCTCATCCCAGATACACAGGGTGAAGAATGGGAAGAAATCCTGGAGTCACCAATCTGGGTATCTCCGGCTGCCAATAACAGGTTGATACAACTGTATATTATTAATCAATCATATTTGACTCCAATCCGAATCTTTAAGATGGGCCGATACTCGTCATCGGAATGTTTGACATGTCACTCAACAGATGCAGACTTTATTCATATGATCTGGTGCTGTCCTGTTGTTGCGCGGTACTGGAGGGAGGTGACATAACTATTGACATTTTTGGTGCAGATTTCTGTCCCCTTTGAGCCACTAATCTGTCTATTTGGAGTATGGGATGAGGAGGCATGGGATTTCTCTATGGGAGACACTGTTTATGGCACGGAAGATACTAGCATTACGGTGGATATGGAATTCACCTCCTTCTCTTGGGTCCTGGATCACTTTGGTAAATTCAATTATCCCATATGAACGCACGCTGAATCAAAATAGAGGGTGCCCGGGTAAATTTGAAAAGATCTGGGAGAGGTGGAACTCTTCTCACCTCACTTTGCAGAGCGGAGATGTTGCACAGTAAACAGCCGTCAGGGAAGGCTGATGCCGACGCCGCCCGCCGTCATAGTTGCCGGGGCGTCGTAGCGCGTCATCATGAGTGGACATGTCGCCGTTGTTGACCTAAAAAGGGGAGGAGTTTTTGACGCAGGCCCTGTTTATGTAACCACGGCAACGTGTATGTCATCCAAGTAGGACGGGGCGCGGTTTTGTGACGCACCACTATTATATGCATATTGCGGTGTATTTTCATAATATAGTGATGGCGCTTTATATTATAATAAAATTTGGGCATTGTTATTCGTCTTCCCCTTTTTTCTCCATCTATCCTGGATGCCTTTACATGCATGATGGTGACTTTTGGAGCTGCTTGGCCTGTATGTTTGGTGTTACCATGGTGACAAGCGCCATTGTTGGGAGGAATCTCTGTTGTATGTATTATTGGTTTGACTTGTCACATGTGTGTGATCCACAAGTTCATTGGTGGACTCTATCTTAAATACCCTCACTTCCTCTTTCCCATCACCCCTTGAGAAAAGCCATTTGCCGAAACGTGCATTGGGGGGGTCATACTCGGGTGGACCTCTACATACCATTCCAACAGGTAAAGATTTCTTCATGGTTTACTTCATTGTAGCGGTAACTTTTACATTCATGTATCCTGTTTGGTTCTAATATCTAAAATTGGGGATGGGTGTTATGTATATTTAATGTTAGCATCATAATCATGTCTAAGTCACCTGTGTTCCCCTTTTTTGTCCAATTGCCCCTTGTATGCCCCACTTGGTCGCCTTTGTGCTACTGTGGTCATGTTTAACTCAATTACCTTTTCCCTATCTCCTGATCATGTTACAATAAAGATTTAACTTTATATTTTTCGTAAACATCTAGTCTTGGACTTTTTTGATCGCTTGTTTTTCTTGCATTAATGTTCATGCTTTTTTGCGATTGTTCATATTAATCCACGTATAAACTCATTACATATTATAATTTATTAGTATATGTTATAGAATTGTTCCAGTTATTCTAATGTTTTTCTTTTCCTTAATATGGTGAGGATGGAGACTGTTAGGCGTCAGATTTTTGTCGCTGCACAGCGAGAATCCCAAGCCTTGCCTCCGACAGTCTCCCATTCCTCTCCAGCCACAGAGGAGGTTGCTCAGCAAACTTGTCGGTCCCAGCGCTCTGCCCAGACCAGCTCCGTGGGTTTGCTTGCTGCTGCCACCTCTGGTACAGCTTTGGCAATGCACGCTCCTCAGCAGCGAGATTCTCCAGGGACTAAGTCCTCATGTCGGGCTACTGAGCATGCCTGTGGAGTGATCTCCCATTGGAGATCGAAGGTCACTGTAAGGACTTGGCCTGCATATCCGTTTCTCTGAAATCCTTGCCTTATGTCTGTCGCTCAGTTTCTGCTTTGCCCTTAGTTTAGTTCATGTTTGCCCTAATCCAAGATGGAGTCACGAGCCTCAACGGGGGCCATCTTATTTCCTGTGTTGATCTCTCTTGTTCCTGTCTGCTCTGTATATAAGGATGCTCTGTATGATTACTCATTGCTTGAGTATACTTGTTCTTGGACTTGTTATCAAGCTGGAAGGACTTCTACCTAGCTCGTCTCTTCGTTACCTTGGGATTCCCCACCTGCCTGTGAATCTTGGTCTCATTGTAAAGACTTGTTTCTTTGGATCAGCTCTGCACCCACCTCCACTTCAAGGACTGTTTCCTGCTAGCAGGCCTGGCCTGCTCTCCAGGTCTCCGGATCTGGCAACTTGGACTTCATACGTCTCCACGGTCTGTACGTTTACTCACTGCGTTATTATCTTCATCTGCTTTTACCCTGCTGTGTCTTATCTGTAAACCTGCTTGAATCTGATAAATACTACAGAACTGAAAACCTATGAGCGCAGGCCTCTTTTCTGATCCACGTCACTGACCTCCATTACACAGAGTATATAAAGTTATAACAGAATACTCAAGCCATCAAATATGGAGATCTCTGGGTCAGATCCTATGGAGGTACGAATGAAGAAACTTTGCTCATTTGTTTCTGGACTTCATGGGGAGCTGCAGGCTATTAAAACAAAGCTGGGGACCTTAGAATCACAAACCAATCATAATGCGAATGTGGCCGATACATCTATTCAGGCCTTAGCGTCTCGACTTTCAAATGTAGAGACTGCAGCTGTGGTTGCTGCCCCGGCTCCAATTCCAGCTCCGGGTCCGGGTTTCCCTAAACTCCCACCCTTCAGGTTTGGTGGTGAAAGAGAGAAATTTCGGGGATTTTTGAATCAATGTCAGCTGTATTTCTCTGCACGTGCGGCCCAGTTCTTAACTGATCGAGATAAAGTATTGACTATGATTATGTTGCTAACAAACAAAGCGTTAGCCTGGGCTAATCCATTAATTGAGACTAATGATGTATGCCTGAATTCTTTGAATGACTTTACTGCCGCAATGTCTCAAATGTTTGATGACCCCAACCGAAGTTTAACAGCAGAAACCGCATTGCTGACACTTCGTCAAGGGAAGGGTCCGGTAGTGGAATATGCAATGGAGTTCCGGAGGTGGGTGCTGGATACGACATGGTGCGATTCTTCAAAGTATGCAGTGTTCAGGAGAGGTTTGTCTGCTTCAATTAAGGACGAACTGGCTCGAGGAGAGTCACCTACTAATCTAGCTGAATTAATACATCATTGTATTCGGATTGACATTCGTCTCACTGAACAGCGACAGGAAAAATGGGCTGAGGCTAATCGCAATAACCTCATGTCTTTCCCTTCCTCCGCCAGGGAGGCGTCGAGCAAGACTTTATCCCAGACAGAGTCTGAACCTATGCAGGTCGACGCAGTACGGAGAAAAGTCATTGATACACGTAAGGAATATCGTTTCAAGGAGAACTTGTGTTTCTATTGCGGAAAGTCGGGTCATTATATATCGGAGTGCCCTGGGAAAAATCGCAAGTCTGCAGCTGCAGTGACCGAACTTGACTTTTCAGATATTTCTTCGGTAGGTTCTCATTCACACAGTCAGGAAATAACGGCTGCAAATTTTGATTTCCCTGATGATTCATCGGAGGCCTCATCACCTGTGGATATCGCCTTACTTTCTGCAAGTTCTACCACAGCCAGGAGAGATTCTCTCTGTTGCATTTCTATCAAGATCTGGGTACATTCCCGCTGGATCACGTGCTCCGCCATGATAGACTCTGGAGCTTGCAGCAATCTCATGGACACTTCCTTTGCTGAGAAACATGGCATTCTTTCATGAAAGAGGGACTCTCCGGTGTTTATGGAGACCGTGGACGGGTCTCCATTGATATCTGGGCCTGTGAAACTCGAAACAGTCCCACTAAAGATCCATATGGGGGCAGATCATTCGGAAAAAATGTCTTTTTTACTGATTTCCTCTCCTAATTTTCCTATTATATTAGGTCTGCCTTGGTTACGGCTGCGTAATCCTACTATCAATTGGACAACAAAGGAGTTACAATTTCCAAATGAATCAGCAGCGTCTGGAGAGCTGGCTCCAGTGAAAACAGCAGCCGCGGTCGACTCGACACTACCGGTAGAGTATCGGGATTTTAGTGATGTGTGTGACAAGAAAAATGCGGATAAATTACCGCCACATCGGCCATATGATTGCCCCGTGGAATTGTTGCCTGGTGCCGCAATTCCATTCGGGAGTATTTATCCACTGTCTGGTCCAGAATTAAAAGCTCTTAAAGAGTATATTGATGAAAATTTAGCTAAAGGGTTTATACGACCATCTTCCTCCCCAGCGGGTGCCCCAATCTTCTTTGTCAAAAAGAAAGATGGTTCACTTCGTCCATGCATTGACTACCGGGAGCTCAACAAAATCACAATCAGGAACTCTTACCCACTTCCACTAATTCCCGAGTTACTTGAGAGAGTTCGACACGCCAAAATCTTCACTAAATTAGATCTTCGTGGAGCATACAATTTAGTACGGATTCGTCCTGGCGACGAGTGGAAAACGGCATTTCGATCACGTTATGGACATTTTGAGTACCTAGTTATGTCTTTTGGCCTCCGTAATGCACCAGCTACGTTCCAGCACTAGGCAAATGATGTTTTCAGAGACATACTCGATATTTTTGTTGTGATTTACTTGGATGACATTTTAATTTTTTCCAGCAATATCGAGGATCATCAGCGACACATGAAAATGGTTTTGGATCGTCTACGGCAAAATCATTTGTACATTAAACTGGAGAAATGTGAGTTTCACAAAACAGAAATTCAATTTTTGGGATATGTTATTTCTCCCCAGGGTCTCAGCATGGATGTAAGCAAGACACAAGCCATTCAGGAGTGGCCAACTCCCAAATCAGTGAAGGAGGTACAGCGATTCATCGGATTCGCTTAGGCTGGTTTCACATTCGCGTTAAAACAACGCTGCGCACTGCGTCGTTAAGCCCCGCCCCGATCCGGCTCCCTGCCCGCCCCATCCGGGATCACCGCCTACTTTCGCATTTGCACGCATGCGATCGGCGCACCCTATCTTTAGCATAGGGTGCGCAGATCATGCGCTGCCAGTGTGAAAGTAGCGTGCTGCGCACTTTTGACGGTGCGCCGTGCGCGCCGAAATGCAACATGCTGCATTTCGGCGCGCACGGCGCACCGTCAAAAGTGCGCAGCACGTTACTTTCACACTGGCAGCGCATGATCTGCGCACCCTATGCTAAAGATAGGGTGCGCCGATCGCATGCGTGCAAATGCGAAAGTAGGCGGTGATCCCGGATGGGGCGGGCAGGGAGCCGGATCGGGGCGGGGCTTAACGACGCAGTGCGCAGCGTTGTTTTAACGCGAATGTGAAACCAGCCTAATTTCTACAGACGATTCATTAAAAAATTTTCAGCAATCGTTGCACCCATCACTCATTTAACCCGGAAGAAGACACCATTTGTCTGGTCACCTCAAGCTCAAACAGCATTTTCCACATTAAAGTCTAAGTTTACGACAGCTCCCGTTCTCGTACATCCTGACCCAGACAAGGCCTTCATAGTGGAAGTGGACGCCTCGGACTGTGCGGTAGGGGCCATACTCTCGCAAAGGACAGGTGAGAAAGATCTCTTGCATCCGTGTGCCTTTCTCTCTCAAAATTTATCACCTGCCGAAAGGAATTACGACGTTGGCAACAAAGAACTGTTAGCCATTATAACCGCATTTAAAGAATGGAGACATCTGTTACAAGGAGCATCCCAACAGATTGTTATACTCACGGATCACCGGAATCTCGAATTTATGAGGTCGGCAAGATGTCTAAAACCCAGACAGGCTCGGTGGAATCTTTTCCTTAACCAGTTTGATTTTGTCATCTCCTATAGGCCGGGCTCTCGCAATGGAAAGGCTGATGCACTGTCCAGGATTCATTCAGATGAAGCAACTCCGGCTTCGCCTCCAAGGACCATTCTGTCTGAGAAGAACTTTGTAAGTGTCCTACAAAATCAAGATCTTTTAACGGAGATTAAGGAGGCTTATGCTGCAGATTCGCTTTTGGGGCTACCCCCCACCCAGGTAAATCTAACTTTCAAGAATGGACTTTGGTTTCAAGGACAGCGTTTGTATGTTCCAGAAACAGTAAAACTGAGTGTCTTAAAACTAATGCATGACTCAAAGTTTGCCGGCCATAGGGGAGTTCAGAAGACTCAGGAATTTCTGTCTCGTTTTTTTTGGTGGCCAACCTTTCGGAAAGATGTGCTTCAGTATGTGTCGTCATGTGAGGTATGTGCCAGGTCAAAAGTTCCTCGCTCCTCACCGACAGGACTCTTGCAACCTCTGCCTGTTCCATCTCGTCCTTGGGGGTCGATTTCAATGGACTTTATTGTTGAGTTGCCTCTGTCACAGGGGAAAAACACAATTCTAGTAGTAGTTGACCGGCTGACTAAAGCTGCTCATTTCATTCCCTGTGCTGGTGTTCCAACGGCTAAACAAACAGCAGATCTTGTTGTACAAAATGTTTTTCGTTTGCACGGAGCTCCGGATGAAGTAATATCGGATCGTGGGGTTCAATTTACCTCACGGTTTTGGCAAAGCTTCTGTGCTGCTCTGGACATCAAAGTAAAATTGTCATCTGCTTTTCATCCACAGTCTAACGGCCAAACTGAACGGACCAATCAGACCTTAGAACAATATCTGCGTTGCTATGTGTGCCACCTACAGGACGATTGGGTGAGTTTGCTTCCGTTGGCTGAATTCACATATAATAATTCTCAGAATGCTTCCACCAAATTGTCTCCGTTCTTTGCCAACAAGGGATACCACCCCAGTATTCTTCCTCGACTTCCAATAGACATGTCTGTGCCTGCGGTAGCTGACCGCATTTCTTCCTTGCAACGCAACTTGGAAGTTCTTAAAGACACTTTAGGTTCAGCACAGGAAAGATACAAGAAGGCAGCAGACAAATTCCGTAAGCCAGCTCCAATGTACAAGGTAGGAGACATGGTTTGGCTCTCAACTAAGAACTTGAAGCTCAGGATCCCAACGTCTAAACTGGGGCAAAAATATGTCGGCCCATATAAGATCAGCAGTATAGTGAATTCTGTAGCCTGTCGACTCAAGTTGCCTAACTCATTGAAAATTCATCCTGTCTTTCATGTCTCTTTGTTAAAGCCGGCAGTGCCTAACCCTTTTCCTGGACGCACCTCTGCTCCTCCTGACCCAGTTCTCGTTGACGGGCAAGAGGAATTCATCGTGGAAAGGATCTTGGATTCACGGGTTCATAGGAGACGTCTCCAATACTTGGTAAAATGGCAAGGATATTCGGCTGAAGAGAATTCCTGGGAACCAGTGGAGAACGTCCATGCTCCTCACTTAATCAGACTGTTCCACAGCAGATATCCCAATAAGCCGGACTTAAGATCGTCCAGAGGACGTCTTTTAAGGGGAGAGTAATGTAAGGACTTGGCCTGCATATCCGCAGCTGAGGTGGAACGCTCTAGTGCTGCCAACCTACACTCCAGCTGCTGGATGTACCTATGCAGTCGTTGTTCATCCGTCATTATTAGCCAGACCCTGGCGCTAAGATAATGTTAGGGCTGGCGGAACGCACCAGATTATAAAATAGTAGAGAGTGCGTTTGCAGCCCGGGGTCCACCGTGCAGAGGTGGTACACTGCTGCTAGGTAATGGCGGAAGGGAAGAGCGGCGTGAAAAGTCACACGTGGGTTAACTGTGGTCGGAAACTGTCTCCAAGGCCTTCGCCTCCATTAAGTCCCACTTTGCTAGTGCTCCCATTCTACATCGCCCTGATGTAGATAAGCCATTCATCCTGGAGGTGGATGTCTCCTCCGTCGGTACTGGAGTGGTCCTTTTTCAGAAGGACTCGCAAGGTCAGAAGCATCCATGCTTCTTCTTCTCCAAGACCTTCACACCGGCGGAGAAGAATTATTCTATCGGGGACAGGGAGTTGCTAGCAATGAAGCTGGCCTTCTCAGAGTGGAGACACCTCCTGGAGGGGGCTCGCCATCCTTTCCAGGTGTTCACCGACCACAAAAATTTGGTCTATTTACAGACGGCTCAGCGGCTGAATTCTCGTCAGGCCAGATGGTCCTTGTTCTTCTCCCGATTCCATTTCACACTGCATTTTCTCTCCGGGGAGAAGAACGTCCGAGCCGATGCTCTTTCTCGCTCCATGGTGTCATCGGAGGAGGAGGAGCCTCGACTGATAGTCCCATCGGAGAGCCTGAGGACCGTGGCTCCGGTTGCTCTCGAGTCTGTACCTCCAGGCAAGACTTTTGTCCCTGTCCATCTGCAACCGGAGATCTTCTCGTGGGCTCATTCGTCCAGAGTGGATGGCCATTTCGGGATCAAACGGACCTCTGAACTACTGGCGAGGACGTACTTGTGGTCACATATGGCCCGTGACGTCAGGGACTATATTCAGGCGTGCGTCTCTTGCACCCAGAATTGATCCTCTCGGCAGCGGCCCGCTGGGTTACTCTATCCTCTGCCGGTTGCGGACAGGCCCTGGGAGATGGTCGGTATGGACTTTGTGGTGGGTCTGCCCAAGTCCAGTGGCAGCACCGTCATTTGGGTGATCACCGATCATTTCTCCAAGATGGTGCATCTGGTACCACTCTCTCGGCTACCTTCGGCACGAGGCCTGGCAGCGTTGTTCATTAAACATGTTTTCCGCCTACACGGCATGCTGGATAAGATTGTCAGCGACCGGGGTCCTCAGTTTGCGTCTCGGTTCTGGAGAGAGCTCTGTTCTCTGCTCAACATTGAGCTAAATCTCTCCTTGGCCTATCATCCCGTGACGAATGGGTTGGTGGAGAGAGCCAACCAGACCCTGGTGACATATCTGCGACATTTTGTCTCGGCCAGGCAGGATGATTGGGCATCCTTGCTGCCATGGGCGGAGTTCACCTTGAACAACGCGGTGGCCGACTCCACCGGTCAGACCCCATTTCTCTTAAATTACGATCAGCATCCGCGCGTCCCCGTGTCATCCACTGACTCTAGGGTGGCAGACTGGGCGGTGGAGGCATGTGACATTGGGACCGCATGCAGGATGCTATCCGGGCCTCCAAGGAGAGAATGAGATCCTCCGCCGATACTCACCGGCGCCCTGCTCTGACCTTTGCCCCTGGCGACTTAGTGTGGCTCTCCGCCCGAAACATCAGGCTGCAGGTGGAATCCGCTAAGTTCGCACCACGCTATATTGGCCCTTTCCAGGTCCTCGAGCAGATCAATCCTGTGGTCTACCGCCTGGCCCTTCCACCACACTTGGCTATCTCGGACACGTTTCATGTGTCTCTCCTCAAGCCGGTTCACATGTCCCGATTTTCTGAGCCATCTGCCAGGGCATCAGACCTGTCGTCTGATGAGTTTGAGGTCAATGCCATCGTGGGATGCAAGGGGATGCGGGGCAAAAAGTTTTACTTGGTGGATTGGAAGGGTCATGGTCCAGAGGCCCGGACCTGGGAGCCGGTGGAGAACATCCACGCTCCTCTTCTCATTGCGGAGTGAGGCTCAGAGAGGAGGGGGCCCTAGAAGGGGGGGTAATGTTAGGCATCTGATTTCTGTCGCTGCACAGCGAGAATCCCAAGCCTTGCCTCCGATGGTCTCCCATTCCGCTCCAGCCACAGAGGAGGTTGCTCAGCAAACTCATCGGTCCCAGCGCTCTGCCCAGACCAGCTCTGTGGGTTTGCTTGATGTTGCCACCTCTGGTACAGCTTTGGTAATGCACGCTCCTCAGCAGCGAGATTCTCCAGGGACTAAGTCCTCATGTCGGGCTACTGAGCATGCCTGTGGAGTGATCTCCCATTGGAGATCAAAGGTCACGTGCTCAGGTCCTGCTCGTGTTCGGATTGGCCCATCCGAGAAGCAAGGAAGGTCACGGACGCCTGCGGCTATAAAAGGTTCGCATGGCCGCTCGGTACGCATGTGTTGTGCAGCCTAGCCTGCTAGCACCCAGGCTTAGGCATAGGTAGGACAGAGTTGAGTCAGATATTAGTCACTATCAGTGACTCGGCACGCCTCAGAGCAAGTGCTCCGCGCTCCTTAGCCAGCGTCTATAGCGGCGTTCGTGGCAGCGACGCCGCGCGCTCAGTGGCCTAGAAGGACTCTAACCCCGTGCCTTGGGGTGGAGTTCTGTGGCTGTTTGCTGTGCGCTCTGTGGCCGGGCTCTGTGAGCTAAACAGGCTCCGGCACTCACTTTCAAGCGGCTGTGTGGTTCTGTGAAGTAACAGAATCTGCTCCTGTTCACACTGGGTGACTTAACCCACGTGTGACTGTTTTCACGCCGCTCTTCCCTTCCGCCATTACCTAGCAGCAGTGTACCACCTCTGCACGGTGGACCCCGGGCTGCGAACGCACTCTCTACTATTTTATAATCTGGTGCGTTCCGCCAGCCCTAACAGACAGTAGGTTGGGGGGTTGCAGCAGTTCCGGTGTTGTTTAAGGTCATATCTCCGGTAGTGGGGTCATTGCAGGCTGTAAGCTTTCTTGAAGAGGTGGGTTTTCAGGTTCCGTCTGAAGGATCCGAATGTGGTTGATAGTCGGACATGTTGGGGCAAAAAATTCCAGAGGATGAGGGCTATTCGGGAGAAGTCTTGGAGGCGGTTGGGTGAGGAGCGAATAAGTGTGGAGGAGAGAAGGAGGTCTTGGGAGGATCGCAGATTACGTGAGGGAAGGTATCGGGAGATTCGTTCAGAGACATATGGGGGAGACAGGTTATAGATGGCCTTGTAGGTCAGTATTAGTAATTTGAACTGGATACGCTGAGGGAATGGAAGCCAGTGAAGAGATTTGCAGAGGGGAGAGATGAATTAGTCGGGCAGCAGAGTTAAGGATGGACTGGAGCGGTGCAAGAGTGTTAGCAGGGAGACCACAGAAAAGGATGTTGCAGTAGTCGAGGCGGGAGATGATGAGGGCGTGCACAAGCATTTTAGTAGATTGAGGGTGGAGGAAAGGACGGATTCTGGAAATATTTTTGAGCTGGAGGCAACAGGAGGTAGAAAGAGCTGGGATGTGTGGTTTGGAGGACAGGGCAGAGTCAAGGGTTACTCCAAAGCAGCGGACTTCCAGTACTGGGGAAAGCGTGATGTCATTAATTGTGATAGGTCAGGTAAGGAAGATCTGAGGGATGGAGGAAAGATGATGAGTTCGGATTTGTCCACATTGAGCTTGAGGAAGCGAGAGGAGAAGGAGGATATGGCTGATAGTCACTCCGGGATTCTGGACAGCAGAGAGGTGACTTCTGGGCCAAAGAGGTAGATCTGAGTGTCGTCATCATAAAGGTGGTACTTAAATCCATGAGACTTTATGAGTTGACCCAGACCAAGGGTATAAATTGAGAAGAGTAGGGGTCCTAGAACAGAGCCTTGGGGGACTCCAGCAGAGAGAGGGTGGGATGAGGAGGTAGTGTGGGAGTGGGAGATGCTGAATGTGCAGTGTGAGAGGTATGAGAAGATCCAGGATAGGGCGAGGTCTTTGATGCCAAAGGAGGAGAGGATCTGTAGTAGGAGGCAGTGGTCAACTGTGTCGAATGCAGAGGACAGGTCTAGAAGCAGGAGTATAGAGTATTGTCCGTTTGCTTTGGCTTTAAGTAGGTCGTTAGTAATTTTGGTCAGGGCTGTCTCAGTGCAGTGATGGGGGCGGAAACCAGATTGTAGATTGTCAAAGAGCAAGTTAGATGAGAGGTGAGAGGAAAGTTCAGCGTGGACTTGCAGCTCCAGGAGTTTGGAAGCGAATGGGAGCAGTGCTATTGGGCGATAGCTGGACATAGTGGTTGGGTCGAGGGTTGGCTTTTTAAGGATAGGCGTGATTGTGGCATGTTTAAAAGCAGAAGGGAAGGTACCGGACGTTATCGATAGGTTGAAGATGTGGGTTAGGGATGGGATATGTGTGGTGGTGAGGTTGGGGAGGAGATGGGATGGGGTCAAGTGCACAGGTTGTGAGGTGCGATTTGGAGAAGAGGCGATTAAGCTCCCCTTCAGTGATGTTGGAGAGGGAGGTTATGGGGTTTGGGCATTGGTCTGGTATACAAAGGGGTTGTGGTGGTTGAACAATGAAGACTTGCCTTGTTGGGTCGATCTTATTTTTGAAGTGTGTGGCAAAGTCCTCAGCAGAGATGAGGGAAGTTGGAGGGGGCAGTGGTGCGTGGAGGAGGGTGTTGAAAGTTTTGAATATCTGTTTGGGATTGTAGGATAGCGAAGATACGAGCGTTGTGAAGTAGTCCTGATTAGCAGAGGTGAGGGCAGATTTGAAAGCGAGTGTTGTCTGTTTGAATGCAGTGAAGTCGTCTTGCAAATTTGTTTTCTTCCAACGCCGCTCTGCAGCCCTGGACACTTGCTTTTTAGTGGTGTTATTGTGCCAGGGTTGTCTGTTGGTATGTCGCATTCTGCCATGAACGAGAGGGGCGACCGTGTCAATAGCTGATGCGAGAGTGGCATTGTAGAAAGCAGTGGCACTGTCTGTGTCTTGGAATGAGGATATGGATGCCAGTGGTAGAATAGAGTCAGAGAGCGCGTGGGGGTCTAGTTGTGCAAGGTTTCTGCGGAGGTGTGCATGTTGCTCTGGACATGGGTGCCAGGAGAGGCGGACAGGGATGAGAAAGTGAGTAGATGGTGGTCAGATAGAGGGAGAGGGGAGGTGGTGAAGTTAGAAAGAGAGCAGAGGTGGGTGAAGACCAGGTCTAATGTATGTCCATCTGTGTGGGTGGCTGAGGACCACTGAGTAAGTCCAAAGGATGAAGTAAGGGACAGGAGTTTGGAGGCTGCTGACTTAAGGGTATCAGTGGGGATGTTGAAGTCACCCATGATGATAGTGGGGATGTCAGTTGAAAGAAAGTGAAGAAGCCAGGTAGAGAATTGGTCAATGAAGACAGTGGTCGGGCCTGGAGGTCGGTATATGACGGCCACTTGGAGGTTGGAGGGAGAGTAGATGCGGACAGAGTGGACTTCAAAAGAGGGGAGGATTAGGGAGGGAGGTGGAATTGGGTTGAAGGTGCAGTTGGAAGAAAGGAGAAGGCCCACTCCTCCACCATGTCTGTTGCCAGGGCGAGGAGTGTGGGTGAAGTGGAGGCCGCCGTAACACAGCGCGGCAGGGGAGGTGGTGTCAGAGGGTGTCAGCCAGGTTTCGGTGAGGCCGAGAAAGGCAAGATTGCGAGAGAGAAAGAGGTCATGAATCACATGAAGCTTATTGCAGATGGAGCAGGCATTCCAAAGTGCTCCAGAGACAGGGAGCAGGAGGTTGGGAGTCAATGGCACGGGTTTTAAGTTGGAAAGATTGCGGTAGTTTTTATTAGATAGGGAGCGGTAGGAAGGGGTAGTAATGGGGTTTATAAGCTGTGGGGGTCCAGGATTGGGAGATATGTCACCAGCAGTGAGGAGAAGCAGAGAAAGGGAGAGCAGATGGGAGGATAGTGGTCAGCTCGTATAGGTTTCATTCGGACAGATTTGAGGTTGAGTGGCAGTTCAGCAGAGGAGGTCAGGTGGGGAGGAAAGAGGGAAGGGGAGATGATTATTTGGTTAGAGGGTGCTGGGGTTTGGGGATAGGAAGGAGAGTAAGGATTAAAGGAGCAAACACTGTGAGGGCATATGTAAACATGGTGAAGGAGTAGGAGGGTGAATAGAAAAGCTATATGCAAGTAATAAGAAGTGCTTACTCAGCAGGCATACCCAAAAGAGGCGGGTACATAGTGTGGGATCCTGACTCCTGCCATGACTAACTGCCGTTGTAATAACTCCATCTTCACGATACTATTGCTGCAGTGATACTTATGCTGCAGGGAGACACGTGCCTGACCCGCACACGTGCTCCCATCCCCACTCCAAATCCCCCCACACACATTAAATCCCCCCCATCCCCATGCCAAATCCCCCACTCACTTTAAGTACCCCCCATCCCCATGTCAAATCCACCCACACAATTAATAACCCCCATCCCCACTCCAAATCCCCCGCACATTAAATAACCCCCCATCCCCACTCCAAATCCCTGAAACATTAAATAACCCCCCATCCTCACTCCCATCCTCACTCCAAATACCCACAAACATAAAGTATCCCCTTCCCCACTCCAATCTCCCCCCACATTATGTTCCCCCATCCTCACTCCAAATCCCCCCCACACATTAAATAACCCCCCCATCCCCACTCTAAATCCCCGCACACATTATGTTCCCCCCATCCCCACTCTAAATCCCCCCCCCCTTAATTTTCGGTGGTTTCTTCTGTTCCACCGAGGAGCACACTAACCACCAGCGTTCGCTCTGGGTGCCGGCAAGTGACGTCAGCAGCATGATCACACAACCTGATCATGCTCCTGGCGTCACTCTGACCCGGCGGTCACAGCTTCAATTGTATGTATAGACGCCAGTACAATTGATCCCTGGGAGCCGGCGCTCGGCAGGTTCTCTTGACAGCTGACACAGAGAACGGCCAACTCCCAGGCCGGGGGGGGCGGCAGAATGCAGCCACCGGGGGGAGACACTGAGGACCGCCGCATTAGGCCGCCCGACTGCGCCCCCTTGCTGGCTGCGCCCAGGGCACATGCCCCGGCTGCCCCCCCCCCAGATACCCCTCTGGATTTACCTGTGGATTTACTGTGGATTTGGCCTGCGTTTTTAAACCTGCGGAATCCAATAATGGAATGGGTGTAAAAATGCTACGGAATCCGCACAAAGAATTGACATGCTGCGGAAAATAAACGGCTGCATTATCGCGCTGAATTTTTCGCAGCATGTGCACAGCGGTTTTTTTCCCGTTGGATAACATTGTACTGTATTCTCTGGCGAATCCGCAGCGGATCTGCAGGGCCGAATCCGCTGCGGATCTACACAGGAATCCGCAACGTGTGCACATACCCTTAAAGAAGCTTCGATAGATCCACTCCATGACAGTGCACTGTTCTTAAGACAGATATTGGTCCTAGTGGAGTCAGAGATGAGAACACACCTTTAAACCTCTGATGAGTTTGGAGTTGGACAGACTGTAGTGGGCCCCTGTGCAAAACATTTTTCGGGCCCCCCCTTCATAGGGCAACAAAGTTATTTGTTATTTGTTGTTATCTAATATTGAGGCTATGCAGGGCTGGATATAATATCTGTATAGAATATAATGCAGTCCCCCCATATACTATAATATAGCCCCTCAATAGAATATATGGCAACCCCCTCATAGGATATAATGTAGCCCCTTATATAGTATAATGTAGCCCCTCCATAGAAAACAATGTAGCCGTCCTCATATAGTATAATGCAGCCCCCATAGAATATAATAAATATAATACAGCCCCCCTATAGAATATAATGTAGCCCCAAATAGAATATAAGACAGCCCACCTCCCCATAGAATATAATGTAGCCCCCCATATTATATAACACAGCCTTACCTTATAGAATATAATGTAAAATGTACCCCACATGGTATATAACACAGCTGCATAGTATATAGCCCAGCACCACATGGTATACAGCCCACCATGGTATAATACAGCCCAGCATGGTATATAACCCCCCCAGCATGGTATAATACAGCCCAGAATGGTATAGAGCCCCCGCAGCATGGTATGATACAGCTCAGCATGGTATATAACCCCCCCAGCATGGTATAATACAGCCCAGCATGGTATATAGCCCCCCCCTGCATGGTATAATACAGCCCAGCATGGTATATAGCCCCCGCAGCATGGTATGATACAGCTCAGCATGGTATATAGCCCCCTCCAGCATGGTATGATACAGCCCAGCATGGTATATAGCCCCCCCAGCATGGTATAATACAGCCCAGCATGATATAAAGCCCACCCAGCATGGTATAATACAGCCCAGCATAGCATAGAGCCCCCCCCAGCATGGTATGATACAGCCCAGCATGGTATATAGCCCCCTCCAGCATGGTATGATACAGCCCAGCATGGTATATAACACCCCCCAGCATGGTCCCACAGTCCAGCATGGTATATAGCCTCCCCAGCATGGTATAATACAGCCCAGCATGGTATATAGCCCCCCCAGCATGGTATAATACAGCCCAGCATGGTATATAGCCCCCCAGCATGGTATGATACAGCCCAGCATGGTATATAGCCCCCCCAGCATGGTATAATACAGCCCAGCATGGTATAGAGCACCCCCCAGCAAGGTATGATACAGCCCACCATGGTATATAGCCCCCACCAGCATGGTATGATACAGCCCAGCATGGTATATAACCCACCCAGCATGGTCCCACAGTCCAGCATGGTATATAGCCCCCCAGCATGGTATAATACAGCCCAGCATGGTATATAGCCCCCCCAGCATGGTTTAATACAGCCCAGCATGGTATAGAGCCCCCGCAGCATGGTATGATACAGCTCAGCATGGTATATAACCCCCCCAGCATGGTATAATACAGCCCAGCATGGTATATAGCCCCCCTGCATGGTATAATACAGCCCAGCATGGTATATAGCCCCCGCAGCATGGTATGATACAGCTCAGCATGGTATATAGCCCCCTCCAGCATGGTATGATACAGCCCAGCATGGTATATAGCCCACCCAGCATGGTATAATACAGCCCAGCATGATATAAAGCCCACCCAGCATGGTATAATACAGCCCAGCATAGTATAGAGCCCCCCCCAGCATGGTATGATACAGCCCAGCATGGTATATAGCCCCCTCCAGCATGGTATGATACAGCCCAGCATGGTATATAACCCCCCCAGCATGGTCCCACAGTCCAGCATGGTATATAGCCTCCCCAGCATGGTATAATACAGCCCAGCATGGTATATAGCCCCCCCAGCATGGTATAATACAGCACAGCATGGTATATAGCCCCCCAGCATGGTATGATACAGCCCAGCATGGTATATAGCCCCCCCAGCATGGTATAATACAGCCCAGCATGGTATAGAGCACCCCCCAGCAAGGTATGATACAGCCCACCATGAATATTTAGTTGCAAGCATCATTTCTTTCAACCCTTTGTAAAGCTCAGAATTTTCTTTGCCATGTACATATTTATGTGCTTCTATAATAAATGTATCTTCAGAGCTACTAGAGGAGGAACACGCATATGGCTGTTTAAGTGACCCATGCTGTAGAGATTCGGCTTCACCAGTTACTGGAATAGTGTCAGCACTTAAGGCCTCTGACTCAGTCTTATTACAACCCTTTGTAGACAGTAATGAGTTCCTTAATGGAGCTTGCAAATTACAGCTTCCATGTTCCATGTAATTTTGTGGTACAACAGACAGAGTTGGAGATTGTGAAGTTTGCAGCAAGTCTGAGGTTCTTACAGTTTTCTTTATATCCTCAACTGTAGGTGCTCGGCTTCTTTCACTAGGGGTGGAAACTCCTGTTAACGCTTTATTTTCCACTGCTGGCACCCCTTTCCGAGTACCTACAAGTTCAAGGTTCTGAGCATTCACGGTATCATTACCTGAATTATGAAGGGAATTTGGAATTCTTTCTGGTCTCCACCTTCTATCACCACTATCCCAGATGTTTGTGTTACACTCACTGTACTTAGTCCTAAAATCAGACCGGTTATCATGCAAAATCAAAGCCTCTTCCTCATGATCATCACTGCTTTCTTTGATGTAAGCGTTAACATGATCTAGAGAAATTTCATCTAATCCGTTGAGTTTTGTGAAAACCTGATAATCTTCTGTGGTCGGATTCAATGGTAATTTTCTGCTACTTATTAAATCTTGAGGTATGGTAGAATACATACAACTGCCCAAAGCTGCTCTAGAATTATTTTCCCAGTTACGATCAATCAAATGTTGAGTCTTATCAGACACGTCACAATTAATATTTTTGCATATGGAGGACTTCTCCAAAGTTACATCAGATTCCCTGTGAGTAGAAAAGTATTCACTACAATGACTACTCTGTAAAGTCTTTGTAAAAGGCACCACTTTTTCTTCAGTTGGATTTACTTCACATTTATGTTGCATGATTTTGGTACTATCATCTATTTGTAATTCTTTTTTGGAACCATTTTTTGAACACAAGCCTGGTATTTCCAAGTGGCTTGATATTACTGCATAGTCCATGTTTCCTGGAGTGACAATTTTAGGAAGAGACATCAAAGAAGAGATTTTAGTGCTACTTGACGGGGTGTTTTCATAGGCTGACCCAAGCAGTAGTGTAATGCAGCTCATTTCTGTGATATCAGGTAAAGAATTATTGTGACATCCTGTGTATCCATCAGAGATTCTTTCTGTGTATTCCTGAAGTGCTACAACACACCTCCGGTTATTCTCCATTAAAGCCAAGTCTAATGCTGTATTTCCATCCTGATCCTGAATAGAAGGGTCTCCACCTTTCTGCAACAAGATGATAAGAGCCTTACAACATCCCCAAGAAGCCGCTACATGCACTGGTGTCAGATCATCTATAGATCTGACATTCGGATTTCCACTGTGTTGTAGTATCAGTTTTAGACATCTCAGGGCACACTCACTTTCCTTCCCTGAAGCAAAGTGAATGGCAGCAATGCCATTGGGAAGAACAAAATTTGGGTCTGCTCCACATTTTAAGAGATTTTCAACTTCCTTGGCGTCTTCGTTCTCCACCGCCTCACACAGCTTTTGGGCCAAATCCTCCATCCTGCCATGGGCCGCCAGGACTTGTCAGGGAGAATGGCGGGAATTACAAGGGCTCGGGGTTCGGGCACAGGGGCGGCCGCGGCTCCATAGCAGTCGCGCGTGGCCGCCCCTGTGCCCGAACCCCGAGCCCTTGTAATTCCCGCCATTCTGCCTGACAAGTCCTGGCGGCCCATGGCAGGATGGAGGATTTGGCCCAAAAGCTGTGTGAGGCGGTGGAGAACGAAGACGCCAAGGAAGTTGAAAATCTCTTAAAATGTGGAGCAGACCCAAATTTTGTTCTTCCCAATGGCATTGCTGCCATTCACTTTGCTACAGGGAAGGAAAGTGAGTGTGCCCTGAGATGTCTAAAACTGATACTACAACACAGTGGAAATCCGAATGTCAGATCTATAGATGATCTGACACCAGTGCATGTAGCGGCTTCTTGGGGATGTTGTAAGGCTCTTATCTTCTTGTTGCAGAAAGGTGGAGACCCTTCTATTCAGGATCAGGATGGAAATACAGCATTAGACTTGGCTTTAATGGAGAATAACCGGAGGTGTGTTGTAGCACTTCAGGAATACACAGAAAGAATCTCTGATGGATACACAGGATGTCACAATAATTCTTTACCTGATATCACAGAAATGAGCTGCATTAGGCCGGTTTCACACTAGCGCATTTTCAACGCGCGCACGGCCGGGGGTAGCTCCGCCCCCGATCCGGCTCTCTGCCCGGCGTGCCCGCCCCTTCCTTGTAGCGCCGCCTCCTAGCGGACAGCGGCGCCTGCGATCGGCGCACCCTATCTTTAGCATAGGGTGCGCCGATCGTGCGCAGGTCGTGCGCTAGTTGCGCTTTGAGCTGCGTTGCGCACTTATGACGGTGCGCCGTGCGCGCCAAAATCCGAAAAGTTCGATTTTGGCGCGCACGGCGCACCGTCATAAGTGCGCAGCGCAGGTCAAAGCGCAACTAGCGCACGGCCTGCGCACGATCGGCGCACCCTATGCTAAAGATAGGGTGCGCCGATCGCAGGCGCCGCTGTCCGCTAGGAGGCGGCGCTACAAGGAAGGGGCGGGCACGCCGGGCAGAGAGCCGGATCGGGGGCGGAGCTACCCCCGCCGTGCGTGCATTGAAAATGCGCTAGTGTGAAACCGGCCTTACACTGCTGCTTGGGTCAGCCTATGAAAACACCCCGTCAAGTAGCACTAAAATCTCTTCTTTGATGTCTCTTCCTAAAATTGTCACTCCAGGAAACATGGACTATGCAGTAATATCAAGCCACTTGGAAATACCAGGCTTGTGTTCAAAAAATGGTTCCAAAAAAGAATTACAAATAGATGATAGTACCAAAATCATGCAACATAAATGTGAAGTAAATCCAACTGAAGAAAAAGTGGTGCCTTTTACAAAGACTTTACAGAGTAGTCATTGTAGTGAATACTTTTCTACTCACAGGGAATCTGATGTAACTTTGGAGAAGTCCTCCATATGCAAAAATATTAATTGTGACGTGTCTGATAAGACTCAACATTTGATTGATCGTAACTGGGAAAATAATTCTAGAGCAGCTTTGGGCAGTTGTATGTATTCTACCATACCTCAAGATTTAATAAGTAGCAGAAAATTACCATTGAATCCGACCACAGAAGATTATCAGGTTTTCACAAAACTCAACGGATTAGATGAAATTTCTCTAGATCATGTTAACGCTTACATCAAAGAAAGCAGTGATGATCATGAGGAAGAGGCTTTGATTTTGCATGATAACCGGTCTGATTTTAGGACTAAGTACAGTGAGTGTAACACAAACATCTGGGATAGTGGTGATAGAAGGTGGAGACCAGAAAGAATTCCAAATTCCCTTCATAATTCAGGTAATGATACCGTGAATGCTCAGAACCTTGAACTTGTAGGTACTCGGAAAGGGGTGCCAGCAGTGGAAAATAAAGCGTTAACAGGAGTTTCCACCCCTAGTGAAAGAAGCCGAGCACCTACAGTTGAGGATATAAAGAAAACTGTAAGAACCTCAGACTTGCTGCAAACTTCACAATCTCCAACTCTGTCTGTTGTACCACAAAATTACATGGAACATGGAAGCTGTAATTTGCAAGCTCCATTAAGGAACTCATTACTGTCTACAAAGGGTTGTAATAAGACTGAGTCAGAGGCCTTAAGTGCTGACACTATTCCAGTAACTGGTGAAGCTGAATCTCTACAGCATGGGTCACTTAAACAGCCATATGCGTGTTCCTCCTCTAGTAGCTCTGAAGATACATTTATTATAGAAGCACATAAATATGTACATGGCAAAGAAAATTCTGAGCTTTACAAAGGGTTGAAAGAAATGATGCTTGCAACTAAATATTCATCATCAACATCGAATGAAGACAAAAGTCCTTTTTTTACACCTCGTACTAAAAGTAGACTCCATTGTTACAATTTTCGACAGAACATTTCTTCGCTCTTCGATGAGTCTGTGGAAATGCCCAAACGAGGCAGGCGAGTAAGGAGACCAGAAGATCCCCTAGCAACATTCTCACATGATCTTACACCAGATAAATTTTTGCCTAGGAAGAGCTCTCACTCTCCGGGTGTGATCTATGAATCTAAGACGTCGAATACATCTGATACCCTCAATATTGTTGATGCTAAAAATCCGTTAGAGCGGACTTCACTGAAAAATATTCTACAGGATGATAAGGAAAATGACTCTGAGCTACAAACAACCGTCGATATCAGCAACTTTCTCACAGATGATCTTTCCTCAGAGGCAGAAGTTAAATCCAGGGAATTGAAGCAAACTGCTAGTAACCATTGTGTTGAAGGTGCGGTTTTGGACAGTGCATGGCTAACAGAAGATGGTGAATCTGAGATTAGTGGAGTTGCTGACCAGAAAAACAGAGAAGTTATTACTACCAGGGAAGATAAATCATTGCCTACGTCTTTATGTAATCAATCTTTTTATCATAGTACATTCATAGAAGACACAGCTGTGAATAGCCGTAAAGTTCCACGTTACAGCTTTAGCAGACTTTCTTCCATCGTGAAAGTTGAGGAAAGCATTGCTCAACTAGATTTAAGTACAGTTGATGATTCTGACAGCCAAGAAGTGCCACTATCACCTGGTGGACGCCCAGTTAACATAAGCCAGGCAGAGCCTGTTGAATATCTCTATAAGGATAATGATAAAGGACATGTACTTATCGAAAAGCATATGCCATCTATGGATCAGTCTGGCACCAATCTTCCAAGAAATTCTGACAATACCATTATTTATGACTGGAGAAACTATAAAATTAACCCTATAACCATGAATAGGGCCCCTCCTTTAAATTCACCTAATCGAGTGGCTATAGAACTCTACAGATTGTCTAATGATGAAATTGCCAGCAGATTTAGAGGGTTCGGAGATGAAACTGTGCAAGTAACTAGTCAAAATCGGAAAATGTGCATCTTATTATTAGATAAACGTTTAAAGGAGCAAACATCAAATAGACCGTCAGGTTTGTCCATTGAATATAGCACAGAACTGTCTTTAGCCCTTCACACCTTTAACATTCCAGACTGCAGG
Source organism: Dendrobates tinctorius (assembly GCF_039654945.1). NCBI lineage: Eukaryota > Metazoa > Chordata > Amphibia > Anura > Dendrobatidae > Dendrobates > Dendrobates tinctorius. Next base: position 40,799,721 of record NW_027361797.1, read on the forward strand.
AAAGATGAGGCAGCGCTTTCACAAGAATTTGACCAACCAGATAAAACCCGAAAGTGGAGAGAGGGTGTCTTAAAATCTAGTTTTAATTACTTATTGTTGGATCCCAGGGTCACTCGAAATCTTCCATCTCGTTGTCATGACTTATCTCCAGTAGATTGCTTCCATACTTTTGTCAGCGCTATTTTTTATGTACAGCCCACCATGGTATATAGCCCCCACCAGCATGGTATGATACAGCCCAGCATGGTATATAACCCACCCAGCATGGTCCCACAGCCCAGCATGGTATATAGCCCCCCAGCATGGTATAATACAGCCCAGCATGGTATATAGCCCCCCCAGCATGGTATAATACAGCCCAGCATGGTATATAGCCCCCCCAGCATGGTATGATACAGCCCAGCATGGTATATAGCCCCCCCCAGCATGGTATAATACAGCCCAGCATGGTATATAGCCCCCCCCCAGCATGGTATGATACAGCCCAGCATGGTAAATAGCCCCCCATAATGGTATAATACAGCCCAGCATGGTATATTGCCCCCCAGCATGGTATAATACAGCCCAGCATGGTATATAGCCCCCCAGCATGGTATAATACAGCCCAGCATGGTATATGGCCCCCCCAGCATGGTACAATACAGCCCAGCATGGTATATAGCCCCCCAGAATGGTATAATACAGCCCAGCATGGTATATAGCCCCCCAGAATGGTATAATACAGCCCAGCATGGTATATAGCCCCCCAGCATGGTCCCACAGTCCAGTGCTCACACTGAGTTAAAAAACAAAACAAAAAAAACACAACACACTCCTCACCTTCTCCTCGTGCCTGCGTTGCTCCCGGCTCCTCTCCTGAACTGCCTGGTACACAGTGAGAGGGCGATGACGTCATCGCGCACCCGCTGTGTCAGAGGCAGAGCGGGGAATGATGGGAGAGGGAGCGTCAGCTGACGCTCTCTCCTCCAGGCTCCATCATTGCCTCCTTTAATGCGGGGGGTGGATTCGGAGCTGGGGGCAGGCGGGCCCCCCTGCCTCACAGCGCTTGTCTCCTCATTGCACTGCACATGGCTAATTTGAATTTTGACATAATTAGCCATGTGGTGCTGGAGGCTGGAAGGGCCCCCCTCTCCTCCGGGGCCCCTGTGCAATGCAGCGGCTGCAGGGGCGGTAGGTACGCCTCTGGATAGTATACCTAAGGCAGCACTAATCGCAGAAATAATGCTTAAAAATGAATTCCTCACTGATTCAGTCTGCAGCCTTTCCTGCATGATCCTGAAAAATTCAGTTTTGTAGAAATGCAGACAGGGCAGAGGGGGGAGGTACCTGCTGCAGACAGGGTCGAGGTAGGGAGGCTCCTGCTGTAGACAGGGCAGAGGGGCGAGGTTGCTGCTAATAATAATAATCTGTCATGGTATGCCTAGGTTACTTTAGGCAAAAACCCCGGGACCCCTGCGATGTCCCTCAGACTAGGGGAACCCTGTCTGACCCTCTACCCAGGGTTTACACTGAAGGTGTGCCTGCCTGAGCCTCCACCCTGTCCCTGTCTCCTGTCCAGCCCTAAGCTGAACCCACCACCCTCCACCCAGTGAGGGGACCAGACACCAGACCCCACAAATACGTATGGACAGGGGTAAAATAAACACCACACAGTTAATACACAAGGGAATACAATAATGTGCAAGGGCAACCAAAAATATATATAACAGATTGGAGAAAGAACCACTGAGGGATATACTGCACCAGATATCAGACGCTCCAACACCACCACTGCTGACCGGTATTGCTAGCACTAGGCTAAAGCTATAGTCGGCGACGCCCATAGTCAGGACGAACTATTTAAAGACCAAGGGCGTGGCCCAGCCCTCAGTCAGCATGACAACCTGGTTAACCCTATCCCGACTGGAACAGAATACCCAACAGGGTATTACCGCTGTCTGCCGGACACCCTGGTGTGAACAGTGTCCGACATGACAGTACCCCGCCTTCTACGAGGGACCTCCGGAACCTCACCATGTTGAGGACCTGGCTTGTCCGGATGGCGACGATGGAACATAGTAACCAGTCGATCAGCATGAATGTCAGAGGCCGGCACCCATGTCCTCTCCTCAGGACCATAGCCACGCCAGTGGACCAGGTACTGTAGAGTGCGACGTACAACCCTAGAGTCCACCACTTTGGACACCTCAAATTCCAACGCGCCATCCACCAAGACGGGAGGTGGTGGCCCGGGGGAACCATCCACCAAACCCACGACCTTCTTTAGCAATGCTTTGTGAAATACATTATGAATCTTATACACAGCCGGCAACTCCAAACGAAATGCCACTGGGTTGATCACTGCGGATATTCTAAATGGGCCAATGAACCTGGGACCCAACTTAAGTGACGGTATCTTGAGCTTAATGTTCCTAGTAGATAACCACACCCAATCACCCACACACAGGTCCGGACCTGGCACACGTCTGCAGTCAGCCACCCGTTTGTACCTGGAACCCACCTTCAACAAGCGCTGCTTGACTCTCCTCCAAACAGACGACAATTGAGCTCCCAACTGGTCCTCTTCAGGGACGCCAACTGAGCACCCCTGACGCAAGGTGCAAAATTGAGGATGTTGACCATACACACAAAAAAAAGGAGATTCCCCAGACGATTCCTGGCAATGGTTGTTTATTGCGAATTCTGCCAGAGGAAGAAACGCTGACCACTCTTCCTGATTGTCGGAAATAAAGCAGCACAAGTATTGCTCCAGGTTTTGTTTCATCCGCTCAGTCTGTCCATTCGACTGAGGGTGGAAAGCCGATGAATGAGATAATTTGATTCCAAGGCGAGAACAAAAAGCTCTCCAAAACTTTGCCACAAACTGCGTACCTCGATCAGACACAATGTCAGACGGGACACCATGAAGTCTGACCACCTCGCGAATAAATATCTGAGCAAGAGTCTTAGCATTGGGCAAAGACGGTAAAGCAACGAAATGTGACATTTTGGAGAACCTATCAACAATTACCAAAATGACCGAGTTCCCTGCCGAGGCGGGCAAGTCAGTAATAAAATCCATGGAAATCTCAGTCCATGGCTTACTGGGCACCCCGAGAGGCTGCAAGCTACCAGCGGGACGGGAACGAGGAGTCTTGGCCCGTGCGCACGTGGTACAGGCAGCCACATATGAGGCCACATCCTGCCGGATTTTAGGCCACCAAAAACGACGCGATACCAGTTCCAGAGTGCTCTTAACCCCTGGATGACCTGCCAGTACCGTGTCGTGATGTTCGCCCAACACTCTAGAGCGTAGATGTAGCGGCACAAAAGATTTATTAGCAGGTAACCCCGGCGGTACCACCTCCTGAGCCTCGGCAATCTCTGCCTCAATCTCTGTCGTGATGGCAGATACCACCACACCCTTTTGGAGAATAGGCACCGGCTCTTCACATAACTCTCCACCAGGAAAACACCTGGATAAAGCGTCTGCCTTAACATTCTTCGACCCAGGTCGATAGGTAACAATGAAGTTGAACCGGGTGAAGAATAATGCCCAGCGAGCCTGTCTGGAGGACAGGCGCTTAGCAGATTCTAAATAAAGCAAATTCTTATGGTCGGTTATCACAGTAATCTGATTAACAGCCCCCTCCAAGAAGTGTCGCCACTCCTCAAATGCCAATTTGATGGCCAATAGTTCCCTGTTGCCAATATCATAATTACGCTCCGCAGGCGACAGCTTCTTGGAGAAGAAGGCACACGGATGCAACTTGGCCCAAGAAGGGCCCTGAGACAGTACAGCCCCCACTCCAACCTCCGACGCATCCACCTCCACGACAAACGGTAAGGAGACATCGGGCTGCACCAGAATGGGCGTTGAGGCAAAACTATTCTTGAGGAATTCAAACGCCTGTACCGCAGGCTCAGACCAGTCAGAAAAGTCGGTACCCTTCTTAGTCATGTCAGTCAGTGGTTTGGCAATCATAGAGAAGTTCTTAATAAATTTCCTATAGTAATTGGAGAAGCCAAGAAATCGCTGAAGCGCCTTAAGATTATCAGGCCGATCCCAATGTAGTACCGCCTGCACCTTTGCGGTGTCCATCTTAAAACCTGAGGCGGAGATTATATAACCCAAGAACGGTAGCTCCTGTACGAAAAACACACATTTTTCAAGCTTAACATAGAGCCTGTTCTCTCTGAGCAACTGCAGAACCTGTCTAACATGCTCTATATGTGTATCATGGTCGCGAGAGAAAATGAGGATGTCGTCAAGATAAATTATAACAAACCTCCCCAACAACTGAGAGAAGACATCATTAATGAAGTGTTGAAAGACCGCCGGTGCCATAGTCAACCCAAACGGCATTACCAAACTCTCATAGTGACCCTCAGGGGTATTGAACGCTGTCTTCCACTCATCCCCCTGACGGACTCTTATAAGATTGTACGCCCCCCTGAGGTCCAGTTTGGAGAACCACCTGGCACCAACCACTTGGTTGAATAAATCGGGTATAAGTGGCATAGGGTAAGGATCACGGACCGTAATCTGGTTGAGTTCTCTGAAATCCAGACACGGGCGTAAACCGCCATCCTTCTTTTTAACAAAGAAGAAGCCAGCAGCCAGAGGAGAAGAGGAAGGTCTAATATGACCCTTGCTCAGGCTATCCGCAATGTATTCCTTGAGAGCTAGCCTCTCGGGACCTGAGATATTAAACATTCTAGCTTTAGGTAACTTGGCCCCTGGTTTCAACCTAATAGCACAGTCATAGGGGCGATGCGGTGGTAGTTCCGAACAACCCTTCTCAGAAAATACATCCGCATAATCCAGCAACGGCTCCGGGATACTGGGGGTCAAAGCGGAAATACATGTAGCCAGGCACCTCTCCTGACACTCCCTGCTCCACTGAATTATGTCCTGGGTCTTCCAATCAATAACAGGATTATGCATTGACAACCATGGAAAGCCCAGAACCATCTGAGCCGGTAAGTTACTAAGCACCTTACAAGTTACCCGCTCTGAGTGTAATACTCCGATGTGGAGTTGTATATCCAACACACACTCTGTGATCTCCCCTTGAGACAACGGGGAAGCATTGATGGTAACCACCCGGATGGGGTTCGGCAATTTCTCCACCGGAAATCCCGCTGTATGCGCGAACCTCTCATCAATGAGATTGGCAGCTGAGCCACTATCAATAAATACTGTAATAGAGAGCATTTGCCCCCCAAGTACCACCCTAGCAGGGAGCATACACTGGGAAACCATGACGGAGGATACACAAAGGCTCAGACTAGACTCCTCCAAACCCTCTGAGCCTATCAGTTTTCCGCCGGCGCGCCCTTCTTAGGTACCAGGGGGCAAGCGTTAATAAAATGTCCTCCTTTGCCACAAAAAAAACAGAGCCCCTGCCTTCTGTGCCAAGGACGTTTAGGCTTGTTACTCGGTGACTGTGCTATACCAGCGATCTGCATGGGTTCCACGGATTCACCCGCGGCAACCTCACCGACCACTCCCCCACCTCCCGGAGGCAACGAAACCAGCGCCCCCTGACGGAGACGTCGGTCTATGCGTACTACAAGTGCCATCGCAGCCTCCAGAGAGGCGGGAGTCTCGTACATTAGGAGAGTCTGTTTAACCCTTCCAGAAACCCCATGCAAAAATTGACTTTTAAGCGCAGGGTCATTCCACTGCGTGTCCACCGCCCAGCGCCGGAATTCCGTGCAGTAATCCTCAGCTGGTCGATCACCCTGTAGCAGTGAGCGTATCTTAGACTCTGCTAAGTTTAATCTATCCGGATCGTCATAGATCAAACCCAGAGCAGAGAAAAAAAAATCTACAGATTCAAATGCCTGTGAGTCTGAAGGGAGTGAAAAGGCCCAGGCCTGTGGGTCACCACTCAGCAAAGAAATCACCAAGCCCACGCGTTGAGCCTCATTACCTGAGGAATGTGGACGCATACGGAAATACAATTTGCATGATTCACGAAACACCGTGAACTTACCACGATCACCAGCAAATCGTTCAGGAAGGGGAAACTTGGGCTCAGCTGCCCTGGCTGCAGCCTCAGCAGGTACTGCAGGAGCTGACAGGCCTTGTTGCTGGACCGCCCCCCTGAGTTCAGTGACCTGTATGGATAGAGCCTGCAGCTGCTTTGTTAGGGAAAGTATAGGATCCATAGTAAGTAACCCCTATATTCCCTATCTGTACCTTTTTTTTTTTTTTTTTTTTTTTTTTTCCTCACTTTATTATTTGGGCCGACTATAATGTCATGGTATGCCTAGGTTACTTTAGGCAAAAACCCCGGGACCCCTGCGATGTCCCTCAGACTAGGGGAACCCTGTCTGACCCTCTACCCAGGGTTTACACTGAAGGTGTGCCTGCCTGAGCCTCCACCCTGTCCCTGTCTCCTGTCCAGCCCTAAGCTGAACCCACCACCCTCCACCCAGTGAGGGGACCAGACACCAGACCCCACAAATACGTATGGACAGGGGTAAAAGAAACACCACACAGTTAATACACAAGGGAATACAATAATGTGCAAGGGCAACCAAAAATATATATAACAGATTGGAGAAAGAACCACTGAGGGATATACTGCACCAGATATCAGACGCTCCAACACCACCACTGCTGACCGGTATTGCTAGCACTAGGCTAAAGCTATAGTCGGCGACGCCCATAGTCAGGACGAACTATTTAAAGACCAAGGGCGTGGCCCAGCCCTCAGTCAGCATGACAACCTGGTTAACCCTATCCCGACTGGAACAGAATACCCAACAGGGTATTACCGCTGTCTGCCGGACACCCTGGTGTGAACAGTGTCCGACATGACATAATCTTTATTTATATAGCGCCAACATATTCCACAGAGCTTTACAGTTTCAAAACACAAGTCATAAGTAACAACGTTAACAATACAATAATTAAAGAAAAATAAGATGACCCTGCTCGTGAGAGCTTACAATCTACAATGAGGTGGGGGAGAAACAAAGTACAGGTGTGTATTTACAATGGTATATTTACAATGATGGTCCAGCCATCTTGAGGGAATGAAGGATGGATGGAGCTAGTGAATGGGCTACACATGCACACTTACACATAGAATGACTGATTAGTGAACGTGATAGGCCGCTCTAAACAAATGTGTTTTGAGGGAGCACCTGAAAATATGCAAATTGTGGATAGTCCTAATTTCTTGGGGTAGAGCATTCCAGAGGATTGGCGCAGCGTGGGAGACATCAGAGTCGGGAGTGGGAGGTACGGATTAGTGCAGAGGTTAGTCGAAAGTCGTTTGCAGAGCGCAGCAGTCGGTTAGGCCGATAGACAGAAATGAAGGAGGAGATGTACAGGGGTGCTGCACTGTGGAGAGCTTTGTGGGTGAGAACAAGTACTTTGAATTGGATCCTATAATGAATGGGCAGCCAATGTAAGGACTGGCGAAGAGCGGACGTGTCCGAGTACCGATTTGCCAGATAGATGACCCTGGCTGCTGCATTAAGTATGGACTGGAGAGGGGATAGTCAAGTAACGGGGAGGCCAATTAATAGAGCATTGCAGTAATCCAGGCGGGAGTGGATCAATGCTACAGTGAGGGTTTTTGTTGTTTCCATGGTGAGAAAAGGGCGGATTCTAGAGATGTTCTTTAGGTGTAAGTGGCAAGAGCGGGCAAGAAATTGTATATGGGATGTGAAGGAGAAATTGGTGTCAAACATAACACCCAGACAGCGCGCCTGCTGCCGGGGTGTTATTGTGGCGCCACCCACGGAGAGGGAAATGTCAGATTTAGGGAGGTTAGTAGACGACGGGAGCAGAAGTTCAGTTTTGGAGAGGTTGAGTTTCAGATAGAGAGCGGACATGATGTTGGAGACTGCGGACAAACAGTCACCTGGCATTCTGTAGTACAGCGGGGGTAAGGTCGGGGGAAGACGTATATAGTTGTGTGTCATCAGCATAAAGATCAGATTCAAAGGAATAAATTTTATGGATTAACGTGCGCTGCTGAACAATCACTCCTTCAAAGGTGTGTACTTTATATTTTTATTTCCCAACGCGTTTCGAAGTTAGAAACTTCTTCATCAGGGGAATAAAAATATAAAGTACACACCTTTGAAGGAGTGATTGTTCAGCAGCGCACGTTAATCCATAAAATTTATTCCTTTGAATCTGATGATTCGTGGTCACGAAGTGGCCATTTGGAAGTGCAGCAGGCTGACTCTTGTTCCTTTTTGTTTGAAACTCTCCTACATATGGTGAGTATAATATATTGAATATATCTATTTTTTCTCGGATAAGACCCTATTGCGCTCTTTGCCTTTCAGTTGTAACCATCAGCATAAAGATGGTATGGTACTGAAAGCCAAATCTGCTGGTGGTCTGTCCAATTGGGGCCATGTAGAGAGAGAAGAGAAGGGGGCCAAGGACTGAGCCCTGAGGTAACCCGACAGCGAGAGGAAGAGGAGATGACGTGGAGCCAGAGAACAAAACACTGAAGGAGCGGTCAGAAAGATAGGAAGAGAACTAGGAGAGAGCAGTGTCCTTAATGCCTAGTGAGTGGAGCCTAGAGAGTAGGAGATGGTGGTCAACAGTGTCGAAAGCTGCAGATAGGTCAAGAAAAATGAGCAGAGAGAGGTTACTGTTACGTTTTGCTGTCAGAAGGTCATTGGTCACTTTGAGTGCAGTTTCAGTCGAATATAGGGGGCGGAAGCTGGACTGTGAAGGGTCTAGAAGGGAGTGAGTGGAGAGGTAATGGGTAAGGCAGGAGTAAACTAGGCGCTCCAAAAGTTTAGAGATGAAGAGATTGGAGACTGGTCTGTGGTTGTTTGTGCAGGATGGGTCGAGAGCGTGTTTCTTTAGTAATGGAGTAACGATGGCGTGTTTGAAGGAGGATGGGAAAATGCCCAAGGAGAGGGAGAGATTAAAGATTGCAGTTAGGTGAGTTGTGACAACTGGAGAGACTGGAGGAGATGTGAGGGAATGGGGTCGGTAGTGCATGTGGTCGGACGAGAGGAAGAGAGGAGTCTGGAGACTTCTTTTTCTGTGATGGGATCAAATGTGGAAAGTGAGCCAGGGGAGATGCAGGAAGGGATGGGAGTCACAGCACTTGGTGGTTGGGAGCAGATTTCCTGACAGATATTATCTATTTTTCTGTAAAGTGGGAGGCCAGGTCATCAGCACAAATGTCTGTGATAGGGGCTTGTGTTTTTGGCCTGAGGAGGGAGTGAAAAAAGTGTCAAAAAGTTTCTTGGGGTTGTTGGCTAGTGAGGAGATCAGGGTGGTGAAGTAGATCTCTTTGGCGAGGTGAAGGGCAGCGTTATGGGTTCTTAACATAAATTTGAAGTGGATGAAGTGTTCTGGTGTGTGGGTTTTTCTCCATAAGCATTCAGCACTCCTAGAGCATCGCTGGAGAAGTTGAGTTTGCGATGTGAGCCAGGGCTGTTTTACTCTGTGCTTGGAGGTTCTGAGGGTGAGGGGAGCTACTTGGTCAAGGGTGTTTCTAAGAGTGTCGTTGTAGTGATGAACAGCCAGATCAGGACAGGAAAAAGACATTTGGGGACAGTGATGAGTGTAGGGAGTCTGAAAGTGTCTGAGGGTTAATGGCTTGTAGATTTCTGAATATGTGGTAGGTAGGAGCGAGCTGGGGTGGGTGAGGATTTGTGAGCGTGAAGGAGAGAATGTTGTGGTCAGAGAGTGGAAGCGGTGAGTTATTTAGGTGGGACATTGAACAGAGCCGGACAAAGACCAGATCAAGGGTGTTACCGTCCTTGTGTGTCTCAGAGGTTGAAAGCTGCAAGAAGCCTAGAGAGGTGGTTAGTGATAGAAGCTGGGATGCAGATGTGGAAGTAGGGCTGTTAATGGGGATGTTGAAGTCTCCGAGAATAAGAGTTGGTAGTTCTGAGGACATGAAGTGCGGCAGCCAGGCTGAAAAGTGGTCAAGGAAGTGGGTGGGTGAGCCTGGGGGCTGGTATATGACTGCTACTCAGAGAGAGGGGATGGAAGAGCCTGATGGTGTGGACCTCAAAAGAAGGGAATGAGAGTGATGGAACTGGGGGGATGACCTGGAAAGTGCATTGTGGGGACAGGAGTATGCCGACTCCACCACCATGTCTGTTTGTGGGTCTCGGGGAATGAGAGAATTGTAAGCCACCATAGGAAATGGCAGCAGGAGAGACAGTGTCAGAATCCTGAATCCAGCTTTCAGTGAGGTCCAACAGATTAAGAGAGTTGTTCAGAAAGTAGTTGTGCAGGAAAGGAAGCTTGTTACAAACAGACCGTGGATTCCAGAGGGCACAATTAAAAGATGGAGATGAGGGAGTGAAAGTAATATTAATAAGATTATTATGGTTTTGATGTGAGGTAGGGTAGGGGTTGAGGTTGGGGGATGGTGGACCAGGGTTGGGGGAGATGTAGCCTGAAAATCAGTAGGAGTAGGAAGATAAAGGGCAAGTAGTTGTTGGAATTTTAAGTAGTTTTTTTCTGCACTTTGTTTGGGCAAGATGGGCTGAGGTTTCTCAGGAAGGTGAGGAGTGTATGAGAGCTGTACATGGGAGAGGGAAGAATAGAGGGGCTGATGTGTATGAGTCGTGATGGTGGGGGGATGGGGCGGTGAATGTGGATGGCAAGGGAACACAGGATAGAAATAAAACACATGGTTAAAGGGGAAAGCAAAGTGTGGGTTACCTGACTCCTGCCCTGATTAACTGCCATGGATAACTGCAGTTTACTTGATGCTTAGCTTCTGTGATGCTTTGCTTATGGGATGTTTGCGTGCTGCACCCCACACTTGCGTGCTTCCCCTAAGAACTACTAAATATATAGGCCACACTACAGGGTCAGGAGGGATTGTGGGAGCTGGTTGGGGATAATTTGGCAGCTGGGGCCAGCACACCAGGGGGTGGTTACATGATCAAAGGCACTAGACCAGGCTTCATCTATATGCTATAGCACCATCCACCTTATAAGATCTAGAGAGGCCCCAGTCACGGATCTAAAGCAGTAAGTATTAAATACAGTGCCACAAATGAATTATACCAAAGCTTTAGCAGGCACATTAAAATATGCAGCAAAATGGTAAAGCAGCAGAAGACAGACAGCAAGCAGAAGTATGGAGTTGTAACATTTGGATATATTGCAGCAGAAAAGACAGCCAGCAGAGGTGGGGAGTTGATCCATTCAGGCTGCTTGCTAACAGTGAATGGAGTGAATACATGCAGGGTGGATCAGCTCAGAAGTTGAATGATTTGATTACCTGTGTGAAGAGAAGATGAATGTTAATTCCTTGCCATGGATAACTGCAGTTTACTTGATGCTTAGCTTCTGTGATGCTTTGCTTATGGGATGCTTGTGTGCTGCACCCCACACTTCAGATCAGCACCCCACACTGCTAGACTGGGCAGAAGGGGGAGGGTCCTACTGCAGACAGGGCAGAGGGGGGAGGCTCCTGCTGCAGACAGAGCAGAGGGGGAGGATCCTGTTGCAGACAGAGCAGAGGGGGGAGGTACCTGCTGCAGACAGGGCAGAGGGGGGAGGCTTCTGCAGATAGGGAAGGGGGGAGGCTCCTACTGCAGAAAGGGCAGAGTGGGAAGGCTTCTTCTGCAGACAGAGCAGAGGGGGGCTCCTACTGCAGACAGGGTAGAGGGAGGAGGTACCTACTGCAGACAGGACAGAGAGGAGAGACTTCTTCTGCAGACAGGGCAATGGGGGGAGGCTCCTGCTGCAGACAGGGCAGAGGGGGGAAGCTCCTATTGGAGATAGGGCAGAGGGGGAGGCTTCTACTGCAGACAGGGTAAAGGGTTGAGGGTCCTGCTGTAGACAGGGCAGAGGGAGGAGGCTCCTGCTACAGACAGGGCTGAGGGTCCTGCTGTAGACAGGGCAGAGGGGGGAGGTTCCTGCTGCAGACAGGGCAGAGAAGGGAGGCTCCTGCTGCAGAAGGACAGAGAGGTGAGGCACCTGCAGCAGACAAGGTAGAAGGGGGAGGCTCCTGCATCAGCCAGTTGCCTTACTACCAGACCCAAGATACTAATGAAAAGGACATTACTGAGCCCCGGAGACATAGAAAGAAGATTACTTTATGTATTCATCAGTCATAATTGTGCTATGAGACAGAAGAGGATCAAAGAAAAGGAGATTAGGTAGGAATCGCCGGGATATTTTTATGTTTTTTGACCATTTTCTATGTTTATTGTTCCTTTAAAGATTTAATAGAAAGTTCTGTTGCACCTACTATCGCCAGGGCCAGCATTTGGGACAGGCAGACAAGAGCAGCTGCCAGGGGTCCCCACCCACAAAGGGGGCCCCCTGTGTTTGCAGCCCTTTTATGAAGTGCCCAGATGATGTACAGCATTACTTATAGTGAATAACGTTGTGCATCCTCTGCAGTCCTTAATTGTCTCTCCCAAACCCCCTCTCCATTCCCCCTGTATCTCCCTGCAGTCAGGCTAGAAGATGATAGTGAAGAAGCACAGAGGTCAGATCTGGGGCAGGACATGTCTGCAGCCCTGTGTGTGTATCACCTCCTCCTCCTCATCATTGCTGCTCCTACATCACTGTCCTTAGATCAGCACAAGTGACATCAGGACCTAGTAAGCATACATATAATAATAATTTTATTTCTATAGCGCCGACATATTCCGCAGCACTTTACATTATAGAGGGGACTTAGACAGACAATAGACATTACAGCATAACAATAAACACAGATCAAAACAGATACCAAGAGGAATGAGAGCCCTGCTCGCAAGCTTACAATCTATGAGGAAAAAGGGGATACACGAAAGGTAGATGGTAACAATTGCTTTCATTGTTCGGACCAGCCAAAGTGTAAGAATTGGGTGTTCCTGTTAGGCTGTTAACTGGTTCATGCAGTAAGTATATAACAGTAAAGACACAGAGGGCTATTAAATGCATAAAGTATGTGAGAACATTATGCAAGGAACCTGAATATGGTACAAAATATTTTTGAATGAGCCACACAGGGATAATTAGGTTAATGAGTTGAGGCAGTAGGCCAGTCCGAACAAATGTGTTTTAGGGCACGCTTAAAACTGTGGGGATTGGGGATTAATTGTATCAACCTGGGTAGTGCATTCCAAAGAATTGGCGCAGCATGTGAAAAGTCTCGGAGATGGGAGTGGAAGGTTCTGATTATTGAGGATGTTAACCTCAGGTTATTAGCAGAATGAAATGCATGGATAGGGTGGTAGGGTGAGACAAGGGAGGAGATGTAGGGTGATGCTGAGCCATGGAGTGTTTTGTGGTTGAGGGTAATAAGTTTGTACTGGATTCTGGAGTGGATAGGTAACCATTGTAATAACTGGCACAAGGTAGAGGCATCGGTATAATGATTGGTGAGGAATATGATTCTGGCTGCAGCATTCAAGACAGATTGGAGAGGGGAGAGTTTGGTAAGAGGGAGACCGATTAGTCGAGAGTTACAATAGTCCAGACGAGAATGAATAAGAAACGGTAAGAGTTTTTGCAGAGTCGAAAGTAAGAAAAGGTAAAATTCTAGAAATGTTTTTGAGGTGCAGATAACAAGAGCGAGCCTGTGATTGGATGTGGGAGGTAAATGAAAGCTCGGAATCAAGTATGACCCCAAGACAGCGGGCCTGTTGCTGGGGAGTAATGGTGGAACCACAGAGATGGCAATGTCGGGCAAAGCTAGATTAGTAGAGGGAGGAAACATGAGTTCAGTTTTTGACAGGTTCAGTTTCAGATAGAGGGAGGACATGATGTTAGAGACAGCGCTAAGACAATCACTGATGTTTTCTAAAAAGGCAGGCGTGATATCGGGAAAAGTGTATAATTGGGTGTCATCAGCATAGACATGGTACTGGAACGATTAACAGCAAGTGATCTTCTAGCTAGAAGACTCTATCTATACCAGCAAGCTAGAAAAATACCAAAAATAAAACTAATCTACTTTATTCAAAATTGAATTAAAAAGGACTTAGTCCATTCATAAAAATGTACATGTACAAAAAGACAAACACTTACAAAAACCGCTCAATCTGACGCGGTAAGACCAAATTTTCAAGCACCCTATCGGTATACCCTTGGTGTCTTTATCCAACTCTCCATAGACACCCCCTCGGAGTATCCGCTTCGTGTGAATTTGTTTCAAAAAAACACTCTCATGGTGCTAGAAAAATGTCTTTCACAGATCTATTGTACTTTATGTGCCACTTCTGTGTAGCATACATAATCATCACTAACAATGATCTTGAACAAATATCATATTAACAGCCTTATATCAAATAACCACCTAAAAATAAGAAATGGCATGATAGACAATCTGTAATTATATATAACCAAGGTGTGAATCAAGGCATTTCCCTTTTTTGATCATACAATTCACCACCTTTACAGATTTTTTATGTCATTTGGTATATCATGGAAAGATCTCACCCGAATCTATACATTCATGGGTTCCTCCATGTGACGCTCCCTTCTCCCTACGCGTTTCACCACACAGATCATCAGGGGAGTACTAAGTACAGCGTTATGCCTACATAAGAAAAATGCCATCACTGGGCTGTTCATTTATCTGCTTTTTATAGCATGCACTCTTTAGTGTGTTCCCGCCTCATAAAGATGGGCGGGTGTATGCCCATGACCATTTCCTGTTTCTATGTCACCGTAGTGACAAGTCTGTCACTTATATATTCATTAACATCATTCACTCGCTCACTCTCATAGCATATTAATACTATGCGATTGCTTAGGCCTCCGTTTAAAACATATGATTGTGCGCATTCTTTTCTTTATCGGGTTGCATAGCAACGCATTGACATCAGCTTACTCTAGCGCATGCGCATTCTTCTTTACAACGTCCAGCCCTCTTTTTTACGTCTCGGCGTCTATTTACTTCCTTATAACAGCATCAGGGGAATTATCGCGCCTGCGCACTCACAACCATAGCCGCTTCTTTGCAGGCTTTAAATTCTTAGTGCACGCTAATCCCCTTATCATGCCTGCACTCTCCACAAACACCTGCTTCTTTGCAAACTATGATTTATACATGCATAAAAGTTCCTCTTATCGCAGGAACATATAATCGTGCGCACTTTTCTTTATCGGGTTGCATAGTAACGCATTGACGTCATCTTACTTTAGCGCATGCGCATTCTTCTTTGTAACGTTCAACCTACTTTTTCACATCACGGCGCCTATTTACTTCCTTATATCAACATCAGGGGAATTATCGCGCCTGCGCATTCCCAACCATAGCCGCTACTTTGCAGGCTTTAACTTCTTAGTGCATGCTAGTCCCCTTACCGCGCCTGCGCACTCCACAATCAACCGCATCTTTGCAAACTATGATTTATAGATGCATAAAAATTCCTCCTATCACAGGATTATTTCATGAGAGCACTTATACCGCCCTCAGGGTGAATGGAATATCAATGCTTTACATTGTGGTCACAAATTATAACTAAAATGCTCACTATCTAATCCTCAAACAGACCTATAAGCATAAATCTTACCCTTGTAAAGAAATAGGTTTCACAGTCATTTTGGGCATATTTCAATATTTACTATCCAGTTTTAGGACTTTCAGGATATTGAGGGTATTAAACTTTATTAAATATCCCCTTAAAAAATCCTCTCAACTATCCCGAGCGATCACTCAAGACAATGTACAGTATTTTGCTCAGACCTTAGACATCCAAAAGAGACTTCTTATCTTCTCTTGATCCCATTCCATTTTTATTCCTAAGGTATTGACTCCGTGTTTAGACAAACAAAAAAAGGAAAATAACCCAATAGAGAAGTATAGCTCCTTTAGGATTCCCTCCTGAGTAACCACACTACCCTTTAACCCCTATACAGGGATCTGGTTTTACGTGGGGCACAATGGAGCTTGTCCTCCGGGGCTCCATCTCATTGCATATGGGTTAATTAGTTTACAAGAAAGCCATGAAAGATAGTTGGTCATTCAGGCCTGTTGGTTGGAGTGTTCTCAACCAGAAAATCCACCTACATTCCCTTTGAAGGATCACTTTGTCCCAATCACCTCCTCTATGGGGGTAAGGAACTTTCTCGATCCCAACAAATTGAATTTTGCTATGATCACCCTGATGTATCCTATTGATGTGGTTAGCTATAGCTGTATCTCTTTTATTCACCACATCACCAACATGTTCACGTATTCTCTTCCTGAATTCCCTTCTTGTTTCCCCTATGTATTCAATCCCACATATACACGTTGCCTTGTAAATTACTCCAGTGGTTCGACAATTAATAAACTGTCTAATGGTATAAACTTTCTTGTTGTTCGTACTCCTAAAGGTTTTCCCTTGTGTTACTGACTGACATGCAACACAGTTACCACACCTATAGCACCCTTTAACCTCTCCTTCTAACCAGGTACGTGTTTGAATCTCTCTGAAGTGACTATGCATTAGTCTATCTTTTATAGATTTGTTCTTTCTGTATGTTACTTGTGGTTTAGAACCTAAGGTTTTCTCTATATCCATATCCATTTTAAGAATTGGCCAATGTCAAGATCATATAACTTAGGGAAAGAAGAGATGGAAAGCCTTAAGAGACTTGAAAATGACAGCAGTATCATTATTAAAAGTTCGGATAAAGGAGGGAATATAGTTGTCATGGATACATCTAAATATAAGAAAATGTGCCTTTCTATATTGGAGGATAAGTTGAGTTATGAGAAGCTATCATCAAACCCTATAGTGAGCCTATCTGATGCTCTTAAGATACTAGTCAACGAAGGCCTGGACTCCGGGGTGATTGACAAGAAAGAAAAAGATTTCTTGATTCCATTGCATCCTACTATGGCGACTTTTTATTGTCTCCCGAAAATCCATAAGGGTATGACCCCTTTGAAGGGTCGACCTATAGTGGCAGGTATCAATAGTGTGACTCAGAATTTGGGAATGTACATAGATCGGATCCTAAGACCATTTGTAATGAATTTGAGCTCGTATATTAGAGACACTGGCGATCTTTTATGTAAACTAGATGGCATATACCTAGAGAAAGACATGATTTTTGGGAGTATAGATGTGGAGGCTTTATACTCCTCGATACCCCACAATAAAGGCCTTATGGCCGTAGAATATTACCTTAAGTCTCGAGGACGTTTCTTTGTGAAACACAATAATTTTGTTTTGAAGGCTTTGGAATTTTGCCTTACAAATAATGTCTTTCTCTTTGGAAATAAGTATTTCCACCAGCTCAGGGGCACTGCAATGGGTTGCCCATGTGCGCCCACTTATGCAAATTTGCTCCTGGGCTGGTGGGAAGAAAAAATTGTGTTTAATGACACGAATTCTCGATATGATAGCGTAGCCCTATGGCTGCGCTATATTGATGATATTTTCGTGATATGGAAAAACACAGAATCTGAGTTTATTTCCTTTGTCAGTGACCTCAATTGTAATGATTTAGGCCTTAGATTTACGTATGAGGTACATGAATCAGAAATGAGATTTCTAGATGTGCTCGTTAAAAAGGGAATTGATGGAACTGTAGAAACGAGCAATTATAGGAAACCAACAGCTACTAACTCACTTTTAAGATGGGAGAGTAGTCACCCCCTTCCACAAAAAAAAGGAATACCCAAAGGACAATACTTGAGGTTACGCCGTAATTGCTCGAACCCTCAGAAATTTAAAGAACAAGCTGATGATATGAGGGAAAGATTTCAGGAGAGAGGATACCCAGATCATGTTCTAAGGGCCGCTTATGAGGAATCTATAGCAAGAGATCGTAAAGAACTATTGAGGAAAGTTGATAAAAAAGAAGATAAAGAGGTCACACGTTTCATTACTAGGTTTTCGAATGGATCAGAAAAATTTAAAGCAATTTTAGAAAGACATTGGCCAATTCTTAAAATGGATATGGATATAGAGAAAACCTTAGGTTCTAAACCACAAGTAACATACAGAAAGAACAAATCTATAAAAGATAGACTAAAGCATAGTCACTTCAGAGAGATTCAAACACGTACCTGGTTAGAAGGAGAGGTTAAAGGGTGCTATAGGTGTGGTAACTGTGTTGCATGTCAGTCAGTAACACAAGGGAAAACCTTTAGGAGTACGAACAACAAGAAAGTTTATACCATTAGACAGTTTATTAATTGTCGAACCACTGGAGTAATTTACAAGGCAACGTGTATATGTGGGATTGAATACATAGGGAAAACAAGAAGGGAATTCAGGAAGAGAATACGTGAACATGTTGGTGATGTGGTGAATAAAAGAGATACAGCTATAGCTAACCACATCAATAGGATACATCAGGGTGATCATAGCAAAATTCAATTTGTTGGGATCGAGAAAGTTCCTTACCCCCATAGAAGAGGTGATTGGGACAAAGTGATCCTTCAAAGGGAATGTAGGTGGATTTTCTGGTTGAGAACACTCCAACCAACAGGCCTGAATGACCAACTATCTTTCATGGCTTTCTTGTAAACTAATTAACCCATATGCAATGAGATGGAGCCCCGGAGGACAAGCTCCATTGTGCCCCACGTAAAACCAGATCCCTGTATAGGGGTTAAAGGGTAGTGTGGTTACTCAGGAGGGAATCCTAAAGGAGCTATACTTCTCTATTGGGTTATTTTCCTTTTTTTGTTTGTCTAAACACGGAGTCAATACCTTAGGAATAAAAATGGAATGGGATCAAGAGAAGATAAGAAGTCTCTTTTGGATGTCTAAGGTCTGAGCAAAATACTGTACATTGTCTTGAGTGATCGCTCGGGATAGTTGAGAGGATTTTTTAAGGGGATATTTAATAAAGTTTAATACCCTCAATATCCTGAAAGTCCTAAAACTGGATAGTAAATATTGAAATATGCCCAAAATGACTGTGAAACCTATTTCTTTACAAGGGTAAGATTTATGCTTATAGGTCTGTTTGAGGATTAGATAGTGAGCATTTTAGTTATAATTTGTGACCACAATGTAAAGCATTGATATTCCATTCACCCTGAGGGCGGTATAAGTGCTCTCATGAAATAATCCTGTGATAGGAGGAATTTTTATGCATCTATAAATCATAGTTTGCAAAGATGCGGTTGATTGTGGAGTGCGCAGGCGCGGTAAGGGGACTAGCATGCACTAAGAAGTTAAAGCCTGCAAAGTAGCGGCTATGGTTGGGAATGCGCAGGCGCGATAATTCCCCTGATGTTGATATAAGGAAGTAAATAGGCGCCGTGACGTGAAAAAGTAGGTTGAACGTTACAAAGAAGAATGCGCATGCGCTAAAGTAAGATGACGTCAATGCGTTACTATGCAACCCGATAAAGAAAAGTGCGCACGATTATATGTTCCTGCGATAAGAGGAACTTTTATGCATGTATAAATCATAGTTTGCAAAGAAGCAGGTGTTTGTGGAGAGTGCAGGCATGATAAGGGGATTAGCGTGCACTAAGAATTTAAAGCCTGCAAAGAAGCGGCTATGGTTGTGAGTGCGCAGGCGCGATAATTCCCCTGATGCTGTTATAAGGAAGTAAATAGACGCCGAGACGTAAAAAAGAGGGCTGGACGTTGTAAAGAAGAATGCGCATGCGCTAGAGTAAGCTGATGTCAATGCGTTGCTATGCAACCCGATAAAGAAAAGAATGCGCACAATCATATGTTTTAAACGGAGGCCTAAGCAATCGCATAGTATTAATATGCTATGAGAGTGAGCGAGTGAATGATGTTAATGAATATATAAGTGACAGACTTGTCACTACGGTGACATAGAAACAGGAAATGGTCATGGGCATACACCCGCCCATCTTTATGAGGCGGGAACACACTAAAGAGTGCATGCTATAAAAAGCAGATAAATGAACAGCCCAGTGATGGCATTTTTCTTATGTAGGCATAACGCTGTACTTAGTACTCCCCTGATGATCTGTGTGGTGAAACGCGTAGGGAGAAGGGAGCGTCACATGGAGGAACCCATGAATGTATAGATTCGGGTGAGATCTTTCCATGATATACCAAATGACATAAAAAATCTGTAAAGGTGGTGAATTGTATGATCAAAAAAGGGAAATGCCTTGATTCACACCTTGGTTATATATAATTACAGATTGTCTATCATGCCATTTCTTATTTTTAGGTGGTTATTTGATATAAGGCTGTTAATATGATATTTGTTCAAGATCATTGTTAGTGATGATTATGTATGCTACACAGAAGTGGCACATAAAGTACAATAGATCTGTGAAAGACATTTTTCTAGCACCATGAGAGTGTTTTTTTGAAACAAATTCACACGAAGCGGATACTCCGAGGGGGTGTCTATGGAGAGTTGGATAAAGACACCAAGGGTATACCGATAGGGTGCTTGAAAATTTGGTCTTACCGCGTCAGATTGAGCGGTTTTTGTAAGTGTTTGTCTTTTTGTACATGTACATTTTTATGAATGGACTAAGTCCTTTTTAATTCAATTTTGAATAAAGTAGATTAGTTTTATTTTTGGTATTTTTCTAGCTTGCTGGTATAGATAGAGTCTTCTAGCTAGAAGATCACTTGCTGTTAATCGTCTTGATACAGGCAATGGCAGGTTTTTTGACTACAGGCATTGATACAAACATATGGATTACAGAGGCCAAAGAGGTATTCTCTGATAAGGTGTTTACACAAAAAAGATATACTCCGACATATAGTGCAGCTTTCAAGGAACTTGATAAAATTTATAGAGATCAGATAGCCTCATGGTGGGAGGTTCAGAGTCTAGAAAATTACATACGATCAGGTATTGTACCTCGTCATCTGAGGATTACCCTCACCCCAGGGTTTAGATATAGGAGCACGTCCTTACTCACTAAGTGGGAAAAGGAAGCAACAGAGAGTTCGATCAGATTTATGAGACTCCTCCTAGAGGAAGAAAAAAGTAATTTAAATAAACTTACAGAATCCCTGAGAGATCAGATTGAGATCACGAAAAAGTATTCGGGTGAGTCTGATTTTTCGGTAAAAGAGGTCAATTCACAGAATACTCTAGAAAAATTTCAGTATCATCTGAAAGAAAAGAAACATAAGTTGTTCAATAGGGATCTCCAAGAATTCAGAGATAACAAAGCCTACTCAGTACAAGTGGTCAGAAATAACAGATCAGTGGAAACTGATATATCCTCATCTGAGGCAGAATTTTCTGACACTGAGAGTAGATCTAGGCATTTCAGAGGCAGAGGAAGAGGAGGACAAAGAGGTAAATTCAATAGAGGCTCCTATAAGAGGTCACCGAAGAGGGATTTTTTAGATCTAAGCTATCCATTAAGGAACCGCCTAAACCCCCACAGCGGACCAGAGGGCCAGAGGTAATCAACTTATCCCAACGCTCCCTAACTAAAACTGAGATGTGTGTACTTAGTAAAGGCCTGTCGTTTGTACCAACATCAGACATAGACATTTTTGAAACTGTAAAAGATCTACATCTGTTTGCCCGCAAGCTAAAATGGAAAAAGTATTTCTCTAAACAAGATCAGAGGTTTTCGCAAGAGCTGGGTATTTCTGAAGAGCTATTACAAGATGTACGGTTTCTGTTTCACCTGGGGGATATTGATCCTAACCTGAAAGGTGAGGGTCCATTTACAGATCTAAAGAAAAAGAGCACGGTTATGCCCCCTCCCACAGGTGATGTCAATTCAATTGATATTTTTGTTAATCTTGTTACAAATGATTTGATGAAATCAGGAGATCTTTTAAATTCAAGATCATATAACTTAGGGAAAGAAGAGATGGAAAGCCTTAAGAGACTTGAAAATGACAGCAGTATCATTATTAAAAGTTCGGATAAAGGAGGGAATATAGTTGTCATGGATACATCTAAATATAAGAAAATGTGCCTTTCTATATTGGAGGATAAGTTGAGTTATGAGAAGCTATCATCAAACCCTATAGTGAGCCTATCTGATGCTCTTAAGATACTAGTCAACGAAGGCCTGGACTCCGGGGTGATTGACAAGAAAGAAAAAGATTTCTTGATTCCATTGCATCCTACTATGGCGACTTTTTATTGTCTCCCGAAAATCCATAAGGGTATGACCCCTTTGAAGGGTCGACCTATAGTGGCAGGTATCAATAGTGTGACTCAGAATTTGGGAATGTACATAGATCGGATCCTAAGACCATTTGTAATGAATTTGAGCTCGTATATTAGAGACACTGGCGATCTTTTATGTAAACTAGATGGCATATACCTAGAGAAAGACATGATTTTTGGGAGTATAGATGTGGAGGCTTTATACTCCTCGATACCCCACAATAAAGGCCTTATGGCCGTAGAATATTACCTTAAGTCTCGAGGACGTTTCTTTGTGAAACACAATAATTTTGTTTTGAAGGCTTTGGAATTTTGCCTTACAAATAATGTCTTTCTCTTTGGAAATAAGTATTTCCACCAGCTCAGGGGCACTGCAATGGGTTGCCCATGTGCGCCCACTTATGCAAATTTGCTCCTGGGCTGGTGGGAAGAAAAAATTGTGTTTAATGACACGAATTCTCGATATGATAGCGTAGCCCTATGGCTGCGCTATATTGATGATATTTTCGTGATATGGAAAAACACAGAATCTGAGTTTATTTCCTTTGTCAATGACCTCAATTGTAATGATTTAGGCCTTAGATTTACGTATGAGGTACATGAATCAGAAATGAGATTTCTAGATGTGCTCGTTAAAAAGGGAATTGATGGAACTGTAGAAACGAGCAATTATAGGAAACCAACAGCTACTAACTCACTTTTAAGATGGGAGAGTAGTCACCCCCTTCCACAAAAAAAAGGAATACCCAAAGGACAATACTTGAGGTTACGCCGTAATTGCTCGAACCCTCAGAAATTTAAAGAACAAGCTGATGATATGAGGGAAAGATTTCAGGAGAGAGGATACCCAGATCATGTTCTAAGGGCCGCTTATGAGGAATCTATAGCAAGAGATCGTAAAGAACTATTGAGGAAAGTTGATAAAAAAGACGATAAAGAGGTCACACGTTTCATTACTAGGTTTTCGAATGGATCAGAAAAATTTAAAGCAATTTTAGAAAGACATTGGCCAATTCTTAAAATGGATATGGATATAGAGAAAACCTTAGGTTCTAAACCACAAGTAACATACAGAAAGAACAAATCTATAAAAGATAGACTAATGCATAGTCACTTCAGAGAGATTCAAACACGTACCTGGTTAGAAGGAGAGGTTAAAGGGTGCTATAGGTGTGGTAACTGTGTTGCATGTCAGTCAGTAACACAAGGGAAAACCTTTAGGAGTACGAACAACAAGAAAGTTTATACCATTAGACAGTTTATTAATTGTCGAACCACTGGAGTAATTTACAAGGCAACGTGTATATGTGGGATTGAATACATAGGGAAAACAAGAAGGGAATTCAGGAAGAGAATACGTGAACATGTTGGTGATGTGGTGAATAAAAGAGATACAGCTATAGCTAACCACATCAATAGGATACATCAGGGTGATCATAGCAAAATTCAATTTGTTGGGATCGAGAAAGTTCCTTACCCCCATAGAGGAGGTGATTGGGACAAAGTGATCCTTCAAAGGGAATGTAGGTGGATTTTCTGGTTGAGAACACTCCAACCAACAGGCCTGAATGACCAACTATCTTTCATGGCTTTCTTGTAAACTAATTAACCCATATGCAATGAGATGGAGCCCCGGAGGACAAGCTCCATTGTGCCCCACGTAAAACCAGATCCCTGTATAGGGGTTAAAGGGTAGTGTGGTTACTCAGGAGGGAATCCTAAAGGAGCTATACTTCTCTATTGGGTTATTTTCCTTTTTTTGTTTGTCTAAACACGGAGTCAATACCTTAGGAATAAAAATGGAATGGGATCAAGAGAAGATAAGAAGTCTCTTTTGGATGTCTAAGGTCTGAGCAAAATACTGTACATTGTCTTGAGTGATCGCTCGGGATAGTTGAGAGGATTTTTTAAGGGGATATTTAATAAAGTTTAATACCCTCAATATCCTGAAAGTCCTAAAACTGGATAGTAAATATTGAAATATGCCCAAAATGACTGTGAAACCTATTTCTTTACAAGGGTAAGATTTATGCTTATAGGTCTGTTTGAGGATTAGATAGTGAGCATTTTAGTTATAATTTGTGACCACAATGTAAAGCATTGATATTCCATTCACCCTGAGGGCGGTATAAGTGCTCTCATGAAATAATCCTGTGATAGGAGGAATTTTTATGCATCTATAAATCATAGTTTGCAAAGATGCGGTTGATTGTGGAGTGCGCAGGCGCGGTAAGGGGACTAGCATGCACTAAGAAGTTAAAGCCTGCAAAGTAGCGGCTATGGTTGGGAATGCGCAGGCGCGATAATTCCCCTGATGTTGATATAAGGAAGTAAATAGGCGCCGTGACGTGAAAAAGTAGGTTGAACGTTACAAAGAAGAATGCGCATGCGCTAAAGTAAGATGACGTCAATGCGTTACTATGCAACCCGATAAAGAAAAGTGCGCACGATTATATGTTCCTGCGATAAGAGGAACTTTTATGCATGTATAAATCATAGTTTGCAAAGAAGCAGGTGTTTGTGGAGAGTGCAGGCATGATAAGGGGATTAGCGTGCACTAAGAATTTAAAGCCTGCAAAGAAGCGGCTATGGTTGTGAGTGCGCAGGCGCGATAATTCCCCTGATGCTGTTATAAGGAAGTAAATAGACGCCGAGACGTAAAAAAGAGGGCTGGACGTTGTAAAGAAGAATGCGCATGCGCTAGAGTAAGCTGATGTCAATGCGTTGCTATGCAACCCGATAAAGAAAAGAATGCGCACAATCATATGTTTTAAACGGAGGCCTAAGCAATCGCATAGTATTAATATGCTATGAGAGTGAGCGAGTGAATGATGTTAATGAATATATAAGTGACAGACTTGTCACTACGGTGACATAGAAACAGGAAATGGTCATGGGCATACACCCGCCCATCTTTATGAGGCGGGAACACACTAAAGAGTGCATGCTATAAAAAGCAGATAAATGAACAGCCCAGTGATGGCATTTTTCTTATGTAGGCATAACGCTGTACTTAGTACTCCCCTGATGATCTGTGTGGTGAAACGCGTAGGGAGAAGGGAGCGTCACATGGAGGAACCCATGAATGTATAGATTCGGGTGAGATCTTTCCATGATATACCAAATGACATAAAAAATCTGTAAAGGTGGTGAATTGTATGATCAAAAAAGGGAAATGCCTTGATTCACACCTTGGTTATATATAATTACAGATTGTCTATCATGCCATTTCTTATTTTTAGGTGGTTATTTGATATAAGGCTGTTAATATGATATTTGTTCAAGATCATTGTTAGTGATGATTATGTATGCTACACAGAAGTGGCACATAAAGTACAATAGATCTGTGAAAGACATTTTTCTAGCACCATGAGAGTGTTTTTTTGAAACAAATTCACACGAAGCGGATACTCTGAGGGGGTGTCTATGGAGAGTTGGATAAAGACACCAAGGGTATACCGATAGGGTGCTTGAAAATTTGGTCTTACCGCGTCAGATTGAGCGGTTTTTGTAAGTGTTTGTCTTTTTGTACATGTACATTTTTATGAATGGACTAAGTCCTTTTTAATTCAATTTTGAATAAAGTAGATTAGTTTTATTTTTGGTATTTTTCTAGCTTGCTGGTATAGACATGGTACTGGAAACCAAATCTACTGATTGTTTGTTCAATAGGGGCGGTATACAAAGAGAAGAGGAGGGGGCTATGACTGATCCTTGAGGAACACAACAGTAAGGGGAAGATGAGAGGAGGAACCAGCAAAAGATACAGTGAAGGAACAGTCAGAGAGATAGGAGAACCAGGAGAGAACAGTGTCCTTGAGGCCGATGGAGTGAAGCATAGTGAGAAGGAGCTGATGATCCACAGTGTCGAATGCTGCAGAGAGATCCAAGAAAATTAGCATGGAGTAGTGACCATTAGATTTAGCTGTTAGTAGATCATTAGAGACTTTAGTGAGGGCAGTTTCAGTAGAGTGTAAAGAGCGGAAACCAGATTGTAGAGGGTTGAGAAGAGAGTTATCAAAGAGATAGCGGATAAGTCGGGAGTGGACCAGGCATTCCAGGAGTTTAGAGATGAAGGGAAGATTAGAGACAGGTCTATAGTTAGCGGCACAGTTTTGGTCGAGGGATGGTTTTTAAGTAGTGGATGTATGATGGCATGCTTAAATAAGGAGGTAAAGATACCGGAAGAGAGAGAGAGGTTGAATATTTTTGTTAAGTGAGCGGTGACAGCAGGGAAAAGGAACTGGAAGAGATGTGACGGAATGGGTTCACTGGTGCAAGTGGTAGGACGAGAAGATGCAAGGAGCCTGATTACTTCATCTTCTGTGACTGGTTCAAAATCAGAGAGTGAGCTAGATGCAGTGGTGGAGGGAGGACAGTGCATGGTATGAGGTGATTGGGACATAATTTCCTGTCGAATATGGTCAATTTTTTTCTTTGAAATAATTGGCCAGATTATCAGCGTGGAGATCTGTGGTTGAGGCTTGCACTTTTGGGTTGAGTAGGGAATGAAAAGTGTCAAAGAGACATTTAGGGTTATTGCACAGTGAGGTGATGAGGGTGTTGAAATAGATTTGTTTGAAGAGGTGAAAGGCAGTGTTGTATGATCTAAGCATAAACATATAATGGATGAAATCTTCGGGTAGATTAGATTTTCTCCACAGACGTTCGGCGCACCTGGAGCGCCGATATATATATATATATATATATATGTGTATATCTGTGTGTGAACATGGGTAGTATACAGTGTGTGTCTGTATATGTATATATAGTATGTGTGTGCATATATACAGTATATAGTATGATTGTGTATATCTGTGGTGCATTTGTGTGTATATATACATACAGTATAGTTCTTTAACTCTAGTGTCGTCATAATAGGGATCAGTAGTTTATGTCTAATGCCTGTGTTTTACATTAGGGTCTGTTCACACTGTCTTTCTCTACTGCTCCCGATGCATTCTGCCTGAATTCTGTATAGAACCATAGGTTGCAATGACAGGAGTTCACATGAATTTCACATGTGATGGGTTTTTTTCTGAACGTGTCCGTGTGTTCCAAGAGCCACAGAAAAGTGGACACTTTTAGATGAAAAAACAGACTCTGAGGATAGGTGCACACGATCAGTAATCGCTGCGGGTTGGATGCTGTGTACTTTTGTGCAGTGTCCAGATGTTACAGCATAGTGGATGGGATCTCGAGAAAACCCATGCCCACTATGCGTCCACAGACACTCGCTGCTCACCCGCAGAGACGGACATGCAACATGTCTATTTATCTTGCGGAGACACGATAAATCTCACCCGTATAATGTATTGGACGCGGTGAATCCGCACGGTTCAGTGATCACATGTGGAGTCATCTGCATTTAATAGCCGGCAGCGGACATGTGCTACTTCCAAAGTGCTGCCAATTCCTGATTGTGTGCACCTGGCCTAAGAAAATGAATCAGTCAATTTCTGAAAAAAACAAAAACAAATTGATTTAACCTCTGCTGGTGTCAGTGCCATCTGTGGCCCCCTTTGGGATTTATGTGAATCCTATTTTAGGGGGATTCAGGTAGAGCCCCCGGACGCACTGCAGAAGCGCAGTGTGAACAGGGCTTAATATCCTATTGTGTGGAATAGTGCAGTCTACTATACTATTCCGCACTATCCTGATGCAGCAGCCAGACCCGGACCCGGAGCAGACACTGACACCGGCCAGACACTGACACCGGGCAGACACGGACTTCGGCCAGAAGTCTTTTTTTTTTCTTTTTTTTTTTTTTTTTTTTTTTTTTCTTTTTTTTTTTTCTTTTTAAAACCAGGGGAAGAGTCTTGAGGAGATCATTTGCATATTCCCAGTGCCTTCTGGGATAAGTGAAGAGTCTCCGCGAGCTCAACGATCACTGGGTTTTGGCCGTTGCAGCTGAAAAGAGGAAATCGGAGAAACCAGGAGAATTTTGGCTCATCTTTCATCGTTTTTAAGAAATCTCAAGATGGAAGAGGCCAGGAGCCATTTGGTGAGCTGCATTTCTTGCTACATGTTCACAGACTTACCAGTGGAAAAGCCAAACTTCACATGCCACAAATGCAAGCTTGTGTCCCTGTTGGAGGAAAAGTTGCAAAATCTCGAAGAGAGGTTGTCTACGTTGAAGATCATTAAGGAAGGTGAAGAGTTCTTGGACAGAGCAGAATTATCTCTTCATGTTACAGAAAGAGAAGAAATTCGAAGTGCACCTGAAGAAACAGAGGAATGGAGACATGTGACCCAGAGAAGCAGGAAGATCAGGAGGCAGTCAGCACCCATACTGCTCAGGAACCAGTACCAGGCTCTCACGCAGGAAAATGATGAAGAAATACATCAGGATAAGACTTTGCCAACAAACAGCAACCTTGTACGCCTTCAGAGTCCTCCTGGATGGAGAAAGAAAAATGTTGTGAAGAAGAAACGGAGAGTGGTGGTCATGGGGGATTCCCTGTTGAGAGGAACAGAGGCCGCTATCTGCAGACCGGATATAACTTCAAGAGAAATGTGCTGTCTTCCAGGTGCAAAAATTAAAGATGTGTCTGACAGGATATCAGGGCTCTTCAGACCTACAGATGACTACCCATTCCTGCTACTACATGTGGGGACAAATGACACCGCAAGAAACGACCTGGAAACCATCTGCAGAGACTTTGAAGACTTAGGCAAGAAAGTGAAAGAACTGGGAGCGCAGGTGGTCTTCTCTTCCATCCTCCCAGTGGATGGCCATGGAACAAGGAGGTGGAATAAGATTCTGCAGGTGAACAACTGGCTACGTCGATGGTGCCGTCAGCAACGATTTGGATTTCTGGATCACGGAGTGAACTACTTATACGATGGACTACTTGCTAGAGATGGGGTGCACCTTACGAAGACTGGAAAGCATGTATTTGGAAGTCGCCTTGCTACACTTGTAAGGAGAGCTTTAAACTAGAACAACATGGGAAGGGAAGCAAAAGACCAGAAAAAGCCATACACCTGACAAATGCTATTGAGAACTCTGCTAATAGAAGTGGAAAGGAAGAACAAAGACGAAAGAATCTAATTAATAAAAATATTGGAGAAAGAGAAACCAATCACAAACTAAAATGTTTCTATACTAATGCACAAAGCATGGGCAACAAACAAGGAGAATTGGAACTACTAACACAGGAAAAGAAATATGATGTCATTGGAATCACTGAAACTTGGTGGGACGATACACATGATTGGAATACAAGACTAGAAGGATACAACTTATTTGCAAGAAACAGACTTGATAAACGAGGAGGGGGTGTTGCATTGTATGTTAGAAACGCATATATCTGCACAGAGATTGAAGCTTCAGAGACTGGGAGTCCTGTGGAAACTGTTTGGGTAAGAATACAAGGACAGAACAATGGAAAGGACACCATTGTAGGCATTTACTACAGGCCGCCTGTGCAAGCTGAAGATATGGATGAATTCTTTATGCATCAAATGGCCAAGTTCTCCAAAAAATATGACATAGTTGTCATGGGAGATTTCAACTATCCAGACATTTGTTGGGAATCTCTCTCAGGCAAAACTAACAGGTCAAGGAAATTCTTATCCTCTCTTGCTGACAACTTTATCTTCCAAAAGGTAGGGGAGAAAACAAGGGGAACTGCTACCTTGGATCTAATCCTTATAAACAGGGAGGAAATGGTTGAGGAGGTAAAAGTGGCTGGAACCCTAGGAGGTAGCGACCATGCTATTTTAGAATTTTGGATAACTAGAGGCGGAAGACCTGTGAAGACTCAGACGTCAAGGTTAGATTTCAGAAAGGCAGATTTTAAGGGATTCAGAAAGATAATTGGAGGGATCCAATGGCTGGATATCCTTAAAGACAAAAATGTCCAGGAAGGATGGGAAATCTTGAAAAATGAAATTCTCAAAGCACAGTTGTTAACAATTCCGAAAAGAGGGAAGAATAGGAAGCATTTAAGGAAACCAGGATGGGTGAACACAGAACTTAAGCACATGCTAAAAAGGAAGAAAAAAATGTTTATAAAATGGAAAGAGGGAGGCATATCTAAAGAAGAATATAATGCTGTCTGCAGAATCTGCAGGGCACAAATCAGATTAGCTAAAGCTGAAAATGAATTGAGGCTTGCAAGAGATGTCAAAAGCAATAATAAAGGATTTTGGGGATATGTCAAAAGTAAAAGAAAAGTCAAAGATGCTATAGGATTTTTACAGGATGAAAATGATGAAATGGTAAGACAGGATGTTGAGAAGGCTGAACTTTTAAATTCCTATTTTGCATCTGTTTTCTCTCAGAAAGGAAATGTAACACCAACTGTTATTCACTGTCCTATTAAGGGAATAGAAGAATCCAGGATATCTATAAACAGAAAGTTAGTGAGGAAACACTTAGCTAACCTAAATGAATTCAAGTCTCCAGGTCCAGATGAATTACACCCCAGAGTACTGAAGGAGATAGCAGAAGAAATTTCTGAACCACTCTCCATAATCTTTGAAAATTCTTGGAGAACAGGAGAAGTGCCAGAAGACTGGAGAAGAGCAAATGTTGTTCCTATCTTCAAAAAGGGGAAGAAGGTGGACCCAGGCAACTATAGGCCGGTGAGTCTGACTTCTATACCAGGAAAGATCTTTGAACAAATTATTAAACAACATGTAAGTCAATACCTGGATAAGAATGAAGTGATCAAACAGAGTCAGCATGGGTTTGTAACTAATAAGTCATGTCAGACTAACTTAATTTCCTTCTATGACGGTATCACTGATTGGGTGGATCAAGGAAATTCTGTAGATATAGTATATCTTGACTTTAGCAAAGCATTTGACAAAGTATCTCATACAATCCTTATTGAAAAAATGACTAAGTATGGAATGGACAAGGCAACTGTTAGGTGGATTCATAGCTGGCTTAGTGATCGGACCCAAAGAGTGGTCGTAAATGGCTGCACATCCAGTTGGAAGAATGTCTCAAGTGGGGTACCACAGGGCTCTGTCCTGGGCCCTGTATTGTTCAACATCTTTATCAACGATTTAGATGAAGGAATTGAGGGTAAACTGATTAAATTTGCTGATGACACAAAGCTAGGAGGGATAGCTAATACTAGAGAAGAGAGAGAGAGGATTCAAAAAGATTTAAATAAACTGGAGAAGTGGGCAGTAACTAACAGAATGGTTTTTAACAGGGAGAAATGCAAAGTACTACATCTGGGCAATAAAAATGAAAAAAGCATATATAGAATGGGAGGAATAGGGCTAAGTGACAGCACATGTGAAAAAGACTTGGGTATACTAATAGATCACAGACTGAATATGAGTCAACAGTGTGATGCAGCAGCAAAAAAGGCAAATGCAGTTCTAGGATGTATTAACAGAAGCATACAGTCTAGATCACGTGAAGTCATTATTTCCCTCTACTCCTCTTTGGTCAGACCTCATCTGGAATATTGTGTCCAGTTTTGGGCACCACATTTTAAAAAAGACATCAACAAACTGGAGCAAGTTCAGAAAAGAGCGACCAGAATGGTGACCGGTCTGCAAACCCTGTCTTATGAGGAAAGGTTGCAGGATTTGGGAATGTTTAGTTTGCAAAAGAGAAGACTGAGAGGAGACTTAATTGCTGTCTACAAATATCTAAAGGGCTGTCACATTGTAGAAGGATCAACTTTATTCTCATTTGCACAAGGAAAGACTAGAAGCAATGGGATGAAACTGAATGGGAGGAGACACAGATTAGATATTAGAAAAAACTTTTTGACAGTTAGAGTGATCAATGAGTGGAACAGGCTGCCACGAGAAGTGGTGAGTTCTCCGTCAATGGAAGTCTTCAAACAGAGGCTGGACAGACATCTGACTGGGATGATTTAGCGAATCCTGCTTTGAGCAGGGGGTTGGACCAGATGGCCCAGGAGGTCCCTTCCAACTCTACGATTCTATGATTCTATGATTCTATGATTCTATGATTCTAAAAATCTGTTGCTATCGTCTTTCAGCGTTTCTGCGTGGTTTTTTTCCCTATTCAAATGAATGGGACACAAAAATGCAAGTGAAAAGGCTGCAAAAATGCTGAATATTTCCTGCCACCACTATAGATGAATCCGCAGCAAAAATGGTGGGTGTGAACAGACACTACAGGGGTTTTCTTAGAATGTAAAAATAATTAGCATGAAACGATAAATCCCCCACGGCTCCAGCATTGATGCTCTGGGGGTTTCCGCCAGTCTTAGCACTGGGCTGCAGGGGTCTTGTGGCTCCGGGGATCTCTGTCAGTCTTAGCACTAGGCTACAGGGATCTTGTGGCTCCGGGGGTCTCAGTCTTAGCACTAGGCTGCAGGGGTCTTGTGGCTCCGGGGGTCTCAGTCTTAGCACTAGGCTGCAGTTATCTTGTGGCTTCACCTTATATTATAGCTGCAAAGTGAATAATAAGGCCTGGAACACACTTCCGTTTTTTTAAATCCGTCAGGATCCGTTGTTTTCCGCTAAAAAACGGATCCGCCATCTTTTTGGAGGATCCGTTTTTTAGTCCCATAGACTTTCATTAGCGGCTACCGCGGATCCGTCAAAAAACAGATCCGTTTTAACAAAAAACGGATCCGTTTGCGGCAAAAAACGGAAACGGATCCGTTTGGCGGAACCCAAAAAACGGATGTGTGAAACAGGCCTAACCATCAGGGATAACAAAATAGTCCAAAACTAATAGCAACCTCAATTCAGCATATTATATCTCAATTTCTGCCACAAATTTGTGCAGACATAACAAAGGCAAATAGGCAAAAATAGATGAATCAATAAAACCAATCATTTATTAATAAATTTCATAAAATTCTTTTTACAAGGAAATCTCTAAAAAAAAAAAAAAAAACAGGGTACAAATGTAATGATAGATGCTCACAGAATTAAGCTTTATGCAACATAATCACAGAATGTTTTTTTCCTTTCTTTTTTAATTTTTTACATACAAATTATCTCCAAATAGTGTTCATTACTTTAGCATAAATTCATTAGCTATATTTATTTAAACTTCTGTCTAAATATTTTTAGGAAAAGACCCGATAGTTCAAAAAACAGAAGGAACACATCTTTGATTAAATAGTGTAAAATACACACTGCTGAAGGTAAATAACAATTAAGTTTAACTCCCTATACTGTGTGTCTACCATGATAATCAAAGACAAAGCTAACTAATCCTTAATGGAGTAATCACAATGCATAAATGCTCAGATAGTAGCAACTTTTGTTCTCAATGTTTCTATGATTAATTACAAATACTTATAAACAAAAATACATAAGCTTACTTGATTGTATAAATATGTATCTAATTGTTGTAACAAAGGAACAACCTAACTGTGTGGCAAAGAAAATTTCTCCTTAATGTGAACATATCCAATGCCTAGTGCAGAGAGCTACAGGTTAATCATGTGTCCTGCTTAATATGCCAGCTATACTGATTCAAATTGAAATAAGCTATTCCTGCATGATGTAACAATGCAATCCTATTTGCAATTAACAACAACTTACATGTATAAAACTTCTGCGGCTCTCTCATACACGTGTCTGGTTACCCCGACAGCGCCGTTTCGCCATACTGGCTTCCTCAATAGGGGGCGTATATGTGTGCTAAACACATGTCCATCTATAAATAGCACTAGTTGCAGCTACAGCTCATGTCAGTCCACCTGGTTTGTAATTGCGCATGCATAATTACCAAGGATTTACCATATGAAAAAAAGGGGGTTTCCTAAGTTACTGCTCATGGGACCCAAGCTTGGTTCGCTATAAGTCCCTTCATTGAGCAGACTTGGAAGCCCTGGATCGTCCTGAACTGTGCATGCGCTACCCAGGTGCCGCAACCTAACTGTATAGGGCAAGGAAATTTGTAAATAAATAAGTGTGGTGCAAAAAAAAATTCTGAATATATGATCTTACAAAAATAATAACAATAATATCAATATAACCATAATAAAAGAATATTTATACAGTAAAAAACTGACACAATATCACCAATGTTTTAACTAAATAAATACATAATATTTACTGCAAAAACTATTAACGGAAAAAAAAAAAAATAATAATTTTTTTAGTGTATTGCACAAAGTGTATTGCACCTTATCCCTCAATATATCAAACGAACACCATATATATTTATATTACAAAAATAATGTGCTATAATAAATTCATAAAGAATTATACACTTACAATTGTGATTATAAAAATCTATTACAAAAATTTTTTTCTCATTATGATCATAAAAATTCACTGTAAAATCTTCTTTCTTTTCCACATGATGAAAAACCACTTCACAGGATACATGTAAAGATGTTCCGACACCATCACTTGATAAATTCACATGTACTGTAAACTATTCCTTGCTATATAAATGAACAAAAAGACAAATGTTAAAAACAATTATAAAAACATATACCAACCAAAAAATAAAATTAAAAAAATATAGGACCCAAAATTACAAAAACGCATTGAAATCCAGGGTCTCATTAAGACCCTGTGGTGCCATTGTTCCCAGCAGGTAAATCCATCTACTTTCTTTTTGTGCTAAGATTTTTCCCAAATTACCCCCTCTGCAGCCTAAACTAACCTGATCAATGGCTTGAATCTTCAAGCCATTGGGATTACAGTCATGAAACAATTTAAAATGCCTCTGTAATGTTTTCAGGGTACCAACATCTTCAATCTCAGCTGCTTTCTGGATATCTCTAACGTGTTCCCTCGTACGTATTCTCAATTCCCTAGTTGTGAGTCCTACGTAGATTTTATTACAGGGACAACGTGCATGATAAATCACTCCCCTAGAGGCA
Organism: Dendrobates tinctorius; assembly: GCF_039654945.1. Classification (NCBI taxonomy): domain Eukaryota; kingdom Metazoa; phylum Chordata; class Amphibia; order Anura; family Dendrobatidae; genus Dendrobates; species Dendrobates tinctorius. The sequence goes on from NW_027361797.1 coordinate 40,834,506, forward strand.
CACGTAAGTGATTTACGTATATCATATGTTCTTGAATTGTCATGATTATGAAAGATTTTACTTTTAATGTGGTTAGCACAAGCTTTACATGAATTGCAGGGGAAAAAACCATTAAGCTGAGGATTTATCACTAAGGGAGAGCTAGAGTAATGGCTATGTACTAGAAGATCTTTAAGATTTTTAGAACGTCTAGGTACCATCAGAGGGTAATTGGGCAAGATTTTTCTAAGTATTGGGTCAGTTTGCAAAATGCCCCAATGTTTACGCATAATAGTGCCTAATTCTGCCCATTGCTTATTATACCCTGTGATGAATCTCACATGATTAGTGCTTTCTGACTTATCAGGCTTCTTTTTATACAGCAACTGCTCTCTAGAGAATTTTTTTGCTTTCTTATATCCTCTCTTTGTCTATTGCTGTATCCCCTATCACTAAACCTCCTTACTAAATCCGACGCCTGTTGCTCATAATCCTCTTCCCTAGTGCAGATTCTTTTAACTCTTAAAAATTGCCCTGTAGGAATGCCATTAATTGTCGATTTATGGTGAGAAGAGGTAGCATGCAGCAAACTATTCGTTGCTGTCTTTTTTCTAAAAACATTGGTAATTATACTATCATCTAAGAGGGCCTCTATTTTTAAGTCCAGAAACTCAACAGTTCTACCATAATTATAGGTCAATTTAATATTGCAATTATTTTGATTTAACCTTTTCATCAATAATGACAGATTATCCACAGAGTCTTCCCAAATAAATAGGATGTCGTCGATAAATCGACTCCATCCATGTATAGCCTCACATCCCAGAATGCCCTCTTCTTGAAATATTGTTCTTTCCCAGTACCCCATGAATAGATTAGCATAACTGGGGGCACAAGTGGCCCCCATCGCTGTACCCTGTTGCTGCAGAAAAATTTCACCATTGAATGTGAAGACATTATGTTCTAATACAAATTTAAGCAACAACAGGATCAGCTCATTCAATATAGGTTCAAGATTACTTTCATACAGGTAGTGGGAAACAGCATTCAAACCGTCAATATGTCTTATGGAAGAATATAATGCTTCAACATCAGCTGTTACTAAGATAGCTCCCTCTTCTATCTGCAAAGAATCCAACCTTTGCAACATCATGGTCGTATCTTTTATGTATGAGGGTAATGTTTGAACTAATGGTTGAAGATAATAGTCAATTACCGTACATACAATCTCACACAGACTACCTAGACCAGATACTATTGGCCTACCAGGTGGATCTAACGGATCTTTATGTAATTTCGGCAACAAATAAAAAGTTGCCAACCTCGGCTGCAATTTACTTATAACATCCACCAATTTTTTTGGAATAATCCCATCTTGATACGCTGTCTCTAAGATATCAACTAAATTTTGCTGAAATTGTGTTAAAGGGTTATATTGCAATTTTTTATAACGGCCACCATTGTTCAATATTTTAGCTGCCTGCCTCTCATACATGGAATTTGGCCATATAACGGTGTTACCGCCTTTATCGGCCTGTTTTATGACCACATCATCCCACGATTGTAATTCCTTCAAAGCCCTATTCTTATCACTATTTAAATTAGACACCCAATTGGGAACCAGTGGCAACGACTCAACCTCTTTTGTGACTATTTTAGTGAAAATCTCAACTGCCGAACAAGTACTTAAATTTGGGAACTTATTACTTTTTCCAATCAAGTGGGTTGGAAACTTACCATCCTCACTAACTTCATTCTCCTCCATAAGTTCCTCCAAATTTCTCAAGGCTTCTCTTTCCATCTCAGTTGGAAACCGTACATCCATATCCTTCCTATAATGCAGCTTTTGCAATATAATTTTACGTGCAAATAAGTGGAGATCTTTCACTACTTGAAATTTGTCTAAATGTGAGGAAGGGGAAAAAGTCAAACCCTTTTCTAACAAATTTATTTGAATCTCACTCAAAACATGTGTAGACAAATTAATCACCTTTGTTTTATCAGCAATTTGTCTATTCATCCTCTTATTGGAAAAAATCTCCGGATATTTCCTATTATCACGATTTTCCCTATTACTTGTCCTTGTATGGACCCGGTATTCATGATTACTCTCTGCTTCACTACAGGAAGTGCTGCTTTCAGCATAGGAAGGCTGATCTCGTTCTATATCGTGTGATTTATTCATGGCTAACATCTTTCGTTTCTTCAGTAACTGCCATTTAAAAATCTTCTCAGTCTCAAAATCCGTTGAATCTCTTACAAATTTCTTTACTTTTAATTCGCTGATGTCTTTTTCCCATTTATCAATATCCTGCTCAATGGATTTGATGAAATTTTCCATTTTATCTGTCACCAATTGTTTTTTTAAAATCTTATGAAGTTCATCAATCTCCACATCTAGGGTGTTCATACTGGCCGTGTTCTTATCAATAATAATCTTGATGAACTCCAAAGAACATGAAATTGCAGCCTTCTTCCATCTCTGAATGAGATCAGAATCTTCCAATTCAAAAGATGGATATACCTGCACTCTTAAACCTCTGGGAACAATGTTTAAAGCCAAGTAATTTTCCAAAGTGGTCCTATTCCACCATAATTTAGTTTTTTTATGCATAGCATTTCTATATTGTAAAGAAAGGTCCCTATTTACCACCGTAAAATCTTGTAATCCAGAAGAAATTCCTTGCTTGAATAAATCTGAAGCTTTGGATCGCCAAGTAGTTTCCCTGGCTTTCAGATCCATTTTAGTGTAAACGGACAATCTGTTAAAAAACAGAGTAGCAATTTTATACATAACAAAATAGTCCAAAACTAATAGCCACCTCAATTCAGCATATTATATCTCAATTTCTGCCACAAATTTGTGCAGACATAACAAAGGCAAATAGGCAAAAATAGATGAATCAATAAAACCAATCATTTATTAATAAATTTCATAAAATTCTTTTTACAAGGAAATTTCTAAAAATGGCAGTTACCGAAGAAACGAAAGATGTTAGCCATGAATAAATCACACGATAAAGAACGAGATCAGTCTTCCTATGCTGAAAGCAACACTTCCTGTAGTGAAGCAGAGAGTAATCATGAATACCGGGTCCATACAAGGACAAGTAATAGGGAAAATCGTGATAATAGGAAATATCCGGAGATTTTTTCCAATAAGAGGATGAATAGACGAATTGCTGATAAAACAAAGGTGATTAATTTGTCTACACATGTTTTGAGTGAGATTCAAATAAATTTGTTAGAAAAGGGTTTGACTTTTTCCCCTTCCTCACATTTAGACAAATTTCAAGTAGTGAAAGATCTCCACTTATTTGCACGTAAAATTATATTGCAAAAGCTGCATTATAGGAAGGATATGGATGTAAGGTTTCCAACTGAGATGGAAAGAGAAGCCTTGAGAAATTTGGAGGAACTTATGGAGGAGAATGAAGTTAGTGAGGATGGTAAGTTTCCAACCCACTTGATTGGAAAAAGTAATAAGTTCCCAAATTTAAGTACTTGTTCGGCAGTTGAGATTTTCACTAAAATAGTCACAAAAGAGGTTGAGTCGTTGCCACTGGTTCCCAATTGGGTGTCTAATTTAAATAGTGATGAGAATAGGGCTTTGAAGGAATTACAATCGTGGGATGATGTGGTCATAAAACAGGCCGATAAAGGCGGTAACACCGTTATATGGCCAAATTCCATGTATGAGAGGCAGGCAGCTAAAATATTGAACAATGGTGGCCGTTATAAAAAATTGCAATATAACCCTTTAACACAATTTCAGCAAAATTTAGTTGATATCTTAGAGACAGCGTATCAAGATGGGATTATTCCAAAAAAATTGGTGGATGTTATAAGTAAATTGCAGCCGAGGTTGGCAACTTTTTATTTGTTGCCGAAATTACATAAAGATCCGTTAGATCCACCTGGTAGGCCAATAGTATCTGGTCTAGGTAGTCTGTGTGAGATTGTATGTACGGTAATTGACTATTATCTTCAACCATTAGTTCAAACATTACCCTCATACATAAAAGATACGACCATGATGTTGCAAAGGTTGGATTCTTTGCAGATAGAAGAGGGAGCTATCTTAGTAACAGCTGATGTTGAAGCATTATATTCTTCCATAAGACATATTGACGGTTTGAATGCTGTTTCCCACTACCTGTATGAAAGTAATCTTGAACCTATATTGAATGAGCTGATCCTGTTGTTGCTTAAATTTGTATTAGAACATAATGTCTTCACATTCAATGGTGAAATTTTTCTGCAGCAACAGGGTACAGCGATGGGGGCCACTTGTGCCCCCAGTTATGCTAATCTATTCATGGGGTACTGGGAAAGAACAATATTTCAAGAAGAGGGCATTCTGGGATGTGAGGCTATACATGGATGGAGTCGATTTATCGACGACATCCTATTTATTTGGGAAGACTCTGTGGATAATCTGTCATTATTGATGAAAAGGTTAAATCAAAATAATTGCAATATTAAATTGACTTATAATTATGGTAGAACTGTTGAGTTTCTGGACTTAAAAATAGAGGCCCTCTTAGATGATAGTATAATTACCAATGTTTTTAGAAAAAAGACAGCAACGAATAGTTTGCTGCATGCTACCTCTTCTCACCATAAATCGACAATTAATGGCATTCCTACAGGGCAATTTTTAAGAGTTAAAAGAATCTGCACTAGGGAAGAGGATTATGAGCAACAGGCGTCGGATTTAGTAAGGAGGTTTAGTGATAGGGGATACAGCAATAGACAAAGAGAGGATATAAGAAAGCAAAAAAATTCTCTAGAGAGCAGTTGCTGTATAAAAAGAAGCCTGATAAGTCAGAAAGCACTAATCATGTGAGATTCATCACAGGGTATAATAAGCAATGGGCAGAATTAGGCACTATTATGTGTAAACATTGGGGCATTTTGCAAACTGACCCAATACTTAGAAAAATCTTGCCCAATTACCCTCTGATGGTACCTAGACGTTCTAAAAATCTTAAAGATCTTCTAGTACATAGCCATTACTCTAGCTCTCCCTTAGTGATAAATCCTCAGGTTAATGGTTTTTTCCCCTGCAATTCATGTAAAGCTTGTGCTAACCACATTAAAAGTAAAATCTTTCATAATCATGACAATTCAAGAACATATGATATACGTAAATCACTTACGTGTGCCTCTAGGGGAGTGATTTATCATGCACGTTGTCCCTGTAATAAAATCTACGTAGGACTCACAATTAGGGAATTGAGAATACGTACGAGGGAACACGTTAGAGATATCCAGAAAGCAGCTGAGATTGAAGATGTTGGTACCCTGAAAACATTACAGAGGCATTTTAAATTGTTTCATGACTGTAATCCCAATGGCTTGAAGATTCAAGCCATTGATCAGGTTAGTTTAGGCTGCAGAGGGGGTAATTTGGGAAAAATCTTAGCACAAAAAGAAAGTAGATGGATTTACCTGCTGGGAACAATGGCACCACAGGGTCTTAATGAGACCCTGGGTTTCAATGCGTTTTTGTAATTTTGGGTCCTATATTTTTTTAATTTTAATTTTTGGTTGGTATATGTTTTTATAATTGTTTTTAACATTTGTCTTTTTGTTCATTTATATAGCAAGGAATAGTTTACAGTACATGTGAATTTATCAAGTGATGGTGTCGGAACATCTTTACATGTATCCTGTGAAGTGGTTTTTCATCATGTGGAAAAGAAAGAAGATTTTACAGTGAATTTTTATGATCATAATGAGAAAAAAATTTTTGTAATAGATTTTTATAATCACAATTGTAAGTGTATAATTCTTTATGAATTTATTATAGCACATTATTTTTGTAATATAAATATATATGGTGTTCGTTTGATATATTGAGGGATAAGGTGCAATACACTTTGTGCAATACACTAAAAATTTTTTTTTTTTTTTCCGTTAATAGTTTTTGCAGTAAATATTATGTATTTATTTAGTTAAAACATTGGTGATATTGTGTCAGTTTTTTACTGTATAAATATTTTTTTATTATGGTTATATTGATATTATTGTTTATTGTTATTATTTTTGTAAGATCATATATTCAGAATTTTTTTTTTTCTGCACCGCACTTATTTATTTACAAATTTCCTTGCCCTATACAGTTAGGTTGCGGCACCTGGGTAGCGCATGCACAGTTCAGGACGATCCAGGGCTTCCAAGTCTGCTCAATGAAGGGACTTATAGCGAACCAAGCTTGGGTCCCATGAGCAGTAACTTAGGAAACCCCCTTTTTTTCATATGGTAAGTCCTTGGTAATTATGCATGCGCAATTACAAGCCAGGTGGACTGACATGAGCTGTAGCTGCAACTAGTGCTATTTATAGATGGACATGTGTTTAGCACACATATACGCCCCCTATTGAGGAAGCCAGTATGGCGAAACGGCGCTGTCGGGGTAACCAGACACGTGTATGAGAGAGACGCAGAAGTTTTATACATGTAAGTTGTTGTTAATTGCAAATAGGATTGCATTGTTACATCATGCAGGAATAGCTTATTTCAATTTGAATCAGTATAGCTGGCATATTAAGCAGGACACATGATTAACCTGTAGTTCTCTGCACTAGGCATTGGATATGTTCACATTAAGGAGAAATTTTCTTTGCCGCACACACAGTTAGGCTGTTCCTTTGTTACAACAATTAGATACATATTTATACAATCAAGTAAGCTTATGTATTTTTGTTTATAAGTATTTGTAATTAATCGTAGAAACATTGAGAACAAAAGTTGCTACTATCTGAGCATTTATGCACTGTGATTACTCCATTAAGGATTAGTTAGCTTTGTCTTTGATTATCATGGTAGACACACAGTATAGGGAGTTAAACTTAATTGTTATTTACCTTCAGCAGTGTGTATTTTACACTATTTAATCAAAGATGTGTTCCTTCTGTTTTTTGAACTATCGGGTCTTTTCCTAAAAATATTTAGACAGAAGTTTAAATAAATATAGCTAATGAATTTATGCTAAAGTAATGAACACTATTTGGAGATAATTTGTATGTAAAAAATTAAAAAAGGAAAAAAACATTCTGTGATTATGTTGCATAAAGCTTAATTCTGTGAGCATCTATCATTACATTTGTACCATTTTTTTTTTTTTTAGAAATTTCCTTGTAAAAAGAATTTTATGAAATTTATTAATAAATGATTGGTTTTATTGATTCATCTATTTTTACCTATTTGCCCTTGTTATGTCTAACCATCAGGGACCCTGAACCCATCAGCCACGGAGCCAGAGGGGATTTAGCAGAGTAGTTTGAGGGACATGTAGGACTTTTTTTAATCGTTTTTTATTTTGCTGTTTGTGAGGTAGGATGTAGAAAAAGACGGCAATTCTGCTAATGTTTTCTATTATGTGACTGTACAGCCCCCTTCACACGACCTATCATGTTTTTCACAGATGCCACGTGTCCTCTATTTGACCGACGGTGCTGCACTCATGTCCGTGTTTTCCCAGCAGCACAGATGACAAGGGGCAATACAAGTCTATGGGTCCGTGTAAACATGCCGTCCGTGCCGACTGCTATGGGGATGCATAACAATTCACTAAGGGTGAAAGATGGCTATGACCTAGGGCCGGCGCACTAATGTAAAGGATCAGAGACTTGTGTACCTTTGTTTGTTACGTATTGTGGTTAGTCATGTGCAGGATCTGTGTCTCGTAATTACTCTATGTAATGCTGTTTGTAATGTAATGTAGTAATGCCGTTCGTAATGTTTTGTTTTTAATGCTGTTGTAACGCTGCTGTGATACCATAATTTCCCTCGGGATCAATAAAGTGTATCGTTTCGTATCGTTTAACATGGAAAGTATATGAGAAGCTTTGTAATTTCATTTCCTTTATCCACAATGGAAAAACGTGGATGGCACATGGACGGCACACTGATATCGGTGTAATATGTACGTGCGTTATATGGACATGGGGGCCTCACCTTGAATTTTGCCTAGGGTCCCAATTAGTCTAAAACCGGCCCTGATTCCAGAGTTATTACCTCATAAAGTGACACTGGTCAGAATTGAAAAAAATTGTTCTGGTCAGGAAGGTGAAAACAGGCATGTGGGTGAAAAGGTTAAAATAGCATCCCTTTAATAGGAATCCCCAATATATTAGCCCCTCAAAGTCACTTCAAAACTGAATAGGTCCCTAAAAAAAACGAGTTCTGCACATTGCCCTAAAATAATGAAGAATTACAAAACAACTAAACTTTTAACCCTTCAAACAAAATAAAAGGATGTTTGAAAAATTACTGACATAGAAGACATAAGGTACCATATATACTCGTGTATAAGCCGAGATTTTCAGCACTTTTTTTGGGTCTGTAAATGCCCCCCCTCGGCTTACACAAGAGTCATTGTCCAGAAAGCCAGGGGGAGAAAGCCATGAGTCGGCAGCTGTGACATCATACTCATCCTCCTGGCACGGTCTCTGCAAGTCCCTGCATCACCATTGCCCCGGGGCCAGCAGCTTCTTTCTGTGTTCAGCGGTCACTTGGTACCGCTCATTAAGGTAATGAATATGCATGCGTCTCCACTCCCATAGGCGTGAAGCACATATTCATTACCTTAATGAGCAGTACCACGTGACCACTCAGCACAAGAAAAAGATGCCAGCGCCCGGACAACGGAGATGCAAGGATGGAGATTCAGCGACGGCGCCAGAAGGATGAGTAGGACGAGGAGGGGGAGCCGAACCATACACGATGGGATCGGGGGAGGGGGGAGACAAGCCATGCACGATGGGACCGGGGAGGGGAGACAAGCCATGCACGATGGGACCGGGGAGGGGAGCCAAGCCATGTGGGATCGGGGGAGCCATGTATACAACAGGGGGAGCCACACATACCAGGACAGGACAGGAGGAGCCACATACCAGGAGACGACGGGGAGCCATATACCAGGAAAGGATGGGGGAGCCACGCATAGCAGGACAGGGATGAGGGGACAATGCATACTCGGCTTATACTGGAGTCAATAAGCTTACCCAGTTTTCCGTGGCAAAATTAGGTGCCTCGGCTTATACTCGGGTTGGCATTTACTCACGCATATACGGTAAATGTTTTTGTGAATTTTTATATGTAGTATAACTATACGGTTTACAAGTATAAACATTCAAAGCGGAATTTTGCAAATTTTAATTTATTACATTTATTCCCAAAATAAAGCAAAACATATAAGGAAAAAAATATTTTCAGAATAACTGGGATATGAGACATTTCATCATTATTACTGCAAAGAGTGCCATGTCAGATTTAAAAAATTAGGTCTGATTACATTGCCTTCTTCCCAATGTGGGTTCTCTGATGTCTAACAAGTTGAGACTTAAGTACAAAAAATATTCCACATTCAGGACATGAAAATAGCTTCTCTCCAGTGTGAATTCTCTCATGAGTAACAAGATGTGATTTATCTGTAAAACATTTCCCACATTCTGAACCTCCTGGAGATGCTGAAGGTGTTCCTCCAAGGAGGAACTGAAGACGGTATTGTCATCCAGGTACGCCACCGCGTACTTCTCCAGTCCCTGAAGCAGGTGGTTGACCATCCGCTGGAAAGTGGCAGGGGAATTTTTCATGCAGAAGGGCATGACTGTGGACTCGTACAGTCTGAAAGGTGTGATAAAGGCCGATTTCTCCTGCGCCTCGGGGCTCAGGGGAATCTGCCAGTATCCCCGACTCAGATCCATTATGGAGAGATATTTGGCGCCAGCTAACCACTCAAGCAGCTCATCGATGCGCGGCATTGGGTGCGCATCAGAGGCTGTGATGGCGTTGAGCCCCCTGTAGTCCACGCAGAACTGGGTGGTCCAAACGTTCTTTGAAAGGAGAACTACAGGTGAGGTCCATGCGCTTTTGGACCATTGAATCACCCCCAGCTGTAACATCTCATCGATCTCCTGGTGCATAACCTGCTGCACCTCGTCAGAGATCCGATAGGGTGTTCACTATAGTGGGGAATGTTTCCCGGTGTCCACTTCGTGGACCACTAACTCAGTCCTTTCAGGTCGGTTTGAGAACACGGCCCGGAAGGGTTCCAGTGTGGTCCGCAGTTGCGACTGCTGGGGTTCAGTTAACAAGGTGCTTGGCTCCGCGTCCTTGATGGACCCACCAGCCTTGGGACAGCATGTCCAGGAGGGAGTCTTCCTTCCCGTCTCCGGGAAGGTGGCAGACCAGTAGGACGCAGGCTTCACGTTCATGATGAGCCTTCATCATATTGACGTGAAAGGCCTTTTGCCTACCCCGAACGTGGTCAAGCGTGACCGCGTAGGTGACTGGGTTGAGCTGTTGGTGGAAGCCTTCCTAGGCTGCCTGAAGCTTATCTTTTGGTGCGGGGACCAGCACCCACACCTTTTGACCCACCTGGTAGGTCTGCTCCTAGGCGTTCTGGTTGTACCAGGGCTTCTGGTCAGCCTGAGCCTGCGTCATGTCATGCACCAACTGCATCAAGGTCTGCATTTTGTCGCGGAAGCACATGACATACTCCACTATGGACACTTCAGAAGGGTTTGGCTCATCTCAGAATTCCCTTACCAACCCAAGGGGTCCCCGGACTCACCTGCCATACAGAAGTTTGAAGAGGGAGAACCCGTTGAGGCCTGCGGAACCTCTTGGTATGCGAATAGCAGGTGTGGGAGGTACCGCTCCCAGTCGCGTCCTTGGGTCTCTACCAGCATGCGTAGCATCTGTTTGAGGGTACCGTTGAAGCGCTCACACAAGCCATTGGTCTGTGGGTGATATGCACTAGATATCAGATGCTGCTCCTGCTGTGACGAACAGCCCACCGCTGTTCGCCACTACGTGACGAACGGGGGACCCGCTGCCACCAAAACGCGACGGACAGCGGACCCTGTGTCACCACTGTCACAATCCCACCACTGACACGGGTGTATCAGCGGACGGAGGGACGCGACACACTGCCGGCACACGGCTATCACAGGCACAGTGGGGGCTTATCTTAGTTATCCCACCACTGACACCATGTGACAAAAATATCCAGCAAGCCAATCTCGCTCTAACAATTTGCCGCAGGGGGGTATTTTGGGTGCCCCACCACTGCTATCAATCTTCTATGAACTGCGGGGATTTATGTATATCTATCCCACTTTCTCAGTTCCACTTAGGAACTCGCAGCTCTCCGGCGCCCCCCTTACCCTCAGGTCAGTCAGGGAACTGCACCTAGGATAATTAGTCGCCGGATGGACTGCTTGTTGTGGACCAGCGGTTAGGCTACTGCAGTGAGGGAATTATCAATGCTGTGGCCGCAGCCCCTCATTCAGCAATATAAGATCCTTCTGGACTGCCAATTAGCCACAACCGGACACAACGCGCTGCCACCAGTCACGGTTTACTTAATTCACAGAGTTAATTAAGAGGGTCCATGGCAAACCACTTGAATTAGTAGCGATTATCTAAAAGAGGCGCTTAGTTCGTTTCTTAGAGCATGGAGACAGACTAAATATTAAATCATTTATTCCCTGAAAAAGTAGGGCAGTGGTTATACAGATAAAAGGTGCTATAAAATTGAGACATAAAATATGTACAATACAGATATAAAACAAAAATGGAGGAAACAGGAAGAAATTACACTCACAGTTGCATATTGTTCCTTAGGCAGCCCATGCGGCGTGGGGAAGGGAGAAGGCGGAGCCACACGTCTCCACTCATCTGGGTTCTGTTCAGCCCAGATGCTGTAGCTCCAACTGCCTGGAATTTGCTAGGGGATAGCTATAGACTAGGGTCTGTGTGACATCACGGAAGGGGCAGTCTGGAGAGGGTCTGCCCCCTACTCTTGGATTTAGAAATCTTACTAAAACTTATAATAATCATAACTCTATGGGGGAAGCTAGTATGAACTCACCGGTGGTATCATGTTTCCCAGCGTAATGAGCCCCTCAAGAAAACATCAAGAATGCACTAGATATGACAGTCCATTTGGGAGCAAACCATATCTCAGGTTCTGGTGATCCGAGAACTTCGCAAAAGCCACGGTAGCGAAGCTGGGACCGCTCAGATCACAAAAATATGATTGTTGTATCCGTGCTGTGTATGGTTTTTACGGTACAGTCTCTTTAATATCACCCATAGCTGCATTCAAACCTCATGGTTTCAGACAAAGAGATCTTTTCCCCCTTTTTTTTTCTTCAGCTTAATTAACATTGCTATCTGTGGAGAGGAGCCAAATGTTTGTAACAGGAAGTGTCCTATTACCAGTGCGGACACAGGCTGTAAAGGAGGGGGGAAGGGGAAAGCTGTAGGGGCTGGCATGCTGAATTTCTCATCAGAGTGAAGGGAGAGATTTCTAGGCACATATCTTAGTATTTAAAAAAGAACATCATACTTTACAGACATTGTATATCACACCTCCCCCCTTTTGAGGGCGCTACGGAGGAATTACCTGTCGGTAATCGGCCATGCGCACCTCAGCAGGTTCGCCCCGGCGGGACAACCCATCGGCATTGCCGTTTTCACTGCCCTTCCTGTGTTTTACAGTAAAGTCATACTGTTGAAGGGCAAGGCTCCAGCGGATCAACCTTTCATTGGTTCCGGACACTGTGTGCAACCAGCTCAGAGGGTTGTGGTCGGTTACCACCGTGAAGGTGCGTCCGTACAGGTAGGGCTGCAAACGTTGCAGTGCCCACACCATGGCCAGACACTCCTTCTCGATGGTCGAGTATGCCACTTCCCTTGGCAAAAGTTTCTGGCTCAGGTACGACACGGGGTGTTCCTGGTTTCCCGAGTCGACCTGGCTGAGCACAGCACCGAGGCCAAACTCGCTGGCGTCGGTCTGTACCAGGAACGGGTGACTACTGTCGACCACTCTCAACACTGGAGAGCTGCACAGGGCTGCTTTCAAAGCTTGGAAAGCCGCCTCACAGTCATCAGTCCAGTTGACTGTTTGGGGTAGCCTCTGCTTGGTGAGGTCAGTCAAGGGTTTTGCAAGGGAGCTATAGTCCTGTACGAACCGCCTATAGTACCCTGCAGTGCCCAAGAAGGACTTCACCTGTTTCTTGGTCCTGGGGGTGGGCCAGGACACGATTGCGTCCACTTTTCCTGGCTCCGGACTCATGAAACCCCCGCCTACCCGGTGCCCCAGGTAGTGGACTTTGTGCTTGCCCATCTGGCACTTTCCCGGCTTGATAGTCAGGCCTGCCTGGTGAAGACGCTTGAGCACCTCCTGGAGATGCTGAAGGTGTTCCTCCCAGGTGGAACTGAAGATGGCAATATCGTCTAAGTACGCCACCGCGTACTCCTCCAGTCCCCGAAGCAGGTGGTTGACCATCCGCTGGAAAGTGGCAGGGGCATTCTTCATGCCGAAGGGCATGACTGTGGACTCGTACAGTCCAAAGGTGGATTTCTCCTGCGCCTCAGGGCTCAGGGGAATCTGCCAGTATCCCCGACTCAAATCCATGATGGATATGTACCTTGCTTTTGCCAGCCGCTCAAGCAGATCCTCGATGCGCGGCATCGGGTGGGCATCAGAGGTTGAGATGGCGTTGAGCCCCCTGTAGTCCATGCAGAACCAGGTGGTTCGATCCTTTTTAGGCACGAGGACTACAGGTGAAGCCCAAGCACTTTTTGACCGTCGAATCACCCCTAGCCTTAACATCTCATCGATCTCTTGGCGCATGACTTGTTGCACCGCCTCAGAGATCCGATAAGGTGTTCGCCGAAGTAGGGTGTGATTCCCGGTGTCCACCTCATGAACTGCTAACTCCTGTCTTCCCAGGTCGGTTGGTGAACACGGCCCGGAAGGTTTCCAGGGTTTCCACCAACTGCGACTGCTGGGATACGGTTAGCAAACCACTTATCTCCATGTCCTCAAGGGACCCATTGGCCTTGGCTTGGGCCAGCATGTCCAGGAGGGGATCTTCCTCCCCATCCTCGGGCAGGTTGCAGTCCGGTAGGACGCAAGCTTCACGTCCATAGTGCGCCTTCAGCATATTGACGTGAAAGGCCTTGCGCCTACCCCGAGCATGGTCAAGCGTGACCACGTAGGTGACCGGGTTGAGCTGTTGGTGGATGATGTATGGGCCTTCCCAGGCTGCCTGAAGCTTATCCGTTGGTACGGGGACCAGCACCCACACCTTTTGACCCACCTGGTAGGTCCGCTCCCGGGCGTTCTGGTCGTACCAGTGCTTCTGGTCAGCCTGAGCCTGCGTCATGTTGTCATGCTCCAACTGCGTCAAGGTCTGCATTTTGTCATGGAAGCGCATGACATAATCCACGATGGACACTTCTGTGGGGTTTGGCTCATCTTCCCAGGATTCTCTTATCAACCCAAGGGGTCCCCGGACTCGCCTGCCATACAGGAGCTCGAAGGGGGAGAACCCGGTCGAGGCCTGCGGAACTTCTCTGTAAGCGAACAGCAGGTGTGGGAGGTACCGCTCCCAGTCACGCCCTTGGGTCTTAAACAGCATGCTGAGCATCTATTTGAGGGTACCATTGAAGCGTTCACACAAACCATTAGTCTGTGGGTGATACGCACTCGATACCAGGTGCTTCACCTGCATTTTCTCACAGAGAGCCTCCATTAGGCGAGACATGAATTGGGTCCCTTGATCGGTAAGCATCTCCCTGGGAAATCCTACCCTTGAAAAGATGGTCACCAGTGCGTCAGCCACCTTATCTGCCCTGGTTGAAGACAGAGCTACTGCCTCTGGGTACCGGGTAGCGTAGTCTACCATGGTGAGAATGTATCGCTTTCCAGAGCCGCTGGGGACGGCCAGCGGGCCTACAATGTCCACCGCGATTCTCTGGAAAGGCTCCTCTATCACCTTTTTGGCCTGATCGGACATCTATTGAGTATGGGGCACTTATACATGTAAGGTCTGTGCGGGATTAATGAGTAGACTTGCCTTTGGGCACCAGTCATTTATTACTATGGCTTTTTCAGACATATGAATTTGCATTGTTGTTACTAATGTTGTCTGGCTAGGCGCGTCTTTATTTGCACTGTTGCACTTTGTTTCCACATTCCTGTTCCCCATGTCTCCCTCTATGTCCGTCTAAAAATAAAGCATTATACATTTTTGCATATTGGACCCATATGTCGTGTTTTGTGTGGTTTCCACACTATTGCTTTCTTATCACCAGCAAAGGAATAAGGGGAGCCTTAAGAGCAGGACCCGCCTTACCCACCTTTTGACAGGTGTTACAGGAGTGGCAGTATTGTGTAACATCTGTCCCCATCTTGGGCCAATAGAAGTGTTGAGACAGCCGTGCCTTTGTTTTGCTGATCCCCAAGTGTCCAGCGAGTGGAATCTCATGGGCAATCCGCAACAACTCAGTTCTGAACTGTAGGGGAATGACTAGCTGTCTTTCCCTCAACCACTCCTTTTGGGGATCTCCGGGTACTGTCTCCCGGTACAACCTTCCTCGTTCCCAGAACACCCTCTCCTTATCAGACTCGGAGGTGAGCGCTTGGCGAGACCTCTCAATTTCTCCAGACTCACATCTGAGTGCAGAGCAGCCTGGAACTCCTTGCTGGAGGCTGCCAGAAGTGACGTCAGGGTACCTTCCTTATTAGGACCCTCTGGAACCGGCTCTGGGTTCACCTCTGGTTCAGTCTCTCCTGTAGCAGAAGAGGGTCCAGAAGACAGTGCGCTACCTGCGATCTGGGCACTCTTGACTGCGTGTGACAGCTGCTATGTATGCCGTCTCCCTGGGGATTTCTACAGACCCACCAATCGGCGCTGCCATGGGCCCTACCTTCCAATCCACCCCCAACACTTCAGGAGCAGTGCTACTTATGGGCCAGTTACCTTCCTCGGTGGCACTGGTCAGCTGCATGGCATTACCTTCCTCATGGTCCCCATGCACCTCCCCATTTCCTTGAGCACCGTTGCTTGCTCCTGCCAGGGGTTCCTCAGCCGTCTCACTCCGCAGAGAGACGGGGCTGAGCACTTCGGTACCTGTGGACACATCTACCGTTTCAAAGAAAGGGTTAACAGGTTCAGTCGGCACAGATACATCATCATCATCATCACCACCATTCCTAGGACAAGAATGGTTATCAGATTGCTTTGGTACATTCACATCACCATCAGCATCATACCTGGGGAAAGAATGGTTGTTAGTTGCAGCATTACTCATCAAGGCATTAGCAGGTAACACATTCAGTTTCCCATCATCATCATCATCAGGGTTAACGTTACCCTTATTATCAGATTGGGGAAGGGTGTCAGGGACATAGTATGCAACCATCTGCCCCAAGTCAGTCCTCAATAAAACATCAGTGGGCAAGTTTTCAGACACTCCCACCTCCCTCAACCCGCTCCCAGCACCCCAATCAAGAAAAACCCGGGCCACTGGCAAGGGACAGCGGGTACCCCCAATTCCAGTGACAGTCAGGGTTTTCCCCTCAACAAACTCTTCAGGGGCCGCCAGTCCAGGATGGATGAGGGTTCGTTCAGCCCCGGTGTCCTTGAGGCCTGTAGCAAGACGGGCCCCCACCTGAACAGGTTGAACGTTGTCGTCAGCTCTCCCAACCACACCTCCCACCAAAAGAACAGAGGCGTTGGGCCCAGAGGCCTTGGCTGGGGGATTCTTCGGCCTATTCGGACAGCTGTAGAAGAGGTGACAAGGCGACTGTCAGTAGCTGGCCTGCTGTTGGCAACAAGGACAGGGCCTCCGGAGAGATGGCTAGCTGGGGCACTGGGATTGGTTGCAGGCTTACCCCCTCTCCAGCTGGTGGTGACTGGCCTCCGCGTCTCTGGCTTCCGGTTGGCCTCGTAGTTGTCGGCGATCTGCGCCGTTTTGTCCGCGTTTGTTAGTTCGCGGTCCAGGATGAACTGTCGGACCTCAGCTGGGCAGAGATGCAGGAACTGGTCTTTGATCATCAGGTCCCGTAGCTGCTCAAAGGTTTCAACGGACAGTCCATGGATCCACTGGTCAAAGTGGGTCCTGAGTCCTTGCACCACATCGCTATAGCTATCGTGTGGGCCACGTTGGAGGTGCCGGAACTTCTTTCGGTCTACCTCAGGTGTCAGCCGGTATTTGGCAATCAGAGCCTGCTTTATGGCCTCATAGTCCTCATTGGCTTCTGGCGGAAGAGAAGCGAACGCCTCTACAGCTTTGCCTTTTAGCCCTGGGGTCAAGTACCTGGCCCATTGGACCTTATCCAGCCGGTACTGTCTGCAGGCTTTCTCAAAGGCTCGCAGAAATGTGTCCAAGTCCCCGTCCTTTTCCATCATGGGAAAATGCTCTGGCCGGGGTTTAGGAGTCTGGACGCTGCTGGGCTCACTGCTTCGGGCTGTGGGGGCATTCCACCCCCCCCAGGAGCATCTCCAGCTCATGGGCCCTCTGAGCTTCTGCTTGGCGCTCACGTTCGGCCCTCTGAGCCTCAGCTTGGCGCTCGGCTCGCTGCTCTGCTCTCTCCCGAGCTTGCTGGATCAGCTGCAGGTGTCTGTCACGGTCTTCGGCAGGGAGTGCGTCCAAGGCCGCTTGCAGGTAGGGGTCCAGCGTGCTCTGGTTGGATGTGGGGCCAGCGCTCAGGAGTGGAGCCTCTGCTGCAGCCCCATTGTCACTTGGGCCAACTTCTGCGTCCGCTGGACCCTGGGTGTTGTCCAGCTGCACCAGAGCCGCGATCATTTGATCTCTGGTTCTGCTTGCGGCGTCAATGCCTCGGTACGTGCATACTGCAGCAAGGGCTTTCTTTTTCTGCTGCTTATACCACTCCACTCTCATCGCCGCCATGGTTGCCAAATAAGATAGGAAAGAAAAACGAAGAAACGGGAGGGGATACTTGCACGTACACAAAAATGTCTCAGGACTAGTAACCACTGAGTCTGTTCTCCAAAACCTATGATGCAGGATTCCCACAGGAACCGTGCAGGTTTTTAGTGAGAGGGATGATTGCTCAAACCAAATCACTAATGCTCTAGGATGATCCCACCGCTGCCACCAATATGTGACGAACAGCCCGCCGCTGTTCGCCACTACGTGACGAACGGGGGTCCCGCTGCCACCAAACCGCGACGGACAGCGGACCCTGTGTCACCACTATGTCACAATCCCACCACTGACATGGGTGTATCAGCGGACGGAGGGACGCGATACACTGCCGGCACATGGCTATCACAGGCACAGTGGGGGCTTATCTTAGTTATCCCAACACTGACACTATGTGACAAAAATATCCAGCAAGCTAATCTCGCTCTAACAATTTGCCGCAGGGGAGTATTTTGGGTGCCCCACCACTGCTATCAATCTTCTATGAACTGCGGGGATTTATGTATATCCCACTTTCTCAGTTCTACTTTGGAACTCGCAGCTCTCCGGCACCCCCCCTTACCCTCAGGTCAGTCAGGGAACTGCACCTAGGATAATTAGTCGCCGGACGGGCTGCTTGTTGTGGACCGGCGGTTAGGCTACTGCAGTGAGGGAATTATCAATGCTGTGGCCGCAGCTCCTCATTCAGCAATATAAGACCCTTCTGGACTGCCAATTAGCCACAACCGGACACAACGCGCTGCCACCAGTCACGGTTTACTTAATTTACAGAGTTAATTAAGAGTGTCCGTGGCAAACCCCTTGAATTAGTAGCGATTAAAAGAGGCACTTAGTTCGTTTATTAGAGCATGGAGACAGACTAAATATTAAATCATTTATTCCCCGAAAAAGTAGGGCAGTGGTTACACAGATAAAGGTGCTATAAAATTGAGACATAAAATATGTACAATACAGATATAAAACAAAAATGGAGGAAACAGGAAGAAATTACACTCACAGTTGCATATTGTTCCTTAGGCAGCCCATGCGGCGTGGGGAAGGGAGAAGGCAGAGCCACATGTCTCCACTCATCTGGGTTCTGGTCAGCCCAGATGCTGTAGCTCCAACTGCCTGGAATTTGCTAGGGGATAGCTATAGACTAGGGTCTGTGTGACATCACGGAAGGGGCAGTCTGGAGAGGGTCTGCCCCCTACTCTTGGATTTAGAAATCTTACTAAACCTTATAATAATCATAACTCTATGGGGGAAGCTAGTATGAACTCACCGGTGGTATCATGTTTCCCAGCGTAATGAGCCCCTCAAGAAAACATCAAGAATGCACTAGATATGACAGTCCATTTGGGAGCAAACCATATCTCAGGTTCTGGTGATCCGAGAACTTCACAAAAGCTACGGTAGCGAAGCTGGGACAGCTCAGATCACAAAAACATGATTGTTGTATCCGTGCTTTGTATGGTTTTTACGGTAGTCTCTTTAATATCACCCATAGCTGCATTCAAACCTCGTGGTTTCAGACAAAGATCTTTTCCCCCTTTTTTTTTTCTTCAGCTTAATTAACATTGCTAGCTGTGGAGAGGAGCCAAATGTTTGCAACAGGAAGTGTCTTATTACCAGTGCAGACACAGGCTGTAAAGGAGGGGGGAAAGGGAAAGCTGTAGGGGCTGGCATGCTGAATTTCTGATCAGAGTGAAGGGAGAGATTTCTAGGCACATATCTTAGTATTTAAAAAAAACATCATACTTTACAGACATTGTATATCACACCTGCATTTTCTTACAGAGAGCCTCCATTAGGCGAAACATGAATTGGGTCCCTTAATCAGTAAGCATCTCCCTGGGAAATCCTACCCATGAAAAGATGGCCAACAGTGCATCCGCCACCTTATCCGCCCTAGTTGAGGACAGAGCCACTGCCCCTGGGTACCAGGTAGCATAGTCTACCACGGTGAGGACTTATTGCTTTCCAGAGCTGCTGGGGATGGCCAACGGGCCCACAATGTCCACCGTGATCTTGTGGAAAGGCTCCTCTATCACTGGCAAAGGGATCAGGGAAGCCCTAAGAGCAGGCCCCGCCTTCCCCACTCTTTGGCAGGTGATACAGTAGCGGCAGTAGTTTGTTACGTCTGTCCCCATCTTGGGCCAACAGAAGTGTTGAGACAGCCGGGCCTTAGTTTTGCTGATCCCCAAGGGTCCAGCAAGTGGAATCTCATGGTCAATCTGCAACAGCTCACCCCTGAATTGATAGGGGACGACCAGCTGTCTTTCCCTCAACCACTCCTTTTGAGATTCTCCAGGTACTGTCTCCCGGTACAACCTTTCTCGGTCCCAGAACACCCTCTCCTTATCAGTTACGGAGGTGGGCGTCTTGCCAAAGCGTCTCAAGTTCTTCAGGCTCGCATCTGAGTGCAGAGCGGCCTGGAACTCCTGGCTGGAGGCAGCCACTAGTGACGTCAAGGTTCCTTCCTCACGGGAACCCAATGAGACCTGCTCAGGGTCCATCTGTTTCAGTCAACCCTCTGACTGAGGAGGGTCCAGAAGGTAGGGCGTTACCTGCGTTCCGGGCACCCTGACTGCGGGTGACAGCGGCTACATAGGCTGTCTCCCCAGAGTTTTCCACAGACCCATTAGCCGGCGCTGCTATGGGTACTACCTCCCCTTCCACCCCCAACACTTCAGGAGCAGTGCTATTTATGGGCCAGTTACCTTCCTCAGTGGCATTGGTCAGGTGCACGGCATCACCTTCCTCATGGTTCCCATGCACCTCCCCATTTCCTTTAGCACCATCGCTTGCTCCAGTTAGGGGTTCCTCAGCCATCTCACCCTGCAGAGTGACGTGGTTGAGCATTCCTGCACCTGTGGACACATCAACCTTTTCAGAAAAAAGGTTAGCAGATGCAGCCTGCACATTTACATCACTATTACCATCATCACTAGGGGAAAAATGATTATCAGATGCATCATTACTCGGTAAAGCATTGTCAGGTAACACATACAGTTTCCCATCATCATCTGCAGCATGTTAGGCGTCGGATTCCTGGCACTGCACAGCGGGAATCCAGAGCCAGACATCCTGCGGTCTCCCATTCTCCTCCGACCGCTCGGACTCCTGCTCAGCAATCTCGGCGAACCAGGCATTCCCCGCAAACTCGCTCTGTGAGCCTGGATGTTGCTGCCACCTCTGGTGCAGCAATGATAACGCAACCTGCTTTGCAGGGAACTGCTCTAGAGGCTAAGTCCTCGCGCCGTGCGACTGGGCATGCCCGCAACTTGTCCTCTCAGTGGAGAGCAGGGGTCACATGTGAAGGTCCTATGTCGGATCTGATTGGTCCTTCCTATAGTACTGGAAGGTCCCGGAAGCGCATGGCTATAAAAAGCCTGCATGGCGGCTCGGCCATGCGCTAGTGTAGCATATTATGCTGTGTGTGTATGGTGATGGATGCATGGACTGGTGTCTGACTTATTATGAAACCCCTTCCCTCGGATATTACGAATGGTGACAGTATGTTGGGTTAGTCAGCTCCAGATTGTGGCAGGCTACACGCCACTGAGCCTTCCTCACCTACACTAGCGTCCGTCGGTGCCCGGCTCCTCCGGCATCGTCGCTTAGCGGCTTCAGTTACGGCCGCGCTGCAGTAGTAGCAGCTTTTGGTGTTCGCGGCTGCGACGCCACACGCCGGCTGACCTGTGCAGCTAACAGGTTCAGCCTTTACGTCTAAGTTCATACTTTGGCGTCTCTGTGACTAAACAGAGTCCGCTCTCAGGCTCTCGGGTGACGTTAACCCGAGCGCTGTATCGCACTTCTAGCGTATCTGCCATTGTCCAGCAGCGGTCTTGTCATCTACCGCACGGTGGACCCCGGGCGGCGAACGCGCCTTCCATTATTTATATCTGGTGCGTTCCGCCGACCCTAACATTACACTAGCGCCAGGGTCTGGCTGGCAATGGCAGACGTGCAGCAGCTGCAGCGCTACATTCGGCAGCTGGAGAGCAGGTTGGCGGCTATTGAGAGCACCAACTCAGCTGCGAATGCTGCGCTAGCTGCTGCTCAGACAGTCGCTGAGGCTGTCTCACGTGCGCCCACACTTTTGCCCCTGCCGACAATGTCTCGCCTCCCGCTCCCCGATAAGTTTTCGGGTGATAGTGCCTCCTGTAGGGGATTCGTTAGTCAGTGCTCCATCCAGCTGGAGTTGCTGGCTGCACGGTTCCCTACGGAGCGGGCTAAGGTGGGATTTATTGTCTCTCTGTTGTCTGGCCGGGCATTACAGTGGGCCACGCCATTGTGGGAACGTGGTGATCCCGTGGTACAGGGGGCTGCTCAGTTCCTCGCGGCTCTGAAGCAAGTCTTCTTGGGACCACGGGTCACCCACGATACGGCTCTCCAACTGTTATCTTTAACACAAGGGTCACTTTCGGTTAGCCATCATGCTGTCCAGTTTCGGACACTGGCTTCCGAGTTAGAGTGGCCGGACAAAGTGTTGGTCCCGGTGTTTTGGAGAGGCCTGGCTGAGCACGTAAAAGATGCTCTAGCTACTAGGGAGATTCCCACCAGTTTGGAGGAGTTGATCGCCGTTTCCACCCGCATTGATCTCCGCTACACGGAGCGCGGGTTGGAACGAGCGCAATCCAAACGTAGGGTTAATTTGGCTCCCACCTTTACTGAGCCGCTGAAATTTCCCGCACAGGAGCACCTCTCCTCTGAGCCTATGGAGGTGTCTCGCACCGGCACTAAGTTGCGTCCGATGCGAACCTCTGTGCGCTGTTATCGGTGCCGACAGTTGGGCCACTCGGCTGGCACATGCCCTCAGCGGCCGAAAGGACGACCACGTTCAGTGGCCGTAGGTGGTGGTCAATCCAAGGTGGGACCCTTTTCACCCAAACCGGTGTTCCAGGGTACATTAGATAGTGGGTCCTCCTCCTGGGAGGCAGAGGTCACCCTGGATTCCGGGGCCGAGGGGAACTTTATGTCCTCGACTTTTGCCCAGAGACACGCTATCCCTCTGGTGATACTCCCCCAACCTCTGACCATCAGGGTGGTAAATGGGGCACCGTTACCATCTCAGGTGACCCATCAGACAGCCCCACTCGGACTCTCTATTTCACCCTCACATCGGGAGACTCTGTCCCTGCTAATTATGCCCAATGGCATCGATCAGGTGCTCCTCGGAGTTCCCTGGCTTCGTTGCCACTCCCCGCATATTGACTGGGCTTCAGGGAGGATACTGGCCTGGGGCAAGGACTGTGAGGGAAGGTGCCTGAGGGGCAGCGTTCAGGTGGCTTCCACAGAAGTGCCTGCGGATCTCTCCTCGCTCCCCAAACCCTACCACCATTACGCGGACGTCTTCTCTAAGAAGTCTGCGGAGACGCTCCCACCGCACCGTTCCTATGATTGCCCGATTGATCTCCTGCCAGGCACAGAGCCTCCCCGAGGCTGTGTTTACCCTTTATCACTCCCTGAGACGGAGGGTATGTCCCAGTATATCCGGGAGAACCTGGCTAGGGGTTTCATCAGAAAATCGGTGTCACCGGCTGGTGCCGGATTCTTCTTCGTACAGAAGAAGAACGGAGAGCTACGCCCCTGCATCGACTACCGAGGTCTCAATGCTATCACGGTTAAAAACAAATACCCCCTACCGTTGATCTCGGAGTTATTTGACAGGTTGCGGGTGGCCCGGATCTTTACTAAACTAGATCTGCGGGGTGCATACAACCTGATCCGCATTCGCGAAGGAGACGAATGGAAGACAGCTTTTAATACCAGGGATGGCCATTACGAATACCTGGTTATGCCCTTTGGCCTTTGTAATGCCCCAGCTGTCTTCCAAGATTTTGTCAACGACGTCTTCCGCGACATGCTCTCTACCTCGGTGGTGGTCTATCTGGATGATATACTCATCTTTTCGCCAGATTTGACCACCCACCGGAGAGACGTCTGCAGGGTCTTTGACCGTCTGCGGGCGAACTCGTTATTTGCCAAGCTGGAGAAGTGCCAGTTTGAGCAGGAGTCCTTGCCGTTCCTGGGCTATATCATCTCGGCCCAGGGGCTGGCCATGGATCCGGCCAAACTACAAGCGGTAATGGACTGGCAGGAACCCCATTCCCTCAAAGCGGTGCAGCGCTTTTTGGGGTTCGTGAACTACTACCGCCAGTTCATACCACACTTTTCCACACTGGTGGCTCCTTTGGTTGCTCTCACCAAGAAAGGAGCTAACCCCAATGCTTGGTCAGAACATGTCTCCAAGGCCTTCTCGGCTATAAAATCACATTTTGCTGGCGCTCCCATATTACATCGTCCCGATGTGGATAAGCCGTTTATCCTTGAGGTAGACGCTTCTTCCGTCGGTGCAGGAGCAGTCCTTTATCAAAAGGATGCTCAAGGTCGGAAGCACCCCTGCTTCTTCTATTCCAAGACCTTCTCACCGGCGGAGAAAAATTACTCCATCGGCGACAGGGAGCTGCTAGCCATGAAGTTGGCTTTTTCTGAATGGAGACATCTCCTGGAGGGAGCCCGGTTTCCCTTTCTGGTATATACGGACCATAAAAACCTGGTCTATCTACAGACGGCCCAACGCCTGAATTCCCGTCAGGCCAGGTGGTCGCTCTTCTTCTCACGATTCCGCTTCACCCTCCACTACCTCTCTGGAGAGAAGAACGTCCGTGCGGATGCTCTCTCACGTTCAGTGGTCTCAGCGGAGGAGGGAGAGGCTGAGCCTCGGTTAATTCTCCCGCCGGAGAGTTTTACGACCGTGGCTCCAGTTGCGCTCGAGTCGGTACCACCGGGCAAGACCTTGGTGCCTCCTCAGCTACGGCCGGAGGTCCTCGCCTGGGCACATGCCTCCAGAGTGGGTGGCCATTTTGGTAAAAAACGGACCGCCGAACTCCTGGCAAGGTCATATTGGTGGCCACATATGGCTCGAGATGTCAAGGAGTACGTGCAGGCATGTGTTTCGTGTGCTCGGAACAGACCCTCTAGACAGAGGCCGGCGGGGCTGTTGTTTCCCCTGCCAGTGGCGGATAGACCATGGGAGATGGTTGGCATGGACTTCATAGTTGGCCTGCCCAAGTCTGGTGGCAGTACGGTCATCTGGGTGGTCACCGACCATTTTTCCAAAATGGTGCATCTGGTGCCACTCGCACGCCTGCCTTCCGCTCGAGGTCTGGCCACCTTGTTCATTAAACACGTATTCCGTCTACATGGCATGCCGGACAAAATCGTGAGTGACCGTGGTCCCCAGTTTGCGTCTCGGTTTTGGAGGGAGCTCTGCAGTTTACTCAGCATCGAGCTAAATCTATCCTCCGCTTACCATCCCGAGACGAATGGCTTGGTCGAGAGAGCCAATCAGACCTTGGTCACCTATTTACGACATTTTGTCTCTGCCAGGCAGGATGACTGGGCATCCTTGCTACCTTGGGCAGAATTTGCCCTAAACAATGCGGTGG
This sequence comes from Dendrobates tinctorius, assembly GCF_039654945.1. Classification (NCBI taxonomy): domain Eukaryota; kingdom Metazoa; phylum Chordata; class Amphibia; order Anura; family Dendrobatidae; genus Dendrobates; species Dendrobates tinctorius. The sequence continues at coordinate 40,859,681 of NW_027361797.1, forward strand.
CTGATTCCACTGGTCAGACGCCCTTTCTCCTAAACTATGGCCAACATCCACGTGTCCCTGTCCCGATGCCAGTGTCCTCCACTGACTCCAGGGTGGCAGACTGGGCAGTGGAGGCCCGGGACATTTGGGATCGCACTCAGGATGCTATCCGGGCATCTAAAGAAAGGATGAGGGTGTCCGCCGACATGCATCGGCGGCCTGCGCCAAGCTTCTCCCCTGGCGACATGGTATGGCTCTCCACCCGAAACATTAAACTGCGGGTTGAGTCTCCCAAGTTCGCACCGCGATACATTGGACCATTCAAGGTCCTCGAGCGACTTAGCTCGGTGGTCTACCGCCTGGCTCTACCTCCACATTTGGCCATTTCGGACGTGTTCCATGTGTCCCTCCTCAAACCAGTTCACATGGTCTGGTTTTCTGAGTCATCTGCCGGGTCATCAGACTTATCGTCTGATGAGTTTGAGGTTAACGCCATCGTGGGGCGCAGGTTTGTCCGTGGCAAAAAATTTTATTTGGTGGACTGGAAGGGTCATGGGCCCGAGGCTCGGACCTGGGAGCCGGTGGAAAATATTCACGCACCGCTCCTGATCGCAGCCTTTGAGCGCAGTGAGGCTCAGAGAGGGGGGGGGGTAATGTTAGGCGTCGGATTCCTGGCACTGCACAGCGGGAATCCAGAGCCAGACATCCTGCGGTCTCCCATTCTCCTCCGACCGCTCGGACTCCTGCTCAGCAATCTCGGCGAACCAGGCATTCCCCGCAGACTCGTTCTGTGAGCCTGGATGCTGCTGCCACCTCTGGTGCAGCAATGATAACGCAACCTGCTTTGCAGGGAACTGCTCTAGAGGCTAAGTCCTCGCGCCGTGCGACTGGGCATGCCCGCAACTTGTCCTCTCAGTGGAGAGCAGGGGTCACATGTGAAGGTCCTATGTCGGATCTGATTGGTCCTTCCTATAGTACTGGAAGGTCCCGGAAGCGCATGGCTATAAAAAGCCTGCATGGCGGCTCGGCCATGCGCTAGTGTAGCATATTATGCTGTGTGTGTATGGTGATGGATGCATGGACTGGTGTCTGACTTATTATGAAACCCCTTCCCTCGGATATTACGAATGGTGACAGTATGTTGGGTTAGTCAGCTCCAGATTGTGGCAGGCTACACGCCACTGAGCCTTCCTCACCTACACTAGCGTCCGTCGGTGCCCGGCTCCTCCGGCATCGTCGCTTAGCGGCTTCAGTTACGGCCGCGCTGCAGTAGTAGCAGCTTTTGGTGTTCGCGGCTGCGACGCCACACGCCGGCTGACCTGTGCAGCTAACAGGTTCAGCCTTTACGTCTAAGTTCATACTTTGGCGTCTCTGTGACTAAACAGAGTCCGCTCTCAGGCTCTCGGGTGACGTTAACCCGAGCGCTGTATCGCACTTCTAGCGTATCTGCCATTGTCCAGCAGCGGTCTTGTCATCTACCGCACGGTGGACCCCGGGCGGCGAACGCGCCTTCCATTATTTATATCTGGTGCGTTCCGCCGACCCTAACACAGCATTAGCATCACCCTTATTATCAGATTGGGGAAGGGTGTCAGGGACGTAATATGCAACCAGCCTCCCCAAATCAGTCCCCAATAAAACGTCGGTGGGCAAGTTTTCGGTCAACCCCACTTCCTTCACCCCGCTCCCGGCACCCCAATCAATAAAAACCTGGGCCATCGGTAAGGGACAGTGGACGCCCCCAATACCGGTGACAGTCAGGGTTTTCCCCGGAATAATCTTTTCAGGGGCTGCCAGTTCAGGTCGGATGAGGGTTCGTTCAGCCCCGGTATCCTTGAGGCCTGTAGCAAGACGGGCCCCCACGCGGACATTCTGCACATCGTCATCGACCTTCCCAACCACCCCACCCACCAGAAGAGCGGCTGCTCTAGGCCTGGAGGCCTTGACTGGGGTATTCTTCTGCTTCTCCGGACAGGTGGCGCTGATATGTCCAGTCCGTTTGCAGGAAAAACACTGGCGAGGGTCTGATGTGTAGGCCTGGCGTTGGCAAATAGGACAGGGCCACCGGTGTGTCGGCTGGCAGGGACACTGGGGTTGGTTGCAGGCTTACCCCCTTTCCAGCTGGTGGTGACTGGCTTCCACATCTCTGGTTTCTGGTTGGCCTCATAGGTGTCAGCGATGTGCGCCGCTTTGTCCGCATCCTTTGGCTCTCGGTCCATCACGAACTGTCGCACCTCAGCTGGGCAAAGATGTAGAAATTGGTCTTTGATCATCAGGTTCCTCAGCTGCTCAAAGATGGTCCCTGACAGTCCTTGGATCCACTGGTCAAAGTGGGTTGAGTCCTTGCACCACATCGCTATAACTGTCGTGTGGGCCACGTTGGAGGTTCCGGAACTTCTTGCGGTATACCTCAGGGGTTAGCTGGTACTTCAGGGTCTGTTTGATGGCCTCATAATTTCCATCTTGTTCTGGAGGGAGAGAAGCAAAGGCCTCCAGAGCTTTGCCTTTCAGCCATGGGGTTAAGTACCTGGCCAATTGGTTCTCAGGCAGCTAGTACTGTCTGCAGGCTTTATGTTTGATCTTTCATCTCAAACAAGAAGACTGATCAGAGATGCAGCCAAGAGGCCCATGATCACTCTGGATGAACTGCAGAGATCTACACCTGAGGTGGGACAGTCTGTCCATAGGACAACAATCAGTCGTACACTGCACAAATCTAGCCTTTATGGAAGAGTGGCAAGTAGAAAGCCTTTTCTCAAAGATTTCCATAAAAAGTGTTTAAAGTTTGCAACAAGCCACCTGGGAGACACACCAAACATGTGGAAGAAGGTGCTCTGGTCAGATGAAACCAAAATTGAACTTTTTGGCTACAATGCCAAACGATATGTTTGGCGTAAAGGCAACACAGCTCATCACCCTGAACACCATCCCCACTGTCAAACGTGGTGGTGGCAGCATGGTTTGGCCCTGCTTTTCTTCAGCAGTGACAGGGAAGATGGTTAAAATTGATGGGAAGATGGATGGAGCCAAATACAGGACCATTCTAGAAGAAAACCTGTGCCTGTTGCCACTAACAACAGTGAGAACAGGCAGCGGCTCATGGGAGTATTCATCAGCCGGCGCCTATGCTATAAATAGGTAAAAAAATTATTTAAAAATGGCATGGGTTCCCCTGTATTTTTGATAACCAGCCAAGCAAAACTAACATCTGAGGGCTGAACCTCTCAGCTGTCAGTTTTATCATGGATGGTTATCAAGAATAGAGGGGTCCCACACGTTTTTTAAATTATTTAACACCTTAGTGACCAAGCCAATTTTGACCTTAATGACCAGGGCCAGGCCAAATTTTTTAAATCTGAAGTGTCACTTTATGTGGTTATAACTCTTGAATGCTTCAACGTATCCCACTGATTCTGAGATTGTTTTTTCTTGACATATTGTACTTCATGATAGTGGTAAAATTTCTTCGCTATGACGCGTTTATTTGTGAAAATATCGGAAATTTGACTAAATCAGGGTGGTTTCACACTTGCATTTTTTTGCGCTGTTATTTAGCGCTAAAAAACGCATGCGTTTTTTTTCCCTATATTTTGCATGGGATGCGCTTATGTGCGCATACACATGCATTTGTATGCGTTTTTGCGCGCATGTGGTTTTTTGTAGTGTGCGCTCGGGCGCACAAAATGCATCTTGTTGCATTTTTTGAGCGTCCGACTTGCCCCCAAAAAACACATGCGCACGCAATGCGTTTTTTTATAGCAAGACACCCATTGTAAGTCTATGGGTGCACATACGTGCGCATTGGCATGCGCATGTATGCGTTTTTTTGCGCATGCATTTTTTGGTTGTACAATGGTTATGGTAAGGGTTAGGGTGAGTTAGGGTTAGTAGAGTCAGGGTTTAGGGTTAGTTAGGGTTAGTATGGTCAAGGTTTAGGGTTTGTAGGGTTAGGTTAAAGGTTAGGGGTTAGGTTAAGGGTTAGGGTTGGGTTAAGGCTTAGGTTAAGGGTTAGGGTTAAGGGTTAGGGTTTGGGATAGTACTAACCCTTACCCTAACCCCTAACCTTTAACCTAACCCTACAAACCCTAACCCTAAACCCTGACCATACTAACCCTAACCCTTAACCTAACCCTTAACCTAACCATAACCACAACCCTAATAATTGTTATCTTGATTTTTTTGGTTGAGGACAAACAATGTTGAAAAAAACGCAAACGCACTAAAAACGCACTAAAAACGCATACAAACGCAAAAAAAGCTGCGGTTTTTTCCAGCATGCGCATAAAAATGCTTGAAAAAAACGCATTTGTATGCGTCTGTATGCGTTTTTTCAATGCTTTTTTTGCGCAAAAAACGCGCAGAAAAAAACGCAAGTGTGAAACTAGCCTCAGAGAGTTATGTCACACAAAATAGTTAATAAATAACATTTCCCACATGTCTACTTTGCATCTGTATCATTTTTTAAACATTTTTTGTTAGTAAGTTACAAGTGTTAAAAGCTGACCAGCAATTTCAAATTTTTTCAACAAAATTTACAAAAAAAATTTTTCAGGGACCACCTCACATTGGAAGTGACTTTGGAGGTCCTATTTGACAGAAAATATCCTGTGACACCATTCTAAAAACTGCACACCTCAAAGTCCTCAAAACTACATTCAAGAAGATTATTAACCCTTCTGATGCGCTCACCAACATAATTTGATGGCCCACACAGACAGTATGATGGCCTCACAGTATGATGGATCTCACAGCACCCCCATACATTGTTTGATATTCATCACAGTCCCCCACACATAGTAATGGCACCCGTATTCCCCCATAGACCGTAATGATAGTACTCACAGCCCTTCCCACACACAGGACGGTCCTTACAGACAGCCGCACATGGTATGACTGTCCTCACAGCACCCCACATGGTATAATGGTTCTCATGGGCCCTATACACAGTATAATCCCGCACAACACCCCAGGAAGTGTTATTTTCATCACAGCCCTCTGTATAGTATGAGTCTTCACACACATAGCCACTTATATACACTCACACTCCCCCATATACCGATGAGACCCCATACAAAAAAAATACCTTGGTCCCCTTCTCCTGCTGCTCTGCACCTGTCACTACATTGTGTCTGCAAGCACAATCCGCACAGCAGATGCAATGTAGTGACATCATCGCGTCTTCTTTCAGTTGCTTGTGCCGAATAGTGGGATGAGCCACCAGCTTCCTTCTCCTCCAATAGATTCACGCAGGCAGGGTTACCTCCTCCACCATATATTGGGACCCCGGTAGGGTTACCTCCTCCGCCATATATTGGGACACCGGTAGGGTTGACTCCTCCACCATATATTGGGACACCGGTAGGGTTGCCTCCTCCAACATATATTGGGACACCGGTAGGGTTGCCTCCTCCACCATATATTGGGGCACCGGTAGGGTTGCCTCCACCATATATTGGGACACCGGTAGGGTTGACAACTTGACTTTTTATTTTTTTCCGGACAGCCAATTAAAAAATCAGACAAGCAAAAAAAATTATATGGACACACTGAAAAATCATTATGGCTGTAAATAGTAAATATCTACAATCCATAATTATGATATGAAGACAATAGCTGCATTCACTATAAAATTATGAGAATTAGTCATTAGTTATCTGCATAAGTTTCTTCAGATTAAAAAAAAATATATAAATCATGGCCACCTTCAATTTTTTTTACAGACAGTGCAAAAAATTGCCATGTTTTCATAGACTGTCCTGGAATTTTTGGACGTTTTTCAAACTTGGTCACCGAGAAATCAATTGCATGGTGCAGCCTGTGGGCCGCAATTTTCAGGCCCTTTGGCTGCCTCAGTCCACAGGAACAGTCAGAGGGCCGGATCTCCTGCGTGCTGCACTCTGCCCAGGTCTAATGTATACTATGTACATAGATTAGAGCTACTGCAAATTATGTCCTTCTTGGCTAAAAACACTCTTCAAAATTAAAAGTATTTTTACCCCTCTGTAAAATATGTAGTGTGACCTCTGCCAGAGTATGCGCTATGGAGCAGTGGGGGCACCCGCAGTCAGACCGTCAGCATCTGATGGCCCTTTAACCCCAAGGGTGGTTTGCACGTTAATGACCGGGACAATTTTTACAATTCTGACCACTGTCCTTTTATAAGGTAATAACTCTGGAACACTTCCATGGATCCCAGTGATTCTGACACTGTTTTCTCGTGACATATTGTACTTCATGTTAGTGTTAAAATTTCATTCATAGAACTTGCGTTTATTTGTGAAAAAAATGGAAATTTGGCAAAAATTTTGAAAATTTCCCAATTATCCAACTTTGAATTTTCATGCCCTTAAATCACAGAGATATAATGAAAAAAAAGGAGAAAAGAGACACAGGATAACATGCACACAACAGCAGAATGTCCATGTGAAGAAAGGCTTTTATTTGACATACAATAGCCAGGCACAGTACAATCTCCCTGGCACAGTGTTGCACCCAGCTCCTGCATTTATGTTATATTGTTCGTGGTGCCCACCTACACATATACATATTGTCCGCCTCTCCCCAGCTTCTGGGTTTCCAGGTGGTGGCACACGTTATGATTACGATTTAGTTTTATGTAATTATTTTTGTGATTATTTGCTTTTTTCATTCATTTTTTCAGTGATCTATATATGGCTTTTGACCTCAATGCCAGAGAGGCCGCTTGGAGTAGCCAGGGTGAACAAACCCTTTTTAGTCCTGTAGCAACCAATAGCTCAGACTTTGATGTAATCAGTAGAGAATTAATTGATACACACAAAACACTAACACGTGTTTGGTGGAATGTCCGCTGTTTGGAGGAGTCTTTAAAACTCTCTATTTTTCCACGGGGGTTAAGGGTTCAGATCTTCCCTGCCTGGGAAGTTACGGCTTCATTTAAATCTACATGGGAGGCGGGTCTAGCACAGTGCTCCAAAATCATAATTAACCTGTTAATTCAACACGATAAGGATCTTTTACATGCCCTTAAAACCAAGATTAAGGGATTGGAGGCCCAGTTACAAAGTTTTGACTTGGTTACTGTTATGCGAGGCTTAGGTCGAAGGAGGCTGACAAAACCCGGGCCCCTGCGGAGTCCCTCAAACTAGGGAAAACCCTGTCTGACCCTCAACCCAGGGTTTTTGCTAAAGGTGCAAATGCCTGAGCCTCCAGCCTCTCCTTATCTCCTGCTCAGCCCTAAGCTGAACCCTCCACCCTCCACCCAGTGAGTTGTCAAACCACCAAAACCCACACAGTAATGACAGACAGGGAGAACTCAAACCACACCGCGCCGCAACCACACAGGACAATACTATAATGTGAACAGGGCAAAACAAAGCATAAATATAGGAAGACGAAAAGGTAACAACGGATCATACGACACCAGCTTTGAATTTCTCTCTCCAACACCTCCACTCCAGACCGGAACCACTTGGCACAAAACACAAGCTATAATCGGCGACGCCCACAGGCCAGCATGACTATTTAAAGACCGTGGGCGTGACCAAACATCCCACCTGATTTCCAGCTAGATTAACCCCAGATAACCTGAGTAAAATCAAGCCGGCGCCACTGAGGCTATAGTGGACGGAGATGGAACTACTGCTGCCTGCCGGACGCTGTGGTGTGAACAGCGTCCGACATGACAGTACCCCGTCTTCTACGAGGGACCCCAGGGCCCTCAAGACTCATAGGACCCGGCTTGTCCGGATGACGGCGGTGAAAGGAACTGACCAGCCGATCCGCATGTATGTCCGAGGCTGGTACCCAAGACCTCTCCTCCGGACCATACCCCCGCCAGTGCACCAAATACTGAAGAGTACGGCGCAGTACTCGAGAGTCCACCACTTTGGAGACTTCAAACTCTAAATCGCCATCCACCATGACTGGAGGTGGCATCGGCGTCGTGTCCACAGAGCCTACCACCTTTTTCAATAAAGACCTGTGAAACACGTTGTGTATCTTGTATACCGCAGGAAGCTCCAACCGAAAAGCAACCGGGTTTATGATGGCAGCAATCTTAAAAGGGCCAATAAACCTTGGACCCAATTTGCCAATGATGGAATTTTGAGTTTTATGTTTTTAGTAGCTAACCACACCCAATCACCCACACACAGGTCCGGACCTGGCACGCGTCTAGAGTCAGCCACACGTTTGTATCTTGCACTCATGCTCAGCAATCGCTGTTTCACACTCCTCCAGACCAATGATAGTTGAACTCCTAACCGGTCCTCCTCTGGGAAGCCCCCAGAGCCCCCCTGACGCAAGGTACAAAATTGAGGATGGTGCCCATAAACACAAAAGAACGGAGACTCTCCCGATGATTCTTGGCGGTGATTATTTAATGCGAACTCGGCCAAGGGAAAGAACGTCGACCACTCCTCTTGGTTGTCAGACACAAAACATCGCAAATACTGCTCCAGATTTTGGTTCATGCGCTCAGTTTGACCATTTGACTGCGGATGAAACGCCGACGAATGAGACAACTTGATCCCCAATCGTGAGCAAAAAGCTTTCCAAAACTTCGCCACAAACTGGGTACCCCATCAGACACTATGTCCGACGGAACTCCGTGCAGTCTGACCACCTCCTGCACAAAGACCTGAGCCAACGTCTTCGCGTTGGGCAAGGAAGGCAATGACACAAAATGCGCCATCTTCGAAAATCGATCAACCACCACCAGGATGACCGTGTTCCCCGCCGAGGCAGGCAAGTCTGTGATAAAGTCCATGGAGATTTCTGTCCATGGCCTACTAGGTATCCCCAGAGGCTGTAGAGTGCCAGCAGGACGGGTTCTGGGCGACTTGGCCCTGGCGCACGTGATGCAAGCTGTCACGTAGGAAACCACATCCTGCTGGATTTTTGGCCACCAGAAGCGGCGCGATACCAGTTCCAAGGTGCCCCTAACCACTGGATGACCGGCCAGGACCGAGTCGTGGTGTTCCCCCAACACTTTAAGACGAAGATGAAGGGGTACGAACGACTTATTAGCGGGAAGTCCTGGTGGTACCTCCTCCTGGGCCTCGGCAATCTCCGCCTCTACCTCAGTCATGAGAGCCGAAACCACTACACCTTCCTGGAGGATGGGTACAGGCTCTTCCCGAGGTTCTCCCCCCGGAAAACACCTGGACAAGGCATCCGCCTTGGTGTTTTTCGCCCCAGGACGGTAAGTCACCAGAAAGTTAAAACGTGTAAAAAACAATGCCCAGCGAGCCTGCCTGGGAGACAGACGCTTGGCCGACTCCAGATAGAGCAGGTTTTTATGGTCGGTGATGACTGTGACCTGGTGGGCCGCCCCCTCCAAGAAGTGTCGCCATTCCTCAAAAGCCAATTTGATGGCCAACAACTCCCTGTTGCCGATGTCGTAATTCCGTTCGGCCGGCGACAGCTTCTTGGAGAAGTAGGCGCATGGACGCAAATTGCTCAAGGACGAGCCCTGTGACAGTACTGCCCCCACTCCCACCTCAGACGCATCGACCTCCACCGTAAAAGGTTTAGATACGTCCGGTTGCACCAGAATGGGGGCTGAAGCAAAACGGTTCTTCAGAAGCTCAAATGCACGCACCGCATCCTCAGACCAGATAGCGAGATTGGTACCTTTTTTTGTCATGTCCGTGAGCGGTTTGGCTATAGTAGAGAAATTCTTAATAAACTTCCTATAATAGTTGGCAAACCCAAGGAACCGCTGGAGCGCCTTTAGATTACCAGGCCGTTCCCATCGCAGCACCGCTTGCACCTTCGCGGCATCCATTTTAAACCCTGCGGCGGACACAATATATCCCAAAAAAGGCAACTCTTGAACAAAAAACACGCATTTTTCAAGCTTAGCATAGAGCTTATTCTCACGGAGCAGCTGTAACACCTGCCTGACATGCTCTAAATGAGTGTCCTGGTCGCTCGAATAAATAAGGATATCATCCAGGTACACAATCACAAATTTCCCCAGCACATGAGCAAATACATCATTTATGAAATGTTGGAACACAGCAGGCGCGGTTGTCAACCCAAATGGCATAACTAGGCTTTCAAAATGACCCTCAGGGGTATTAAATGCCATCTTCCACTCATCCCCCTGACGGACCCTTATGAGGTTATATGCCCCCCTGAGGTCAAGTTTGGAAAACCACTTCGCACCAGCCACCTGGTTGAACAAATCAGGGATCAGAGGCATCGGGTAGGGATCACGGACCGTAATCTGGTTTAACTCCCGGAAATCCAGACACGGGCGTAACCCCCCCATCTTTCTTCTTAATAAAGAAAAACCCCGCTGCTACAGGTGAGGATGAAGGCCGGATGTGCCCTTTACTTAAACTCTCCGCAATGTAGTCCTTAAGAGCTTGTCTCTCCGGACCAGAAATACTAAACATCCTCGCCTTTGGCAATTTTAACCTAATTTGACAGTCATAGGCTCGATGTGGAGGTAGTTCTGAGCAACCCCTCTCAGAGAATACGTCCGCAAAATCCAGCAATGCCTCCGGAAGGCTGGACTTCACGGCGGACACACATGTGGCCAAGCAATTTTACTGGCAGAAACTGCTCCACTGGACTATGTCCTGGGTTCTCCAGTCAATCACCGGGTTGTGCTTAGACAACCATGGGAAACCCAGGACTATTTGTGCTGGGAGATTATTGAGTACCTTACATATAACCCACTCAGAATGTAGGACCCCAATGTGGAGTTTAACCTCAGCTACAAACTCAGTAATCTCCCCCTGTGGGAGGGGAGCGGCATTAATGGTAACCACGCGAATAGGATGAGGGAGTTTTTCGATCTTGAAACCTGCCATGCGTGCAAACTCCTCATCCATGAGATTGGTGGCTGAACCGCTATCCACAAACACTGATATTGGTAGCTCTCTGCCCGCAATAATAACCCTGGCAGGGAGCATACATTGAGATACCATCATGGAGGATATGCATACGCTCAGTTGGGCCTCCTCCATACCCTCTGAGCTTACCAGTTTTCCGCCGGTGCGACTTTCTTTGGTAGCACAGGACAAGCATTTACATAATGATCTCTTTTACCACAGTAAAAACATGCTCCATGCTTCCTGAACCCAGGAACACGACGCTGCACATGTGATACCCCAGTGATTTGCATAGGTTCCGTGGGCTCATCTGCAGCAACCACACTGGCACCCCTGCTTTCCCCCAGAGGCAGCGTTTCCTGCGCCCCTTGACACAAACGGCGATCAATGCGGATAACCAAACTCATGGCAGATTTTAATGATGCAGGAGTCTCATACATCAGGAGGGCCTGTTTAACTCTTTCTGAGACCCCATGAATAAACTGACTCCGCAGCGCTGGGTCGTTCCACTGTGTGTCTACTGCCCAACGGCGAAATTCTGAACAATAGTCTTCCGCCATACGTTCCCCCTGACGGAGGGCGCGGATCTTAGATTCTGCTAAAGCCAATCTGTCGGGGTCATCATAAATGAGCCCGAGTGCTGAAAAAACATTCTCAACCGAATGAAACGTAGCAGAGTCGGCTGGTAAGGAAAACGCCCATGCTTGGGGGTCCCCACTCAGTAATGATAACACCAGACCCACCCGCTGAGCCTCATTACCTGGGGAGACCAGGCGCATGCGAAAGTATAACTTGCAGGCCTCCCGAAAGATGACAAATTTGCTGCGTTCCCCAGAAAATCGTTCAGGCAGCGGAATCTTAGGCTCTGCACCTGCACCAGCAGAAGCCGCTTGTACATTAGCTACAACCAGGCCCTGCTGCTGAACTGCCTCCTTCAACTCGGTGACCTGTACGGACAGCGCCGCCAACTGGCGGTTTATGGAAGTCATGGAATCCATGGAAAAATGTTGGGCCGATTATAATGTTATGCGAGGCTTAGGTCGAAGGAGGCTGACAAAACCCGGGCCCCTGCGGAGTCCCTCAAACTAGGGAAAACCCTGTCTGACCCTCAACCCAGGGTTTTTGCTAAAGGTGCAAATGCCTGAGCCTCCAGCCTCTCCTTATCTCCTGCTCAGCCCTAAGCTGAACCCTCCACCCTCCACCCAGTGAGATGTCAAACCACCAAAACCCACACAGTAATGACAGACAGGGAGAACTCAAACCACACCGCGCCGCAACCACACAGGACAATACTATAATGTGAACAGGGCAAAACAAAGCACAAATATAGGAAGACGAAAAGGTAACAACGGATCATACGACACCAGCTATGAATTTCTCTCTCCAACACCTCCACTCCAGACCGGAACCACTTGGCACAAAACACAAGCTATAATCGGCAACGCCCACAGGCCAGCACGACTATTTAAAGACCGTGGGCGTGACCAAACATCCCACCTGATTTCCAGCTAGATTAACCCCAGATAACCTGAGTAAAATCAAGCCGGCGCCACTGAGGCTATAGTGGACGGAGATGGAACTACCGCTGCCTGCCGGACGCTGTGGTGTGAACAGCGTCCGACATGACAGTTACCCAGGTTCAACCCTTTCAACACAAACTTAAGGATATCATTCTCAAGTATGAAAAGGAAATTATCGATGGTAAAAGAAACAAACTAGCACGTGATAAACTGGACTATGAGAAGGACCTAGCTTATAAGTGGAGGCATTCAGGAAATAGAAGGGGCATTTTCCCTAGGGTCCAGAACACATTAGGCTGTGTGCACACGCTGCGGATTCATCCGTGCGGATTTTGTACAATCCGCAGGTAAAACCGCAGGTCAAAAGACCTGCGGTTTTACCTGCGGATTGCTCTGCGGTTCTGCCCTGCGGTTTTCCATCTCCTCAATGGAGGAGATAGGAATCCGCAGAAAGAATTGACATGTCAATTCTTTCTGCGGTTTCAAAAACCGCGCAGAAAAATCCGCACCGTCTGCACCGCGGTTTTTGATTCCCATAGGGAATCATGGTACTGTACACCGCAGAAAAAACTGCGGCCAAAACCGCTGCGGAACCGCAGCAAAATCCGCAGCGTGTGCACACAGCCTTAGTCTCGCACTCTGAGAACAGCTCAAGTGATTTTTTTAGCATCAGTCAACAGCGACATAGACGGCGGACCAGGCATGGGAGACGGAAAAAGAAAAAACACGAGACAACGCAATCATCAAACCACCCAGAGGAGGAGGTACAAACGGTAGACGCTGGTAGTCAACAACTTCAAGTCATCAATTTGTCCACTCACATGCTGACTGTCCCTGAAAGGTCAGTCTTACAGGGGGGTCTTACATTTTTCCCAATGCAGACCACTGACAAATTTGTGTTAATAAAAGACTTGTTCTTATTTTGTAGGAAAATCATTTTACAGGCGTTGCATTGGAAACCAGACCTGCTACCTGAGTCCTCTTCATCGATTGACAGACGTGTCTTCCTCGATTTGCTTGACCTCCTTAATGAAAATGATCTAGGTAGGAAGCGTTTTCCACACAGAAATCCTTCTACAACTCCCCCCCCCCTTGTGTATCATACCGTCGGTTAAAACATTCTTTGATGTTATGAGGAATGAGATTTTACAACTTCCTCAGGACTCCACTAGCCAACAAAATTTGACTATGATGGACAAGAAGGCTTTACATGACTTGAAGTCCAACGATACATTTTTGATCAAAATGGCTGACAAGGGGGAATGTTGTTCTATGGCCTACTGAACTTTGTCAGTGAGGCCAGGAGACAGCTGGATAATCGTGAATATTATCACAAATTACCATCGGATCCAACTCGAACGGTTGTTGTGTGTTGCACTCGATGAGGGTGTAATCACAAAACAGGAGGACTACATTTTTGTTAAAAAACCGGTTGTGCCAACCTTTTATTTATTGCCTAAAGTGCACAAAAATCTATCTAACCCACCGGGCAGGCCTATTGTTGCTGGAATAGGGGGTCTTGGAGAGAAGGCCTGCATCTATTTGGATTTTTTTCTCCAGCCCTTGGTCCTGAATTTACCATCTTATTTGAGAGACTCTTTGGACTTAAATCATAAGTTGAATTCTATTCAACTGTCTAGTCCGGCGTTACTGGTTGTAATTGACGTTGTCTCTCTACACAAATATTCCACATGATTTGGGACTAAAGGCTGTTGAATATTTTTTGAGCCACCAGACTAATTGCGATTTGGGACACAATGATTTTCTCCTCAGGTTGTTAAAATTTGTTTTGACACATAATTATTTCATTTTTTATTTGTTTTTTTTTCGACAGGTGTCAGGTACGGGGATGGGTGCCCGCTGCGCCCCCTCCTTTGCCAACCTCTTTCTGGGTTGGTGGGAGGCGGAGCTTGTGTACCCATCGCCTTACTTTCAAAAACATGTTTTTACATGTTTTTGTTTTATTGATGACATTTTCTTAATTTGGACTGGTTCTGTTACAGATTGTGAGAACTTAATTGCGTCTCTTAATTGGAATTCGTTAAATATACATTTAACTTATCATTTTTCTGTTTCCACTGTAGATTTTTTGGATCTCAGGCTCTGTCTCCAGGACAATTGGATTTGCACCGACCTTTTCCGAAAAGCAACGGCAACTAACAGTCTTTTAGACTATAGGAGCTTTCATCCTGAACATTTGAAAAGGGGCATACCCTATGGTCAATTTGCGAGATTGCGCCGAAATTGTACGGACTTTGTTGATTTCAGGACACAATCTAGGAATCTTACCAATAGACTGCGTCAGAGACATTATTCAAGGTCCACGATAGGTCAGTCATTTCGTAGGGTCACCTCTGTCACTCATGAAGAGCTTTTGAAACCTGTCTCACGGACTGGTGACAGTCAGATTCGTTTCATCACGATGTTCCACAACTAGTGGGACAAAGTGAGGAAACTTTTTGAGACTCATTTTGAAAACTGATGTACATATCTCTAACCTCTTACCTGAAAGACCTCTTCTAACTGCACGGAGAGCACCTAATTTGCGGGACTCGCTCGTGCAGAGTCATTTTGTCAGGCCCACTGTAAGAACCCAAACAGGATTTCGCTTACGGGGCTCCTTTCCGTGTGGGGAGTGTAATGTGTGTGGTTTCATGACTCGTACCCACACTTTCACTAACCCGCAGGATGGATGTGAATACCAGTTACGAGATTACATTAATTGTAAAACGCACAACGTCATATACGCATTAGTCTGTCCATGTTCCAAAGTTTACATTGGACAGACATCCCAAAAATTGCGTAAGGCTGTGTTCACACACAGCGTTTTTTTAGCGGTTTTTACAGTGGTTTTCGCTATAAAATCGCTAAAAATAAGCTTCCCAGTCATTTCTATGCATTTTGCACTTTTTGTGCACATTGATGCGTTTTTTACCTCAAAAAAAACTCATCGCGGTGTTTTAGATTGTGAGCTCATGTGTTTTAGATTGTGAGCCCCATCGGGGACAGTGATGAAATGTGTGCAAACTGTAAAGCGCTGCGGAATATGTTAGCGCTATATAAAAATAAAGATTATTATAAAGATTATTATTATCGCGGTAAAAAACGCAGCATGCTAATTTTGTGGATTTTTCCGCGGTTTTGGCTTCTTCCATGCGTTCTGAAACCGCTGTGGAAAAAAACGCATCAAAACCGCCGCAGAAAAATAGGTGCGGTTTCTGGGAAGGGAGTCAGGTTTTCAAGCAGAAATTTTCTGCTACGTGTGCACTTAGCCTAAACGTGTGCAGCAGCACACTTCCAACATTAATTTGGCTGGATCAGACCTGGCCAAGGGCAAAAGCTTGAGCTCAGTGGCTTCACATTTTTGGAATTTCATAATAGTCAAACCAGGGGCCTTACTGTGGTAGGCTTGCAGAGGATCAAACCCAATATTCGCAAAACTGATAGACAGAGCGAATTATTGCGGTTGGAGTCGAGATGGATCTTTCAATTGAATACAGTCAGACCTGGAGGCATTAATGAAGATCTGTCCTTCACTGGCTTCCTTATGGCCTGATTGGTGTTGATATCTTTAGGGCTTTGCTTGTGTATCTCTATGCATTTTTTTTTTTTTCTGCTGTTTTCCATCATGATTTTTATTAGAGCTATTTTGGCTCTGTTTTGATAGTTTGAGTATGGTAGGCCCTTCAGTGCCATCTAAAAAGAAGGAAAAAAAAGGGAAAAAGAATTGAATTTTTCCTCATGATAGGATTTATTTATACCATCAATCATATTGGGTGTTGCGTTAAATAATCTGAGCTTTTTAAAAAATATATAGTCTGACCAGTAATTTAGTAACAGTTATTGAATTGACTATTCAGTTTGGTACCATGAATTATGGTATCTTCTATTTTTAAGGAAGATTTTTTCAGCTTTGATGATATTTACCTTACTGTTGGCACCTGATTGATGTAATCCATGAATAATTATTAATCCCTTTCAACATATTTAAAGGTATATATATTTCTTGCTGATCGTCTGTGCTTTCACTATTTTTAGGACACATTGTTCACATGCTGCGGTTTTTTGAGGTGCAGTTCCCATGTTATAAGTGCATTATTATTATTTTTTCTCTTCTATATTTAGTATTTGCATGTATTTTGGTATTATATGTGACTCTGAGCATGGATACTGCTGCAGGATACTGGCGCTTTTGTTATCATATTTTTTCAGGCTGACAGTATAAGGAGCACTGATGTTATTCTTGGATGCTGGGCTGTGTGAGGAGGAAGGGTTAACAATCGCCCTCTCCCTCCCTGTCTCCTGCTTCTGAATCTCTAGTGTCTTGGTTACAATCTCCCAGGAACACATTGCTATCTACTGCGCAGGCGTCATGACTCATTCTGGACTCAGGTTATTTTTATCACACAGCTGAGTGCGGTGGCATAAAGGGGACCTGATATCATTCCTGGCTACTTCCCCTGACGAAGCTGCATGCTGACACGGGTTGGGCATTGTGGGCAGTATGAGTATACTTGGGTGATTTTCATGTGATCCAGCAATTGCCTTCCCTCATCCATAGGCTTGCATGGTAATCATATGGATTGTTCATATACCTACCATTTGTCACTATTTGTGTATTTTCCTCATTATTCAAGTGACTAGTAGGTTGATCAGATTTTACTGTTGCAATTTGGCCATATCTTTATACTAAACATTGTATGCATATTATATGGTGATAGAGGGCATTGTTGTGAATGCATACTTGGAATATGTAATGATATCATTATTTCTCTTTCTGTATACTGCATGACTTCTTTACCTGCCCACTTTTGTTCTATTTGTGGTTTTTAATTGTTTTTATTGTACACTTGGACCTTCCTGGCTATTGTATGTCAAATAAAAGCCTTTCTTCACATGGACATTCTGCTGTTATGTGCATGTTATCCTTTGTCTCTTTTCTCCTTTTTTTTCATTTAATCTCCCTGGCACAGTGTTGCACCCAGCTCCTGCATTTATGTTATATTGTTCGTGGTGCCCACCTACACATATACATAAAATCACAGAGATATGGCACACAAAAAACTTAATAAGTAACATTTCCCACGTTTAGCACAATTTTGGAACCAAAATCTTTTTTGTTAGGAAGTTAAGGGTTAAACGTTGACCAGCGATTTCTCATTTTTACAACATCATTTTTTTTTAAGGGACCACATCACATTTGAAGTCACTTTGAGGGGTCTATATGATAGAAAATACCCAAAAGGTGCTCAAAACCACATTCGAGAAGTTTATTAACCCTTCAGGTGTTCACAGGAATATTTTGAATGTTTAAAAAAAAAAAAAAGAACTTTTAACTTTTTTCACAAAAAAATTACGGTAATTCAGGTCCAATTTTTTTTATTTTGCCAAGGGTAACAGGAGAAATTGGACCGCAAAATTTATTGTGCAATTTGTCCTGAGTACGCCGATACCTGATTTGTGAGAGGGAACCACTGTTTCGGAGCATGGCAAAGTTCGGAAGGGAAGGAGCGCCATTTGACTTTTTCAACGCAAAATTGGCTGGAATTGAGATCGGATGCTATGACGCATTTGGAGAGCCCCTGATGTGCCTAAACAGTGGAAAGCCCCCACAAATCATTCCGTTTTGGAAACTAGACCCCCCCAATGAACTTATCTAGATGTGTGGTGAGAACTTTGAACCCCAAAGGGATTTTTTTCCACAAACATGATCTTTTAGTCCCCAATTTTTTTATTTTTGTAAGGGTAACAGGAGAAATTGGACCCCAAAAGTTGTTGTGCAATTTGTCCTGAGTATGCTGATACCCCATATTTGGGGATAAACCACTGTTTGGGCGCATGGCAGAGCTTGGAAGGGAAGGAGCACCGTTTGACTTTTTCAACGCAGAATTGGCTGGAATTGAGATCAGACGCCATGTCGCGTTTGGAGAGCCCCTGATGTGCCCAAACAGTGGAAGCTCCCAATTCTAACTCCAACCCTAACCCCAACACACCCCTAACCCTAATCCCAACCCTAACGGGAAAATTGAAATAAATACTTTTTAATTTTATTCTTTTTCCCTAAATAAGGGGGTGATAAAGGGGGGGTTTGAGTTACTATTTATGGCGGGTTTTTATTTTTGGCAGCTGTCAGACGCTAAAACACGTTTTTTTATTGCAAAAATAGTTTTTGCATCACCACCTTTTGAGCGCTATAATTTTTCTATATTTTGACCCACCGAGTCATCTGAGGTCTTATTTTTTGCGGGACAAGTTGACGTTTTTATTGGTACCATTTTTGGGCACATGATTTTTTTTAATCGCTTTTTATTCCGATTTTTGGGAAGCAGAATGAACAAAAACCAGCAATTCATGAATTTCTTTTTTTGGGGGGGGCGTTTACACCGTTCCGTATGTGGTAAAATTGATAAAGCGGTTTTATTCTTCGGGTCAGTACGATTACAGCCATACCTCACTTATATCATTTTTTATGTTTTGGCGCTTTAATACAATAAAAACAATTTTATATAAAAAAATAATTATTTTTGCATCTTTATTCTGCGAGCTATAACTTTATTTTTTGCTGATGATGCTGTATGGTGGCTCATTTTTTGCGGGACAAGATGACGTTTTCAGCGGTACTATGTTTATTTATATCCGTCTTTTTGATTGCGTGTTATTGTACATTTTGTTCAGTGGTATGATGATAAATCATTGTTTTTCGCCTTTGTTTGAAGGGGTTCACTAAAGGGGTTAACTAGTGGGACAGTTTTATAGGGCGGGTCGTTACGGATGTGGCGATACCTAATATGTCTACTTCTATTGTTTTTTTTTTATTATTTACAAAAAAGAATTAGGGAATTTTTTTTATTATTTAAAAATTATTTTTACATATTTTTTTTTTTTTAACTTTATTACATTGTCCTGGGGGGGGGGGGGGGGACACATTACCATATAAAGTCAGATCGCTGATCTGACAGGCACGGCAGGTGGCTTCTCAGCGCCTGCTCTCAGCAGGCACTGAGAAGCCACCTCTCTGCAGGACCCAGAAGGCTCTCACCTCCTTCTTGTATCTGGGGGCCTGCAGGGAGGAGACCCTCGGAGCAACGCGAGCACATCACGTTGCTCTGAGGGGCTCGGGGAAGCAGGTAGGGAGCCCTCTCCCTGCGCGATTCTTACCTACGCCCCGATACACTGCTATCATGTTTGATCACAGTGTGCCAGGGGTTAATGTGCTGGGAGCCGTCTGTGATAATCAGCTGACACCCAGCCACCATCAGCTGCTATGACGTACTATCCCGTCCATGGGTATTAAGGCCCAGGGGAACATGGACGGGATAGTACGTCATATGTCGTGAAGAGGTTAATAAACATCCATAAAAAATGTTGTGCTATATGACTACTAACACGGACCAGGCTGTATGGGCCACAGAGAATGGTAAGTGGCCACAGAAGGTCAACGTACACCGAGAAACACCGCTGGGACCCAAGAAATTGGTTACATAAGTGATTATCATGTTTTTTAATATACTTTTTTTTAATTTACTGTATTTTTGGAACTATAAGAGGCACCCCAAGTTTTGGTGAGGAAAAAAAAAATTGATAAAATGAGGATCTTACAGTCCGTATTTACGGTAGCTAACATGGGGAGCGGTGGATTGGGGTCACAGGAGCCGGAGTCCGTGCTGCACAAAGCCGGCGGCAGTGGGACGGTGCTGCAAGCCCTGGGTGGGAGGAGAGGGTGTCCCAGCGCTGCAAGGCTGCGGGTCCTGGGTTGGAAGAAGTGGTCGGGCTTCAGGAAAGCGGCCGCCTCAGGCAGCGCATGCACAGATTGGGATCTTAGCTGAGGTCCTTCAGCCTCGCCCCATTTCTGCTGCTGGCTTCCTGCAGCAGGGACCCTGCGTCCTGTGACCCCACTCCACAACTGTGCCCCCCATAAGCTATGTTCAGACTATAAGATACACCACAATTTTCCTCCCAAATTTGGGGGTAAACATTGCCTCTTCTAGACAGAAAAATAAGCTAAGTGCTGCTGAGGACAGGAAATAAATTGTCAGTGAGAGCTGAACAATTTAGTGGTGGTCTACTGCAGATTGTTTCCCCAACAAATTGTAACGTGTGAACATAGCCAAAGCTTTAGAAATAAAAATTCAACCCATAGTTCTCAAAGTTGTATTAAAAACACAAATAAGTAACAAAAAAGAGAAAAATATAAATATATTTATACATACAAGTCTATAACAATAAACTTTACAACACAATATGGAGAACTAAGCCACGTTAGAGATAAGTAACAAACAAAGAGCACGAGAGTGACATCACCCCCCCACAGCCCCACCAACATGCAGCCTCACACTACATCACCCCCCCACAGCCCCACCAACATGCAGCCTCACACTACATCACCCCCCCACAGCCCCACCAACATGCAGCCTCACACTACATCACCCCCCCACAGCCCAACATGCAGCCTCACGAGAGCGACATCACCCCCCCTAGCCCAACATGCAGCCTCACGAGAGCGACAGCACCCCCCACAGCCCCACCAACATGCAGCCTCACGAGAGCGACATCACCCCCCACAGCCCCACCAACATGCAGCCTCACGAGAGCGACTGCACCCACTTGCCGACAAACCACACGAGATTTACAAATATAAAAATCCAGCTTCTTGGAAATTGCTAAATTTATTGGAAAATAGATACAAATTGAAAACATGCTAAATTGCAGAGACGGCATAGAAACGCATTTAGCATGTTTTCATTTTTTATCTTTTTCATTAAATTTTGTGATTTTCTTCATATTTTGTCTACATTTGGTCCTAGGGATTCTTTGCTTCTGTGCACCTAGAGCTTGGGGAAGCTGTTTTTTCTATTTTATGTACAAGGGAGTTACATTACCCAATTCATCTTCCTGCAAACCAATATGTATGATCCCCCCCCTCCCCACACAGCCCCTCATCATCCCCCATTCCCCACACAGCCCCTCATTATCCTCATCCCCCATTCCCCACACAGCCCCTCATCATCATCCCCCCTCCCCCACACAGCCTCTCATCATCCTCATCCCCCCATTCCCCACACAGCCCCTCATCCCCCCATTCCCAACAGCCCCTCATCATCATCCCCCCTCCCCCACACAGCCCCTCATCATCATCCCCCCTCCCCCAAACAGCCCCTCATCATCCCCCTCCCCCACACAGCCCCTCATCATCCTCATCCCCCCTCCCCCACACAGCCCCTCATCATCCTCATCCCCCCATTCCCCACACAGACCCTCATTATCCTCATCCCCCACACAGCCCCTCATCATCCCCCCCTCCCCCAAACAGCCCCTCATCATCATCCCCCCTCCTCCCACAGCCCCTCATCATCAACCCCCGTCACCCACACAGCCCCTCATCCTCATCCACCCCCCACACACAGCCCCTCATCATCATCCACAACCTGTCTCCTCCATACATCTGTGACCTCGTCTCCCAGTACTTTCCTGCACGCAACCTCCGATCCTCACAAGAGCTCCTTCTCTACTCCCCTCTTATCTCCTCTTCCCACAATCGCATACAAGATTTCTCTCGCGCATCACCCTTACTCTGGAACTCTCTACCACAACATATCAGACTCTCACCTACCATCGAAACCTTCAAAAAGAGCCTGAAGACCCACCTCTTCCGGCAAAACTATAACCTGCAGTAACCACCGATCGACCAAACCGCTGCACGACCAGCTCTACCCTCGCCTACTGTATCCTCACCCATTCCTTGTAGATTGTGAGCCTTCGCGGGCAGGGTCCTCTCTCCTCCTGTACCAGTTATGACTTGTATTGTTTAATATTATTGTACTTGTTTTTACTATGTATACCCCTCCTTACATGTAAAGCGCCATGGAATAAATGGCGCTATAACAATAAATAATAATAATAATCCCCACCCTCCCCCACACAGCCCCTCATCATCATCCCCCCATTCCCCACACAGCCCCTCATCATCCCCCCCATTCCCCACACAGCCCCTCATTAACCCCCATTCCCCACCCAGCCCCTCATCATCCCCTTTACAGCTCCACTCAAGCAGCATAAACCCCTTTCCAGAACACATCCTCAGAGCCTCACACCGAGTCCTTCGTCCTCATTCCCATTTGTACAGGGTCCATTGTGTAGTGATGTGTCGTTCGTGAACGATCCGATACAAAGAGCCGGCTCCCTGCTGTGAACGAAATGAGCCGGCTCTGCAGGGTGAATGAGCCGTTTTTGTTTTTTTTCTGGCGCCTGGAAGCAGTGAATCCTGACTGTGACTCATCTGGGGGGAGGAGCGGTCTGGAGAGGAGGAGATGTGAATAAATGCACGTGCGTAAACCCTTCAGTCCCAAATATATCCTGCCAGGTCCTCCATGGCATATATAGTGTGTGACTGTGTGTAAGAGGAGGGACGCAGCACATTATCATCATCATCATCATCATCTGCACTGACCTGGGCGTTACCTTTAGTCCCAAATAAAGCTACACTTTCCTGGCCCCTCATCCATGGCGTATACATACAGTGTATGGTGAGTGTAGGAGGAGAGACTCCGCACATTGTTTGGTATGTCATCTTCTCATAGTGTTAGGCCAGGTTCACATTGCGTTTATGGCCCTGCGTTCAACGGGATTGTTACATAGCAGCACTAACGCTGTAACGGATGAGTTAACGCACCCATTGGCCGCAATGATAATCGGCATGATGCGTTACTTCATGACGCCCCTTGAACGCGTCTGCAGCATTTGTGGGGGCGTCATGAAGTAACGCATCATGCCGATTTTGGATGCGTTAGTATCATTGTGGCCAATGGGGGCGTTAACTCTTCCGTTACAGCGTTAGTGCCGCTATGTAACGATCCCGTTGATCGCAGGGCCAGGAGGATTCAGGACAACACTGCCGGGAGGAGGACAGACGGCGGCAGTTGTTGCTGCTAATGGCTCATACTCACTTGTGAGGGACGCACGTGATTCTTGTGCGAGTCTCCCGCATGAAAACCTGGCACTGCCACCAGCACTCGGACCAGAGCGTGCAGTTACATGTACTTCTAAGCAGTCACCCCCTCCGGTCCCAGTGCCGGCGGCAGCGCCAGATTTTCATGCGTGAGACTCGCACAAGAATCGTCCGAGTCTCTCGCTAGTGAGTATGAGCCCTAAGGGTAGGGGAAGTAATATAAAGTGATTTTAGGTAAAACCTGTGGAGAGATCAGGTCCAGCCCCAATCATTATATAGGGTAAGCTGGTGTCACACTTCCATATTTTGGCTGCACACGGATCCCTTTTCGTCTCCATTGACTTTCAGTGGTGACAGATGGGACTTGCGTGTGCATCCAGTTGTCACCGTTTTCCCACAGATCCGCATATTTTATCAGATGCACAAAAACGCAACTTGTTGCAGTTTTGTGTCATCTGAAAAACACGCAGGCACAGGGAGAAGCACGGATCCGCGGCTACACGTCTGGAATTAAAATGGAGCACGGATCCATGTGCAGGGATCCGTTTTGTGGCACTGAGCATGCTCGGAAGTGAGGGATGTGCTGTATGGGACCAGTCTGCAGACATAATCTAGACTTTGTCCGCATGCTGCTCTGTCATACAGTGATCTTTCCCGCCTCACTAGAAGGGCTTGTGCCCTGTGCTATGCTGTGGTAATGATATTAAAATGTATTGGGAGCATGTATGGGGGCTCCTGGTTAGGGGCTGCATGAGTGGGGCTGCGTTCACACTAGTGCAGGGGCGGACATAGACTGTAGTGGGCCCCTGTGCAAGAAATTTTTCGCCCCCCCCCTTCATAGGGCAACAAAGTTATTTGTTAACTAATATTGAGTCTATGCAGGGCTGGATATAATATCTGTATAGAATATAATGTAACCCCCCATAGAATATAATGCAGTCCCCCCCCATATAGTATAATGCAGCCCCTCCATAGAATATATGGCAACCCCCCTCATAGGATATAATGCAGCCCCTTATATAGTATAATGTAGCCCCTCCATAGAATATAATGCAGCCCCCATAGAATATAATAAATATAATACAGCCCCCTATAGAATATAATGTAGCCCCAAATAGAATATAATACAGCCCACCTCCCCATAGAATATAATGTAGCCCCCCATATTATATAACACAGCCTCCCCTTATAGAATATAATGTAAAATGTACCCCCCATGGTATATAACACAGCCGCATAATGTATAGCCCAGCAACACATGGTATACAACCCACCATGGTATATAGCCCAGCATGGTATAATACAGCCCAGCATGGTATATGGCCCCCCCAGAATGGTAAAATACAACCCAGCATGGTATAATACAGCCCAGCATGGTATATAGCCCCCCCAGCATGGCACAATACAGTCCAACATGGTATATAGCCCCCCAGCATGGTATAACACAGCCCAGCATGGTATATAGCCCCCCCAGCATGGTACAATACAGCCCAGCATGGTATATAGCCCCCCCAGCATGGTACAATACAGCCCAACATGGTCTACAGCCCAGCATGGTATATAGCCCCCCAGCATGGTATAATACAGCCCAGCATGGTATAATACAGCCCAGCATGGTATATAGCCCCCCAGCATGGTATAATACAGCCCAGCATGGTATAATACAGCCCAGCATGGTATAATACAGCCCAGCATGGTATATAGCCCCCCAGCATGGTATAATACAGCCCAGCATGGTATATAGCCCCCCCAGCATGGTATATAGCCCCCCAGCATGGTATGATACAGCCCAGCATGGTATATAGCCCCCCCAGCATGGTATGATACAGCCCAGCATGGTATATAGCCCCCCCAGCATGGTACAATACAGCCCGGCATGGTATATAGCCCCCCCAGCATGGTATACAGCCCCCCCAGCATGGTATAATACAGCCCAGCATGGTATGATACAGCCCAGCATGGTATATAGCCCCCCCAGCATGGTATAATACAGCCCAGCATGGTATATAGCCCCCCCAGCATGGTATAATACAGTCCAGCATGGTATATAGCCCCCCAGCATGGTATAATACAACCCAGCATGGTATAGAGCCCCCCAGCATGGTATAATACAGCCCAGCATGGTATAATACAGCCCAGCATGGTATATAGCCCCCCAGCATGGTATGATACAGCCCAGCATGGTATATAATGCTGTAGATATAATAATATATAATGCTGTAGATATAGTATATCTTGACTTCAGCAAAGCATTTGACAAAGTCTCTCATACAATCCTTATTGAAAAAATGACTAAGTATGGAATGGACAAGGCAACTGTTAGGTGGATTCATAACTGGCTTAGTGATCGGACCCAAAGAGTGGTCGTAAATAGCTGCACATCCAGTTGGAAGAATGTCTTAAGTGGGGTACCACAGGGCTCTGTCCTGGGCCCTGTATTGTTCAACATCTTTATCAACGATTTAGATGAAGGAATTGAGGGTAAACTGATTAAATTTGCTGATGACACAAAGCTAGGAGGGATAGCTAATACTAGAGAAGAGAGAGAGAGGATTCAAAAAGATTTAAATAAACTGGAGAAGTGGGCAGCATCTGACTGGGATGATTTAGCGAATCCTGCTTTGAGCAGGGGGTTGGACCAGATGGCCCAGGAGGTCCCTTCCAACTCTAAAAAAAAAAAAAAAAAAAAATAACCCCCCAGCATGGTATATAGCCCCCCAGCATGGTATATAGCTCCCCAGCATGGTATAATACAGCCCAGCATGGTATATAGCCCCCCCAGCATGGTATAATACAGCCCAGCATGGTATATAGCCCCCCCAGCATGGTATAATACAGTCCAGCATGGTATATAGCCCCCCAGCATGGTATAATACAACCCAGCATGGTATAGAGCCCCCCCAGCATGGTATAATACAGCCCAGCATGGTATAATACAGCCCAGCATGGTATATAGTGTCGGGATCCCTCAGATATCTCTTTCATCTGAAGGACCGATGTTCTTAGGTGTGAAGCACCATATGTCTCTAATCAATTGCTCCGTCGAGAAGGATAACACAGACACGGGCTGTATAATACCACTCGGGATGCCTGCCAAGACGCCTCTGGCTTATCAGTTAGGCTTCCGTCTTTTATAGTAAAGAATTTAAACATTTACAGACATGCGCAGTACAAATGATTTCACAACTTGTTTTCTACAAAGAAAGTCACTTAGGCGAAAAAGCAGAGGTATTTGACCTTGGTTCACAAGGGAGATGTCTGAGACATCTCCTCGAAGAACAGATAAGGTTTTAAACAAGAGAATGCAACATAGACAGAACTCAATTTAACTCCTTCAGTTCCTATCATTCCCCCCTTTGACATCTTCATTTTCCACAATCTGGAACACTGGATCCTGCAACAACAGCAGATAGTGGCTCGTTCACCAGGTACTATCCCAGGCCGACGGGTTGCCCAAGGGAGACAGGTCTTCTACCTTCTCCATCCCCCAGATACTGAAGCCACGTCCATCATTGCAAGAGTACGCTCCTTCATGCCAGAAATGAGATGTCAATCTAGGACTCAAAGGAATAATAGTTAAATTCTTGTTGTTTACAGTCAAACTTCCTTATCTATTTCTACATCTTTTCTTGCATACAGAGATACACCAAAAAACAAGTTTCAATTGCACATATATTACGAAGATACAAACAACAATACGTAATAGACTTAGTATAATCCCAGTTATCCAGCCTCCAATACCCTTAAACCAATTAGCTGGATTAAGAAAAGAGAATGTATCTGACCACCAACTATCCTTAGTACGATCATTGTCTTTATCGTACTGATCTCTAAGTTTTTGAACATCCTCTATTTTCAATTTTAACTTTATAATGCTGTTGGGATCTATATAATGACAGCAAGCTGGTCCGATGACTTGACACATACCTCCTTGCGCTGCAGTTAAATAATCTAATACTATGGTATGCTGATTAGTGGCTATGATGAGCTGATTTTGGACAGCAACGGTGGTGTTCAATATATCCAATTTATCCCATATTTGGTCATCTAAGTAATCTGTAGCCCTGACTAATTTATCCCACATTTGAGTAATCATAGGATAAATAAAAATTGAACTGACAATTTTATTAGCCACACTCATCTGCACTATATGTGGTCTCCCAGAGAGGCGAGGTGTATTGTCAGCAGCTCTTTTGTACAACGTGTGTTTAGGTATGCTCTGAGTATTCAACTGGTCATTCGGAATAACAAAGGTAGCTGGAGTCAAACGACCCAGAGTACAAGCACCTTTTACCCCCTACTGGCAACCATTTATATGCATTGTCTCCACATATCCAGTACATGTCACTAGGTAGGTCCCATAGGGCTGAATGTTGTAATACCAGTCTATGAACTAAATCTATGAACGCAGATACATTCTGAAGCATACACCAATTTGGAAGTTGTCCTAAAGGGCTACAATACCCTACATCGGGATTTCCACAGGTGGGAGTTCCTTTCTCATATCCAGATGACTCGTTGCAAGGTATATTACCTGAAATATTAAAACAAGTTTCATTATTGCCCTGGGGAAATAAATTGGAATACTCCCAGGACGTGTTATGCAACCTTCTTTCTAGCAGTATTGGTTTGAAGGCATCAGTAGAGTGGGAAGTTACATTAAAACTAACTTGTAGGCCATACATTGGAATTTGCCCCAGGTAGGTTAATCGAGTTCTATTCCTGGGTACCCAAGCCCCCCCTTTATATGCCAGATATTGAAGGTATGTATTACTTCCTGAAAGATTACCCTGCCACCAAGGGTATCCTACCCATCCCACAATAGGTATTCCAACAGTTGTGTTCCATAACTTCACATTATTTGTGGCATTATTAGCAAGTGTATCAGAACCACTGGTCCAGGCAAATAATTCCTCGGGTGGCATAGGAATAACAAGGAACGGAATACTAGTGGCTGATACTGGTGAATGTGTGCAGATCCAGCAAATGATTTGACCAATCATTCAGTAATTTTTCATGATGTTGTATAAACTTATTATTCAAGGACATTGGAGAATTTAGATTGTCCCACGCAGCTACCATTATTACAGATAATGCAACAAAACCAAACCAAAACATTATGCACTCTTATGCTTTGTTAATTCCTGTGGCTAGTTTGCAATGCGATGCGTGGATCCAGGTTGGTCGTCCTTCCAACTTAACAGAAGTAGGCGTTGTTAGGAGTACTTGGTAAGGTCCTTGATATCGGGGTTCAAGGGTCTTTCTGGAGTGTTTCTTGACATATACGTAATCACCAGGTTGTAGACAGTGCGTTCCTTCCACACTATCTGGATCTGGAATGGAAGAGAAAACTAGAGAATGCATTTGAGTTAAATGCTTTTGCAACTGGATTACATAACTTGTCAAATTATCCACATTGAGTGTTAAGACCTGTGGGTAGTACAACCCTGTGTTCGGTGGTCTTCCAAACAGTATCTCGAAGGGTGACAGTTTAGTTTTCCCCGTGGGTGTGTACCTTACTGAGAATAATGCTAATGGGAGACACTCTGGCCATGGTTTATGGGTTTGTTCCATGGTTTTCTGTATTTTCAATTTTAGTGTCCCGTTCATTCTCTCTACCTTCCCTGAACTCTGTGGGTGGTAGGGTGTATGAAATGCTTGTTCTACACCTATCATTTGCATTACATTTTGCATTACCTCAGCAGTAAAGTGTGTACCTCTGTCTGATTCAATTATTTCAGGGACACCGAATCGTGGTACTAGTTCCATCACCAGTTTCTTTGCAGTGGCTCGAGCTGTAGCCGTTTTCACCGGGTAGGCCTCTGGCCATCCAGAGAAGAGATCTACACATACGAGGATATTTGCATACACTCCTACCTTGGTAGCTGTATGTCGTCAATCTGCCGTCTCTGAAACGGGTAGAGAGGCCTAGGTGTCGCTTTCTTAGGGACTTTTACTGTTTTACCTGGGTTGTGCTGTGCACAGATGAGGCATGATTGTACAAGTTTCGCGGCTGCGCAACTGAAGCCAGGAGCGATCCAGAAGGCATCTACCATGGCACACATGTGACTTTTTGAGGTGTGATTGGGGCCATGTGCTGCTTGCGCCATGATTGGGAACAGGGACTTTGGTGGGCACATTTTATCCTTATTCTCCCATACTCCATTTGAGTTCAGCTCAGCTCCCAGTCTCCCTCGGTGTACCTTCTCTGTTTGGGCAGCCTTTTGCTGGAGGGATTTCAGGACATCTAGACCCAATGTGGCTGGAATACGCTGACTCCCCGCCACCATCCACTGCTCTCTCTAGGCCGCCTTGTGCTATTTTAGCAGCCTCGTTCGCCCTTCTATTGCCCTCTACCTCCACGGAGTCACCTTTGTGTGTGCTTTTACCTTGACAATGCCAACCTGGACTGGTAACATCAATGCCTCCATCAATTGTTTCACCAGCTCTGCATTTTTAATGGGCTTCGAATCTGTGAAAATATTAGCGACTTTACCTGCAGCGGCTCTACACGCCTCAGTGAGTGCCTTCAACTCTGCCTCCTGCGCCGACATGTGAGGAGAGAGTGGTTCCGCTCGGATTACCTCATGTGAGGATACTACTGCATATCCAGTGTAGAATCGTCCATCCTGGTGGTATCTGGGGCCATCTACAAAAAAGAAACTCAAAGTCTGCATTAGGAACAGGTTTTTCATGAATGTGTGCAAACCCAACGGTCTCCTGACTCATCAGTTCTATGCAGACATGTTCATGCGTCATGTCAAAGTATCCTTCCTCACTTGCCAATACGGTCACCAATTCCCCCTTTTCTGAATCCACAGGCAGGAGGGTGGCTGGATTCAGAACGTTACATCTTTTGAGGAGTGACATACTCAGGAATTAGTAGAGCACACTCAAGTCGGAGCTGTCTGGCCATAGACAGATGTTTTGGTTGAACTTGTAGGAGTATGGCATGGATGTCATGTGGGGAATAGATTGTCAAAAGAAACGTCAGTGTGATCTCACATGCCTTTCCTATTACGTCTCCACTTTTTTCCTTGTGCTCCAGCATACATGACAGGTCGTTTTATTGTCCTTGTTTGCCCAATTTCTTTAGCTACCTTAAGGAGGTCTTTCGGATCTACATGTCTCCATTCAGGTCTGGCTGTCTGTACTGCATCTCGTAAGTCTTTGTTCATACCGTCAATGAATGCATTCACCAGTATTCTAACATCAAGTGGGTTTATGCAAATGTACCCCATGTCTGCCCATTTCAGCTGTAACCGTCCAAGGTATATCTCTACTCTCTCTCCTCTTTGCTGTGTCACATTAGTCAGGAGTACAGACTGCTCTGATTGTTCCACTGCAGCCCATTGTCTTAGTGACTCACAGTACGTCTCCCCAGATCGTGCAGATTTATCATCCATGCCCCAAGCCTAATTCTTTGTCACATCTGTGTGTCTTAATTATATGATCTAGTGCGTCACCTGCCTTTAAACTCACCAACCTCTCTAGGTCTGCCCAGGTACACTTATATGTCTGCTGTACTTCCTTTATGTGTCTGTAAAACGGGAATGGTTGGTCTTCAGGGGCAGGCAGCTGCTTCAGCAAACCTAGCTGGTCAGAGGGGCTCCAGGGATAATACACCTGCATCTTTCTTATTCTAGTCACACTTCTAGGTCCTGATGGGGTTGGTCGTCTGATGTCTACTGTCAGCTTACTCCTCAAGGGCCAATGTCCCCACTACCCACTATCCGCACTATTATGTCAGCTTCTTATGATCTTGTCTGGATAGGATTTAGTGCAATTCTCTTAGGTCAGTAGCACAGGTCACACAAGTAGCTATTCAGTCTGGATTTGTCTGAGTCTGACCACAGTGTTTACAAGTCCATCTGTTTTGTCTGGGTCTCTGGTTACACTTTGTCAATCAAACATTCATAATACACCTTCCACACTGCTGCACATTCTCAAGCATCACTTGCTATTTTCTTCCCTTGTCTGTGCCTTTTTGTACATCCAAACATTCACACTCTGGTATTTTTGCCTTTTTCAATATTTGTCGCACTTGTTTTACTGCTTCCTTCCTTCTCTGTCTCTTGTAATTTGACACAATTTGCTATACAAATCAATCACACAACTAGAAGCAGGTTCAAACACATTAATGACCAAGCAATCACTTACAATTCCCTTCTAAATTAGGCACCATATCTTACTTTTAACTTCCAATCTTCAATTAAGTACTGTTGCTTTAAAATGCACAAATCTTTCAGCGCGTACCTTACGGATAGAATTACAGAGAATTTTGAGCACAGCTCACACTCAGCAGAGATAAGAGCGAAGGGAGAAGAAACTGCGCAGCTCCATCCTTCACCCCTCCCGTCAGAATGCAGCGTCGTCCTTCACAGAATTCTGTAGTTCTTTAGACTTATCAAAATCAATTTCTACAAAGAAACTCAAAATCACGGGATTTCACTGTAAGGGCAGATAACTGTATAATGAGATTAACCATGCCTTGCCCTTTTTCTGGCCAAATGCATTCAGGAAACTTTACAATGTAATGCCACATATAACACGAACTATATCATTACTCAATTCATTCAGTCTCAGATGTAGATTTGAAATATCTATAACGCATCTGTCCGGGATTCCACCACAACTAGAAAGGTCACAAATCTCTTGACACAAAAACGATGTGTGATGATTCATTCATACGTGCTCATTCACTGATGTTTGTTTTTTTTTTTTATACTCAATTACTCATCTCTCATCTTATTCAGAGGTTCTCATAGACATATATACAAGGATTCACACAGCCTGCCTATCTTGCACTTTGGATTTGATTAATACTTTTTCCAGGTTCTTTGCTGCACTACTTCCATATCTATCCTCAATTATATCACATAACCGATTTCCTTCTTCAGGTGTCTTTCCCTGACTGTTCCCCATTTTATCTTTTATTCTTATCCTGTTTCTCTTGTTGTCTTCCTGTTAGTCCCCTGCCTTAGGTGGTGTATTGGGTAAGCTCAAGACTAGGCTCTACTATACCTCATTACCTTCTTCCTAAGGTGCTAACAGGCTAAATGGAGTGTCTGTTCCTCGGTGTACTACGTGTTTCGTGTACTTATATGCTATGTAGCATCCGAACAGAAATACTCCCACAACACACAGGATTGTAAACAAAGTGTCCATCTATCGGGGTTCTTCAGTCATATCCTGTCACAGGCTCATTTCACGGTCCTGTGCTCATTCGGTCACACTCTTATCTGTCACAAGGTTTATTCGTAAAGGGTGTTGATTTAAGCTTAGGCGGTGACCTCCCCGAAAGGACGCTGTCACATGACCCAGTTAGGCAATATCACCACTCTTTGAACGAATACCTACTGTGCAGCTTATTTGTCTACTTTTCACAATCCTTCAAATCAAGGCAGTCACTCAACAACCTCCTCTATTTCTAGTGCGGAATCGTCTATTGTGAAAAACTTGTCCGTCCGGGCTGCGCAGTATGAACTGTTCACCCAGCCTTATATTCCGTAATGTCAGACCTCTCCCATTTTGATTTGCATCAGCTCTTTTTCTAAAAATAGCTGTGCACAGACAGAACCTACAGTAACCTCTCATTCGAGCAGAAATTACATATGCGTGTCACACCCGATTTCCTCAGAGTTCTTATATGGACCTGATTTTACGGCCCCCTCCTCTACTAGATTCCCCTTAATACGGACCTTAGTTATAATGATAGATTATGAAGAGCAGAGAAGAGAAAAATTGATCTCTTACCTGGCCAGGTGTTTAGGTCTGCTGTTCACAATTTCATCAGTAACTGGAGTGGTCTGTAGATCGGGTAGTCTTGGAGAGGTGCCTATATCAGGTCCCTGTTTCGGGCGCCAGGAAACTGTCGGGATCCCTCAGATATCTCTTTCATCTGAAGGACCGATGTTCTTAGGTGTGAAGCACCATATGTCTCTAATCAATTGCTCCGTCGAGAAGGATAACACAGACACGGGCTGTATAATACCACTCGGGATGCCTGCCAAGACGCCTCTGGCTTATCAGTTAGGCTTCCGTCTTTTATAGTAAAGAATTTAAACATTTACAGACATGTGCAGTACAAATGATTTCACAACTTGTTTTCTACAAAGAAAGTCACTTAGGCGAAAAAGCAGAGGTATTTGACCTTGGTTCACAAGGGAGATGTCTGAGACATCTCCTCGAAGAACAGATAAGGTTTTAAACAAGAGAATGCAACATAGACAGAACTCAATTTAACTGCTTCAGTTCCTATCAATAGCCCCCCCAACATGGTATAATACAGCCCAGCATGGTATATAGTCCCCCCAGCATGGTATAATACAGCCCAGCATGGTATATAGCCCCCCCAGCATGGTATGATACAGCCCAGCATGGTATATAGCCCCCCACCATGGTATGATACAGCCCAGCATGGTATATAGCCCCCCAGCATGGTATGATACAGCCCAGCATGGTATATAGCCCCCCAGCATGGTATGATACAGCCCAGCATGGTATATAGCCCCCCAGCATGGTATGATGCAGCCCACTAGTTTTGGTACGGTGCGTTGTGATGTGTAGCAATCCTGATGCATCCTGATCCAGATTAGATCCCTATACTTAACATAGGGACGCACGGACCTGCGTTTGCATCAGGATCAGGATGCATCAGGTGCACCAACACATATCACAGCACTTACTAATTCACAAAGGACATGAACAAAAAATGCCACAATACATGTTAAGACTACAACCGAGGGGGAGCCGGGGCCTGATCACAAGAGCTGACAATCTGAGGAAGCAGCAATGCTGAATAACAGTCTACACTGCGTCACACAGGGGGAGAATGAGGCCCTCACTTCACAGGCAAAGACCTAGAACCAGGACTGTGGAAAACAGATTTCTATTTAAAAAAAGAGCCGTTTAAAGAGCCAAAAGAGCCGACTCTTTATGGTGAGCGGAGCCGCATCACCAGAAAGAGCCGAACTTCCCATCACTACCACGGTGCAGCCCCTCAGTCCTCTCCTCACAGGCTCCATAGCGCAGCCCCTCGTTTCCCGCTTCTCTTCTCCTTCCCAGCAGCCTCTGTGAAAGTCAGGACCTTTACTTTCACTTTCACTTTTGTCCTGTGAGCGCGGTACCTTCCTCCATTTACTCATTTAACCCTTTCTTGGCAGAAAAAGCACAGCTTCTGTCTAGGCACCAGCAGCTCTTTCTTTCTATTGGCAGCGCCAGTGTATATCTGTGTATTAGTTCTCTCATTTCATGTACGTCTGCTGAGACTCCCACTAGTCGGGAAAGACCTGAAGCCCCCTATGTGAATGGGGCAGGAGTGGGCATGCGTGACCACCACTTCTACAGACAGTGAATGGTACAATAGTCATACATAATCTCTACTACTACATTTACACAGGAGACTTTAGGATCCTCACTCTGGAGAATGGTTGGGGTCTCAGCAGTGAGACCCCCAGCAGCCATACAACTATAACCTCTCTGGAGGACAGGTGAAACCTAGCGGATTTGGAAAATTTGTGTCTAAAAAAGTATCACATGACCTCAAAAGGTGCAAAGTGTGAATATACCGAAGAATTACAGAGCATAGGTGCTGATCTGCCAAAATCCGAGCACAGGTTCCCATCTTGCTTGTTATGTTTGGTGTATATTTTCCTGACTTCTGTGCCAATCAGATCCATAGGTTACAACATACTGTTAGCGATGCCGCTCTAGAAACATCGATCGATCTGTATTCCCCACAGCCGCACCTCATTCTCAGGCATCGCCCCTCCACGCACCCTAGATGTTCTCAGATACCATATTACTTGAGCGCACCGAAGACCCCCGGTTAGCACCCGAGCATGCTCAGATAACACCTTATCCTAGCACGTTCACTCTTCACTAGACACTATACAAGACAATTATATGCCCGCCGAGAAGAACAAGTCTAAACATTATGAAGCATTTCCCATTGTGTACACACTAAACCTACAGAAAAAAAGAGACACCAACTAAGAATTACTTTTAAATAGTTGCAAATCACCCAACTTCTTAAAATGTCGGGGCGGTCCGCGTATAACTCTGCAAGGACAATTTAAAAGTAATCTGCAGAGTTAGCAGCTGCTCAGAAATCATACAGATGATGTCAGAAAAGACCAGAATTCCCATAGAGAAGGCAGAGATGACTTATTCCCATCCCTGCCTTCCTCGTCACCGCACTGACAGCACTAAGCGTGGTCTTAGCAGTCCCAGATTAGCTCTACAAGTGCAGGCCGCAGGTGGAATTTCCACTGTAACCGACCCTAATGTGCCAGCCTCAGTTACAGGGGAAATCACCAATTACATGAAATGTATAAATATTGAATTGTCCACCCCCCAAAGGTCTTTTATGACCTTATTGGGGTACAATGTATGAAACAAATGAAAAATGATAATGTCTGTAAAGTGCTGTGGAATTAAAGGCGCAATATCAGCAAGAAAAATAATTAATGAAAAAAATAAAGAAAAAAGTTCTAAAAAATAATTAAAAAAAGAAAGGCCCAATCTGTATCGCTGTTTCTAGCCCTCCGAGCCCTCGTCCTCCAACTATATGTATAAAGCTGAGGTGTGTGTGTGTATTGAGCCCCGCCCTGCATTATGATGTCATAATGGTTGCCATGGCGACGCTGATGTCATAATGGGTTGCAATGGTGATGGTTATGTCATAACGAAGATGATGTCATAATAGGTATATGGGCACGGGACTATAGGATGGAGGATGTGTGATGGGTATATGGGCACAGTACTATGGGATGGAGGATGTATGATGGGTATATAGGCACGGGACTATAGGATGGAGGATGTGTGATGGGTATATGGGCACTGGACTATGGGATGGAGGATGTGTGATGGGTATATGGGCACAGGACTATGGGATGGAGGATGTGTGAGGGGTATATGGGCACGGGACTATGGGATGGAGGATGTGTGATGGGTATATGGGCACAGGACTATGGGATGGAGGATGTGTGATGGGTATATGGGCACAGGACTATGGGATGGAGGATGTGTGATGGGTATATGGGCACAGGACTATGGGATGGAGGATGTGTGATGGGTATATGGGCACGGGACTATGGGATGGAGGATGTGTGATGGGTATATGGGCACAGGACTATGGGATGGAGGATGTGTGAGGGGTATATGGGCACTGGACTATGGGATGGAGGATATGTATGACGGGTATTTGGGCACGGCACTATGGGATGGAGGATATGTATGACGGGTATATGGGCACGGGACTATGGGATGGAGGATATGTATGACGGGTATATGGGCACAGGACTATGGGATGGAGGATGTGTGAGGGGTATATGGGCACTGGACTATGGGATGGAGGATGTGTGATGGGTATATGGGCACAGGACTATGGGATGGAGGATGTGATGGGTATATGGGCACAGGACTATGGGATGGAGGATGTGTGATGGGTATATGGGCACAGGACTATGGGATGGAGGATGTGTGATGGGTATATGGGCACGGGACTATGGGATGGAGGATGTGTGATGGGTATATGGGCACAGGACTATGGGATGGAGGATGTGTGAGGGCTATATGGGCACTGGACTATGGGATGGAGGATATGTATGATGGGTATATGGGCACGGGACTATGGGATGGAGGATATGTATGACGGGTATATGGGCACGGGACTATGGGATGGAGGATGTGTGAGGGGTATATGGGCACAGGACTATGGGAGAGAGGATAATCATAATTTGCTATAACCACACTTAGTTCCTATGCCCCGCGGCAACGCTGGGCTCTTCAGCTAGTTCAATGTATAAAAATAATTGCTAGGTAACAGGGAACCCAATTCAGAATCTATGAGAGGGGCCCATGTGGGGGCTACAAAAACGTGAAAAAATGCATGAAAAAGAAAGCCAGATATTTCCTTTTTTTTCTCCACACTTTCTCTCGATATCAAAGAAAAAAATATACAAAAAGGATAAGAATATACAAATGACGAAAAAACATAAAAATAAGGTTCAAGCAAGGAGTCATGAAATAAAGAGGCAAACATTATTTGGAATGCTGAAATGAGAAAACATTTTAGAGTTATTAAAAAAACATTTAAGAAAAAAATCTAAAAGATAAAAAGTGTCTGGTCGTGAAATGGTTAATGGTTTTTCATTCTCGATCATCACTGATTATAAAGAATTTTATGACTCTGCAACCAAGCTTTATCAGCGCTCCCTAACCAGACTCAGCGAGAGCCAATGGGATTGCAGAACGTCATTACCACGCTACAGTCAGTGAGATATAGTATGATCTTACAATAGGTATTCCTCCGCTACACAATATAGTCCCTAACAATGCAAATCGCTTTACTGCAACGGTCTCACGTACGAATTACGGAGATGGCGACGATTATTATTAGCGATCTGGGTTATTATTGCAGTGTGAACGATTAGATTAGAAGGATTTATCTGGGATGTAGAGAAGAGCTCGTCACTCGCGCAAAGCCTTCTGGGATGTGTACTGAGAGGGAGACGGCGGAAGGTTCCACTGTCTGGGGCTGGTGCTGAGGCGGAATGCCGGCCGGTAGCTGTGCGGTGATTGCCAAGGAGGTGAGATTTATATATGGCGCCTTCTGGGGCTCCGGGTGGGTTTTCTGTGTCTCGTCACCATATGATGTGATAATGCTGAGCGGACGGGCGTGAGGCCGGAGCTCTCCCCTGGGGGCTGCAGCACAATCCTGCCCGGCTGTATAGGGGCCGTGCTGGGGCCAGTGCCCGGGCCTCCTGGCTGGCCTGGAGCTCCCCACTACACAGCGCGGCTCACACTAGATTGGCGCCTGGATTGAGCAGAGTGTGAATGTCGCCCAAGGAAATGCCGCACGGAATAAGCGCCATCTAAGCTGCAGTCCTGTCCTCACAGCTGTGATCGGATATTAGCGGGGATTTGTGCTGTTTCTAGTGAGATTTCCCATTGTCATAGTGTATTCTGTGCCCCATATGCTGCGGCCATCTGCTAGGAATGTATTCTCCATATGGAGGGCTGGAGACTGATTATAGGGGATTCCCAGCTCCGAGAGCCTGGCCCCATATGGAAGGATATTAGCTGATCCCTCCAATTACAGCTGCTGTAGGATAGTTCTTCTGATTAGCTGTGTGCAGGGCATACCGCATGTGCAGGCATTGCAGGAGTGGAGGTATCCATGGTTACGGCCCCTAGTGTAGTGAGTTGTTAGTGGTCATGACCATGGATACCTAAGCTGCTGCAATGCCCTGCGACATAGCTAATCAGAAGACCTATACCATATTTCTAATTGGAGGTATTCGCTAATATTATTATTCTTACACTTACTATATATTGGGACAGGGTCTTTGAGATGGGAATGCCCCTTTTAACCCCTTTCTGACCTCGGACGCAATAGTACGTCTGAGGTCAGATCCCCTGCTTTGGGGATCCGGGGGTGAGCCCGCATCAAAGCCAGGACATGTCAGATGTTTTGAACAGCTGACATGTGCCCGTAATAGGCGCAGGTGGAATCTCGATCCACCCGTACCTATTAACTAAAATGCCGCTGTCAAATGCCGACAGCCGGGCCGGAAATATGCGCATCGCCGGCCCCCGTCACGTGATTTGGGGTCAGCGATGCGTTGCCATAACAACCTGAGGTTTCCTAGAGACCTCTACGGTTGTTGATGCCAGATTGTTATGAGCGCCACCCGGTGGTCGTCGCTCATAGCAATGCTGTAATTCTGTTAATATGGGTGATCTGCTCATTGAATGTAGCAGAGCCGATCGAGTTGTGGATGCTTCCTGCCACCTATGGAGGCTAATGAAACGTGCCAAAATGTAAAAAAAAAGTTTTAAAAAATATGAAAAATGTAAAAAATTATGTTGCAATCACCCCCCTTTCTCCCCATTCAAAATAAAACAATAAAAAAAAAAAATCAAACATACACATATTTGGTATCGCCGCGTTCAGAATCGCCCGATCTGTCACTATAAAAAAGGATTAACCCGATCGCTAAACGGCGTAGCGAGAAAAAAATTCAAAACGCCACAATTACGGTTTTTTTTGGTCGCCGCAACATTGTATTAGAATGCAATAACGGGCGATCAAAAGATCATATCTGCACATACAGGAAAAAACACAAAACTTGAGCTTGGTTTGCGTTGATAGCCATGCAGCCTATAAATGCATGTTCACATGGCCATAAACCTGCAAGAGACAAAGTGAGCGAAAACCCTGCTGCAACGCAATAAGGAAAAGCAGACGTGCCTCTAGAATGCCTGCGAATTCCTCATTCGTTTTCCCCGCGGCGGGGAGTTGTGAACATGTTTGGTGTCTATGAGCTCGTGATGAGCTGGAGTATCAGAACGGCGGCTCAGGTTTAGCGTTTAGTGAACCGTGCAAAAACGCCAAACAAAAAATGTCAGATTCCACTTTCTTTGCAATTTCACCTGCACTTGGAATTTTTGTTTCTCGTTTTCGAGTACACAACATGCTAAAACGAATGATCTCTATCAAAAGTACAACTCGTCCCGCAAAAAAATAAGCCCTCACACGGCCATATTGTCGGAAAAATAAAAAAAGTTATGGCTCTGGGAAGAAGGGGAGCGAAAAACGAAACCGGAAAAAGGCTCCGGTCGTTAAGGGGTTAATGAGAAGCTGTCGTTAGATTCATGCTGCATGACCCACAAGCAGCATATAAGTGTGGCGGCATGATTACAGCCGGTATATCTTCCTCTAAAATGCTGCTGCGTTTCTGATAAAATCTAGTGTGACTCCGCCCCTCTTCCGATGATTGACAGGCCTCTCCCTATGTGCGCACAGGACACCTGTCAATCACCTGGATCAGGCCGGGGCCGCATCAGAGTCGGTCTCTAAAATGGCTTCTCAAGCAAAGGGAGAGATTCCTCAGAGTTTTGTCACAAATCGGCGGCTCAAAAAAAATAACATTGTGACTTTTGGCGTCCTCACTCCATTGTCACCCGGCTGTGAAGAAGTGGGATTGGGTGGGGACGTGGCTGCCCCCGCTCGTCACATGACTTGTAGCGGTCGCTTCACCACAAGTCTTACGCAGGGACTGGAGGAAGCTATGCAGGGAGGTGCCCACCGCTACACACATCACTGATATATGGAGTGCGCCCCATAATGAATCAGGAGCGTCTCCTCCAATTCCCCCAATCACCAAGATCAGCCAGAAAATTGCCGGTTTTGATGAATCGTAGCTAATAATAATAATCTTTATTTTTATATAGCGCTAACATATTCCGCAGCGCTTTACAGTTTGCTCACATTATCATCACTGTCCCCGATGGGGCTCACAATCTACTGTATTTTTCGGAGCATAAGACGCACCCCAGATTTTGGGGTGAAAATAGCAGAAACAAAAGATTATTATTAGATGTGGGTCTGTCTTATTGTCCGATTTTAAGATACCTTACCTGAGGGCTGGCAGTGGTACAGCAGGGTCACAGGAGGCATGGTCCCTTCCTCAGGGTAAGTCCAGTGTCGGCGGTGCTGATGTTTGTGGGCTGTGGGAAGTGCAGGGTCCTTTCCTGCTAAGGTAGACGACACTGTGGCCTGGTGTCCACTAGGTGTTGCAGCAGTGGTGTGGCGGCGGCGGCAGAGGTGCGGTGAAGCTGAGGCGCAGTGGGCAGTATGGCATGCACCTGAGCATGGTTCCTTCCTCAGGTGAGATGACGCTGCGGCCCCGTGTCCAAGGCGAGCAGCAGAGCCGAGTTAATCACTGTTTTTTTCGTTGGCGGCGGCTGTCTTTCTGAGGCTGCGCGTGCGCAGATTGAGTACTCTGCTTCCCGGGGCTTCAGGAAAATGGCCGCGGGAGGCAGCGTGTGCGCAGATGGAGATCGCGGCGGCTATTTTCATGAAGCCGAGATCTCAATCTGTGAAACCCGTGATTCACCCGACTCTGCTCTCCGTGGACATCGGGCCACGGCGTCACCGCACCTGAGGAAAGGACCCCGCTCAGGTGCACGCCGTACCGCGCCTCAGCGTCGCCGCACCTCAGCCGCCACCACACCACTGCCGCAAACCTCCTGGGTAAGCTTGCGTTCGCACTATCTATACACTTGGTCTGGGGCAACGCATAAAGTCCCACGGATTCCACTACCACCTTTATGCTGATGATAGTCAGATCTACCTCTCTGGCCCAGACGTCACCTCTCTTCTGTCCAGAATCCCAGTGTGTCTATCAGCCATATCCTCCTTCTTCTCCTCTCGCTTCCTCAAACTCAATGTAGACAAATCTGAACTCATCATCTTTCCTCCATCTCACAGATCTTCCTTACCCGACCTAGCTATAACAATTAATGACATCACGCTTTGCCCAGTACCGGAAGTCCGCTGCCTCGGAGTAACCTTTGACTCTGCCCTGTCCTTCAAACCGCACATCCAAGCCCTTTCTACCTCCTGTCGCCTCCAGCTCAAAAATATTTCCAGAATCCGTCCTTTCCTCAACCCTCAATCTACTAAAATGCTTGTGCACGCCCTCATCATCTCCCACCTCGACTACTGCAACATCCTTTTCTGTGGTCTCCCTGCTAACACCCTCGCACCTCTCCAGTCCATCCTTAACTCTGCCGCCCGACTAATTCATCTCTCTCCTCGCTACTCCTCCGCTTCTCCCCTCTCATATCTCTTCACTGGCTCCCATTCCCTCAGCGTATCCAGTTCAAATTACTAATACTGACCTACAAGGCCATCTATAACCTGTGTCCCCCATATGTCTCTGATCTAATCTCCCGATACCTTCCCTCACGTAATCTCCGGTCCTCCCAAGACCTCCTTCTCTCTTCCACACTTATTCGCTCCTCACCCAACCGCCTCCAAGACTTCTCTCGAACTGCCCCTATTCTCTGGAATTCTTTGCCCCAACAAGTCCGACTATCAACCACATTTGGATCCTTCAGACGGAACCTGAAAAGCCACCTCTTCAAGAAAGCCTACAGCCTGCAATGACCCCGCTACCTCCTTCTCTCTCACCACTACCAGTGATATCACCTCAACCAACACCGGAACTGCTGCAACCCACCAACCTACTGTCTCCTTCCCCACCATCATGTAGCATGTAAGCCCGAAAGGGCAGGGTCCTCTCTCCCCTCTGTATCAGTCTGTCATTGATAGTTTGGTTACTGTAAGTGATATCTGTAATTTGTATGTAACCCCTTCTCATGTACAGCACCATGGAACTAATGGTGCTATATAAATAAATAATAATAATAATAATAACTATAAAACGCACCCCCCCTTCATTTTCCTCAGAATTTTTTTGGGGAAAAAATGCGTCTTATAGTCCAAAAAATACTGTACATTACTTCTCAGTATGTCTTTGGAATATGGAAGCCCAGGAATTTCCAGTACCTGGAGGCTTTTTACCAAGAAGAGTGGGCAGCTTTACCATCTGAGAAAATAAAGAACCTCATCCACAACTACCACAAAAGACTTCAAGCTGTCATTGATGTTAGAGGGGGCGATACACGGGATTAATGGGGTATGGGAACTTTTGATCAGGGTCATTAGGGTTTAAAAAGAGAAAACACAGTAGTTTGACAAAAATGGCTTCACCCAACCACAATAGAGTTTATATAATTTTTGGTATCCATGATTAAGGACTGGTGTATAGTCAGGAATGTGTGGGGAATTTATACTATATTGCTGGATGGAATTGAAGATGTCGGTCACT
The DNA here is from genome assembly GCF_039654945.1 of Dendrobates tinctorius. Taxonomy (NCBI): domain Eukaryota; kingdom Metazoa; phylum Chordata; class Amphibia; order Anura; family Dendrobatidae; genus Dendrobates; species Dendrobates tinctorius. The sequence goes on from NW_027361797.1 coordinate 40,902,636, forward strand.
TTTTATCCGCACTGGGATAAATTCCTCTTTTGTTCCTGGATTTTTTTCTTTTGGATCTGTGCAGCATGGAGTGTAGCCAGAGCGGCTCCCCCTGTACGGAGAATCGTCCTCATATAGAGGGGGAGCTGCTTGTTTCTATGTTTTCAATGTTAGAGGCAGATGATTCCTGAATATCACATCCATCATCTGCTGGCAGAGATGCGGCTCAATTATTGATCTTACATCAAGGTCATAGTTCCCATCCGTCTGTAAATTTACGGACCGTCCATAAAAACCTGATGCTTGTCTCTGCCGTCCAGTGAATTTCCCCCCCCCCCCTGAAGTGTGTACTGTGCCTGCTCTAAAAAGGCTGCCATGTGCAGTGCAAGCAGGAGCTGTCCCGGAAGAAGACTAGAGGAGTCATGTGGGAGCCTGAAGGGCGGTGGCAGAAAATGGCGGAATTCTGCTGCAGACCTTCCTGCTGCCGGCTAGCTGAGCTGATGATCTGGGACTCGGTGCACTACAGGTCGGGGGGCCCGAATCCGATGCCAGCGCGCTGTGTCCGCTGCTCCAGTCTGCTTAGCGTCATTCTATCTGTGACGTCTCAGTGCAGAGGTCACGTTGTCGTCACTACAGCGCGGTCTCTGCTGAGACGTCACAGAGTCAGAACATAGAATATGCTGAGGAGACCTGACCGGAGCAGTGGACTCCGGAGCACTGGCAGCGGGGAGCACAACGGGGAGAAAGGAGGATTTTTTTTTTATAAATGGAGCAATATACAGTTAGGTCCATATATATTTGGACAGAGACAACATTTTTCTAATTTTGGTTCTAGACATTACCACAATGAATTTTAAATTTGAATTTTAAACAAAACAATTCATATGCAGTTGAAGTTCAGACTTTCAGCTTTCATTTGAGGGTATCCACATCAAAAAATTGGATGAAGGGTTTAGGAGTTTCAGCTCCTTAACATGTACCACCCTGTGTTTAAAGGGACCAAAAGTAATTGGACAATTGACTCCAAGGCTATTTCATAGACAGGTGTGGGCAATCCCTTCGTTATGTCCTTCTCAATTAAGCAGATAAAAGGTCTGGAGTTGATTTGAGGTGTGATTGCATTTACATGCGGTCAAATGAGCTCTCCATACAGGTGAAACAAGCCATCCTTAAGCTGCAAAAACAGAAAAAAACCGTCTGAGAAATTGCTACAACATTAGGAGTGGCAAAATCTACAGTTTGGTACATCCTGAGAAAGAAAGAAAGCACTGGTGAACTCATCAATGCAAAAAGACCTGGGCGCCCACGGAAGACAACAGTGGTGGATGATCGCAGAATAGTCTCCATGGTGAAGAGAAACCCCTTCACAACAGCCAACCAAGTGAACAACACTCTCCAGGAGGTAGGCATACCAATATCCAAATCTACCATAAAGAGAAGACTGCATGAAAGTAAATACAGAGGGGTCACTGCATGGTGCAAGCCACTCATAAGCATCAAGAATAAAAAGGCTAGACTGGACTTTGCTAAAAAAAAATCTTAAAAAAGCCAGCACAGTTCTGGAAGAACATTCTTTGGACAGAAGAAACCAAGATCAACCTCTACCAGAATGATGGAAAGAGAAAAGTATGGCGAAGGCGTGGTACAGCTCATGATCCAAAGCATACCACATCATCTGTAAAACACGGCGGAGGCAGTGTGATGGCTTGGGCATGCATGGCTGCCTGTGGCACTGGGTCACTAGTGTTTATTGATGATGTGACACAGGACAGAAGCAGCCGAATGAATTCTGAGGTATTCAGAGCCATACTGTGTGCTCAGATCCAGCCAAATGCAGCCCAACTGATTGGTCGTCATTTCATACTACAGATGGACAATGACCCAAAACATAAAGCCAAAGCAACGCAGGAGTTTATTAAAGCAAAGAAGTGGAATATTCTAGAATGGCCAAGTCAGTCACCTCATCTCAACCCAATTGAGCATGCATTTCACTTGTTAAAGACTAAACTTCAGACAGAAAGGCCGACAAACAAACAGCAACTGAAAACCACCGCAGTGAAGGCCTGGCAGAGCATCAAAAAGGAGGAAACACAGCGTCTGGTGATGGCCATGAGTTCAAGACTTCAGGCAGTCATTGCCAACAAAGGGTTTTCAGCCAAGTACTAGAAATGAACATTTTATTTACAATTATTTAATTTGTCCAATTACTTTTGGTCCCTTTTAAAAACAGGGTGGCACATGTTAAGGAGCTGAAACTCCTAAATCCTTCATCCAATTTTAATGTGGATACCCTCAAATGAAAGCTGAAAGTCTGAATTTCAACTGCATCATAATTATTTTGTTTAAAATTCATTGTGGTAATGTCTAGGACCAAAATTAGAAAAATGTTGTCTCTGTCCAAATATATGTGGACCTAACTGTATGGGGCCATTATACTGTATGGAGCATTATATGGGGTCCATAATTCAGTATGGAACATTGTATCTGGTCCATTTTTCTGTATGGAGCATTGTGTGGCACCATTATTCTATATGGAGCATTATATGAGGCCGTTATTCTGTATGTAGATTCCTATGGGGCCTATTACACTGTGTGGAACATTATATGGGGCCAATATGCTGTATGGGGCAATATATGCATGCCAATTATTCTGTATGGAACATTATATGAAGCCATTATTCTGTATGGAGCATTATATGGGGCCCATAGGGATGGCAAATTCCTAATACCAAATTACCCAGAGGTAAATAAGCCCTAATTAAGGGATGCATTAAAACATGGATTTTATTATACTTTGTTAAAAAATAGTGATACAAAAATTAAAAAAACACATCAGTGTGCCTGTGTAATCTCACTATTATCTCTATAAAAATGTATAGCCCAACCCTATGAGGAAGCATGCTAGGCAAAACTTGTTGGGGAAGCTTTGTGTTAGTTTAAGGCTAAGTTCACATTAGCATTCGGGGGCTTTACTGAGGGCTGCGTACTTCCTCTGTTAAGCTCCGCCTACTTCCTCATACGTCTGCATGCGTCCTGCGTACCTATCTTTAACATTGGGTACGCGGGACATTCAGATGTATGCGGATGCGCTGTTTTGACGCTCCCGCCGACCGCACGGAAACGCAACAAGTGTATCCTAGGGATAGAGACTCTAACCAATGAACTGCTGTCATGGTGGATATAGTATTGCTCTGAATAGGGATCAGATTGATGAATGAATCCGATGGTTTGTGTATTTCTCCCTTTCCTTATCCTCCAGCCTATTTTGGTAAGTGCTGTTGTATGATAATGATATTCAGTTTGTTTTGTATTTGTCTTGTTTCTCTTACATTTCTGTACCAAGCCCCATGGTGTGGAGAAGGGGTCAGATTAGGGTTTAACAACATCATAGTAAGTTTGGCGACCCAGGCCTCTCTACCATCAACAGTTCCCCTGAGACAGGGATAGTTAGGGTCCCAGTTCCAGGGACAGTTGTAGGCCCTTCTCCCTTACGTCTGTCACAGCATGACACCTACATACAGTATAATGGGCCTCAAATTATCCTCCATACAGTGTAATGAGGCCATATAGTCCTCAATTCAGTATATAATGGCCCCACATAGTCCTCTATACAGTATAATGGCCGCACTTAGACCTCCATACAGTGTAATGGTACCCACATAGTCATCCATACAATGTAATAACTCCACATAGTCCTCTATACTGTATATTGGGCCCCACATAGTCTTCCATACCTCCATACAGTATAATGGGCCCCAAATAGTCATAGATACAGAATAATGGTCCTCATAAAGTCTTCCATACAGTATAATGGCCCCATATAGTCCACCATACAGTATAATGAGCCCCACACACTCCTCCACACAGAATAATGGCCCCACATCTTCCATACAATACGCCTCACATATCCCTCCATAGAGTATAATGGCCCCAAGAAGTACTCCATATAGTATAATGGTCCCCACATCTAATATATAAAGCTGAATGTCTAGGTGTGTATGTGTGTATGTCCAGGATTGGCATCTGCACCGTCGCAGCTACCAGGGCTGTGGAGTCGGAGTCGTGGAGTCGGAGTCAGTGCTCATTTTGGTGGAGTCGGAGTTGAATTCGGTATAAAGTGGACCGACTCCGACTCCTAAAATATATAATAAATTGGGTACAGTAGTTCAATGCAGAATGTGCTGAATATTTTTTCATAGGAATTTGGGAAAGTTATGAAATGTCCTATAAATGGCTGTTCTATTCCTGATCTAAGGCAACATTCACACACAGCGTTTTTCCTGCGTTTTTTGAGGATACGTTTTTCAGCTGCAAAAGCTGATCATCTTTTTAAAAAACCGCATCACCTGAAAGGTTTTTGAGCTCATAGATAATGTTTTCAATAGCAAAAGCAGATTAGAAATCTGCTCTATCTATATATCCATTTATCCATATCTTATCTGTACCAAAAAGAATGAAAGCCGGGTAGCACACAGACTAACACTCCTTTTTTTTAGCACCAGTCAGGTCCACCTCATAGCTGCCCAAAAGGACGCCCAGGACAGGCATTGCTCGTCTTCAGTAACACATCAGCATCAACTGATAGTTGGAATAAATAGACTGCATTCACCAGCACATCTTCTTAAGGTGCAGGCTTTATTTACAAGTGTAGGGGTGTGCAGTATGAGGTTCTGCAGCAGCTGAGGTGTGCAGTATGAAATTCTGCGGAACAGTATGAGGTTCTGCCCCCCCCCCCCAGGTTTGATCCTGGCTACGCCCATAGTGTGAATGTAGCCTGAGGATTTAGGATTTATCTTAGCCGAGATAAGTCATAGTGTGTGTGTATGTGTATATACTATATATATATATATATATATATACACAGTGTGTGTGTGTATATATATATATATATATATACACAGTACAGACCAAAAGTTTGGACACACCTCAATCAAAGCGTTTTCTTTATTTTCATGACTATGAAAATTGTAGATTCACTCTGAAGGCATCAAAACTATGAATTAACACATGTGGAATTATATGTTCACATTGTACTACAATACATTTTTCACTTAAATATAAGCAATATATGTGGGAGTCGGAGTCGGTGTAAGGGAAATTGAGGTGTCGGAGTCGCAGGTTTGGCTTACCGACTCCACAGCCCTGGCAGCTACAGCCACAAAATTTTGCACAGTCACACGTCTGGACCCCGAGAGCATCATAGGTTATGATGTGAGGCGAAATTTTAACCCCGCGCGTTCCAATTCACCAAACAATTTGGCCTATTATTCTTATCATTTCTATGGTGTTATCGTCCTTCTGTAAAGCTGGAAATAACACAATTTATTACCGTGCCAACACAGACCACCCTCTGACACAGATTGCAGGGGGAGCCCAGTATCACACAGGAGAGGATTAGATACACGGCTCAGCAGTCAGTATCACACAGGATAGGATTAGATACACAGCTCAGCAGTCAGTATCACACAGGAGAGGATTATACACATACATACATACACACATTGAGCTTTATACAGTATTAGATGAATGCCATAAAAAGAAAAAAATGCTTCCAACTTCACAAAAAATAGCATGTATCTCAAAAATACATCTCCAGACAAAACATTGCTTAAATAATGGAAAAATAAAAATGCTAGTGCATTTAACCCCTTAATACGTCTTTTTACTAACCTGAGATATGAGACTAGCACCCCCATACAGGTGACAATCCAGCAGCTGTCGGCTGTACACTACAGCTGACAACTTGCTGTATCAGCGACGATCAGTGTTGGCACCGTCCATATCCGTTTATCCCCTTAGATGCTGCTGTCAATAGTGACTACATCATATAAATGGTTAACAGATTGTGGGGGCTTCCGCTTTAATCTCATCAGCACCTTGAGATCATGATCCTGTGGTCCTGATGTTTGCCATGGCAGTTCACGGCCAAATAGCGGCCTGTTCAGAAGTTAGCGACATTTAGGTAATAAAAATACACTTTTTCATTCCTGTCATGCCATTTTGCATTAATTCCTTAAAATCACCTGAAGGGTTAATTAACTACCTGACAGCAGTTTTCAGTATGTCAGGGGGTGATGTTTTCAAAATGATATCACGTTTGTTTGTTTTTTCCAATATATAGAACCCCCAAAGTCACTTCAAATCTGGATAGGTCCCTCAAAAAAATAAATTTTGTAAATTTCTATGAAAAATTGCTGCTGCATTTTTAACCCCTTCCTGACATCCGACGGTATATCCCGTCCATGGGACCTGGGCCCCTATGCCCATGGACGGGATAGTACGTCGGGCGCGATCAGCGGCACCCAGGTGGTGAGCGCCGCTGATCGCGGCCGGGTGTCAGCTGATTATCACAGCTGACACCCGGCACAATGTGTCAGGGTTGGTCACGGACCGCCCCCGACACGTTAACCCCTTGCACACCGCGATCAAACATGATCGCGGTGTACCGGGAGTTAAAGGGAAGCATCGGCAGGGAGGGGGCTCCCTCCGTGCTTCCCTGAGCCCCCCACGGCAGCGCAATGTGCAGCGCTGCTGCGGGGGACTCCTTTCCTCCAGGCCCCCGAATCCAAGATGGCTTCGGGGGCCTGAGGAAGCTGGCTTCCTCAGTGCCTGCAAAGCGCAGGCATGAGGAAGCCTTCTGCAGTGCCTGTGTCAGATCGCTGATCTGTCACAGTGATCTGTGATGTGACAGATCAGCGATCTGTCACAGGACAGTGATGTCCCACCTGGGACTATTTAATAAAGTAAAAAAAAAAAATAAAAAAAAGTGTAAAAATAATTAAAAAAAAAATCGCCAAATAAATTACAAAAAAAAAAAAAATATTCCCCCAATAAATCCATTTTTTGGAAATAAAAAAAAAACCAATAAAAGTACACATATTAGGTATCGCCGCGTCCGTAACGACCCGCCCTATAAAACTGTCCCATTAGTTAACCCCTTTAGCGAACCCCTTAAAAAATAAAAATAAAAAACGAAGCAAAAAATAATGATTTATTATCATACTGCCAAACAAAAAGTGTAATAACGCGCGATCAAAAAGACGCATATAAATATCCATGGTACCGCTGAAAACGTCATCTTGTCCCGCAAAAAACGAGCCACCACACAGCATCATCAGCGAAAAAATAAAAAAGTTATAGCTCGCAGAATAAAGCGATGCAAAAATAATTATTTTTTATATAAAATAGTTTTCATTGCATAAAACCGACAAAAACATAAAAAAAGACCTAAATGAGGTATCACTGTAACCGTACTGACCCGAAGAATAAAACCGCTTTATCAATTTTACCGCACGCGGAACGGTGTAAACGCACCCCCCCAAAAGAAATTCATGAAACGCTGGTTTTTCTTCATTCTGCGTCCCAAAAATCGGAATAAAAAGCGATCAAAAAATTTCACGTGCCCGAAAATGGTACCAATAAAAACGTCAACTCGTCCCGCAAAAAATAAGACCTCACATGACCCGGTGTGTCAAAATACGGAAAAATTATAGCTCTCAATATGTGGTGATGCAAAAACTATTTTTACAATAAAAAGCGTCTTTTAGCGTGCGACAGCTGCCAAAAATAAAAACCGCCATAAATAGTAAATCAAACCACCCGTTATCACCCCCTTAGTTAGGGAAGAAAAATAAAATAAAAAAAATGTATTTATTTCCATTTTTCCATTAGGGTTAGGGCTAGGGGTGTGTTGGGGTAGGGTTAGGTTAGGGCTAGGGTTAGGGCTAGGGGCATGTTGGGGTTCGGGTTGGAGTTAGAATTGGGGGTTTCCACTGTTTGGGCACATCAGGGGCTCTCCAAATGCAACATGGCGTCTGATCTCAATTCCAGCCAATTCTGAGTTGAAAAAGTCAAATGGTGCTCCTTCCCTTCCAAGCTCTGCCATGCGCCCAAACAGTGTTTTACCCCCACATGTAGGGTATCAGCCTACTCAGGACAAATTGCAAAACAATTTTTGGGGTCCAATTTCTCCTGTTACCCTTAGGAAAATAAAAAATTGGGGGCAAAAATATCATTTTTGTGGAAAAAAAATATTTTTTTATTTTCACGTCCGAGTGTTATAAACTTCTGTGAAGCACTTGGGGGTTCAAAGTGCTCACCACACATCTAGATAAGTTCCGTGCGGGGTCTAGTGTCCAAAATGGGGTCACTTGTGGGGAGTTTCAATAGTTTAGGTACATCAGGGGCTCTCCAAACGCACATGACACCCGCAGACCATTCCATCAAAGTCTGCATTCCAAAACATCACTACTTCCCTTCCGAGCCCCGACGTGTGCCCATACAGTAGTTTTCTCCCACATATGGGGTATCAGCATACTCAGGACAAATTGGACAACAACTTTTAAGGTCCAATTTCTCCTGGTACCCTTGGGAAAATAAAAAAATGGTGACTAAAAGATCATGTTTGTGGAAAAAATACGAATTTTTTATTTTCACGCCTGGGCGTTATAAACTTCTGTGAAGCACTGGGGGGTTCAAAGTGCTCACCACACATCTAGATAAGTTCCTTGGGGGGTCTAGTTTACAAAATGGTGTCATTTGTGTGGGGTTTCCACTGTTTAGGTACATTAGGGGCTCTCCAAAGGCAACATGACACCCGCAGACCATTCCATCAAAGTCTGCATTCCAAAACGTCACTACTTCCCTTCCGAGCCCCGACTTGTGCCCATACAGTAGTTTTCTCCCACATATGGGGTATCAGCATACTCAGGACAAATTGGACAACAACTTTTGGGGTCCAATTTCTCCTGGTACCCTTGGGAAAATAAAAAAATGGTGACTAAAAGATCATGTTTGTGGAAAAAATACGAATTTTTTATTTTCACGCCCGGGCGTTATAAACTTCTGTGAAGCACTGGGGGGGTCAAAGTGCTCACCACACATCTAGATAAGTTCCTTAGGGGGTCTAGTTTCCAAAATGGTGTCATTTGTGGGGGGTTTCCACTGTTTTGGTACATCAGGAGTTTTCCAAACGCGACATGGTGTCCGATCTCAATTCCAGCCAAAAACGTCAAATGGCGCTGCTTCCCTTCCGAGCTCTGCCATGCGCCCAAATAGTGGTTTACCCCCACATGTGGGGTATCAGCGTACTCAGGACAAATTGCACAATAACTTTTAGGGTCCTGTTACCCTTGGAAAAATAAGAATTGAGGGTGAAAAGATCATTTTTGTGGAAAAAATATGATTTTTTAATTGTATGGCTTTATGTTATAAACTTCTGTGAAGCCCATGGGGGTTCAAAGTTCTCACCACACATCTAGATAAGTTCCTTAGGGGGTCTAGTTTCCAAATTGGTGTCATTTGTGGGGGGTTTCCACTGTTTTGGTACATCAGGGGTTTTCCAAACGCGACATGGTGTCCGATCTCAATTCCAGCCAAAAACGTCAAATGGCGCTGCTTCCCTTCCGAGCTCTGCCATGCGCCCAAATAGTGGTTTACCCCCACATGTGGGGTATCAGCGTACTCAGGACAAATTGCACAATAACTTTTAGGGTCCTGTTACCCTTGGAAAAATAAGAATTGAGGGTGAAAAGATCATTTTTGTGGAAAAAATATGATTTTTTAATTGTATGGCTTTATGTTATAAACTTCTGTGAAGCCCATGGGGGTTCAAAGTTCTCACCACACATCTAGATAAGTTCCTTAGGGGGTCTAGTTTCCAAAATGGTGTCATTTGTGGGGGGTTTCCACTGTTTTGGTACATCAGGGGTTTTCCAAACGCGACATGGTGTCCGATCTCAATTCCAGCCAAAAACGTCAAATGGCGCTGCTTCCCTTCCGAGCTCTGCCATGCGCCCAAATAGTGGTTTATCCCCACATGTGGGGTATCAGCGTACTCAGGACAAATTGCACAATAACTTTTAGGGTCCTGTTACCCATGGGAAAATAAAAATTGGGGTGAAAAGATCATTTTTGTGGAAAAAATATGATTTTTTAATTGTACCGCTGTACGTTATAAACTTTTGTAAAGCCCTTGTGGGTTCAAAGTTCTCACCACATATCTAGATAAGTTCCTTGGGGGGTCTAGTTTCCAAAATGGGGTCACTTGTAGGGGGTTTCCACTGTTTAGGTACATCAGGGACTCTCCAAACGTGACATGGCGTCCAATCTGAATTCCAGCCAATTTTGCATTGAAAAAGTCAAACGGCGCTCCTTCCATTCTGAGCTCTGCCATGCGCCGAAACAGTCGTTCCCCCCCACATATCAGGTATCTGCGTACTCAGGACAAATTGCACAATAACTTTTGCAGTCCAATTTCTCCTGTTACCCTTGGTAAAATAAAAAAAATTGAACCTGAATTATTTTTTTTATGAAAAAAAGTTAGATGTTCATTTTTTTTTAAATATTCAAAAAAATTCCTGTGACGCACCTAAAGGGTTAATAAACTTCTTGAATGTGGTTTTGAGCACCTTAAGGGGTGCAGTTTTTAGAATGGTGTCACTTTTGGGTATTTTCTATCATATAGACCCCTCAAAGAGGCTTCAAATGTGATGTCCTAAAAATAAAATGGTGTTGTAAAAATGAGAAATCGCTGGTCAACTTTTAACCCTTATAACTTCCTAACAAAAAAAAATTTTGGTTCCAAAATTGTGCTGATGTAAAGTAAACATGTGGGAAATGTTAGTTATCAAGTTTTTTGTGTGCCGTATCTCTGTGATTTAAAGGCATAAAAATTCAAAGTTGGAAAATTGCGAAATTTTCAAAATTTTCGCCAAATTTCCGTTTTTCTCACAAATAAACGCAAGTTATTTGAATGAAATTTTACCACTAACATGAAGTACAATATGTCACGAGAAAACAATGTCAGAATCACCGGGATCCATGGAAGCGTTCCAGAGTTATGACCTCATAAAGGTACAGTGGTCAGAATTGTAAAAATTGGCCCGGTCATGAACGTGCAAACCACCCTTGGGGGTGAAGGGGTTAAACCTCCTAAAAGGCTAACAAAATAAAATACTGTATATACTCGCGTATAAGCCGAGATTTTCAGCCCATTTTTTGGGGCTGAAAGTCCCCCTCTCGGCTTATACGCCAGTCATATACCGGGGGGTTGGTGAGGGAGGGGGGGGCGGTGGTGTCAGAACATACTTTCCCCCTCCTGGCGCGGTCTCTGCAGCCCCCCTGCTTCTCCCAGGTCTCAGGCTCCTTCCTGCAGCGGTCATGTGGTACCGCTCATTAAATTCATGAATATGCGCATATTCATTACTTTAATGAGCGGTACCACGTGACCGCTGCAGGAAGGAGTCTAAGAACTGGGAGAAGGGGCTGCAGAGACCGCGCCAGGAGGGGGTAAGTATATGCTATATTTACTGATCCCCGGTCCATCGCTGCACGCCGCTCTGCTGTCTGCTGGGTCCCTCTGTGATGTTCAGGTCAGAGGGCGCGATGCCGTAGTCAGTGCGCGCCCTCTGCCTGAATGTCACTGACAGAGAGACCCGGCAGACAGCAGCGCGCAGCGATGGACCGGGGATCCGTAAGTATCGCCAGTGCCGGGGACCTGAGCCAGCGGTGACCCCGGCACCTGGCACCCAGCGACGGAAAGGTATTTCATTTTTTCTTTTATTTGCGGCAGCGGCATATGGGGGGGAATTCTATGAAACACCTTATGGGGCAGCATATGGGGGGGATTCTATGGAACACCTTATGTGGCAGCATATGGGGGGGATTCTATGGAGCACCTTATTGGGCAGCATATGGGGGTATTCTATGGAGCACCTTATTGGGCAGCATATGGCGGGTATTCTATGGTGCACCTTATGGGGTGGGATTCTATGGAGCATCTTATGGGGAAGCATATGGGGGTATTCTATGGTGCAGCATATGGGGCCATAATCTATGGAGCAGCATATGGGGCAGCATATGGGGGCATAATCTTTGGAGCATCTTATGGGGCTATAACCTTTATGGAGCAGCATATGGGGTATATTCTATGGAGAATCTTATGGGGCCATTATTAACCTTTGTGCAGCATTATATGGGGTGCATTTTGTATGGAGCATCTTATGGGGCCATCATGAACTGTATGAAGCATTATATGGGACTCCTGATTTAATATGGATATTTAAAGACATTTAACCTACTGATGTCTCAATTAATTTTACTTTTTTTGGTATCTATTTTTATTTTTGAAATTTACCAGTAGCTGCTGCATTTTCCACCCTAGGTTTATACGTGAATCAATAAGTTTTCCCAGTTTTTTGTGGCAAAATTAGGGGGGTTGGCTTATACACTGGTCGAATTATACATGAGTATATACTGTAATATTTTATAAATGGTGCTGATGTAAAGCAGACATGAGGGAAATGTTATTTATTAATGTTTTTCTGTGGTATGACTATCTGGATTAAAGGGATAATCATTCAGAGTTTGAAAATTGCTAATTTTTTTACATTTTTGTCAAATTTCTGATATTTTTTATAAACACAAAACATATCAACCTAAATTTATCATTATTATAAATGATAATGTGTCACGAAAAAAAGTCTCAAAATCAGTGGGATTTGTTGAAGCATTCCAGAGTTATCACCCCATAAAGTGACATTGGTCAGAATTCAAAAATTTGGCTTGGTCACTAAGGGGTTAATGAAGGAAATCACTTTGCCATAATGCAGTATAGTTACAGTGACGCCTACACCAGTGATATAGGAGGCGGAGATGTCAGCATGTTTTAGCGGCTCAGGTGCCCCATGAGCTTGTAGTAAAAGCCTCCATCTAGAACATTCCATATGAGTTTTCCTTCTGTCTGTGACTTTTACATTATTACTTTCACAGCTTTGACATCCAGGAAAATATCTGAAGAACATCAATACTGAAGCCATAATGGAGAAAGGAGAAAGTGATGTGCGGGATGAGGAGTGGTGCAAAGAGGACGTTCCTACAGGTAACTGCCCCAGTGAGGAGTCACCATTATATAAAGCAGAGAAGAGTTTCATTCTCATTCACTGAACCGCACAATTGAAGTTTTATGTTATGTGTTTTCTCAGTTTTTTGGCCATAGATTTTCGCATTCGGCTAAAATGCAGATTATATCTGGGTGACAATGTAATGACGCAATATGTAATAAGACGCGTTGTGTATCTATAATATGGATATAAGAATAGACTGAGATGATAGATCATCAAAGACGCGTGACACCTCATTGGCAAAGTATCTAGTTTAGTGTTTTACATCATATCCATCAGAGTTCTGGTTCCAGGATTAATATATAACCTAAGTAACCTATTTGATTTACTGAACTAGCTGGGGATGAAAAAAAAACTTATGACAATTGTCTCATAGTCACAGCCAGGAGTAGATTATAAGAGAAAGCAGAGAATTGCCTGGGCTTATCCAGCTCTGTTTCTCCATAGCCATGACTTCCTAATACACGACCATACGGCTCCTCTGTTCTGCATGTAGCGGTCAGTGATTGTGTGAGACGGACACCACCTAGTAGTACTGACGCCTGAGCATTTCTCCAGGGACAAGTGACACAATATGAGCAAGTCCTGCACTCTGTCACATGGAAGATGGGGCGCCAGTGGGCAATGTGTAGAGTTCACTGAAGAATAGACATAATATCCACAGCACACACCACAGGATGCAATATGGAAGCCGATTATACTTTATTCTAAAACAGTCCAGACCACAGACATAGACATGTAATTAGAGATGTTAGTACAGACAGTACTTACCTGAGTCTGCTAACCGCATTGTCTCCGAAATCCAACATAGCCATGACGGTTCGGCCAAGCATTCATCTATTTTCTATGGGGAAAGAGAACAAAGCTGCTTCCATATCATGAATCAGTGCTTGTTACAGGTCAATACCTGCCTGTTTAAATTAAACCCTAAAGATAACCTGTCAGCTACAAAAATGCTATTTACCTGCAGATATATTGAGTAATTTGTAGATAAATAATATTTAAAGAGAACCTGTCAGCAGTTTTGGCCAATATAAGATGAGGCCGCTGCATTTCAGAGCTTATTTACAGCATTGTGTAATGCTTTAGATCAGCACCCGGTCCAGCCTGAAAGATAAGAAAAATAAGTTTTATTATAGTCACCTGGGGAGGCGGTCCAGTCCGACGGGTGTCGCAGGTCTGGCACCTCCCATCCTCTTGCAATGCCGCCCTCCTGATTGCTTCATCGCTCCCGGGCATCGTGCTCCTGTGCAGGCGTACTTATCTGTCCTGTTGATGGCAGTCAGAGAGGCCCAGCGCCTGCTCACTGCAGTACTTTACTCTGCCCTCAACAGGGCAGATAAGTACGCCTGCGCAGGAGCGCAATGCCGGGGAGTGATAAAGCAAGCAGGAGGGCGGCATTGCAAGAAGATGGGAGGCGCCAGACCCGGACCTGCGACACCCATCGGACCGGACCGCACCCCGGTTACTATAATAAAACTTACTAGATGTGTGTTTCCTGAAGGAAGTACAGATAGTGCTTTGAAATGGTGCCCGGGCTGCCCCTTCAAGAGAGACTTGCCTGCTTGCCCCTGGAAGACTTTCAACTCAGGATCCATTTTAACTGTGGGTGCCTCTCAGGGGCCACTTTGGCCTCAGGGTCTGATTTGGTGGGTGGGGCCCCTCAGGGCTTGAATTGGTGGCCGGGATCCCTCAGGGTCCGATTTTGTGGGTGGGGCCCCTCAGGGTCCGATTTTGTGGGTGGGGCCCCTCAGGGTCCGATTTTGTGGGTGGGACCCCTCGGTCCGATTTTGTGGGTGGGGACCCTCAGGGTCTGATTTTGTGTCAGGGGCCCCTCAGGGTCCGATTTTGTGGCAGGGGCCCCTCAGGGTCCGATTTTGTGGCTGGGGCCCCTCAGGGTCCGATTTTGTGGCTGGGGCCCCTCAGGGTCCGATTTTGTGGCTGGGTCCCCTCAGGGTCCGATTTTGTGGCTGGGGCCCCTCAGGGTCCGATTTTGTGGCCGGATCCCCTCAGGGTCCGATTTTGTGGCCGGGGCCCCATAGGGTCCGATTTTGTGGTTGGGGCCCCTCAGGGTCCAATTTGGTGGGCGGGGCCACTCGGTCCGATTTTGTGGGCGGTGCCCTTCAGGGTCCGATTTGGTGGGCGGGGTCACTCTCGGTTCGATTTAGTAGGCGGTGCCCCTCAGGGTCCGATTTGGTGGGCGGGTCCCCTCAGGGTCCGATTTGGTGGGCGGGTCCCCTCAGGGTCCGATTTGGTGGGCGGGTCCCCTCAGGGTCCGATTTGGTGGGCGGGTCTCCTCAGGGTCCGATATGGTGGGCGGGGCCCCTCTGGGTCTGATTTGGTGGACTCTGCCACTCTGGGTCCGTTTTGGTGGGCGGGGCCACTCTAGGTCTGATTTTTTGAGCAGGGCCACACTGGGTCCGATTTCGAGGCCAGGGTGGCTCAGCCTCCGATTTGGAGCCTGGGGTCACTCAGCTTTCGATTTGGCGTGCCGGCCCTTTAAGACTCATTTCAGTGTGCCGGCCCTTTAAGAATCACTTTGGCGTGTCGGCCCTTTAAGAGCCAGTTTGGCTCACTGGGCTTCTAAATCCACTTTGGCGCACATTCTCTCTCAGGGGCATGCGTCATGTGATGAAGCTAGATTTGCATTTGTGCTGTGGGTTTCGCTTTAAGAGCTGAAATTATCTGCCAGAAACTGTGTCCTGGAGAGGTCATGTGAAGTTCGTAGGCGTTGGCATAGTAACTGGGTCTGCCTGTGCATATCAATGAGCTCAACTGCCATTTCAATTGCCTCAGGGCATGTTTTAAGTTTCCCATTCCAATGACGGGAAAAAAAAATTTTCAAACGTAAATTGCGCAAAAACTACAAATCCAATCGACACGAAAAATACTTAGCACACCTCTCGTGGACGCTGGCTTCGAAACGAAACCTCAACGGAGTCTGTGCGTGTAGCGGTTCGGGCCACATTAATTGCGGAAAAATCGACCTAATAATAAGAATAAGTTAGCAGAATTCGGATTACAATATAGTGCTTTTTTCAAAGCACTATAATTATGGTGCTTGAACCTCTAGATTCACACAACATATTGTAATCCGATTTCTTATATTTATAGTGCTTTGAAGAAAGCACTATCTTGTAATCCGAACGCTGAGGGGCCCCGGCCACAAAATCAGACCCTGAGGGATCCCGTCCACCAATTCAAGCACTGAGGAGCCCAGGCCACCGAATCGGATCCTGAGGGGCCCCACAGGCCAAAGTGGCCCCTGAGAGGCACCCACAGTTAAAACGGATCCTGAGTTGAAAGTCTTGCAGGGGCAGCAGGCAAGTCTCTCTTAAAGGGGCAGCCCGGGCACCATTTCAAACCACTATCTGTACTTCCTTCAGGAAATACACATCTAGTTATAGTGGTTTGAAAAAAGCACTATATTGTAAGCCGAATTCTGCTAACTTATTCTTATTATTAGGTCGATTTTTCCGCAATTAATGCAGCCCGAACCGCTACACGCACAGACTCCGTTGAGGTGTCGTTTCGAAGCCAGCATCCACGAGAGGTGTGCTAAGTATTTTTCGTGTCGATCGGATTTGTAGTTTTTGCGCAATTTACGTTTGAAAATTTTTTTTTCCCGTCATTGGAATGCACTGTCAATGCTTTTCAATGGGAAACTTAAAACATGCCCTGAGGCGATTGAAATCGCAGTTGAGCTCATTGATATGCGCAGGCAGACCCAGTTACTATGCCAACGCCTACGAACTTCACATGACCTCTCCAGGACACAGTTTCTGGCAGATAATTTCAGCTCTTAAAGCGAAACCCACAGCATAAATGCAAATCTAGCTTCATCACATGACGCATGCCCCTGAGAGAGAATGTGCGCCAAAGTGGATTTAGAAGCCCAGTGAGCCAAACTGGCTCTTAAAGGGCCGACGCGCCAAAGTGATTCTTAAAGGGCTGACACACTGAAATGAGTCTTAAAGGGCCGGCGCGCCAAATCAAAAGCTGAGTGACCTCAGGCTCCAAATCGGAGGCTGAGCCACCCCGGCCTCCAAATCGGAGGCTGAGCCACCCTGGCCTCGAAATCGGACCCAGTGTGGCCCTGCTCAAAAAATCAGACCTAGAGTGGCCCCGCCCACCAAAACGGACCCAGAGTGGCAGAGTCCACCAAATCGGACCCTGAGGGGTCCCGCCCACCAAATCAGACTCGGAGTGTCCTCGCCCACCAAATTGGACCCTGAAGGGCCCCGCCCATCAAATCGGACCCAGAGTGGCCCTGCCCACCAAATCGGACCCTGAGGAGCACCGCCCACCAAATCGGACCCAGAGGGGCCCCGCCCACCAAATCGGACCCAGAGGGGCCTTGCCCACCAAATCGGACCGAGAGTGACTCCGCCCACCAAATCGGACCCTGAGGAGCACTGCCCACTAAATCGGACCGAGAGTGGCCCCGCCCACCAAATCGGACTCTGAGGGGTCCCACAGGCCAAAGTGGCCCCTGACAGGCACCCACAGTTAAAACGGATCCTGAGTTGAAAGTCTCGCAGGGGCAGCCGGCAAGTCTCTCTTAAAGGGGCAGCCCGGGCACCATTTCAAAGCACTAGCTGTACTTCCTTCAGGAAATACACATCTAGTTCTACTTCTTTTTCTCCGCGTTTTCCACAATTACTGCAGCCCGAACCGCTCGGCGCAGAGACCCCGTTCAGGCAGCGTTTCGAAGCCCTCGGTGGGGACAGGTTTGCTATGTATTTTTGGTGTTGATCCGATTTGTAGTTTTTTTAAAAAATCGCATTTTAAGCAAAAATTTTCCCATAGGAATTAATGGTGACCTTTCCATGACCCCCAACTGAGATGGATTGAAGGCACAGCTCAGGTGTAGTGACCTTACAAAGATGGCAGCTATGCAATTGCAGCTTCCACACATGACCCGTATTAGCTTATAGCGAAAGGGGCTACCAAGTTGTCAGAAGCTGGAGGCAGGTTGTCAGAGGCTGGAAGTGCCTGGGGCAGGTTGTCAGAGGCTGGAAGAGCCTGGGGCAGGTTGTCAGAGGCTGGGGGCAGGTTGTCAGAGGCTGTCGGAGCCTGGGGCAGGTTGTCAGAGGCTGTCGGAGCCTGGGGCAGGTTGTCAGAGGCTGTCGGAGCCTGGGGCAGGTTGTCAGAGGCTGTCGGAGCCTTGGCAGGTTGTCAGAGGCTGTCGGAGCCTGGGGCAGGTTGTCAGAGGCTGGGAGCAGGTTGTCATAGGCTATCGGAGTCTGGGGCAGGTTGTCAGAGGCTGTCGGAGCCTGGGGCAGGTTGTCAGAGGCTGTCGGAGCCTGAGGCAGGTTGTCAGAGGCTGTCGGAGCCTGGGGCAGGTTGTCAGAGGCTGTCGGAGTCTGGGGCAGGTTGTCAGAGGCTGTCTGAGCCTGCGGGCAGGTTGTCAGAGGCTGTCGGAGCCTGGGGCAGGTTGTCAGAGGCTGCTGGAGCCTGGGGCAGGTTGTCAGAGGCTGCGGCTTTCGGGGTATTTTGGCATCGCAGTGCAATTTTCATGTGTGCAGTAGCATCAGCTAAGGATTCCTCAGATTTTCCCGCAAAAAACGCATGCGTTTTTTGCGGGAAAATCTGGGGAATCCTTAGCTGATGCTACTGCACACATTAACATTCGACTGCGACGAAAAAAATACCCCGAAAAAAGGGGTCTGAGTGACTTTTTCGTCACAGATTTAATTTTAAGTGTGTGCATTAGGATCAGGGCACCCCCCCCAAAGGCTGACTGTGTAAAAAAATTACTTTAAAACATCCCCAAATCACTAGAAGGGGGATGTGTAATGCATTCACATTCTAACTTTACTTTCGAAGGCTGTGTGCCCACTTGCGTTTTTGTAATCGTTTCCGCAGAGTTTGAGCCGGATCAGACGCCGCAGAAACGCTTAAAAGAAGCTTCCCATTAAATGTAATGCATTTTTGTCTTTGTGCCAATGCATGCGTTTTTTTCCGCTCAGGAAACGCTTAGTGGCTAAAAACGCAGCATGCTCATTAATTTCTGCATAGCTCCGTGTTTTTAGCTGTTTCCAATGCTCCCAGAAAAAAACGCATCAAAAACGCGTGGAAATAAAACGCGCGTTTTCTTGGAAGAAGTCCGATTTTGTAAGCGTTTAAAAATGCTAACGTGGGCAAATAGCCTTACAATCGATACCTGTTTGCCAAAGTGGCCCCTGAGGGGCCCGGAGCGCCAAAGTGGTCCCCGAAGCAAAGTGGCTAATGAGGTGCCGAATGTGCCAAAGTGGCTACTGAGGTGCCGAATGTGCCAAGTGGCTATCAAGTGGCCAAAGTGGCTACCGAGGGGCTGTGTGAGCGCTGTTCAAGCACCATGTATTTCCTTCAGGAAATGCCCATCTAGTTTTTCTTATCTTTCAGGTCGGACCGGGGGCTTATCTACAGCATTATAGAATTCAGTAGATAAGTCCTGAAAGGCGGTGGCCGCATCTTATATCGGCCAAAACAGCTGACAGGTTTGCTTTTAGGCTATGTGCCCACGTTGCAGAAATGCTGCGGAATTGTCCGCATCATTTCCGCAAATCCCCGCAACGGGTAAAACGCATGCGGAATTCACAAGCGTTTTGCGTTTTTAGCTTGCAGAATGCTAGTGCTTTTGCAACCGATTTGAAGCATCGCTTGGAAAAGTGATTGACAGGTTGGTCACACTTGTCAAGCATAGTGCTTGACAAGTGTGACCAACTTTTTACTATTGATGCTGCCTATTTTAATTCTATTTTTTACAAGAATATGGTACCAAGGACCTGGAGGAGAGTCCCCTCTCCTCCAGACCCTGGGTACCATCCGCACATGAAGTGCTTACTTTATGCATGGTGGGCATAGCCACATGCGTAAAGTGAGGGTTTCAATGCAATCCTATGGCGGCAGAATCGCGGCGATTCCGCAAAAATAATGGACATGCTGCGTATTTTACCGCGATGTGATTCTGCAGTGGAAAAATCCGCTGCATGGGCACAGCAATTGCGGAATCCCATAGGATTGCATGGGAATGCGTTTTGTTAGCGTTTTTTAAGCCCATAATAAACGCAACGTGGGCACACAGCCTTAAGCATGTTAGGCTGTGTTACTGGGAGAGCGGCTACCAGGAGAAATTGAAGTTATATTTTCCCTGCAGCCGCTCGCTTCCAGTCATTGAGGTGGTATATGAAGCCCTAACACAGAGAGGTGACTGCTACAGCCCTCTACTTCTCCTGAAGAATAAAATCGAGCGGCTGCATAGAGAATATAATTTCCTCAATGAGCAGTGATTGATGGTATAGGAAGGTGATTGGGGCTTATTAGCTTTCATTTTGATGAAGGAATGATGATTTGTTTCCTTATCTCATGGTTTTTTTATTATTGCAGAACATCCTGAATTTACAGAAAGAGGATGATGCGCTGTCAACAACGAACATTTTTAGTCTCATATAAAATATGCGACCAGTGACAAATGTTTTATTATTTGATGTTTGCACTGGCCAATGATTGAGAATGAACATTAGCAGAATTGATTCTTTGTGAAATCATCACATCATGTAAATTACACCTCAGTCAGTTAATAATAGAACTTTGCTACACACTTTGCAATGTCTATGTATTCTTTTTAATTTTACTTTCTTATATTTATCTAAATATAAAACATTATTAAGGTTATTTGACTGAAAAAATCACATCAGTTATATTCTTGACAGATGGTCGTACCAGCAGCTCCAAAATCCAAAAAAGTATTGCACAAGACCCATATGAAGAACAAGCCAACATCTCAGACGTGGATCCTTTTAAAGTACAATGTCCTAATTCATCACAGACTGGTAAACCAAATAATAGTCACAGAAGAAGTGCGGAAAATAAAAAAGCTCCCACAAGGAAGAAGCCATTTTCATGTTCAGAATGTGACAAATGTTTTACAGAGAAATCACATCTTGCTAAACATGAGAGAATTCACACAGGAGAGAAGCCATTTTCATGTTCGGAATGTGGAAAATGTTTTACTCTGAAATCACATCTTGTTAGCCATGAGAGAGTTCACACAGGAGAGAAGCCATTTTCATGTTCAGAATGTGGAAAATGTTTTACAGTTAAATCAGCTCTTGTTACACATGAGAGAATTCACACAGGAGAGAAGCCATTTTCATGTTCAGAATGTGGAAAATGTTTTACTCTGAAATCACATCTTGTTAGCCATGAGAGAGTTCACACAGGAGAGAAGCCATTTTCATGTTCAGAATGTGGGAAATGTTTTACTCTGAAATCAGCTCTTGTTAGCCATGAGAGAGTTCACACAGGAGAGAAGCCATTTTCATGTTCAGAATGTGGAAAATGTTTTAAAGACAAATCAGGTCTTGTTAGCCATGAGAGAGTTCACACAGAAGAGAAGCAATTTTCATGTTCGGAATGTGGGAAATGTTTTACAGGTAAATCAGCTCTTGTTAAACATGAGAGAAATCACACAGGAGAGAAGCCATTTTCATGTTCAGAATGTGGGAAATGTTTTATAGAGAAATCACATCTTGTTAGACATGAGAGAATTCACACAGGAGAGAAGCCATTTTCATGTTCAGAATGTGGAAAATGTTTTAAAGACAAATCAACTCTTGTTACACATGAGAGAATTCACACAGGAGAGAAGCCATTTTCATGTTCAGAATGTGGGAAATGTTTTACAGAGAAATCAACTCTTGTTAGCCATGTGAGAGTTCACACAGAAGAGAAGCCATTTTCATGTTCAGAATGTGGAAAATGTTTTAAAGACAAATCGGGTCTTGTTAGCCATGAGAGAGTTCACACAGAAGAGAAGCAATTTTCATGTTCGGAATGTGGTAAATGTTTTACAGGTAAATCCGCTCTTGTTAAACATGAGAGAAATCACACAGGAGAGAAGCCATTTTCATGTTCAGAATGTGGGAAATGTTTTATGGAGAAATCACATCTTGTTAGACATGAGAGAATTCACACAGGAGAGAAGCCATTTTCATGTTCAGAATGTGGAAAATGTTTTAAAGACAAATCAAATCTTGTTACACATGAGAGAATTCACACAGGAGAGAAGCCATTTTCATGTTCAGAATGTGGGAAATGTTTTACAGACAAATCAAATCTTGTTACACATGAGAGAATTCACACAGGAGAGAAGCCATTTTCATGTTCAGAATGTGGGAAATGTTTTATAGCGAAATCACATCTTGTTACACATGAGAGAATTCACACAGGAGAGAAGCCATTTTCATGTTCAGAATGTGGGAAATGTTTTATAGAGAAATCACATCTTGTAACACATGAGAGAATTCACACAGGAGAGAAGCCATTTTCATGTTCAGAATGTGGAAAATGTTTTATAGAGAAATCACATCTTGTTAGACATGAGAGAATTCACACAGGAGAGAAGCCATTTTTATGTTCAGAATGTGGGATATTTTTTTCATATAACTCTCAACTTGTTAGACATCAGAGAAATCACATAGGGAAGAAGGTATTGTAATCCTTTAGTGACGAAACCTAATTTTTGATATCTGAAATGTCACTTTTTGTAGTAATAATGATGGAATGTGACATATCTTAGTTATTCTTTTTCCTGATATGTTGTGCTTTATTTTGGTACAGTAAATGTAATAAATGAAAATATGCTATATTCCAGCTTTGAATGTTTATACCTGTAAACCGTATAGTTATACCACATAAAAAAAAAAACATTTACCTTATGTCTTCTCTGTCAGTAATTTTTCAAACATCCTTTTATTTTGGTTGAAGAGTTACAAGTTTAGTAGTTTAGTAATTTTTCATTATTTTAGGGCAATGTGCAGAACTCATTTTCTAGGGACCTATTCAGTTCAGTGAGGGGCTAATATATTGGGGATTCCTCTAAAGGGATTCTGTTTTAAACCTGTCACCCACATGCCTGTTCACCTTCGTGACCAGAACAATTTTTTTCAATTCTGACAAGTGTCACTTTATGACGTAAGAACTCTGGAATGCTTCAATGGATGCCACGGATTCTGAGACACACTGACATACATAGGGAACATACTGTAAGTATTTGATACACTGCTGCTTTTTCAAGTTTTCCCACCTACAAAGAATGGAGAGGTCTGTAATTATCGTAAGGAAACTTCAACTGTGAGAGACAGATTCTAAAAATAAAAACCAGAAAATCACATTGTATGATTTTAAAATAAATTGTATTTTATTGCATAAAATAAGTATTTGATCACCTACCCACCAGCCTGTCTCTCACAGACCTGTTCACTTTTCTTTAAGAATCCCTCCTACTCTGCACTCATTACCATATTATTGTTTAATTGTAAAGTGCAGCGGAATATGTTGGCGCCATATAAATAAAGATTATTATTATTATTACCACCTGCATTAATTGCACAGATCTCTCCATTCTTTGTAGGTGGGAAAACTTGCAAAATCAGCAGTGTATCAAATAAATATTTTCCCCACTGTATTGTACTTCATGATAGAGGTATACTTTCTTCAGTATGACTTGTGTGTATTTATGGAAAAATTTGAAAAAATATAGAACATTTTTCAATTTTCAAACTTTTATTTTTTTAATTCCCTTAAATCAGAGAGTCATGTTACACAAAATAGTTAAAGCAATAACATTTCCCACATGTCTACATCAGCGCAATTTTTGAAACATAATATATATATTTTTTTAACAATTCTTTAACAGATTTTTTTAAAGATAACAGTAAACATTTGAACAGATAACAGTTTCAATATAGTGCCGAAGATGCATCATGTCGAACGCAAGTGATAATGTCGGTACGAGGTATTTGCGTTACTTCAAACGTCGACATAGAGCAAATTGGATAGTATAAACAGTGTAATCACTACACAGTAACTATAAACTACAAACCGGAAAAAGAAAAAAAGAGGGGAATCAGGCAAGAGGCGTTGGTAGAGAAAATAACTAGACTATTTTGTTGAGTCAAAAATCTGACCATATGAGAAGGCAAACTGCAGGACTATCAAAGCTAGTAGTGTGTAGCATAGATGTATTGTATGTATCTATAGACCTTGTATATAGACAGGAAAAATTAAATCACAACTTTGGGTGACAGAAGGGGAAGTAGGAGCGACAAGGATGCAAGAGAGGCAGTGGGAAAGGCATAGCGTAAAGGACGTCAGGCTCGACCACTGCATCAGGAAAGGTGGAAAAGCTACAGATAACGGGCAGCTAACAAAATGGACTCATTGAAACATAGGGAAGAGTTCAGTGGGGGATTGATATTCCCAATGAAAGGGGAATTCTCAGCCTCTGGGACTTTTTAGTCCAAGGTTGCCAGATTTTGTGGAATTGTGAGTGTGTAGGAGTTTCCCAGCTAGATAACTCTTCTAGTCTCTGGATATCAATAACTTTATTAACCCATTCGTTCAGAGTTGAAGGGGAGGGTTGCTTCCATTGTAGTGGTATCAAATGCTTAGCAACTCCCAATAGTAGCGGAACCAAGTTACAGTGCCTTGCAAAGGTATTTGGCTTCCTGGAACTTTTCAACCTTTTCCCACATATCATGCTTCAAACATAAAGATACCAAATGTTAATTTTTGGTGAAGAATCAACAACAAGTTGGACACAATTGTGAAGTTGAACAAAATTTATTGGTTATTTTAAATTTTTGTGGAAATACAAAAACTGAAAAGTGCGGCGTGCAATATCATTCGGCCTCTTTAACTTAATACTTTGTTGTGCCACCTTTTGCTGTGATTACAGCTGCAAGTCGCTTGGGGTATGTCTCTATCAGTTTTGTACATCGAGAGACTGAAATTCTTTCCCATTCTTCCTTGGCAAACAGCTCGAGCTCAGTGAGGTTGGATGGAGATCGTTTGTGAACAGCAGTTTTCAGCTCTTTCCACAGATTCTCGATTGGATTCAGGTCTGGACTTTGACTTGGCCATTCTAACACCTGGATACGTTTATTTGTGAACCATTCCACTGTAGATTTTGCTTTATGTTTGGGATCATTGTCTTGTTGGAAGACAAATCTCTGTCCCAGTCTCAGGTCTTTTGCAGACTCCAACAGGGTGATGGGAGTAGTAGTCCCATCAATAGACGCCTGTGACTGGAAGGAAGCTGTCAACTTCGGACAGGTGACGGATATTGATGTTTTTTATTTTTGATTGTTTACAGGGGACAAATGCTTTAGGGGATTAGGTGTTAAGGAGAGTATAATGTGATTTTTTTTCATTTTATTCTTAATTTTTCCTCTTGAATACAACTCTCACCATTGTCCCCTGCTCGCACTCATCGCGGACAGAGCAGGAGACAATGATGAGAGCTGGCTTCAGCACCCGGTGATGGGGAGCAGCGCGAACAGTACCGCTAATTCCCAGGCATCGGTATGTGCTTGTTTTTTAATAGCAACATGGGCCACAAACCGTCCCGCACACGTGCACACTGATGACACTCGGATGACATTTTTGTATCATCAGTGTGTTATGTAGCGATACCTGTGAATCAGCGGTACTGTTCACGCTGTTCCCCGGGACTGGGTGCTGAAGACAGCTCACATAATTTTCCCCTGCTCTGAAGGCCAATAGCGCAAGCGGGGTACATTGTTGGAGATACAATATGCGGAGGGCACAGCTAGCAATTATGCGGGTTCACCACAGATGTACAAAAAGACACTATATGGAAAAAGGGAAAGAGGTACATCCATAAAAGGGAACTCCAGCACAGAATTTCATAGAAAACTAGATGTGTATTTCCTGAAGGAAGTACAGATAGTGGTTTGAAATGGTGCCCGGGCTGCCCCTTTAAGAGAGACTTGCCTGCTGCCCCTGCAAGACTTTCAAGTTAGGATCCATTTTAACTGTGGGTGCCTCTCAGGGGCCACTTTGGCCTCAGGGTCTGATTTGGTGGGTGGGGCCCCTCAGGATCCGATTCGGTGGCCTGGGCTCCTCAGGGCTTAAATTGGTGGCTGGGATCCCTAAGGGTCCAATTTTGTGGGTGTGGCCCCTCAGGGCCCGATTTTGTGAGCGTGGCCCCTCGGCCTGATTTTGTGGGTGTGGCCCCTCAGGGTCCGATTTTGTGGGTGGGGCCCCTTTTTGTGGGTGGGGCCCCTCAGGGTCCGATTTTGTGGGTGGGGCCCCTCAGGGTCCGATTTTGTGGGTGGGGCCCCTCAGGGTCCGATTTTGTGGGTGGGGCCCCTCAGGGTCCGATTTTGTGGCTGGGACCCCTCAGGGTCCGATTTTGTGGTTGGGGCCCCTCAGGGTCCGATTTGGTGGGCGGGGCCACTCTGGGTCCGATTTGGTGGGCGGGTCCCCTCAGGGTCTGATTTAGTGGGCGGGGCCCCTCAGGATCCGATTTGGTGGGCGGGGCCACTCTGGGTCTAATTTGGTGGGTGGGGACTTTCAGGGTCTGATTTGGTGGGCAGGGCCATTCTGGGTCTGATTTGGTGGGCGGGGCCTCTCAGGATCCGATTTGGTGGGTGGGGCCACTCTGGGTCCGATTTGGAGGCCAGGGTGGCTCAGTCTCCGATTTGTAGGCCAGGGTGGATCAGCCTCCGATCTGGAGCCTGGGGTCACTCAGCTTTCGATTTGGGGCTCCAGCCCTTTAAGGCTCATTTTGGTGCGCCGGCCCTTTAAGAATCACTTAGGCGCGTCGGCCGTTTAAGAGCTGGTTTGGCACACTGGGCTTCTAAATCCACTTTGGCGTACATTCTCTCTCAGGGGCATGCGTCATGTGATGAAGCTAGATTTGCATTTGTGCTGTGGGTTTCGCTTTAAGAGCTGATATTATCTGCCAGAAATTGTGTCCTGGGGGCGTCATGTAAAGTTCGTAGGCGTTGGCATAGTAACTGGGTCTGCCTACGCATATCAATCAGCTTAACTGCCATTTGAATCGCCTCAGGGCATGTTTTCTCTATGGCAAAATTTCCCCATTGAAAAGCATTGAGACAATACTTTCCAATGACTGGAAAATAAATTTTCTAACGCAAATTGCACAAAAACTACAAATCCGATCGAAACGAAAATTACTTAGCACACTGCTCGTGGACGCTGGCTTTGAAACGACACCTCAACGGAGTCTGTGCATGTAGCGGTTCGGGCCGCATTAATTGCGGAAATCAACTGAATAATAAGAATGAGTTAGCAACATTCGGATTACAACATTAATACTAGATGTGTATTTCCTGAAGGAAGTACAGATAGTGGTTTGAAATGCTGCCCAGGCTGCCCCTTTAAGAGAGACTTGCCTGCTGCACCTGCAAGACTTTCAACTCAGGATCCGTTTTAACTGTGGGTGCCTGTCAGGGGCCACTTTGGCCTCAGGGTCCGATTTTGTGGGTGGGGACCTCAGGGCCCGATTTTGTGGGTGGGGCACCTCAGGGTCAGATTTGGTGGGTGGGGCCCCTCAGGGTCAGATTTGGTGGCCGGGTCCCCTCAGGGGCTGATTTGGTGGGTGGGGCCCCTAAGGGTCCGATTTTGTGGCCGGGGCCCCTCAGGGTCTGATTTGGTGGTTGGGGCCCCTCAGGGTCCAATCTTGTGGCCGGGGCCCCTCAGGGTCCAATTTTGTGGCCGGGGCCCCTCAGGGTCCGATTTGGTGGGTGGGGCCCCTCAGGGTCCGATTTGGTGGGTGGGGCCCCTCAGGGTCCGATTTGGTGGGCGGGATCTATCAGAGTCCGATTTGGTGGGCGGGGCCCCTCAGGGTCCAATTTGGTGGGCGGGGACCCACGGGGTCCGATTTGGTGGGCGGGATCCCTCGGGGTCCGATTTGGTGGGCGGGGACCCTCGGGTTCCGATTTGGTGGGCGGGGCCCCTCTGGGTCCGATTTGGTGGGCGGGGCCCCTCAGAGTTCAATTTGGTCAGCGGGGCCCCTCAGGGTCCGATTTTGTGGTTGGGGCCTTTCAGAATCCGATTTAGTGGGCGGGGCCCCTCAGGGTCCGATTTGGTGGGCGGGGCCCCTCGGTCCGATTTTGTGGCCGGGTCCCCTCAGGGTCTGGATTTGTGGGTGGGGCCCCTCAGGGTCTGATTTTGTGGGTGGGGCCCCTCAGAGTCCGATTTTTGGCTGGGGCCCCTCAGGGTCTGATTTTGTGGCTGGGGCCCCTCAGGGTCCGATTTTGTGGTTGGGGCCCCTCAGGGTCCGATTTTGCGGCCGGAGCCTCTCGGGGTCCGATTTTGTGGTTGGGGCCCCTCGGATCTGATTTTGTGGCCGGGGTCCCTCAGGGTCCGATTTTGTGGCCAGGGCCCCTGGGGGTCCAATTTTGTGGGTGGGGCCCCTCAGGATCAGATTTTGTGGTTGGGGCCCCTCAGGGTTGAATTTTGTAGGTGGGGTCCCTCAGGGTCCTATTTTGTGGCCGGGGCCCCTCAGAGTTCAATTTGGTCAGCGGGGTCCCTCAGGGTCCGATTTTGTGGTTGGGGCCTTTCAGAATCCGATTTAGTGGGCGGGGCCCCTCAGGGTCCGATTTGGTGGGCGGGGCCCCTCAGAGTCTGATTTTGTGGCTGGGGCCCCTCAGAGTCCGATTTTGTGGCTGGGGCCCCTTAGAGTCCGATTTTGTGGCTGGGGCCCCTCAGAGTCTGATTTTGTGGCTGGGGCCCCTCAGGGTCTGATTTTGAGGGTGGGGCCCCTCAGGGTCTGATTTGGTGGGCGGGGCCCCTCAGGCTCTGATTTTGTTGGTTGGGCCCCTCAGGGTCTGATTTTGTGGCCGGGGCCCCTCAGGGTCCGATTTTGTGTCCGGTGCCCCTCAGGGTCCGATTTTGTGGCCGGTGCCTCTCAGGGTCCGATTTTGTGATTGGGGCCCCTCAGGGTCCGATTTTGCGGTCGGAGCCTCTCAGGGTCCGATTTTGTGGTTGGGGCCCCTCAGGATCTGATTTTGTGGCCGGGGTCTCTCAGGGTCCGATTTTGTGGCCGGGGCCCCTCAGGGTTCGATTTTGTGGCCGGGGCCCCTCAGGGTCCGATTTTGTGGCCGGGGCCCCTCAGGGTCCGATTTTGTGGGTAGGGCTCCTCAGGGTCCAATTTTGTGAGTGGGGCCCCTCAGGGTCCGATGTTGTGGTCGGATCCCCTCAGGGTCCGATTTTGTGGGTGGGGCCCCTCAGGGTACAATTTTGTGGCCGGGGCCCCTCAGGGTCCAATTTTGTGGGTGTGGCCCCTTAGGGTACGATTTTGTGGGTGGGGCCCCCTCAGGGTACAATTTGGTGGGCGGGGCCACTCTGGGTCCGATTTGGTGTGCTGGGCCCCTCAGGGTCTGATTTGGTGGGCGGGATCTATCAGTCCGATTTGGTGGGCGGGGCCCCTCAGGGTCCAATTTGGTTGGCGGGGACCCTCGGGGTCCGATTTGGTGGGCGGGATCCCTCGGGGTCCGATTTGGTGGGCGGGGCCCCTCAGAGTCCGATTTGGTGGGCGGGGCCCCTCAGGGTCCAATTTGGTTGGCGGGGACCCTCGGGGTCCGATTTGGTGGGCGGGATCCCTCGTGGTCCGATTTGGTGGGCGGGGCCCCTCGGGGTCCGATTTGGTGAGCCGGGCCACTGTAGGTCTGATTTGGTGGGCGGGCCACTCTGGGTCCGATTTGGTGGGCGGGGCCCCTCAGAGTTCAATTTGGTCAGCGGGGACCCTCAGGGTCCGATTTTGTGGTTGGGGCCCCTCAGGGTCCGATTTTGTGGTTGGGGCCTTTCAGAATCCGATTTAGTGGGCGGGGCCCCTCAGGGTCCGATTTGGTGGGGGGGCCCCCTCAGGGTCCCATTTGGTGGGCGGGGCCCCTCAGGGTCCCATTTGGTGGGCGGGGCTCCTCAGGGTCCCATTTGGTGGGCGGGGCCCTTCAGGGTCCAATTTGGTGGGCGGGGACACTGAGTCTGATTTTGTGGGTTGGGCCCCTCAGGGTCCGATTTTGCGGGTGGGGCCCCTCAGGGTCCGATTTTGCGGGTGGGGCCCCTCAGGGTCCGATTTTGCGGGTGGGGCCCCTCAGGGTCCGATTTTGTGGCCGGGGCCCCTCAGGGTCCGATTTTGTGGGTGGGGCCCCACAGGGTCCGATTTTGTGGTTGGGACCCCTAAGGGTCCGATTTTGTGGCCGGGGCCCCTCAGGGTCCGATTTTGTGGCCGGGGCCCCGCAGGGTCTAATTTTGTGACTGGGGCCCATCAGGGTCCGATTTTGTGGCCGGGGCCCCTCAGGGTCAGATTTTGTGGGTGGGGCCCCTTAGGGTCTGATTTTGTTTGCGGAGCCCCTCTGGGTCCAATTTGGTGGGCGTGACCAATCTGGGTTCGTTTTGGTGGGTGGGGCCACTCGGGAGCCGATTTGGTGGGTGGGGCCACTCGGGGGCCGATTTGGTGGGCGGGGCCACTCGGGGCGATTTGGTGGGCGGGGCCACTCGGGGCCCGATATGGTGGGCGGGGCCACTCGGGGGGCCAATTTGGTGGGCTGGGCCACTCGGGGGCAGATTTGGTGGGCGGGGCCCCTCAGGGTCCGATTTGGTGGGCGGGGCTACTCTGGGTCCGATTTGCTAGGTGGGTCCACTCTGGGTCTGATTTGGTGAGCGGAGCCCCTCTGGGTCCGATTTCTTCAGCGGGGGCCACGCTGGGTCCGATTTGAAGGTCAGGGTCGATCAGCCTCCAATTTGGAGGCCGGGGTGGCTAAGCCTCCGATTTGGAGCCTGGGGTCACTCAGTTTTCGATTTGGCGCGCTGGCCCTTTAAGAATCACTTTGGCGCGCCGGCCGTTTTAGAGACAGGGTGGCTCACTGGGCTTCTAAATCCACTTTGGCGCACATTCTCTCTCAGGGGCATGCGCCATGTGATGAAGCTAGATTTGCATTTGTGCTGTGGGTTTCGCTTTAAGAGCTGATATTATGTGCCAGAAGCTCTGTCCTGGGGGCGTCATGTGATGTTCGTAGGCGTTGGCATAGTAAATGGGTGTGCCTGCGCATATCAATGAGCTTTACTGCCATTTGAATTGCCTCAGGGCACGTTTTAAGTTGCCCATTGAAAAGCATTGAGACATGCATTCCAATGACGGGAAAAAAAATTTCTAACGCAAATTGCGCAAAAACTACAAATCCGATCGACACGAAAAATACTTAGCACACCTCTCGTGGACGCTGGTTTCGAAACGACACCTCAACGGAGTCTGTGCGTGTAGCGGTTCGGGCCGCATTAATTGCGGAAATCAACTGAATAAAAAGAATAAATTAGCAGCGTTCGGATTACAACATTAATACTAGATGTGTATTTCCTGAAGGAAGTACAGATAGTGGTTTGAAATGGTGCCCGGGCTGCCACTTTAAGAGACTTGCCTGCTGCCCCTGCAAGACTTTCAACTCAGTATTCGTTTTACCTGTGGGTGCCTCTCAGGAGCCACTTTGGCCTGTGGGGCCCCTCAGGGTCTGATTTGGTGGGTGGGGCCCCTCAGGATCCAATTCAGTGGACTGGGCTCCTCAGGGCTTGAATTGGTGGGCGGGGCCACTCTGGGTCCGATTTAGTGGGCGAGGCCCCTCAGGGTCCGTTTTGGTGGGCACGGCCCCTCAGGGTCTGGTTTGGCGGGTGGGACCCCTCTGGGTCCGATTTGGTGGGTGGGGTCCCTCAGGGTTCGATTTGGTGGGTGGGGAACCATAGGGTCCGATTTGATGGGCGGGGCCCCACAGGGTTTGATTTGGTGGGAGGGGCCACTCTGGGTTCAATTTGGTGGGCGGGGCCCCACAGGGTCCGATTTGGTGAGTGGGGCCCCACAGGGTCCAATTTCGTGGGCGGGGCTCCTCTGGTTCCGATTTGGTAGACGGGGCCTCTCAGGGTCCGATTTGGTGGGCGGGTCCCCTCAGGATCCGATTTGGTGAGTGGGGCTCTTCAGGGTATGATTTGGCAGGCGGGGCCCATGAGGGTCTGATTTGGTGGGCGGCGCCCCTCATGGTCTGATTTGATCGGCGGGGCCACTCTGGGTCCAATTTGGTGGGCGGGGCCCTTCATGGTACAATTTGGTAGACGGGACCACTCTGAGTCTGATTTGGTGGGAGGGGCCCCTCAGGGTTCGATTTGGTGGGCGGGGCCACTGTGGGTCCGATTTGGAGGGCGGGGCCACTACGGGTCTGATTTGGTGAGCGGGGCCCCTCTGGGTCCGATTTGGTGGGAGGGGCCTCTTTGGGTCTGATTTGGTGGGCGGGGCCACTCCGGGGCCGATTTGTTGGCCTGGGTGGCTCAGCCTCCGATTTGTAGACCAGGGTCGATCAGCCTCCGATTTGGAGCCTGGGGTCACTCAGCATTCGATTTGGCACGCCGGCCCTTTAAGGCTCACATTGGTGCGCCGGCCCTTTAAGATTCACTTAGGCGCGTCGGCTGTTTAAGAGCTAGTTTGGCGCACTGGGCTTCTAAATTCACTTTGGCGTACATTCTCTCTCAGGGGCATGTGTCATGTGATGAAGCTAGATTTGCATTTGTGCTGTGGGTTTCGCTTTAAGAGCTGATATTATCGCCAGAAACCGTGTCCTGAGGGCGTCATGTGAAGTTCGTTGGCATTGGCATAGTAACTGGGTCTGCCTGCGCATATCAGTGAGCTAAACTGCCATTTGAATCGCCTCAGGGCATATTTTCTCTAAAGAAAAATTTCCCCAATGAAAAGCATTGAGACAATACATTCAAATGACGGGAAAAAAAATTTCTAATGCAAATTGCGCAAAAACTACAAATCCAATCGACACGAAAATTACTTAGCACACCTCTCGTGGACACTGGCTTCGAAACGACACCTCAACGGAGTCTGTGCGTGTAGCGGTTCGGGCCGCATTAATTGCGGAAATCAACTGAATAATAAGAATAAGTTAGCAGCGGTCGGATTACAACATTAATACTAGATGTGTATTTCCTGAAGGAAGTACAGATAGTGGTTTGAAATGGTGCCCGGGCTGCCCCTTTAAGAGAGACTTGCCTGCTGCCCCTGCAAGACTTTCAACTCAGGATCCGTTTTAACTGTATGTGCCTCTCAGGGGCCACTTTGGCCTCAGGGTCTGATTTTGTGGCTGGATCCCCTCAGGGTCCGATTTTGTGGGTGGTGCCCCTCAGGGTCCGATTTTGTGGCCCAGGCCCCTCAGGGTCCAATTTTGTGGGTGGGGCCCTTCAGGGCCCGATTTTGTGGCCGGGGCTCCTCAGGGTCCGATTTTGTGGTTGGGACCCTCAGGTTCCGATTTTGTGGGTGGGGCCACTCTGGGTCTGATTTGGTAGGCGGGGCCCCTTAGGGTCTGATTTTCTGGCCGGGGCCCCTCAGGGTCTGATTTTGTGGGTGAGGCCCCTCAGGGTCCGATTTTGTGGTTGGGACCCCTCAGGGTCCGATTTTGTGGTTGGGGCCCCTCAGGGTCCGATTTTGTGGCCGGGGCCCCTCAGGGTCCGATTTTGTGACTGGGGCCCATCAGGGTCCGATTTTGTGGCCGAGGCCCCTCAGGGTCTGATTTTGTTGGGGCCCCTCAGGGTCTGATTTTGTTGGGGCCCCTCAGGGTCAGATTTTGTGGGTGGGGCCCCTTAGGGTCTGATTTTGTTTGCGGAGCCCCTCTGGGTCCAATTTGGTGGGCGTGACCACTCTGGGTCCATTTTGGTGGGCGGGACCACTCTGGGTCCAATTTGGTGGGTGGGGCCACTCGGGGGCCGATTTGGTGGGCGGGGGGTCGATTTGGTGGGTGGGGCCACTCGGGGGGGGGCAATTTGGTGGGCGGGGCCACTCGGGGGCCGATTTGGTGGGTGGGGCCCGATTTGGTGGGCGGGGCCAATTTGGTGGGCGGGGCCACTCGGGCGATTTGGTGGGCGGGGACACTCGGGGGCAGATTTGGTGGGCGGGGCTACTCTGGGTCTGATTTAGTGAGCGGAGCCACGCTGGGTCCGATTTGAAGGCCAGGGTCGATCAGCCTCCAATTTGGAGGCTGGGGTGGCTAAGCCTCCGATTTGGAGCCTGGGGTCACTCAGTTTTCGATTTGGCGCGCTGGCCCTTTAAGAATCACTTTGGCGCGTCGGCCGTTTTAGAGACAGGGTGGCTCACTGGGCTTCTAAATCCACTTTGGCGCACATTCTCTCTCAGGGGCATGCTTCATGTGATGAGGCTAGATTTGCATTTGTGCTGTGGGTTTCGCTTTATGAGCTGATATTATGTGCCAGAGGCTCTGTCCTGGGGGCGTCATGTGACATTCGTAGGCGTTGGCATAGTAAATGGGTGTGCCTGCGCATATCAATGAGCTTTACTGCCATTTGAATTGCCTCAGGGCACGTTTTAAGTTGCCCATTGAAAAGCATTGAGACATGCATTCCAATGGCGGGGAAAAAAATGTTCTAACGCAAATTGCGCAAAAACTACAAATCCGATCGACACGAAAAATACTTAGCACACCTCTCGTGGACGCTGGCTTCGAAACAACACCTCAACGGAGTCTGTGCGTGTAGCGGTTCGGGCCGCATTAATTGCGGAAATCAACTGAATAAAAAGAAAAAGTTAGCAGCGTTCGGATTACAACATTAACACTAGATGTGTATTTCCTGAAGGAAGTACAGATAGTGGTTTGAAATGGTGCCCGGGCTGCGACTTTAAGAGAGACTTGCCTGCTGCCCCTGCACGACTTTCAACTCAGTATCCGTTTTACCTGTGGGTGCCTCTCAGGGGCCACTTTGGCCTGTGGGGCCCCTCAGGGTCTGATTTGGTGGGTGGGGCCCCTCAGGATCCGATTCAGTGGACTGGGCTCCTCAGGGCTTGAATTGGTGGGCGAGGCCCCTCAGGGTCCGGTTTGGTGGGCACGGCCCCTCAGGGTCTGATTTGGTGGGCGGGACCCCTCTGGGTCCGATTTGGTGGGCGGGGCCCCTCAGAGTTCGATTTGGTGGGTGGGGCACCACAGGGTCCGATTTGCTGGGCGGGGCCCCACAGGGTCTGATTTGGTGGGAGGGCCACTCTGGGTCCAATTTGGTGAGCGGGGCACCACAGGGTCCGATTTGGTGAGTGGGGCCCCACAGGGTCCAATTTCGTGGGCGGAGCTCCTCTGGTTCCGATTTGGTAGACGGGGCCTCTCAGGGTCCGATTTGGTGGGCGGGTCCCCTCAGGATCCGATTTGGTGGGTGGGGCTCTTCAGGGTATGATTTGGCAGGTGGGGCCCATGAGGGTCTGATTTGGTGGGCGGTGCCCCTCATGGCCTGATTTGGTGGGCGGGGCCACTCTGGGTCTGATTAGGTGGGTGGGTCCCCTTAGGGTCAGATTTGGTGGGTGGGACCCCTCAGGGTCTGATTTGGTGGGCGGGGCCACTCTGGGTCTGATTTGGTGGGAGGGGCCCCTCAGGGTTCAATTTGGTGGGCGGGCCACTCTGGGTCCGATTTGGAGGGCGGGGCCACTACGGGTCTGATTTGGTGAGCGGGGCCCCTCAGGGTCCAATTTGGTGGGCGGGGCCTCTCTGGGTCTGATTTGGAGGGCGGGGCCACTCCGGGGCCAATTTGTTGGCCTGGGTGGCTCAGCCTCCGATTTGTAGGCCAGGGTCGATCAGCCTCCGATTTGGAGCCAGGGGTCACTCAGCATTCGATTTGGCACGCCAGCCCTTTAAGGCTCATTTTGGTGCGCCGGCCCTTTAAGATTCACTTAGGCGCGTCGGCTGTTTAAGAGCTAGTTTGGCGCACTGGGCTTCTAAATTCACTATGGCGTACATTCTCTCTCAGGGGCACGCGTCATGTGATGAAGCTAGATTTGCATTTGTGCTGTGGGTTTCGCTTTAAGTGCTGATATCGCCAGAAACTGTGTCCTGCTGGGGTCATGTGAAGTTCTTTGGCGCTGGCATAGTAACTGGGTCTGCCTGCGCATATCAATGAGCTAAACTGCCATTTGAATCGCCTCAGGGCATGTTTTCTCTAAGGCAAAATTTCCCCATTGAAAAGCATTGAGACAATACATTCAAATGACGGGAAAAAAAATTTCTAATGCAAATTGCGCAAAAACTACAAATCCAATCGACACGAAAATTACTTAGCACACCTCTCATGGATGCTGGCTTCGAAACGACACCTCAACGGAGTCTGTGCGTGTAGCGGTTCGGGCCGCATTAATTGCGGAAATCAACTGAATAATAAGAATAAGTTAGCAGCGGTCGGATTACAACATTAATACTAGATGTGTATTTCCTGAAGGAAGTACAGATAGTGGTTTGAAATGGTGCCCAGGCTGCCTCTTTAAGAGAGACTTGTTTGCTTCCCCTGCAAGACTTTCAACTCAGGATCCGTTTTAAGTGTGGGTGCCTCTCAGGGGCCACTTTGGCCTCAGGGTCTGATTTGGAGGGTGGGGCCCCTCAGGATACGATTCGGTGGCCAGGGCTCCTCAGGGTTTGAATTGGTGGCTGGGATCCCACAGGGTCCAATTTTGTGGGTGTTGCCCGTAAGGGTCCGATTTTGTGGGTGTGGCCCCACAGGGTCCGTTTTTGTAGGTGGGTCCCCTCAGGGTGTGATTTTGTGGGTGGGGCCCCTCAGGGTGCGATTTTGTGGGTGGGGCCCCTCAGGGTGCGATTTTGTGGGTGGGGCCCCTCAGGGTCCAATTTTGTGGCCGGGGTCCCTCAGGGTCTGATTTTGTGGTTGGGGCCCCTCAGGGTCTGATTTTGTGGGTGGGGCCCCTCAGGGTCCGATTTTGTGGGAGGGGACCATCAGGGTCCGATTTTGTGGCCCGGGCCCCTCAGGGTCCGATTTTGTGGGTGGGGCCGCTCTGAGTCCGATTTGGTGGGCGGGGCCACTCTTGGTCCGATTTCGAGGCCAGAGTGGCTCAGCCTCCGATTTGTAGGCCATGGTCGATCAGCCTCCGATTTGGAGCCTGGGGTCACTCAGCTTTCGATTTGGTGCGCCGGCCCTTTAAGAATCACTTAGGCGCATCGGCCCTTTAAGAGCCAGTTTGGTGTACTGGGCTTCTAAATCCACTTTGGCACACATTATCTTTCAGGGGCATGCATCATGTGATGAAGGTTGATTTGCATTTGTGCTTTGGGTTTCGCTTTAAGAGCTGAAATTATCTGCCAGAAACGCTGTCTCAGAGAGGTCATGTGAAGTTCTTAGGCGTTGGCATAGTAACTGGGTGTGCCTGCGCATATCAATGAGCTTAACTGCCACCTCACGACTGCCCCATGTTTTCCCTATGGCAACATTTTCCCATTAAAATGCATTGAGACAGTGCATTCCAATGACAGGAAAATGTTTTTTCAAACGCAAATTGCACAAAAACTACAAATCCAATGGACATGAAAAATACTTAGCACACCTCTCGTGGACACTGGCTTCGAAACAACGCCTCAATGAGGTCTGTGCGTGTACCGGTTCGGGTCGCATTAATTGCGGAAATCAACTGAATAGTAATAATAATACTAGATGTGTATTTCCTGAAGGAAGTACAGATAGTGGTTTGAAATGGTGCCTGGGCTGCCCCTTTAAGAGAGACTTGGCTGCTGCCCCTGCAAGACTTTCAACTCAGTATCCGTTTTAAATGTGGGTGCCTCTCAGGGGCCACTTTGGCCTCAGGGTCTGATTTGGTGGGTGGGGCCCCTCAGGATCCGATTCAGTGGCCTGGGCTCCTCAGGATTTGAATTAGTGGCCGGGATTCCTCAGGGTCCAATTTTGTGGGTGGGGCCCCTCAGGGTCTGATTTTGTGGGTGTGGCCTCTCAGGGTCCGATTTTGTGGGTGTGGACCCTCAGGGTCCGATTTTGTGGGTGGGTCCCCTCAGGGTCCGATTTTATGGGTGGGGCCCCTCAGGGTCCGATTTTGTGGGTGGGGCCCCTCATGGTCTGATTTTGTGGGTGGGGCCCCTCAGGGTACGATTTTGTGGCCGGGGCCCCTCAGGGTACGATTTTATGGCCGGGGCCCCTCAGGGTACGATTTTATGGCCGGGGCCCCTCAGGGTCTGATTTTGTGGGTGGGGCCCCTCAGGGCCTGATTTTGTGGCCAGGAC
The DNA here is from genome assembly GCF_039654945.1 of Dendrobates tinctorius. Lineage (NCBI taxonomy): Eukaryota > Metazoa > Chordata > Amphibia > Anura > Dendrobatidae > Dendrobates > Dendrobates tinctorius. The sequence goes on from NW_027361797.1 coordinate 40,940,383, forward strand.
CCCTCAGGGTCCGATTTTGTGGCCGGGGCCCCTCAGGCTCCGATTTTGTGGCCGGGGCCCCTCATGGTCCGATTTTGTGGCGATTTTCTTGGTTGGACCCCTCAGGGTCCGATTTTGAGGGTGGGGCCCCTCAGGGTCCGATTTTGTGGGTGGGGCCCCTCAGGGTCCGATTTTGAGGGCGGGGCCCCTCAGGGTCCGATTTTGTGGGCGGGGACCCTCAGGGTCCGATTTGGTGGGCGGGGCCACTCAGGGTCCAATTTTGTGGGTGGGGCCCCTCTGGGTTCGATTTTGTGGCCGGGGTCTCTCAGGGTCCGATATTGTGGCCGGGGCCCCTCAGGGTCCGATTTTGTGGTTGGGGCCCCTCAGGGTCCGATTTTGTGGTTGGGGCCCCTCAGAGTCCAGTTTTGTGGTTGGGGGCCCTCAGGGTCCGATTTTGTGGCGGGGCCCCTCAGGGTCTGATTTTGTGGTTGGGGGCCCTCAGGGTCCGATTTTGTGGCCGGCGCCCCTCAGGGTCTGATTTCGTGGCTGGGGCCCCTCAGGGTCCGATTTTGTGGTTGGGGCCCCTCAGTGTCCGATTTTGTGGCCGGGGCCCCTCAGGGTCCGATTTTGTGGTTGGGGTCGCTCAGGGTCTGATTTTGTGACTGGGGCCCCTCAGGGTCTGATTTTGTGGTTGGGACCCCTCAGGGTCTGATTTTGTGGCCGGCACCCCGCAGGGTCCGATTTTGTGGCCGGGGCCCCTCAGGGTCCGATTTTGTGGCCGAGGCCTCTCAAGGTCCGATTTTGTGGCCGGGGCCCCTCAGGGTCCGATTTTGTGGCCGGGGTCTCTCAGGGTCCGATTTTGTGGTTGGGGCCCCTCAGGGTCCGATTTTGTGGTTGGGGGCCCTCACGGTCCGATTTTGAGTCCGGGGCCCCTCAGGGTCTGATTTCGTGGTTGGGACCCCTCAGGGTCCGATTTTGTGGCCGGGGCCGCTCAGGTTCCAATTTTGTGGCCGGGGCCCCTCAGGGTCCGATTTTGTTGGTTGGGCTCCTCAGGATCCGATTTTGAGGGTGGGGCCCCTCAGGATTTGATTTTGTGGTTGGGACCCCTCAGGGTCCGATTTTGTGGGTGGGGCCCCTCAGTGTCCGATTTTGTGGCCGGGTCTACTCAGGGTCCGATTTTGAGGGTGGGGCCCCTTAGGGTCCTATTTTGTAGTTGGGGGCCCTCAGGGTCTGATTTTGTGGGTGGGGCCCTTTAGAGTCCAATTTGGTTGGCGGAGCCCCTCAGGGTCTGATTTGGTGGGCGGGGCCTCTCAGGGTCCGATTTTTGAGGGAGGGGCAGCTCAGGGTCCGATTTTGAGGGCGGGGCCCCTGAGGGTCCGATTTTGTGGCCGGGGCCCCTCAGGGTCCGATTTTGGGGTTGGGGCCCCTCAGGGTCCGATTTTGTGGTTGGGGGCGCTCAGGGTCCAATTTTGTGGGTGGGGCCCCTCTGGGTTCGATTTTGTGGCCGGGGTCTCTCAGGGTCCGATTTTGTGGCCGGGGCCCCTCAGGGTCCGATTTTGTGGGTGGGGCCCCTCAGGGTCCGATTTTGTGGGTGGGGCCTTCACGGTCCGATTTTGTGGGTGGGGCTCCTCAGGGTCCAATTTGGTGGGCGGGGCCACTCTGGGTCTGATTTGGTGGGCGAGGCCACTCTGGGTCCGATTTCGTGGGCGGGGCCACTCTGGGTCCGATTTGGATGCCAGGGTTGCTCAGCCTCCTTTTTGTAGGCCAGGGTCTATCAGCCTCCGATTTGGAGCCTTGGGTCACTCAGCTTTCGATTTGGCACGCCGGCCCTTTAAGACTCATTTTGGTGCGCCGGCTCTTTAAGAATCACTTTGGCGCGTCGGCCCTTTAAGAGCCAGGGTGGCTCACTGGGCTTCTAAATCCACTTTGGCGCACACATTCTCTCTCAGGGGCATGCGTCATGTGATGAAGCTAGATTTGCATTTGTGCCGTGGGTTTAGCTTTAAGAGCTGATATTATGTGGCAAAAGCTCTGTTCTGGAGATGTCATGTGACGTTCGTAGGCGTTGGCATAGTAACTGGGTCTGCCTGCGCATATCAATGAGCTCAACTGCCATTTCAATCGCCTCAGGGCACGTTTTAAGCTTCCCATTGAAAAGCATTGGACACAGTGCATTCCAATGACGGGAAAAAAAATTTTCAAACGCAAATTGCGCAAAAACTACAAATCCGATCGACACGAAAAATACTTAGCACACCTCTCATGGACGCTGGCTTCGAAACGACACCTCAACGGAGTCTGTGCGTGTAGCGGTTCGGGCCGCATTAATTGCGGAAATCAACTTAATAATAATAATAATAAGAAGAAGAAGAATAAGTTAGCAGCGTTCGGATTACAATATAGTGGTTTTTTCAAACCACTATAACTAGATGTGTATTTCCTGAAGGAAGTACAGATAGTGGTTTGAAATGGTGCCCGGGCTGCCCCTTTAAGAGAGACTTGCCTGTTGCCCCTGCAAGACTTTCAACTCAGGATCCATTTTTAACTGTGGGGGCCCACTCGTGGGCCGATTTGGTGGGCGGGGCCAGAGAGAGAGAGAACGAAAGAAAGAAAGAGAACAGAGAGAGAGAAAAAAAGATTAGCGAGAAAGAAACAAAGAAAAATTCTGTAAAGATACCATAGCAGCCCGGCTCCCATTGTAGTGCCTACCTGAGCCTCCCAATGCATGACATATCATGATCCGCTCACATGGCCGACATCCCCGATTCCAAGGCGATCCCGCTGTCCGCTCTGTCAGAGGAGACACGGTGATGGATCTGAAGCATTCCCTGAAGTGCCACCATGGTTCCGTCACAATCTCCTGCTGAAATTACCTAATTTCTGGTCAGCTTCCAGCACGTCACTTCCGGTAGAACGTTACGTGCAAGTTTTAAATTGCTCCTTGGGGCTCCGCTGTGTACTCCTGTGTCCCGCGGGGAAAGTATGCTCCCGGCTGGGGCAGTCTCTCTCTCAAAATCAGGACTGTCTCGCTGGATCCGGGATGGTTGGGACTCGGGAGGTATAAATGCTCCCAACCATACAACTCGTAAACACACGGCTCCGCTCCGTACACCTTGTACACACGCGCTTCACTCCGTACACCCCCGGCTCAGCTCTGCTCCGCTCCATAAACACACGGCTCAGCTCCGTACAGCTCGTACACACAGGGCTCCGTTCCTTACATCTCGTACACACACGGCTTCACTCCGTACACCTCGTACACACATGGCTCTGCTCCGTACACCTTGTAAACCCCTCCTGACCCCACCCAAGAACACACACGGCCCTGCTACATCCACCTTGTAAAACCCCTCCTGACCCCACACAAGTACACACACAGCTCTCCTACATCCACCTTGTAAACCCCTCCTGACCCCACACAAGTACACACACGGGTCTACTGCATCCACCTTGTGAACCCCTCCTGACCCCACATAAGTACACGCACGACTCTGCTACATCCACCTTGTAAACCCCTCCTGACCCCACACAAGTACACACACGGCTGTGCTACATACACCTTGTTAAACCCCTCCTGACCCCACACAAGTACACACACGGCACTGCTACATCCACCTTGTAAACCCCTCCTGACCCCACACAAGTACACACACGGCACTGCTACATCCACCTTGTAAACCCCTCCTGACCCCACACAAGTACACACACGGCTCTGCTACATCCACCTTGTATACCCCTCCTAACCCCATACAAAGTACACGCACGGCTCTGCTACATCCACCTTGTATACCCCTCCTAACCCCATACAAAGTACACGCACGGCTCTGCTACATCCACCTTGTAAACCCCTCCTGACCCCACACAAGTACACAGACGGCTCTGCTACATCCACCTTGTAAACCCCTCCCTGACCCCACACAAGTACACAGACGGCTCTGCTACATCCACCTTGTAAACCCCTCCTGACCCCACTGTCCCACACATAAACGTTACCTCATCAATCCAGACTAGCACCATAATGACAAGCGACCAGCACAGCAGAGTCATGCAGCCGCCCTGATCATGTGACCCCTGACTCCACCCTCCTGTGACCTCATCACAGGTCCTGTGCCGGCGCCGCACACAAGACTACAGCCGAAGGAAGCGATGATCATTGCTGGCCCTAAGGCTGTGTGCACACGATGCAGATTTCCAGCGGATCCGCAGCGGATTTTACTGCGCAGAAACGCTGCATATCCGCATTGTGATGTACAGTAGCCTTAAAATCAACGGAAAAAAAACGCTGTGCAGACACTGCGGATTTTTCCGCACGGTTTTCCTGCGGTACAAAATCCGCAGCATGTTACTTCTTTTGTGCGGTTTTCCATCTCCCCTGTCACCAATTCCGCAGGGGGAAAACCGCGATGGAAAACCGCACAAAAACTGCAGGAAAGATGGAAGAAATCCGAAGGAAAAATGCAGGTCATTTGACCTGCGGATTTCTTCCATTCTGAGCGGAAAAATCCGCAGGGCTAAAAAGTCGTCTGCACTCAGCCTAAGGGGCTGCGTCACTGCTTGGGTCCCTCGCGGAGGGCGCAGGATGGGATCATTACATGGGGGGCGTGGCGGCGGTCGGTGGGTATCCCAGACAGCGTGAGAGGGCCCTCCCATCTCACCTACGCATATCAATGAGCATAACTGCCACCTCACGACTGCCCCATGTTTTCCCTATGGCAACATTTTCCCGTTAAAATGCATTGGAGACAGTGCATTACAATGACAGGAAAATACTTTTTCAAACGCAAATTGCGCAAAAACTACAAATCCGATCGATACGAAAAATACTTAGCATACCACTCATGGACGCTGGCTTCGAAACGACACCTCAACGGAGTCTGTGCGTGTAGCGGTTCGGGCCGCATTAATTGCGGAAATCAACTGAATAGTAATAATAATACTAGATGTGTATTTCCTGAAGGAAGTACAGATAGTGGTTTGAAAAGGTGCCCGGCTGCCCCTTTAAGAGAGACTTGCCTGCTGCCCCTGCAAGACTTTCAACTCAGGATCCGTTTTAACTGGGTGCCTCTCAGGGGCCACTTTGACCTCAGGGTCCGATTTTGTGGGTGGGGCCCCTCAGGGTCCGATTTTGTGGCCGGGGCCCCTCAGGGTCCGATTTGGTGGGTGGGGCCCCTCAGGGTCCGATTTGGTGGCTGGGGCCCTTCAGGGTCTGATTTGGTGGGTGGGGCCCCTCAGGGTCCGATTTTGTGGCCGAATCCCCTCAGGGTCCGATTTTGTGGGTGAGGCCCTTCAGGGTCCGATTTGGTGGGTGGGGCCCCTCAGGGTCCGATTTTGTGGCCGGGGACCCTCAGGGTCCGATTTTGTTGGTGGGCGGGGCCCCTCAGGGTCCGAATTGGTGGGCTGGGCCCCTCAGGGTCCGATTTTGTTGGTGGGCGGGGCCCCTCAGGGTCCGATTTGGTGGGCGGGGCCCCTCAGGGTCCGATTTGGTGGTGGGGCCACTCAAGGTACGAATTTGTGGTTGAGGCCCCTCAGGGTCTGATTTTGTGGGCAGGGCCCTACAGAGTCCGATTTGGTGGGCTGGGCCCCTCAGGGTCCGATTTGGTGGGCGGGGCCCATCTGGGTCCGATTTGGTGGTTGAGGCCCCTCAGGGTCCGATTTTGTGGGTGGGGGACCTCAGGATCCGATTTGGTGGGTGGGGCCCCTCAGGGTCCGATTTTGTGGCCGGGGCTCCTCAGGGTCCAATTTTGTGGTCGGGGCCCCTCAGGGTCCGATTTGGTGGCCGGGGCCACTCAGGGTCAGATTTTGTGGGTGGGACCCCCAGGTTCTAATTTGGTGGGCGGGTCCACTCTGGGTCCAATTAGGTGGGGGGCCCCTCAGGGTCCGATTTGGTGGGCGGGGCCCCTCAGGGTCCGATTTGGTGGGCGGGGCCCCTTAGGGTCCGATTTGGTGGGTGGGGCTCCTCAGGGTCCGAATTTGTGGTTGGGGCCCCTCAGGGTCTGATTTTGTGGTTGGGGCCCCTCAGGGTCCGATTTTGTGGTTGGGGCCCTTCAGAATCCGATTTGGTGGGTGGGGTCCCTCAGGGTCCGATTTGGTGGGCGGGGCCACTCAGGGTCCGATTTGGTGGGCGGGGCCCCTCAGGGTCTGATTTGGTGGGCGGGGCCACTCAGAATCTGATTTGGTGGGCGGGGCCCCTCAGGGTCCGATTTGGTGAGCGGGGCCTCTCAGAGTACAATTTGGTGAGCAGGGCCCCTCAGGGTCCGATTTGGTGCGCGGTGCCCCTCAGGGTCCGATTTGGTGGGCGGGGCCCCTCAGGGTCTGATTTTGTGGGTGGGGCCCCTCAGGGTCTGATTTTGTGGGTGGGGCCCCTCAGGGTCTGATTTTGTGGGTGGGCCCCTCAGGGTCCGATTTGGTGGGCTGGACCACTCTGTGTTCGATTTTGTGTTTGGGGCCCCTCGGTCCGATTTTGTGGGTGGGGCCCCTCAGGGTCCGATTTTTTGGTTGGGGCCTTTTAGAATGCGATTTGGTGGGCGGGGCCGCTCAGGATCCGATTTGGTGGGTGGGGTCGCTCAGGGTCCGATTTGGTGGGCGGGGGCGCACATTCTCAGGGGCATGTGTCATGTGATGAAGTTAGATTTGCATTTGTGCTGTGGGTTTCGCTTTAAGAGCTGATATTATGTGGCAGAAGCTCTGTCCTGGGGGCGTCATGTGACGTTCGTAGGCGTTGGCATAGTAACTGGGTCTGCCTGCGCATATCAATGAGCTCAACTGCCATTTCAATCGCCTCAGGGCACGTTTTAAGTTTCCCATTCAAATGCATTGAGACAGTGCATTCCAATGACGGGAAAAAAAATTTTCAAACGCAAATTGCGCAAAAACTACAAATCCGATCGACACGAAAAATACTTAGCACACCTCTTGTGGACGCTGGCTTTGAAACGACACCTCAACGGCGTCTGTGCGTGTAGCGGTTCAGGCCGCATTAATTGCGGAAATCAACTGAAAAATAAGAATAAGTTAGCAGCGTTCGGATTACAACATTAATACTAGATGTGTATTTCCTGAAGGAAGTACAGATAGTGGTTTGAAATGGTGCCTGGGCTGCCCCTTTAAGAGAGACTTGGCTGCTGCCCCTGCAAGACTTTCAACTCAGGATCCATTTTAAATGTGGGTGCCTCTCAGGGGCCACTTTGGCCTCGGTCTGATTAGGTGTGTGGGGCACCTCAGGATCCGATTCGGTGGCCTGGGCTCCTCAGGATTTGAATTAGTGGCTGGGATTCCTCAGGGTCCAATTTTGTGGGTGGGGCCCCCCAGGGTCTGATTTTGTGGTTGTGGCCTCTCAGGGTCCGATTTTGTGGGTGGGGCCCCCCAGGGTCTGATTTTGTGGGTGTGGCCTCTCAGGGTCCGATTTTGTGGGTGTGGCCCCTCAGGGTCCGATTTTGTGGGTGGGTCCCCTCAGGGTCCGATTTTGTGGGTGGGGCCCCTCATGGTCTGATTTTGTGGGTGGGGCCCCTCGGTACGATTTTGTGGCCGGGGCCCCTCAGGGTCCGATTTTATGGCCAGGGCCCCTCAGGGTCCGATTTTATGGCCAGGGCCCCTGAGGGTCTGATTTTGTGGGTGGGGCCCCTCAGGGTCTGATTTTGTCGCCAGGACCCCTCAGGGTCCGATTTTGTGGCCGGGGCCCCTCAGGGTCCGATTTTGTGGCCGGGGCCCCTTAGGGCCCGATTTTGTGGCTGGGGCCCCTCAGGGTCCGATTTTGAGGGTGGGGTCCCTCAGGGTCCGATTTTGAGGGTGGGACCCCTCAGGGTCTGATTTTGTGGGTGGGGCCCCTCAGAGTCCGATTTGGTTGGCGGGGCCCCTCAGGGTCCGATTTGGTGGGCGGGGCCCCTCAGGGTCCGATTTTAAGGGCGGGGTCCCTCAGGGTCCGATTTTGTGGGTGGGGACCCTCAGGGTCCGATTTGGTGGGCGGGGCCCCTCAGGGTCCAATTTTGTGGGCGGGGCCCCTCAGGGTCCAATTTTGTGGCCGGGGTCTCTCAGGGTTCGATTTTGTGGTTGGGGGCCCTCAAGGTCCGATTTTGTGGGTGGGCTCCCTCAGAGTCCGATTTGTTTGGCGGGGCCCCTCAGGGTCCGATTTGGTGGTTGGGGCCCCTCAGGGTCCGGTTTTGTGGTTGGGGGCCCTCATGGTCCGATTTTGTGTCCGGCGCCCCTCAGTGTCCGATTTCGTGGCCGGGGCCCCTCAGGGTCCGATTTTGTGGCCGGGGCCCCTCAGGGTCTGATTTTGTGGATGGGCCGCTCAGGGTCCAATTTTTTGGCCGGGGCCCTTCAGGTTCCGATTTTGTGGCCGGGGCCCCTCAGGGTCCGATTTTGTGGGTGGGGCCCCTCAGGGTCCGATTTTGTGGCCGGGGCCCCTCAGGGTCCGATTTTGTGGTTGGGGCCCCTCAGGGTCTGATTTTGTGGCCGGGTCTACTCAGGGTCCGATTTTGTGGGTGGGGCCCCTTAGGGTCCGATTTTGTGGATGGGCCACTCAGGGTCCGATTTTGTGGCCGGGGCCCTTCAGGTTCCGATTTTGTGGCCGGGGCCCCTCAGGGTCCGATTTTGTGGGTGGGGCCCCTCAGGGTCCGATTTTGTGGCCGGGGCCCCTCAGGGTCCGATTTTGTGGTTGGGGCCCCTCAGGGTCTGATTTTGTGGCCGGGTCTACTCAGGGTCCGATTTTGTGGGTGGGGCCCCTTAGGGTCTGATTTTGTGGGTGGAGCCCCCTGGGTCCATTTTGGTGGGCGGGGCCACTCTGGGTCCGATTTGGTGGGCGGGGCCCCTCAGGGTCTGATTTGGTGTGCGGGGCCCCTCGGGGTCTGATTTGGTGGGCGGGGCCCCTCGGGGTCTGATTTGGTGGGCGGGGCTCCTTAGAGTCCGGGCCACTCTGAGTCTGATTTTGTGGGCGGAGCCCCTCAGGGTCCGATTTAGTGGGCAGGGCCACTCTGGGTCTGACTTGGTGGGTCGGGCACCTCAAGGTCCGATTTGGTGGGCGGGGCCCCTCAGGGTCCGATTTGGTGGGCTGTGCCACTCTGGATCCGATTTGGAGGCGAGGGTGGCACAGTCTCCATTTTGTAGGCCAGGGTCGATCAGCCTCCGATTTGTAGGCCAGGGTCAATCAGCCTCCGATTTGGAGCCTGGGGTCACTCAGCTTTCGATTTGGCGCACCGGCCCTTTAAGACTCATTTTGGTGCGCCAGCCCTTTAAGAATCACTTAGGCGCATCGGCCGTTTAAGAGCCAGTTTGGCGCACTGGGCTTCTAAATCCACTTTGGTGCATATTCTCTCTCAGGGGTATGCGTCATGTGATGAAGCTAGATTTGCATTTGTGCTCTGGGTTTTGCTTTAAGAGTTGATATTATCTGCCAGAAACACTGTCCTGGAGGGGTCATGAAAAGTTTGTAGGCGTTGGCATAGTAACTGGGTGTGCCTGCGCATATCAATGAGCTTAACTGCTATTTGAATCGCCTCACGACTGCCCCATGTTTTCCCTATGGCAAAATTTTCCAATTGAAATGCATTGAGACAGTGCATTCCAATGACAGGAAAATGTTTTTTCAAACTCAAATTGCGCAAAAACTATAAATCCGATCGACATGAAAAATACTTAGCACACCTCTCGTGAACGCTGGCTTCGGAACAAAACCTCAACGGAGTCTGTGCGTGTAGCGGTTCAGGCCGCATTAATTGCGGAAATCAACTGAATAGTAATAATAATACTAGATGTGTATTTCCTGAAGGAAGTACAGATAGTGGTTTGAAATGGTGCCCGGGCTGCCCCTTTAAGAGAGACTTGCCTGCTGCCCCTGCAAGACTTTCAACTCAGGATCCGTTTTAACTGTGGGTGCCTCTCAGGGGCCACTTTGGCCTGTGGGGCCCCTCAGGGTCTGATTTGGTGGGTGGGGCCCCTCAGGATCCGATTTGGTGGGCGGGGCCACTCTGGGTCCGATTTGGAGGCCAGGGTGGCTCAGCCTCCGATTTGTAGGCCAGGGTCGATCAGCCTCCGATTTGGAGCGTGGGGTCACTCAGCTTTCGATTTGGCGCGCCGGCCCTTTAAGACTCATTTCGGTGCGTCAGCCCTTTAAGAATCCCTTAGGCGCGTCGGCCCTTTAAAAGCTAGTTTGGCGCACTGGGCTTCTAAATCCACTTTGGCGGACATTCTCTCTCAGGGGCATGCATCATGTGATGAAGCTAGATTTGCATTTGTGCTTTGGGCTTCGCTTTAAGAGCTGATATTATCTGGCAGAAACTGTGTCCTGCTGGGGTCATGTAAAGTTCGTATTCGTTGGCATAGTAACTGGGTGTGCCTGCGCCAGGGCCGACTCCAGGTTTTTGAGGTCCCCGGGCGAAAAAGTCTCAGTGGGCCCCCCCTTAACACATACCACGACTCATGCCGTGTGACATCCGTGGTGACCGCCAGAAACGGACTTGTCTCCGCGTGGATCACACGGACACGCATGTGATCCACACAGACACTCGCTCTGTGGCAAAACACGTTCATCTGAAGGAGGCTACTGATTAGTAGTGTACGCATGAAAGAAAGAAGAGAGCGAGAGAAAGAACAGAGAGAGAACAGAAAGAAAGAAAGAGGGGAAATAAAGAACAGAGAAAGAAAGAGAGAAAGAATGGAAGGAAGAACAGAGAGAGAAAGATACAGAGAGCGAGAGAAAGAAAGAAAGAACATAGAAAGAATGAACAGAGAAAGAAAGAGAAAGAAAGAAAATAAAGAACAAAGAGAAAGAAAGGAAGAACAGAGAGAGAAAGAGAAAGAAAAGAACAGAGAGAAAGAAAGAAAGAGGGTAAAGAAAGAAAGAACAGAGAGAAGGAAAAAAGAAAGAAAAAGAACAAAGAGAAAGAAAGAGTGGACGGAAAAAAAGAATAGAGAGAGAAAGAAAGAAAGAAAGAAAGAAAGAAAGAGGGGAAAAAAGAACAGAGAGGGAGAGAGTAAAAAAGAGGGGAAGAAAGAACGGAGAGAGAAAGAACACAGAGAAAAAGCGTCAACAGAAAAAAAGAACGGAGAGAGAGAAAGAAGGAGGGGAAAGAAAGAAAGAACAGAGAGGTAGAGAGAAAATGAAAGAGGGGAAAGAACAGATAGAAAGAAAGAGGGGAAAGAAAGATCAGAGAGAGAGAAAGAAAAAGAGGAAAGAGAGAACAGAGAGAGAGAGAGAGAAAGAACAGAGAAAGAAAGAAGGAAAGAAAGAAAGAGAACAGAGAGAGAGAAAAAAAGATTAGAGAGAAAGAACAGAGAGAGAAAGAAACAGAGAAAGAAAAATTCTATAAAGATACTATAGCAGCCCAGCTCCCATTGTAGTGCCCACCTGAGCCTCCTGGTGCAGGACATATCATGATCCGCTCACATGCCCGACATGCCCGATTCCAAGGCGATCCCGCTGTCCGCTCTGTCAGAGGAGGACACGGTGATGGATCTGAAGCATTCCCTGAAGTCCCTCCATGGTTCCGTCACAATCTCCTACTGAAATGACCTAATTTCTGGTCAGCTTCCAGCACGTCACTTCCGGCAGAACGTTACGTGCAAGTTTTAAATTGCTCCTTGGGGCTCCACTGTGTACTCCTGTGTCCCGCGGGGAAAGTATGCCCCCGGCTGGGGCAGTCTCTCTCTCAAAATCAGAACTGTCTCGCTGGATCCGGGACGGTTGGGACTCGGGAGGTATAAATGCTCCCCACCATACACCTCGTACACACACGGCTCCGCTCCGTACACCCCCGGCTCTGCTCCGCTCCATAAACACACGGCTCAGCTCCGTACACACAGGGCTCCGTTCCGTACATCTCGTACACACACGGCTTCGCTCCGTACACATCGTACACACACGGCTCTGCTCCGTACACCTCGTACACACACGGCTCTGCTCCGTACACCTTGTAAACCCCTCCTGACCCCACCAAACAACACACACGGCTCTGCTACATCCACCTTGTAAAACCTCTCCTGACCCCACACAAGTACACACACGGCTCTGCTACATCTACCTTGCAAAACACCTCCTGACCCCACACAAGTACACACACGGCTCTGCTACATCCACCTTGTAAACCCCTCCTGACCCCACACAAGTACACACACGGCTCTGCTACATCCACCTTGTAAACCCCTCCTGACCCCACACAAGTACACACACGGCTCTGCTACATCCACCTTGTAAAACCTCTCCTGACCCCACACAAGTACACACACGGCTCTGCTACATCCACCTTGTAAACCCCTCCTGACCCCACACAAGTACACACACGGCTCTGCTACATCCACCTTGTAAAACCCCCTCCTGACCACACACAAGTACACACACGGCTCTGCTACATCCACCTTGCAAAACCCCTCCTGACCCCACACAAGTACACACATGGCTCTGCTACATCCACCTTGTAAAACCCCCTCCTGACCCCACACAAGTACACACACGGCTCTGCTACGTCCACCTTGTAAACCCCTCCTGACCCCACAGAAGTACACACACGGCTCTGCTACATCCACCATGTAAAACCCCTCCTGACCCCACACAAGTACACACACGGCTCTGCTACATACACCTTGTTAAACCCCTCCTGACCCCACACAAGTACAAACACAGCTCTGCTACATCCACCTTGTAAAACCCCCTCCTCCTGACCTCACACAAGTACACACACGGCTCTGCTACATCCACCTTGAAAAACACCTCCTGACCCCACACAAGTACACACACACGGCTCTGCTACATCCACCTTGAAAAACACCTCCTGAGTGACCCTACACAAGTACACACACGGCACTGCTATATCCACCTTGTAAAACACCTCCTGACCCCACACAAAGTACACAAACAGCTCTGCTACATCACTTTGTAAACCGCTCCTGACCCCACACAAGTACACAAACGGCACTGCTACATCCACCTTGTAAACCCCTCCTGACCCCACACAAGTACACACACGGCACTGCACCATCCACCATGTAAAACCCCTCCTGACCCCACACTAGTACACACACGGCTCTGCTACATCACCATGTAAACCCCTCCTGACCCCACACAAGTACACACATGGCTCTGCTACATCCACCTTGTAAAACACCTCCTGACCCCACACAAATTACACACACGGCTCTGCTACATCCACCTTGTAAAACACCTCCTGACCCCACACAAAGTACACAAACAGCTCTGCTACATCACCTTGTAAACCCCTCCTGACCCCACACAAGTACACACACGGCACTGCTACATCCACCATGTAAAACCCCTCCTGACCCCACACAAGTACACACACGGCTCTGCTACATCCACCTTGTAAAACACCTCCTGACCCCACACAAAGTACATACACGGCTCTGCTACATCCACCTTGTAAAACACCTCCTGACCCCACACAAAGTACACAAACAGCTCTGCTACATCACCTTGTAAACCCCTCCTAACCCCACACAAGTACACACATGGCACTGCTACATCCACCTTGTAAAACACCTCTTGACCCCACACAAAGTACACACATGGCTCTGCTACATCACCTTGTAAACCCCTTCTGACCCCACACAAGTACACACACGGCTCTGCTACATCCACCTTGTAAACCCCTCCTGACCCCACACAAGTACACACATGGCTCTGCTACATCCACCATGTAAAACCCCTCCTGACCCCACACAAGTACACACACGGCACTGCTACATCCACCTTGTAAAACCCCTCCCTGACCCCACACAAGTACACACACGGCTCTGCTACATCACCTTGTAAAACACCTCCTGACCCCACACAAGTACACACACGGCTCTGCTACATCCACCTTGTAAACCCCTCCTGACCCCACACAAGTACACACACGGCTCTGCTACATCCACGTTGTAAACCCCTCCTGACCCCACACAAGTACACACATGGCTCTGCTACATCACCTTGTAAACCCCTCCTGACCCCACACAAGTACACACACGGCTCTGCTACATCCACCTTGTAAACCCCTCCTGACCCCACACAAGTACACACATGGCTCTGCTACATCCACCATGTAAAACCCCTCCTGACCCCACACAAGTACACACACGGCTCTGCTACATCCACCTTGTAAAACCCCTCCCTGACCCCACACAAGTACACACACGGCTCTGCTACATCACCTTGTAAAACACCTCCTGACCCCACACAAGTACACACACGGCTCTGCTACATCCACCTTGTAAACCCCTCCTGACCCCACACAAGTACACACACGGCTCTGCTACATCCACCTTGTAAACCCCTCCTGACCCCACACAAGTACACACATGGCTCTGCTACATCACCTTGTAAACCCCTCCTGACCCCACACAAGTACACACACGGCTCTGCTACATCCACCTTGTAAACCCCTCCTGACCCCACACAAGTACACACATGGCTCTGCTACATCCACCATGTAAAACCCCTCCTGACCCCACACAAGTACACACACGGCTCTGCTACATCACCTTGTAAAACACCTCCTGACCCCACACAAGTACACACACGGCTCTGCTACATCCACCTTGTAAACCCCTCCTGACCGCACACAAGTACACACACGGCTCTGCTACATCCACCTTGTAAACCCCTCCTGACCCCACACAAGTACACACACGGCTCTGCTACATCCACCTTGTAAACCCCTCCTGACCCCACACAAGTACACACACGGCTCTGCTACATCCACCATGTAAAACACCTCCTGACCCCACACAAGTACACACACGGCTCTGCTACATCCACCATGTAAAACCCCTCCTGACCCCACACAAAGTACACACATGGCTCTACTACATCCACCTTGTAAACCCCTCCTGACCCCACACAAGTACACACACGGCTCTGCTACATCCACCATGTAAAACACCTCCTGACCCCACACAAGTACACACACGGCACTGCTACATCCACCTTGTAAAACACCTCCTGACCCCACACAAAGTACACACATGGCTCTACTACATCCACCTTGTAAACCCCTCCTGACCCCACACAAGTACACACACGACTCTGCTACATCACCTTGTAAACCCCTTCTGACCCCACACAAGTACACAAACAGCTCTGCTACATCCACCTTGTTAAACCCCTCCCTGAGCCCACTGTCCCACACATAAACGTTACCTCATCCATCCAGACTAGCACCATAATGACAAGCGACCAGCACAACAGAGTGCTGCAGCCGCCCTGATCATGTGACCCCTGACTCCTCCCCTCCTGTGACCTCATCACAGGTCCTGTGCCGGCACCGCACACAAGATTACAGCCGAAGGAAGCGATGATCATTGCTGGCAGTAAGGCTGTGTGCACACGATGCAGATATCCAGTGGATCCGCAGCGGATTTTACCGCGCAGAAACGTTGCATATCCGCATTGTGATGTACAGTAGCCTTAAAATCAATGAAAAAAAAACGCTGTGCAGACGCTGCGGATTTTTCCGCGCGGTTTTCCTGCGGTTCAAAATCCGCAGCATGTTACTTCTTTTGTGCGGTTTTCCATCTCCCCTGTCTCCAAAACCGCAGGGGGAAAACCGTACAAAAACCGCAATAAAACCGCAGGAAAAATGGAAGAAATCCGCAGGAAAAATGCAGGTCATTTGACCAGTGGATTTATTCCATTCTGAGCGGAAAAATCCGCAGGGCCAAAAAGTCGTCTGCACTCAGCCTAAGGGGCTGCGTCACTGCGTGGGTCCCTCGCGGAGGGCGCAGGTTGGGGTCAGTACATGGGGGCATGGCGGCGGACGGGGGGTATCCCAGACAGCGTGAGTGGGCCCTCCCATTTCGCCAGGGCCCTGGCATTTGCCCGGGTGCTGACGCCGGCCCTGGCCTACGCATATCAATGAGCATAACTGCCACCTCACGACTGCACCGTGTTTTCACTATGGCAACATTTTCCCATTAAAATGCATTGGAGACAGTGCATTCCAATGACAGGAAAATGTTTTTTAAAACGCAAATTGCGCAAAAACTACAAATCTCATCGACACGAAAAATACTTAGCACACCACTCGTGGACGCTGGCTTCGAAACAACACGTCAACGGAGTCTGTGCGTGTAGCGGTTCGGGTCACATTAATTGCGGAAAATCAACTGAATAATAATACTAGATGTGTATTTCCTGAAGGAAGTACAGATAGTGGTTTGAAATGGTGCCTGGGCTGCCCCTTTAAGAGAGACTTGCCTGCTGCCCCTGCAAGACTTTCAACTCAGGATCTGTTTTAAATGTGGGTGCCTCTCAGGGGCCACTTTGGCCTCAGGGTCTGATTTGGTGGGTGGGGCCCCTCAGGATCCGATTCGGTGGCCTGGGCTAATAAGGATTTGAATTAGTGGCTGGGATTCCTCAGGGTCCAATTTTGTGGGTGGGGCCCCTCAGGGTCCGATTTTGTGGGTGGGTCCCCTCAGGGTCCGATTTTGTGGGTGGGGCTCCTCAGGGTCCGATTTTGTGGGTGGGGCCCCTCATGGCTGATTTTGTGGGTGGGGCCCCTCAGGGTACGATTTTGTGGGTGGGGCCCCTCAGGGTCCGATTTTATGGCCGGGGCCCCTCAGGGTCTGATTTTATGGCCGGGGCCCCTCAGGGTCTGATTTTGTGGGTGGCACCCCTCAGGGTCCGATTTTGTGGCCGGGACCCCTCAGGGTCCGATTTTGTGGTCTGGGCCCCTCAGGGTCCGATTTTGTGGCCGGGGCCCCTCAGGGTCCGATTTTGTGGCCGGGGCCCCTCAGGGCCCGATTTTGTGGCTGGGGCCGCTCAGGGTCCGATTTTGTTGGTTGGGCACCTCAGGGTCCGATTTTGAGGGTGGGGCCCCTCAGAGTCCGATTTGGTTGGCGGGGCCCCTCAGGGTCCGATTTGGTAGGCGGGGCCCCTCAGGGTCCGATTTTGAGGGCGGGGCACCTCAGGGTCCGATTTTGAGGGCGGGGCCCCTCAGGGTCCGATTTTGTGGGTGGGGCCCCTCAGAGTCCGATTTGGTTGGCGGGGCCCCTCAGGGTCCGATTTGGTAGGCGGGGCCCCTCAGGGTCCGATTTTGAGGGCGGGGCCCCTCAGGGTCCGATTTTGAGGGCGGGGCCCCTCTGGGTTCGATTTTTGTGGCCGGGGTCTCTTAGGGTCCGATTTTGTGGCCGGGGCCTCTTAGGGTCCGATTTTGTGGTTGGGGGCCCTCAGGGTCCGATTTTGTGGGTGGGGCCCCTCCAAGTCCGATTTGGTTGGCGGGGCCCCTCAGGGTCCGATTTGGTGGGCGGGGCCTCTCAGGGTCCGATTTTGAGGGCGGGGCCCCTCAGGGTCCGATTTTGTGGGCGGGGCCCCTCAGGGTCCGATTTTGTGGGCGGGGCCCCTCAGGGTCCAATTTTGTGGGTGGGGCCCTTCTGGGTTCGATTTTGTGGCCGGGGTCTCTCAGGGTCCGATTTTGTGGTTGGGGCCCCTCAGGGTCCGATTTTGTGGTTGGGGCCCCTCAGGGTCCGATTTTTTGGCCGGGGCCCCTCAGGGTCCGATTTTGTGGCCGGGGCCCCTCAGGGACCGACTTTGAGGGTGGGTCCCCTCAGGGTCTAATTTGGTGGGCGGGGCCCCTCAGGGTCCGATTTTGTGGCTGGGGCCCCTCAGGGTCTGATTTTGTGGCTGGGGTCCCTCAGGGTCTGATTTTGTGGGTGGGGCCCCTCAGGGTTCGATTTTGTGGTTGGGGCCCCTCAGGGTCCGATTTTGTGGCCGGGGTCTCTCAGTGTCCGATTTTGTGGCTGGGGACCCTCAGGGTCTGGATTTGTGGGTGGGGCCCCTTAGGGTCCGATTTTGTGGGTGGGGCCCCTCAGGGTCCGATTTTGTGGCTGGGGACCCTCAGGGTCTGATTTTGTGGCTGTGGCCCCTCAGGGTCTGATTTTGAGGGTGGGGCCCCTCAGGGTCTAATTTGGTGGGCGGGGCCCCTCAGGGTCCGATTTTGTGGGTGGGGCCCCTCAGGGTCCGATTTTGTGAGTGGGGCCCCTCAGGGTCCGATGTTGTGGCCGGGGCCCCTCAGGGTCTGATTTTGTGGCCGGATCCCCTCAGGGTCCGATTTTGTGGGTGGGGCCCCTCAGGGTCCGATTTTGTGGCCGGGGCCCCTCAGGGTCCGATTTTGTGGGTGCGGCCCCTCAGGGTCCAATTTGGTGGGTGGGGCCACTCTGGGTCTGATTTGGTGGGCTGGGCCACTCTGGGTCCGATTTGGTGGGCGGGGCCACCCTGGGTCCAATTTGGATGCCAGGGTGGCTCAGCCTCCTTTTTGTAGGCCAGGGTCTATCAGCCTCCGATTTGGAGCCTTGGGTCACTCAGCTTTCGATTTGGCGCGCCGGCCCTTTAAGACTCATTTTAGTGCGCCGGCTCTTTAAGAATCACTTTGGCACGTCGGCCTTTTAAGAGCCAGGGTGACTCACTGGGCTTCTAAATACACTTTGGCGCACATTCTCTCTCAGGGGCATACGTCATGTGATGAAGCTAGATTTGCATTTGTTCTGTGGGTTTTGCTTTAAGAGCTGATATTATATGGCAGAAGCTCTGTCTTGGAGAGGTCATGTGACGTTCGTAGGCGTTGGCATAGTAACTGGGTCTGCCTGCGCATATCAATGAGCTCAACTGCCATTTCAATCGCCTCAGGGCATGTTTTGTCTATAGCAACATTTCCCCATTCAAATGCATTGAGACAGTGCATTCCAATGACGGGAAAAAAAATTTTCAAACGCAAATTGCGCAAAAACTACAAATCCGATCGACACGAAAAATACTTAGCACACCTCTCATGGACGCTGGCTTCGAAACGACACCTCAACGGAGTCTGTGCGTGTAGCGGTTCGGGCTGTATTAATTGCGGAAATCAACTTAATAATAATAAGAAGAAGAAGAAGAAGAATAAGTTAGCAGCGTTCGGATTACAATATAGTGGTTTTTTCAAACCACTATAACTAGATGTGTATTTCCTGAAGGAAGTACAGATAGTTGTTTGAAATGGTGCCCGGGCTGCCCCTTTAAGAGAGACTTGCCTGCTGCCCCTACAAGACTTTCAACTCAGGATACGATTTAACTGTGGGTGCCTCTCAGGGGCCACTTTGGCCTCAGGGTCTGATTTTGTGGGTGGGGCCCATCAGGGCCTGATTTTGTGGGTGGGGCCCCTCAGGGTCCGATTTTGTGGGTGGGGCCCCTCAGGGTCCGATTTTGTGGCCGGGGCCACTCAGGGTCCGATTTGGTGGCCGCGGCCCCTCAGGGTCCGATTTGGTGGCCGGGACCCCTCAGGGTCCAATTTGGTGGGTGGGGCCCCTCAAGGTCCGATTTTGTGGCTGGGGCCCCTCGGTCCGATTTTGTGGCCGGGGCCACTCAGGATCCGATTTTTGTGGCCGGGGCCCCTCAGGGTCCGATTTTGTGGCCGGGGCCCGTCAGGGTCCGATTTTGTGGGTGGGGCCTCTCAGGGTCCGATTTGGTGGGCGGGGCCCCTCAGGGTCCAATTTGGTGGGCAGGGCCCCTCAGGGCCCGATTTTGTGGGTTGGGCCCCTCAGGGTCCGATTTTATGGCCGGGGCCCCTCAGGGTCCGATTTTGTGTCAGGGGCCCCTCAGGGTCCGATTTTGTGGTTGGGGCCCCTCAGGGTCCGATTTTGTGGCCGCGGCCCCTCAGGGTCTGATTTTGTGGCCGCGGCCCCTCTGGGTCCGATTTTGTGGCAGGGGCCCCTATGGGTCCGATTTTATGGGTGGGGCCCCTCTGGGTCCAATTTGGTGGGCGGGACCACTATGGGTCCAATTTGGTGGGCGGGGCCTCTCAGGGTCTGATTTTGTGGTTGGGTCCCCTCAGGGTCCGATTTTGTGGTTGGGGCCCCTCAGGGTCCGATTTTGTGGCCGGGGCCCATCAGGGTCCAATTTTGTGACTGGGGCCCATCAGGGTCTGATTTTGTGGCCGCGGCCCCTCAGGGTCCGATTTTGTGGCAGGGGCCCCTCTGGGTCTGATTTTGTGGGCGGAGCCCCACTGGGTCCAATTTGGTGGGCGGGGCCCCTCAGGGTCCGATTTGGTGGGCGGGGCCCCTCAGGGTCCGATTTGGTGGGCAGGGCCTCTCTGGGTCTGATTTGGTGGGCGGGGCCACTCTGGGTAAGATTTGGAGGCTGGGGTCGCTCAGCCTCCAATTTGGAGGCCAGGGTCGTTGAGCTTCCGATTTGGAGGCCGAGGTCAAAGAGCCTCCGATTTGGAGGCAGGGGTCGATGAGCTTCCGATTTGGAGGCCGGGGTCGATGAGCCTCCGATTTGGAGGCCGGGGTGGCTCAGCCTCCGATTTGGAGGCCGGGGTGGCTCAGCCTCCGATTTGGAGGCCGGGGTGGCTCAGCCTCCGATTTGGAGGCCGGGTTGGCTCAGCCTCCGATTTGGAGGCCGGGGTGGCTCAGCCTCCGATTTGGAGGCCGGGGTGGCTCAGCCTCCGATTTGGAGGCCGGGGTGGCTCAGCCTCCGATTTGGAGGCCGGGGTGGCTCAGCCTCCGATTTGGAGGCCGGGGTGGCTCAGCCTCCGATTTGGAGGCCGGGGTGGCTCAGCCTCCGATTTGGAGGCCGGGGTGGCTCAGCCTCCGATTTGGAGGCCGGGGTGGCTCAGCCTCCGATTTGGAGGCCGGGGTGGCTCAGCCTCCGATTTGGAGGCCGGGGTCGATTAGCCTCCGATTTGGAGGCCGGGGTGGCTCAGCCTCCGATTTGGAGGCCAGGGTGGCTCAGCCTCCTATTTGGAGGCCGGGGTGGCTCAGCCTCCGATTTGGAGGCCGGGGTCGATCAGCCTCCGATTTGGAGGCCTGGGTCGATCAGCCTCCGATTTGGAGGCCTGGGTCGATCAGCCTCCGATTTGGAGGCCTGGGTCGATCAGCCTCCGATTTGGAGGCCGGGGTGGATCAGCCTCCGATTTGGAGGCCGGGGTGGATCAGCCTCCGATTTGGAGGCCGGGTTGGATCAGCCTCCGATTTGGAGGCCGGGTTGGATCAGCCTCCGATTTGGAGGCCGGGTTGGATCAGCCTCCGATTTGGAGGCCGGGGTGGATCAGCCTCCGATTAGGAGGCCGGGGTGGATCAGCCTCCGATTAGGAGGCCGGGGTGGATCAGCCTCCGATTAGGAGGCCGGGGTGGATCAGCCTCCGATTAGGAGGCCGGGGTGGATCAGCCTCCGATTAGGAGGCCGGGGTGGATCAGCCTCCGATTAGGAGGCCGGGGTGGATCAGCCTCCGATTCGGAGGCCGGGGTGGATCAGCCTCCGATTCGGAGGCCGGGGTGGATCAGCCTCCGATTCGGAGGCCGGGGTGGATCAGCCTCCGATTCGGAGGCCGGGGTGGATCAGCCTCCGATTCGGAGGCCGGGGTGGATCAGCCTCCGATTCGGAGGCCGGGGTGGATCAGCCTCCGATTCGGAGGCCTGGGTCGATCAGCCTCCGATTCGGAGGCCTGGGTCGATCAGCCTCCGATTCGGAGGCCTGGGTCGATCAGCCTCCGATTCGGAGGCCTGGGTCGATCAGCCTCCGATTCGGAGGCCGGGGTGGCTCAGCCTCCGATTTGGAGGCCGGGGTGGCTCAGCCTCCGATTTGGAGGCCGGGGTGGCTCAGCCTCCGATTTGGAGGCCTGGGTCGATCAGCCTCCGATTTGGAGGCCTGGGTCGATCAGCCTCCGATTTGGAGGCCGGGGTGGATCAGCCTCCGATTTGGAGGCCGGGGTGGCTCATTGTCCGATTTGGAGGCCGGGGTGGCTCATTGTCCGATTTGGAGGCCGGGGTGGCTCATTGTCCGATTTGGAGGCCGGGGTGGCTCAGCCTCCGATTTGGAGGCCGGGGTGGCTCAGCCTCCGATTTGGAGGCCGGGGTGGCTCAGCCTCCGATTTGGAGGCCGGGGTGGCTCAGCCTCCGATTTGGAGGCCGGGGTGGATCAGCCTCCGATTTGGAGGCCGGGGTGGATCAGCCTCCGATTTGGAGGCCGGGGTGGATCAGCCTCCGATTTGGAGGCCGTGGTGGCTCAGCCTCCGATTTGGAGGCCTGGGTGGATCACCCTCCGATTTGGAGGCCGGGGTGGATCACCCTCCGATTTGGAGGCCGGGGTGGATCAGCCTCTGATTTGGAGGCCTTGGTCGATCAGCCTCCGATTTGGAGGCCGGGGTGGATCAGCCTCCGATTTGGAGGCCGGAGTGGCTCATTGTCCGATTTGGAGGCCGGGGTGGCTCAGCCTCCGATTTGGAGGCCGGGGTGGCTCAGTCTCCGATTTGGTGTGTCGGCCCTTTAAGACTCATTTGGGTGCGCTGGCCCTTTAACAATCACTTTGGCGCGTTGGCCCTTTAAGAGCTAGTTTGGCTGACTGGGCTTCTTTTAAATCCACTTTGGCGCACACATTCTCTCTCAGGGGCATGTGTCATGTGATGAAGCTAGATTTGCATTTGTGCTGTGGGTTTCGCTTTAAGAGCTGATATTATGTGGCAGAGGCTCTGTGCTGGGGTTCAAGTGAAGTTCGTAGGCGTTGGCATAGTAACTGGGTCTGCCTGCGCATATCAATGAGCTCAACTGTCATTTCAATCGCCTCAGGGCACGTTTTGCCATTTCCTATTGAAAAGCATTGGAGACAGTGCATTCCAATGACGGGAAAAAAAATTTTCAAACGCAAATTGCGCAAAAACTACAAATCCAATCGACACGAAAAATACTTAGCACACCTCTCATGGACGCTGGCTTCGAAACGACACCTCAACGGAGTCTGTGCGTGTAGCGGTTCGGGCCGCATTAATTGCGGAAATCAACTTAATAATAATAATAAGAAGAATAAGTTAGCAGCGTTCGGATTACAATATAGTGGTTTTTTCAAACCACTATAACTAGATGTGTATTTCCTGAAGGAAGTACAGATAGTGGTTTGAAATGGTGCCCGGGCTGCCCCTTTAAGAGAGAATTGCCTGCTGCCTCTGCAAGACTTTCAACTCAGGATCCGTTTTAACTGTGAGTGCCTCTCAGGGGCCACTTTGGCCTCAGGGTCTGATTTAGTGGGTGGGGCGCCTCAGGATCTGATTCCTTGGCCTGGGCTCCTCAGGGCTTGAATTGTTGGCGGGGATCCCTCAGGCTCCGATTTTGTGGGTGTGGCCCCTCAGGGTCCGATTTTGTGGGTGTGGCCCTTCAGGGTCCGATTTTGTGGGTGGGGCCCCTCAGGGTCCGATTTTGTGGGTGGTGCCCCTCAGGGTCCGATTTTGTGGGTGGGGCCCCTCAGGGTCTGATTTTGTGGCCGGATCCCCTCAGGGTCCGATTTTGTGGCCGGGACCCCTCAGGGTCCGATTTTGTGGCCGGGGCCCCTCAGGGTCCGATTTTGTGGCCGAGGCCCCTCGGTCCGATTTTGTGGCAAGGGCTCCTCAGGGCCCGATTTTGTGACTGGGGCCCTTCAGGGTCCGATTTTGTTGGTTGGGCCCCTCAGGGTCCGATTTTGAGGGTGGAGCCCCTCAGGGCCCGATTTTGTTGGTTGGGCCCCTCAGGGTCCGATTTTGAGGGTGGGGCCCCTCAGAGTCCGATTTGGTTGGTGGGGCCCCTCAGGGTCCGATTTGGTGGGCGGGGCTCCTCAGGGTCCAATTTTGTGGGTGGGGCCCCTCAGGGTCTGATTTTGGGGTTGGGGCCCCTCAGGGTCCGATTTTGGGGTTGGGGGCGCTCAGGGTCCGATTTTGTGGGTGGGGCCCCTCAGGGTCCGATTTGGTGGGCGGGGGCCCCTCAGGGTCCGATTTTGTGGGTGGGGACCCTCAGCGTCCGATTTTGTGGCTGGGGCCCCTCAGGGTCTGATTTTGTTGGTTGGGCCCCTCAGGATCCGATTTTGAGGGTGGGGCCCCTCAGGGTCCGATTTTGTGGCCGGGGCCCCTCAGGGTTCGATTTTGTGGTTGCGGCCCCTCAGGGTCTGATTTTGTGGCCGGGTCTACTCAGTGTCCGATTTTGAGGGCGGGGCTCCTCAGGGTCCGATTTGGTGGGCGGGGCCCCCAGGGTCCAATTTTGTGGGTGGGGCCCCTCTGGGTTCAATTTTGTGGCCAGGGTCTCTCAGGGTCTGATTTTGTGGTTGGGGCCCCTCAGGGTTCAGTTTTGTAGGTGGGGTCCCTCAGGGCCCGTTTTTGTGGCCCGGGCCCCTCAGGGCCCGATTTTGTGGCCGGGGCCCCTCAGGGTCCAATTTTGTGGCCGGGGCCAGTCAGGGTCCGATTTTGTGGTTGGGGCCCCTCAGGGTCCGATTTTGTGGTTGGGGCCCCTCAGGGTCCGATTTTGTGGGTGGGGCCCCTCAGGGTCCGATTTTGTGGGTGGGGCTCCTCAGGGTCCAATTTGGTGGGCGGGGCCACTTTGGGTCTGAATTGGTGGGCGAGGCCACTCTGGGTCCGATTTGGTGGGCGGGGCCACTCTGGGTCCGATTTGGATGCCAGGGTTGCTCAGCCTCCTTTTTGTAGGCCAGGGTCTATCAGCCTCCGATTTGGAGCCTTGGGTCACTCAGCTTTCGATTTGGCGCGCCGGCCCTTTAAGACTCATTTTGGTGCGCCGGCTCTTTAAGAATCACTTTGGCGCGTCGGCCCTTTAAGAGCCAGGGTGGCTCACTGGGCTTCTAAATCCACTTTGGCGCACACATTCTCTCTCAGGGGCATGCGTCATGTGATGAAGCTAGATTTGCATTTGTGCTGTGGGCTTCGCTTTAAGAGCTGATATTATGTGCCAGAAGCTCTCTCCTGGGGTCGTCATGTGACGTTCGTAGGCGTTGGCATAGTAACTGGGTCTGCCTGCGCATATCAATGAGTTCAACTGGCATTTCAATCGCCTCAGGGCACGTTTTAAGCTTCCCATTGAAAAGCATTGGAGACAGTACATTCCAATGACGGGAAAAAAAATTCTCAAACGCATATTGCGCAAAAACTACAAATCCGATCGACACGAAAAATACTTAGCACACCTCTCATGGACGCTGGCTTCGAAACGACACCTCAACGGAGTCTGTGCGTGTAGTGGTTCGGGCCGCATTAATTGCGGAAATCAACTGAATAGTAATAATAATACTAGATGTGTATTTCCTGAAGGAAGTACAGATAGTGGTTTGAAATGGAGCCCGGGCTGCCCCTTTAAGAGAGACTTGCCTGCTGCCCCTGCAAGACTTTCAACTCTGGATACGATTTAACTGTGGGCGCCTCTCAGGGGCCACTTTGGCCTCAGGGTCTATTTTTGTGGGTGGGGCCCCTCAGGGCCTGATTTTGTGGGTGGGGCCCCTCAGGGCCTGATTTTGTGGGTGGGGCCCCTCAGGGTCCGATTTTGTGGGTGGGGCCCCTCAGGGTCCGATTTTGTGGCCGGGGCCCCTCAGGGTCCGATTTGGTGGCCGGGGCCCCTCAGGGTCCGATTTGGTGGCCGGGGCCCCTCAGGGTTTGATTTGGTGGGTGGGGCCCCTCAGGATCCGATTTTTGTGGCCGAAACCCCTCAGGGTCCAATTTTGTGGGTGGGGCCCCTCAGGGTCCGATTTTGTGGCCGGGGCCCGTCAGGGTCCGATTTTGTGGGTGGGGCCTCTCAGGGTCCGATTTGGTGGGCGGGGCCCCTCAGGGTCCGATTTTGTGGGTTGGGCCCCTCAGGGTCCGATTTTGTGGCCGGGGCCCCTCAGGGTCCGATTTTGTGTCAGGGGCCCCTCAGGGTCCGATTTTGTGGTTGGGTCCCCTCAGGGTCCGATTTTGTGGTTGGGGCCCCTCAGGGTCCGATTTTGTGGCCGCGTCCCCTCAGGGTCCGATTTTGTGGCCGCGGCCCCTCTGGGTCCGATTTTGTGGCAGGGGCCCCTCTGGGTCCGATTTTGTGGGTGGGGCCCCTCTGGGTCCAATTTGGTGGGCGGGACCACTCTGGGTCCAATTTGGTGGGCGGGGCCTCTCAGGGTCCGATTTTGTGGTTGGGTCCCCTCAGGGTCCGATTTTGTGGTTGGGGCCCCTCAGGGTCCGATTTTGTGGCCGGGGCCTATCAGGGTCCAATTTTGTGACTGGGGCCCCTCAGGGTCTGATTTTGTGGCCGCGGCCCCTCAGGGTGTGATTTTGTGGCAGGGGCCCCTCTGGGTCTGATTTTGTGGGCGGAGCCCCACTGGGTCCAATTTGGTGGGCGGGACCACTCTGGGTCCAATTTGGTGGGCGGGACCACTCTGGGTCCAATTTGGTGGGCGGGGCCTCTCAGGGTCCGATTTGGTGGGCGGGGCCCCACAGGGTCCGATTTGGTGGGTGGGGCCCCTCAGGGTCCGATTTGGTGGGCAGGGCCTCTCTGGGTCTGATTTGGTGGGTGGGGCCACTCTGGGTAAGATTTGGAGGCTGGGGTCGCTCAGCCTCCAATTAGGAGGCCGGGGTCGTTGAGCTTCCGATTTGGAGGCCGAGGTCAAAGAGCCTCCGATTTGGAGGCAGCGGTCGATGAGCTTCCGATTTGGAGGCCGGGGTCGATGAGCCTCCGATTTGGAGGCCGGGGTGGCTCAGCCTCCGATTTGGAGGCCGGGGTGGCTCAGCCTCCGATTTGGAGGCCGGGGTGGCTCAGCCTCCGATTTGGAGGCCGGGGTGGCTCAGCCTCCGATTTGGAGGCCGGGGTGGATCAGCCTCCGATTTGGAAGCCGGGGTGGCTCAGCCTCCGATTTGGAGGCCGGGGTGGATCAGCCTCCGATTTGGATGCCGGGATGTCTCAGCCTCTGATTTGGAGGCCGGGGTCGCTCAGCCTCCGATTTGGAGGCCGGGGTGGCTCAGCCTCCGATTTGGAGGCCGGGGTGGCTCAGCCTCCGATTTGGAGGCCGGGGTGGCTCAGCCTCCGATTTGGAGGCCGGGGTGGCTCAGCCTCCGATTTGGAGGCCGGGGTGGCTCAGCCTCCGATTTGGAGGCCGGGGTGGCTCAGCCTCCGATTTGGAGGCCGGGGTGGCTCAGCCTCCGATTTGGAGGCCGGGGTGGCTCAGCCTCCGATTTGGAGGCCGGGGTGGCTCAGCCTCCGATTTGGAGGCCGGGGTGGCTCAGCCTCCGATTTGGAGGCCGGGGTGGCTCAGCCTCCGATTTGGAGGCCGGGGTGGCTCAGCCTCCGATTTGGAGGCCGGGGTGGCTCAGCCTCCGATTTGGAGGCCGGGGTCGCTCAGCCTCCGATATGGAGGCCGGGGTCGCTCAGCCTCCGATATGGAGGCCGGGGTCGCTCAGCCTCCGATTTGGAGGCCGGGGTCGCTCAGTCTCCGATTTGGAGGCCGGGGTCGCTCAGCCTCCGATTTGGAGGCCGGGGTCGCTCAGCCTCCGATTTGGAGGCCGGGGTGGCTCAGCCTCCGATTTGGAGGCCGGGGTGGCTTAGCCTCCGATTTGGAGGCCGGGGTGGCTCAGCCTCTGATTTGGAGGCCTGGGTCGATCAGGCTCTGATTTGGAGGCCGGGGTGGATCAGGCTCCGATTTGGAGGCCGGGGTGGATCAGCCTCCGATTTGGAGGCCGGGGTGGCTCATTGTCCGATTTGGAGGCCGGGGCGGCTCAGTCTCCGATTTGGTGTGTCGGCCCTTTAAGACTCATTTGGGTGCGCTGGCCCTTTAACAATTACTTTGGCGCGTTGGCCCTTTAAGAGCTAGTTTGGCTGACTGGGCTTCTTTTAAATCCACTTTGGCGCACACATTCTCTCTCAGGGGCATGTGTCATGTGATGAAGCTAGATTTGCATTTGTGCTGTGGGTTTCGCTTTAAGAGCTGATGATATTATGTGGCAGAGGCTCTGTGCTGGGGTTCAAGTGAAGTTCGTAGGCGTTGGCATAGTAACTGGGTCTGCCTGCGCATATCAATGAGCTCAACTGTCATTTCAATCGCCTCAGGGCACGTTTTGCCATTTCCTATTGAAAAGTATTGGAGACAGTGCATTCCAATGACGGGAAAAAAAATTTTCAAACGCAAATTGCGCAAAAACTACAAATCCGATCGACACGAAAAATACTTAGCACACCTCTCATGGACGCTGGCTTCGAAATGACACCTCAACGGAGTCTGTGCGTGTAGCGGTTCGGGCCGCATTAATTGCGGAAATCAACTTAATAATAATAAGAAGAAGAACTAGATGTGTATTTCCTGAAGGAAGTACAGATAGTGGTTTGAAATGGTGCCCGGGCTGCCCCTTTAAGAGAGACTTGCCTGCTGCCTCTGCAAGACTTTCAACTCAGGATCCGTTTTAACTGTATGTGCCCTCTCAGGGGCCACTTTGGCCTCAGGGTCTGATTTGGTGGGTGGGGCCCCTCAGGATCTGATTCCTTGGCCTGGGCTCCTCAGGGCTTGATTTGTTGGCCGGGATCCCTCAGGCTCCTATTTTGTGGGTGTGGCCCCTCAGGGTTCGATTTTGTGGGTGTGGCCCCTCAGGGTCCGATTTTGTGGGTGGGGCCCCTCAAGGTCCGATTTTGTGGGTGGGGCCCCTCAGGGTCCGATTTTGTGGCCGGGCCCCTCTGTCCGATTTTGTGGCCGGGGCCCCTCAGGGTCTGATTTTGTGGCCGGATCCCCTCAGGGTCTGATTTTGTGGGTGGGGCCCCTCAGGGTCCGATTTTGTGTCCGGGGCCCCTCAGGGTCCAATTTTGTCAGTGGGGCCCTTAAGGGCCCGATTTTGTGGCCGGGGATCCTCAGGGTCCGATTTTGTGGTTGGGGCCTCTCAGGTTCCGATTTTGTGGGTGGGGCCACTCTGGGTCTGATTTGGTAGGCGGGGCCCCTCAGGGTCTGATTTTCTGGCCGGGGCCACTCAGGGTCCGATATCGTGGGTGGGGCCACTCGGGGCCCGATATGGTGGGTGGGGCCACTCGGGGCCCGATATGGTGGGCGGGGCCCCTCAGGGGCCGATTTGGTGGGCGGGGCCCCTCAGGGTCCGATTTGCTGGGCGGGGCTACTCTGGGTCCGATTTGCTGGGCGGGGCCACTCTGGGTCTGATTTGGTGAGCGGAGCCCCTCTGGGTCCGATTTCTTGAGCGGGGCCATGCTGGGTCCGATTTGGAGGCCAGGTTCGATCAGCCTCCAATTTGGAGGCTAGGGTGGCTAAGCCTCCGATTTGGAGCCTGGGGTCACTCAGTTTTCGATTTCGCGCGCTGGCCCTTTAAGAGTCACTTTGGTGCGTCGG
Organism: Dendrobates tinctorius; assembly: GCF_039654945.1. Classification (NCBI taxonomy): domain Eukaryota; kingdom Metazoa; phylum Chordata; class Amphibia; order Anura; family Dendrobatidae; genus Dendrobates; species Dendrobates tinctorius. The sequence continues at coordinate 40,969,406 of NW_027361797.1, forward strand.
CCGTTTTAGAGACAGGGTGGCTCACTGGGCTTCTAAATCCACTTTGGCGCACATTCTCTCTTAGGGGCATGCTTCATATGATGAGGAAAGATTTGCATTTGTGCTGTGGGTTTCGCTTTAAGAGCTGATATTATGTGCCAGAAGCTCTGTCCTGGGGGCGTTATATGACGTTTGTAGGTGTTGGCATAGTAAGTGGGTGTGCCTTCACATATCAATGAGCTTTACTGCCATTTCAATCGCCTCGGTGTACGTTTTAAGTTGCCCATTTAAAAGCATTGAGACATGCATTCCAATGACGGGAAAAAAAAATTTCAAACGCAAATTGCGCAAAAACTACAAATCCGATCGACACGAGAAATACTTTGCACACCTCTCGTGGACGCTGGCTTCGAAACAACATCTCAACGGAGTCTGTGCGTGTAGCGGTTCGGGCCGCATTAATTGCGGAAATCAACTGAATAAAAAGAAAAAGTTAGCAGCGTTCGGATTACAACATTAATACTAGATGTGTATTTCCTGAAGGAAGTACAGATAGTGGTTTGAAATGGTGCCTGGGCTGCCCCTTTAAGAGAGACTTGGCTGCTGCCCCTGCAAGACTTTCAACTCAGTATCCGTTTTAAATGTGGGTGCCTCTCAGGGGCCACTTTGGCCTCAGGGTCTGATTTGGTGGGTGGGGCCCCTCAGGATCCGATTCGGTGGCCTGGGCTCCTCAGGATTTGAATTAGTGGCCGGGATTCCTCAGGGTCCAATTTTGTGGGTGGGGCCCCTCAGGGTCTGATTTTGTGGGTGTGGCCTCTCAGGGTCCGATTTTGTGGGTGTGGACCCTCAGGGTCCGATTTTGTGGGTGGGTCCCCTCAGGGTCCGATTTTATGGGTGGGGCCCCTCAGGGTCCGATTTTGTGGGTGGGGCCCCTCATGGTCTGATTTTGTGGGTGGGGCCCCTCAGGGTACGATTTTGTGGCCGGGGCCCCTCAGGGTACGATTTTATGGCCGGGGCCCCTCAGGGTCTGATTTTATGGCCGGGGCCCCTCAGGGTCTAATTTTGTGGGTGGGGCCCCTCAGGGCCTGATTTTGTGGCCAGGACCCCTCAGGGTCCGATTTTGTGGCCGGGGCCCCTCAGGGTCCGATTTTGTGGCCGGGGCCCCTCATGGTCCGATTTTGTGGCGATTTTCTTGGTTGGACCCCTCAGGGTCCGATTTTGAGGGTGGGGCCCCTCAGGGTCCGATTTTGTGGGTGGGGCCCCTCAGGGTCCGATTTTGAGGGCGGGGCCCCTCAGGGTCCGATTTTGTGGGCGGGGACCCTCAGGGTCCGATTTGGTGGGCGGGGCCACTCAGGGTCCAGTTTTGTGGGTGGGGCCCCTCTGGGTTCGATTTTGTGGCCGGGGTCTCTCAGGGTCCGATATTGTGGCCGGGGCCCCTCAGGGTCCGATTTTGTGGTTGGGGCCCCTCAGGGTCCGATTTTGTGGTTGGGGCCCCTCAGAGTCCAGTTTTGTGGTTGGGGGCCCTCAGGGTCCGATTTTGTGGCGGGGCCCCTCAGGGTCTGATTTTGTGGTTGGGGGCCCTCAGGGTCTGATTTTGTGGCCGGCGCCCCTCAGGGTCTGATTTCATGGCTGGGGCCCCTCAGGGTCCGATTTTGTGGCCGGGGCCCCTCAGGGTCCGATTTTGTGGTTGGGGTCGCTCAGGGTCTGATTTTGTGACTGGGGCCCCTCAGGGTCTGATTTTGTGGTTGGGACCCCTCAGGGTCTGATTTTGTGGCCGGCACCCCGCAGGGTCCGATTTTGTGGCCGGGGCCCCTCAGGGTCCGATTTTGTGGCCGGGGCCTCTCAAGGTCCGATTTTGTGGCCGGGGCCCCTCAGGGTCCGATTTTGTGGCCGGGGTCTCTCAGGGTCCGATTTTGTGGTTGGGGCCCCTCAGGGTCCGATTTTGTGGTTGGGGGCCCTCACGGTCCGATTTTGAGTCCGGGGCCCCTCAGGGTCTGATTTTGTGGTTGGGACCCCTCAGGGTCCGATTTTGTGGCCGGGGCCCCTCAGGTTCCAATTTTGTGGCCGGGGCCCCTCAGGGTCCGATTTTGTGGGTGGGGCCCCTCAGTGTCCGATTTTGTGGCTGGGGCCCCTCAGGGTCCGATTTTGTTGGTTGGGCCCCTCAGGATCCGATTTTGAGGGTGGGGACCCTCAGGGTTCGATTTTGTGGCCTGGGCCCCTCAGGGTCCGATTTTGTGGTTGGGGCCCCTCAGGGTCTGATTTTGTGGCCGGGTCTACTCAGGGTACGATTTTGAGGGTGGGGCCCCTTAGGGTCCTATTTTGTGGTTGGGGGCCCTCAGGGTCTGATTTTGTGGGTGGGGCCCTTTAGAGTCCGATTTGGTTGGCGGAGCCCCTCAGGGTCTGATTTGGTGGGCGGGGCCTCTCAGGGTCCGATTTTTGAGGGAGGGGCCCCTCAGGGTCCGATTTTGAGGGCGGGGCCCCTGAGGGTCCGATTTTGTGGTTGGGGGCGCTCAGGGTCCAATTTTGTGGGTGGGGCCCCTCTGGGTTCGATTTTGTGGCCGGGGTCTCTCAGGGTCCGATTTTGTGGCCGGGGCCCCTCAGGGTCCAATTTTGTGGGTGGGGCCCCTCAGGGTCCGATTTTGTGGGTGGGGCCTTCAGGGTCCGATTTTGTGGGTGGGGCTCCTCAGGGTCCAATTTGGTGGGCAGGGCCACTCTGGGTCTGATTTGGTGGGCGAGGCCACTCTGGGTCCGATTTCGTGGGCGGGGCAACTCTGGGTCCGATTTGGATGCCAGGGTTGCTCAGCCTCCTTTTTGTAGGCCAGGGTCTATCAGCCTCCGATTTGGAGCCTTGGGTCACTCAGCTTTCGATTTGGCACGCCGGCCCTTTAAGACTCATTTTGGTGCGCCGGCTCTTTAAGAATCACTTTGGTGCGTCGGCCCTTTAAGAGCCAGGGTGGCTCACTGGGCTTCTAAATCCACTTTGGCGCACACATTCTCTCTCAGAGGCATGCGTCATGTGATGAAGCTAGATTTGCATTTGTGCCGTGGGTTTAGCTTTAAGAGCTGATATTATGTGGCAAAAGCTCTGTTCTGGAGATGTCATGTGACGTTCGTAGGCGTTGGCATAGTAACTGGGTCTGCCTGCGCATATCAATGAGCTCAACTGCCATTTCAATCGCCTCAGGGCACGTTTTAAGCTTCCCATTGAAAAGCATTGACACAGTGCATTCCAATGACGGGAAAAAAAATTTTCAAACGCAAATTGCGCAAAAACTACAAATCCGATCGACACGAAAAATACTTAGCACACCTCTCATGGACGCTGGCTTCGAAACGACACCTCAACGGAGTCTGTGCGTGTAGCGGTTCGGGCCGCATTAATTGCGGAAATCAACTTAATAAGAAGAAGAAGAAGAAGAAGAATAAGTTAGCAGCGTTCGGATTACAATATAGTGGTTTTTTCAAACCACTATAACTAGATGTGTATTTCCTGAAGGAAGTACAGATAGTGGTTTGAAATGGTGCCCGGGCTGCGACTTTAAGAAAGATTTGCCTGCTGCCCCTGCACGCCTTTCACCTCAGTATCCGTTTTACCTGTGGGTGCCTCTCAGGGGCCACTTTGGCCTGTGGGGCCTCTCAGGGTCTGATTTGGTGGGTGGGGCCCCTCAGGATCCGATTCAGTGGACTGGGCTCCTCAGGGCTTGAATTGGTGGGCCGATTTGGTGGGCGAGGCCCCTCAGGGTCCGGTTTGGTGGGCACCGCCCCTCAGGGTCTGATTTGGCGGGTGGGACCCCTCTGGGTCCGATTTGGTGGGCGGGGCCCCTCAGAGTTCAATTTGGTGGGTGGGGCACCACAGGGTCCAATTTCGTGGGCAGAGCTCCTCTGGTTCCGATTTGGTAGACGGGGCCTCTCAGGGTCCGATTTGGTGGGCGGGTCCCCTCAGGATCTGATTTGGTGGGTGGGGCTCTTCAGGGTATGATTTGGCAGGCGGGGCCCATGAGGGTCTGATTTGGTGGGCGGTGCCCCTCATGGCCTGATTTGGTGGGCGGGGCCACTCTGGGTCTGATTAGGTGGGTGGGGCCCCTTAGGGTCAGATTTGGTGGGTGGGACCCCTCAGGGTCCAATTTGGTGGGCGGGGCCCTTCAGGGTACAATTTGGTAGGCGGGACCACTCTGAGTCTGATTTGGTGGGAGGGGCCCCTCAGGGTTCAATTTGGTGGGCGGGCCACTCTGGGTCCGATTTGGAGGGCGGGGCCACTACGGGTCTGATTTGGTGAGCGGGGCCCCTCAGGGTCCAATTTGGTGGGCGGGGCCTCTCTGGGTCTGATTTGGAGGGCGGGGCCACTCCGGGGCCAATTTGTTGGCCTGGGTGGCTCAGCCTCCGATTTGTAGGCCAGGGTCGATCAGCCTCCTATTTGGAGCCTGGGGTCACTCAGCATTCGATTTGGCGCGCCAGCCCTTTAAGGCTCATTTTGGTGCGCCGGCCCTTTAAGATTCACTTAGGCGCGTCGGCTGTTTAAGAGCTAGTTTGGCGCACTGGGCTTCTAAATTCACTTTGGCGTACATTCTCTCTCAGGGGCACGCGTCATGTGATGAAGCTAGATTTGCATTTGTGCTGTGGGTTTCGCTTTAAGAGCTGATATTATCGCCAGAAACTGTGTCCTGCTGGGGTCATGTGAAGTTCTTTGGCGCTGGCATAGTAACTGGGTCTGCCTGCGCATATCAATGAGCTAAACTGCCATTTGAATCGCCTCAGGGCATGTTTTCTCTAAGGCAAAATTTCCCCATTGAAAAGCATTGAGACAATACATTCAAATGACGGGAAAAAAAAATTTCTAATGCAAATTGCGCAAAAACTACAAATCCAATCGACACGAAAATTACTTAGCACACCTCTCATGGATGCTGGCTTCGAAATGACACCTCAACGGAGTCTGTGCGTGTAGCGGTTCGGGCCGCATTAATTGCGGAAATCAACTGAATAATAAGAATAAGTTAGCAGCGGTCGGATTACAACATTAATACTAGATGTGTATTTCCTGAAGGAAGTACGGATAGTGGTTTGAAATGGTGCAAAGGCTGCCCCTTTAAGAGAGACTTGCCTGCTGCCCCTGTAAGACTTTCAACTCAGGATCCGTTTTAAGTGTGGGTGCCTCTCAGGGGCCACTTTGGCCTCAGGGTCTGATTTGGTGGGTGGGGCCCCTTAGGATCCGATTCGGTGGCCTGGGCTCCTCAGGGCTTGTATTGGTAGCCGGGATGCCTCAGGGTCCGATTTTGTGGGTGGGGCCCCTTATGGTCCGATTTTGTGGGTGGGGCCCCTCAGGGTCCGATTTTGCGGCCGGGGACCCTCAGGGTCTGATTTTGCGGGAGGGGCCCCTCAGGGTCCGATTTTGCGGGTGGGGCCCCTCGGTACGATTTGGTGGGTGGGGCCCCTCAGGGTCCGATTTTGTGGCCGGAGCCCCTCAGGGTCCGATTTTGTGGCTGGAGCCCCTCAGGGTCCGATTTTGTGGCCGGAGCCCCTCAGGGACCAATTTTGAGGGTGGGGCCCCTCAGGGACCGATTTTGAGGGTGGGGCCCCTCAGGGTCTAATTTGGTGGGTGGGGCCCCTCAGGGTCTGATTTTGTGGGTGGGGCCCCTCAGGGTCCGATTTTGTGGGTGGGGCCCCTCAGGGTTCGATTTTGTGGCTGGGGCCCCTCAGGGTCTGATTTTGAGGGTGGGGCCCCTCAGAGTCCGATTTTGTGACCGGGGCCCCTCTGGGCCTGATTTTGTGTTTGGGGTCCCTCAGGGTCCGATTTTGTGGCCGGGGTCTCTCGGGGTCCGATTTTGTGGCCGGGGCCCCTCAGGGTCTGGATTTGTGGGTGGGGCCCCTCAGTGTCCGATTTTGTGGCTGGGGCCCCTCAGGGTCTGATTTTGTGGCCGGGGCCCCTCAGGGTCTGGATTTGTGGGTGGGTCCCCGCGGTCCGATTTTGTGGGTGGGGCCCCTCAGGGTCCGATTTTGTGGCTGGGGTCCCTCAGGGTCCGATTTTGTGACCGGGGCCCCTTAGGGTCTGATTTTGTGACTGGGGCCCCTCTGGGTTCGATTTTGTGGCCGGGGTCTCTCAGGGTCCGATTTTGTGGGTGGGGCCCCTCAGGGACCGCTTTTGAGGGTGGGGCCCCTCAGGGTCTAATTTGGTGGGCGGGGCCCCCTCAGGGTCCGATTTTGTGGGTGGGGCCCCTCAGGGTCCGATTTTGTGGCCGGGGCCTCTCTGGGTCCGATTTTGTGGCCGGGGCCCCTCTGGGTCCGATTTTGTGGCAGGGGCCCCTCTGGGTCTGATTTTGTGGGTGGGGCCCCTCTGGGTCCAATTTGGTGGGCGGGACCACTCTGGGTCCAATTTGGTGGGCAGGGCCTCTCAGGGTCCGATTTTGTGACTGCGGCCCATTAGGGTCCGATTTTGTGGCCGCGGCCCCTCAGGGTCTGATTTTGTGGCAGGGGCCCCTCTGGGTCTGATTTTGTGGGCGGAGCCCCTCTGGGTCCAGTTTGGTGGGCGGGACCACTCTGGGTCCAATTTGGTGGGCGGGACCACTCTGGGTCCGATTTGGTGGGCGGGGCCTCTCAGGGTCCGATTTGGTGGGCGGGGCCCCACAGGGTCCGATTTGGTGGGCGGGGCCACTCTGGGTAAGATTTGGAGGCTGGGGTCGCTCAGCCTCCAATTTGGAGGCCGGGGTCGTTGAGCTTCCAATTTGGAGGCCGAGGTCAAAGAGCCTCTGATTTGGAGGCCGGGGTCGTTGAACCTCTGATTTGGAGGCCGGGGTCGATGAGCCTCCGATTTGGAGGCCGGGGTGGCTCAGCCTCCGATTTGGAGGCCGGGGTGGCTCAGCCTCCGATTTGGAGGCCGGGGTGGCTCAGCCTCCGATTTGGAGGCCGGGGTGGCTCAGCCTCCGATTTGGAGGCCGGGGTGGATCAGCCTCCGATTTGGAGGCCGGGGTGGATCAGCCTCCGATTTGGAGGCCGGGGTCGATCAGCCTCCGATTTGGTGGCCAGGGTGGCTCAGCCTCCTATTTGGAGGCCGGGGTGGCTCAGCCTCCGATTTGGAGGCCGGGGTCGATCAGCCTTCTATTTGGAGGCCGGGGTCGATCAGCCTTCTATTTGGAGGCCGGGGTCGATCAGCCTTCTATTTGGAGGCCGGGGTCGATCAGCCTCCGATTTGGAGGCCCGGGTCGATCAGCCTCCGATTTGGAGGCCGGGGTGGCTCAGCCTCCGATTTGGAGGCCGGGGTGGCTCAGCCTCCGATTTGGAGGCCGGGGTGGCTCAGCCTCCGATTTGGAGGCCGGGGTGGATCAGCCTCCGATTTGGAGGCCGGGGTGGATCAGCCTCCGATTTGGAGGCCGGGGTGGATCAGCCTCCGATTTGGAGGCCGGGGTGGATCAGCCTCCGATTTGGAGGCCGGGGTGGATCAGCCTCCGATTTGGAGGCCGGGGTGGATCAGCCTCCGATTTGGAGGCCGGGGTGGATCAGCCTCCGATTTGGAGGCCGGGGTGGATCAGCCTCCGATTTGGAGGCCGGGGTGGATCAGCCTCCGATTTGGAGGCCGGGGTGGATCAGCCTCCGATTTGGAGGCCGGGGTGGATCAGCCTCCGATTTGGAGGCCGGGGTGGCTCAGCCTCCGATTTGGAGGCCGGGGTGGCTCAGCCTCCGATTTGGAGGCCGGGGTGGCTCAGCCTCCTATTTGGAGGCCGGGGTGGCTCAGCCTCCGATTTGGAGGCCGGGGTGGCTCAGCCTCCGATTTGGAGGCCGGGGTGGCTTCGCCTCCGATTTGGAGGCCGGGGTGGCTCAGCCTCTGATTTGGAGGCCTGGGTCGATCAGCCTCCGATTTGGAGGCCGGGGTGGATCAGGCTCTGATTTGGAGGCCGGGGTGGATCAGCCTCCGATTTGGAGGCCGGGGTGGCTCATTGTCCGATTTGGAGGCCGGGGTGGCTCAGCCTCCGATTTGGAGGCCGGGGTGGCTCAGTCTCCGATTTGGTGTGTCGGCCCTTTAAGACTCATTTGGGTGTGCTGGCCCTTTAACAATCACTTTGGCGCGTTGGCCCTTTAAGAGCTAGTTTGGCTCACTGGGCTTCTTTTAAATCCACTTTGGCGCACACATTCTCTCTTAGGGGCATGTGTCATGTGATGAAGCTAGATTTGCATTTGTGCTGTGGGTTTCGCTTTAAGAGCTGATATTATGTGGCAGAGGCTCTGTGCTGGGGTTCAAGTGAAGTTCGTAGGCGTTGGCATAGTAACTGGGTCTGCCTGCGCATATCAATGAGCTCAACTGTCATTTCAATCGCCTCAGGGCACGTTTTGCCATTTCCTATTGAAAAGCATTGGAGACAGTGCATTCCAATGACGGGAAAAAAAATTTTCAAACGCAAATTGCGCAAAAACTACAAATCCGATCGACACGAAAAATACTTAGCACACCTCTCATGGACGCTGGCTTCGAAACGACACCTCAACGGAGTCTGTGCGTGTAGTGGTTCGGGCCGCATTAATTGCGGAAATCAACTTAATAATAATAATAAGAAGAAGAATGTTAGCAGCGTTCGGATTACAATATAGTGTTTTTTTCAAACCACTATAACTAGATGTGTATTTCCTGAAGGAAGTACAGATAGTGGTTTGAAATGGTGCCCGGGCTGCCCCTTTAAGAGAGACTTGCCTGCTGCCCCTGCAAGACTTTCAACTCAGGATCTGTTTTAACTGTGAGTGCCTCTCCGGGGCCACTTTGGCCTCAGGGTCTGATTTGGTGGGTGGGAGGCCTCAGGATCTGATTCCTTGGCCTGGGCTCCTCAGGGCTTGAATTGTTGGCGGGGATCCCTCAGGCTCCGATTTTGTGGGTGTGGCCCCTCAGGGTCCGATTTTGTGGGTGGGGCCCCTCAGGGTCCAATTTGGTGGCCGGGGCCCCTCAGGGTCCAATTTTGTGGTTGGGGTCCCTCAGTGTCCGATTTTGTGGCCGTGGCCCCTCAGGGTCCGATTTTGTGGGTGGGGCCCCTTAGGGCCCGATTTTGTGGTTGGGGCTCCTCAGTGTCCGATTTGGTGGGCAAGGCCACTCTGGGTCAGATTTGGTGGGCGGGGCCACTCTGGGTTCAATTTGGTGGGCGGGGCCCCTCAGTGTCCAATTTTGTGATTGGGGCCCCTCAGGGTCCGATTTTGTGGCCGAGGTCCCTCAGGGTCCGATTTTGTGGGTGGGGCCCCTTAGGGCCCGATTTTGTGGTTGGGGCTCCTCAGTGTCCGATTTGGTGGGCGAGGCCACTCTGGGTCAGATTTGGTGGGCGGGGCCACTCTGGGTCAGATTTGGTTGGCGGGGCCACTCTGGGTTCGATTTGGTGGGCGGGGCAACTCTGGGTCCGATTTGGTGGGAGGGGACATTCTGGGTCCAATTTGGTGGGCGGGGCCCCACAGAGTCCGATCTGGTGGGCAGGGCCACTCTAGGTCCTATATGTAGGCCGGGGTCAATCAGCCTCAGATTTGGAGCCAGGGGTCACTCGGCTTTCGATTTGGCGCGCCAGCCCTTTAAGACTCATTTTGGTGCGTCAGCCCTGTGGGGTCATGTAAAGTTCGTAGACGTTGGCATAGTAACTGTGTCTGCCTGCGCATATCAATGAGCTTAACTGCCATTTGAATCGCCTCACGACTGCCGCATGTTTTCCCTATGGCAAAATTTTCCAATTGAAATGCATTGAGACAGTGCATTCCAATGACAGGAAAATGTTTCTTCAAACACAAATTGCGCAAAAACTATAAATCTGATCGACATGAAAAATACTTAGCACACCTCTCGTGAACGCTGGCTTCGAAACGACACCTCAACGGAGTCTGTGCGTGTAGCGGTTCGGGCTGCATTAATTGCAGAAATCAACTGAATAGTAATAATAATACTAGATATGTATTTCCTGAAGGAAGTACAGATAGTGGTTTGAAATGGTGCCCGGGCTGCCCCTTTAAGAGAGACTTGCCTGCTGCCCCTGCAAGACTTTCAACTCAGGATCCGTTTTAACTGTGGGTGCCTCTCAGGGGCCACTTTGGCCTCAGTGTCTGATTTTGTGGGTGGGGCCCCTCAGGGGCCGATTTTGTGGGTGGGGCCTCTCTGGGTCTGATTTTGTGGCCGGGGCCCATCAGGGTCCGATTTGGTGGTTGGGGCCCCTCAGGGTCCGATTTTGTGGACGGGGCCCATCAGGGTCCGATTTTGTGGCCCGAACCCCTCAGGGCCCGATTTTGTGGGTGGGGCCTCTCAGGGTCCGATTTTGTGGCCGGGGCCCCTCAGGGTCCGATTTGGTGGGTGGGGCCCCTCCGGGTCCGATTTGGTGGGTGGGGCCCCTCAGGGTCCGATTTTGTGGTTGGGGCCCCTCAGGGTCCGATTTGGTGGGTGGGGCCCCTCAGGGTCCGATTTTGTGGCCGGGGCCCCTCAGGGTCCGATTTGGTGGTTGGGGCCCCTCAGGGTCCGATTTTGTGGCCGAGGCCCATCAGGGTCCGATTTTGTGGCCGGAACCCCTCAGGGTCCGATTTTGTGGGTGGGGCCCCTCAGGGTCCAATTTTGTGGTTGGGGCCCCTCTGTGTCCGATTTGGTGGCTGGGGCACCTCAGGGTCCGATTTTGTGGGTGGGGTCCCCTGGGTCCGATTTGGTGGGCTGGGCCGATCAGGGTCCAATTTGGTGGGTGGGGCTCCTCAGTGTCCGACTTTGTGGTTGGGGCCCCTCAGGGTCTGATTTTGTGGATGGGGCCCCTCAGGGTCCGATTTTGTGGATGGGGCCCCTCAGGGTCCGATTTTGTGTCCGGGGCCCCTCTGGGTCCGATTTTGTGGTTGGGGCCGTTCAGAATCCGATTTGGTGAGCGGGGCCCTCAGGGTTCGATTTGGTCAGTGGGGCCCCTCAGGGTCCGATTTGGTGGGTGGGGCCCCTCAGGGTCTGATTTGTTGGGCGGGGCCCCTCAGGGTCTGATTTGGTGAGCGGGGCCACTTAGGGTCCGATTTGGTGAGCGGGGCCCCTCAGGGTCTGATTTGGCGGGCGGGGCCCCTCAGGGTCCAATTTGGTGGGCGGGGCCCATCAGGGTCCGATTTGGTGGGCGGGGCCCATCAGGGTCCGATTTGGTGGGCGGGGCCCATCAGGGTCCAATTTGGTGGGCGGGGCACCTCAGAGTCCAATTTGGTGGGCGGGGCCCCTCAGGGTCCGATTTGGTGGGCGGGGCCCCTCAGGGTCCGATTTGGTGGGCGGGGTCCCTCAGGGTCCGATTTGGTGGGCGGGGGCACACTTTGGCGCACATTCTCTCTCAGGGGCATGCTTCATGTGATGAAGCTAGATTTGCATTTGTGCTGTGGGTTTCGCTTTAAGAGCTGATATTATGTGGCAGAAGCTCTGTCCTGGGGGCGTCATGTGACGTTCGTAGGCGTTGGCATAGTAACTGGGTGTGCCTGCGCATATCAATGAGCTTTACTGCCATTTCAATCGCCTCAGGGCACGTTTTAAGTTTCCCATTGAAAAGCATTGAGACAGTGCATTCCAATGACGGGAAAAAAAATTTTCAAACGCAAATTGCACAGAAACTACAAATTCGATCGACACGAAAAATACTTAGCACACCTCTAGTGGACACTGGCTTCGAAACGACACCTCAACGGAGTCTGTGCGTGTAGCGGTTCGGGCCGCATTAATTGCGGAAATCAACTGAATAACTTGTGATTGGCGCATTATAATTGTAATACTAGATGTGTATTTCCTGAAGGAAGTACAGATAGTGGTTTGAAATGGTGCCCGGGCTGCCCCTTTAAGAGAGACTTGCCTGCTGCCCCTGCAAGACTTTCAACTCAAGATCCGTTTTAACTGTGAGTGCCTCTCAGGTGCCACTTTGGCCTCAGGGTCTGATTTGGTGGGTGGGGCCCCTCATGATCTGATTCCTTGGCGGGGATCCCTCAGGCTCCGATTTTGTGGGTGTGGCCCCTCAGGGTCCGATTTTGTGGGTGTGGCCCCTCAGGGTCCGATTTTGTGGGTGGGGCCCCTCAGGGTCCGATTTTGTGGGTGGGGCCCCTCAGGGTCCAATTTTGTGGGTGGGGCCCCTCAGGGTCTAATTTTGTGGCCGGATCCCCTCAGGGTCCGATTTTGTAGGCGGGGCCCCTCAGGGTCCGATTTTGTGGCCGGGGCCCCGCAGGGTCCGATTTTGTGGCCGGGGCCCCTCAGGGTCCGATTTTGTGGTTGGGGCCCCTCAGGGTCCGATTTTGTGGGTGGGGCCCCTCAGGGTTTGATTTTGTGGCCGGATCCCCTCAGGATCTGATTTTGTGGGTGGGGCCCCTCAGTGTCCGATTTTGTGGCTGGGGCCCCTCAGAGTCCGATTTTGTTGGTTGGGCCCCTCAGGATCCGATTTTGAGGGTGGGGCCCCTCAGGGTTCGATTTTGTGGCCTGGGCCCCTCAGGGTCCGATTTTGTGGTTGGGGCCCCTCAGGGTCTGATTTTGTGGCCGGGTCTACTCAGGGTCCGATTTTGAGGGTGGGGCCCCTTAGGGTCCTATTTTGTGGTTGGGGGCCCTCAGGGTCTGATTTTGTGGGTGGGGCCCCTTAGAGTCCGATTTGGTTGGCGGGGCCCCTCAGGGTCTGATTTGGTGGGTGGGGCCTCTCAGGGTCCGATTTTGAGGGAGGGGCCCCTCAGGGTCCGATTTTGAGGGCGGGGCCCCTGAGGGTCCGATTTTGTGGCCGGGGCCCCTCAGGGTCCGATTTTGGGGTTGGGGCCCCTCAGGGCCGATTTTGTGGTTGGGGGCGCTCAGGGTCCAATTTTGTGGGTGGGGCCCCTCTGGGTTCGATTTTGTGGCCGGGGTCTCTCAGGGTCCGATTTTGTGGCCGGGGCCCCTCAGGGTCCGATTTTGTGGTTGGGGCCCCTCAGGGTCCGATTTTGTGGTTGGGGCCCCTCAGGGTCCGGTTTTGTGGTTGGGGCCCCTCAGGGTCCGATTTTGTGGCCGGCACCCGTCAGGGTCTGATTTCGTGGCCGGGGCCCCTCAGGGTCCGATTTTGTGGCCGGGGCCCCTCAGGGTCCGATTTTGTGGTTGGGCCGCTCAGGGTCCGATTTTGTGGCCGGGGCCCCTCAGGGTCCGATTTTGTGATTGGGGCCCCTCAGGGTCTGATTTTGTGGCCGGGTCTACTCAGGGTCCGATTTTGTGGGTGGGGCCCCTTAGGGTCTGATTTTGTGGGTGGAGCCCCCTGGGTCCATTTTGGTGGGCAGGTCCACTCTGGGTCCGATTTTGTGGTTGGGGCCCCTCAGGGTCCGATTTTGTGGTTGGGGCCCCTCGGGGTTCAATTTTGTAGGTGGGGTCCCTCAGGGTCCGATTTTGTGGCCGGGTCCCGTCAGGGTCCGATTTTGTGGCCGGGGCCAGTCAGGGTCCGATTTTGTGGGTGGGGCCCCTCAGGGTCCGATTTTGTGGGTGGGGCCTTCAGGGTCCGATTTTGCGGGTGGGGCTCCTCAGGGTCCAATTTGGTGGGCGGGGCCACTCTGGGTCTGATTTGGTGGGCGAGGCCACTCTGGGTCCGACTTCGTGGGCGGGGCCACTCTGGGTCCGATTTGGATGCCAGGGTTGCTCAGCCTCCTTTTTGTAGGCCAGGGTCTATCAGCCTCCGATTTGGAGCCTTGGGTCACTCAGCTTTCGATTTGGCACGCCGGCCCTTTAAGACTCATTTTGGTGCGCCGGCTCTTTAAGAATCAATTTGGCGCGTCGGCCCTTTAAGAGCCAGGGTGGCTCACTGGGCTTCTAAATCCACTTTGGCGCACACATTCTCTCTCAGGGGCATGCGTCATGTGATGAAGCTAGATTTGCATTTGTGCAGTGGGTTTAGCTTTAAGAGCTGATATTAAGTGGCAAAAGCTCTGTTCTGGAGATGTCATGTGACGTTCGTAGGCGTTGGCATAGTAACTGGGTCTGCCTGTGCATATCAATGAGCTCAACTGTCATTTCAATCGCCTCAGGGCACGTTTTGCCATTTCCTATTGAAAAGCATTGGAGACAGTGCATTCCAATGATGGGAAAAAAAATTTTCAAACGCAAATTGCGCAAAAACTACAAATCCGATCGACACGAAAAATACTTAGCACACCTCTCATGGACGCTGGCTTCGAAACGACACCTCAACGGAGTCTGTGCGTGTAGCGGTTCGGGCTGCATTAATTGCGGAAATCAACTTAATAATAAGAAGAAGAAGAAGAAGAATAAGTTAGCAGCGTTCGGATTACAATATAGTGGTTTTTTCAAACCACTATAACTAGATGTGTATTTCCTGAAGGAAGTACAGATAGTGGTTTGAAATGGTGCCCGGGCTGCCCTTTCAGAGAGACTTGCCTGCTGCCCCTGCAAGACTTTCAACTCAGGATCCGTTTTAACTGTGGGTGCCTCTCGGGCCACTTTGACCTCAGGGTCCGATTTTGTGGGTGGGGCCCCTCAGGGCCCTCTTTTGTGGGTGGGGCCCCTCAGGGTCCGATTTTGTGGCCGGGGCCCCTCAGGGTCCGATTTGGTGGGTGTGGCCTCTCAGGGTCCGATTTGATGGCCGGGGCCCCTCAGGGTCTGATTTGGTGGGTGGGGCCCCTCAGGGTCCGATTTTGTGGCCGGGGCCCCTCAGGGTCCGATTTGGTGGTTGGGGCCCCTCAGGGTCCGATTTTGTGGGTGGGGCCACTCAGGGTCCGATGTTGTGGCCGGATCCCCTCAGGGTTCGATTTTGTGGGTGGGGCCCCTCAGGGTCCAATTTTGTGGCCAGGGCCCCTCAGGGTCCAATTTTGTGGGTGGGGCCCCTTAGAGTCTGATTTTGTGGGTGGGGCCCCTCAGGGTATAATTTGGTGGGCGACGCCACTCTGGGTCCGATTTGGTGAGCTGGGCCCCTCAGGGTCTGATTTAGTGGGCGGGATCTATCAGAGTCCGATTTTGTGGCCGGGGCCCCTCAGGGTCCGATTTTGTGGCCGGGGCCCCTCAGGGTCCGATTTTGTGGCCGGGGCCCCTCAGGGTCTGATTTTGTGGTTGGGACCAATCAGGGTCCGATTTTGTGGTTGGGGCCCCTCAGGGTCAGATTTGGTGGGTTGGGCCCCTTAGGGTCTGATTTTGTGGGCAGAGACCCTCTGGGTCCGATTTGGTTGGCGGGGCCACTCTGGGTCCGATTTGGTTGGCGGGGCCCCACAGGGTCCGATTTGGTGGGCGGGGCCCCTCAGGGTCCGGTTTGGTGGGCGGGGCCTCTCTGGGTCCGATTTGGTGGGCGGGGCCACTCGGTAAGATTTGGTGGGCGGGGCCACTCTGGGTAAGATTTGGAGGCCGGGGTCGATGAGCTTCCGATTTGGAGGCCGAGGTCAAAGAGCCTCCCATTTGGAGGCCGGGGTGGCTCAGCCTCCCATTTGGAGGCCGGGGTGGCTCAGCCTCCCATTTGGAGGCCGGGGTGGCTCAGCCTCCCATTTGGAGGCCGGGGTGGCTCAGCCTCCCATTTGGAGGCCGGGGTGGCTCAGCCTCCGATTTGGAGGCCGGGGTGGCTCAGCCTCCGACTTGGAGGCCGGGGTGGCTCAGCCTCCGATTTGAAGGCCGGGGTGGCTCAGCCTCCGATTTGGAGGCCGGGGTGGCTCAGCCTCCGATTTGCAGGCCGGGGTGGCTCAGCCTCCGATTTGAAGGCCGGGGTGGCTCAGCCTCCGATTTGGAGGCTGGGGTGGCTCAGCCTCCGATTTGGAGGCCGGGGTCGATCAGCCTCCGATTTGGAGGCCGGGGTCGATCAGCCTCCGATTTGGAGGCCGGGGTCGATCAGCCTCCGATTTGGAGGCCGGGGTCGATCAGCCTCCGATTTGGAGGCCGGGGTGGATCAGCCTCCCATTTGGAGGCCGGGGTGGATCAGCCTCCCATTTGGAGGCCGGGGTGGCTCAGCCTCCCATTTGGAGGCTGGGGTGGCTCAGCCTCCCATTTGGAGGCCGGGGTGGCTCAGCCTCCCATTTGGAGGCCGGGGTGGCTCAGCCTCCCATTTGGAGGCCGGGGTGGCTCAGCCTCCCATTTGGAGGCCGGGGTGGCTCAGCCTCCCATTTTGAGGCCGGGGTGGCTCAGCCTCCCATTTTGAGGCCGGGGTGGCTCAGCCTACCATTTGGAGGCCGGGGTGGCACAGCCTCCCATTTGGAGGCCGGGGTGACTCAGCCTCCCATTTGGAGGCCGGGGTGGCTCAGCCTCTGATTTGGAGGCCGGGGTGGCTCAGCCTCCGATTTGAAGGTCGGGGTCAATCACCCTCCGATTTGGAGTCCGGGGTGGCTCAACCTCCGATTTGGAGTCCGGGGTGGCTCAACCTCCGATTTGGAGTCCGGGGTGGCTCAACCTCCGATTTGGAGGCCGGGGTGGCTCAGCCTCCCATTTGGAGGCCGGGGTGGCTCAGCCTCCCATTTGGAGGCCGGGGTGGCTCAGCCTCCCATTTGGAGGCCGGGGTGGCTCAGCCTCCCATTTGGAGGCCGGGGTGGCTCAGCCTCCCATTTGGAGGCCGGGGTGGCTCAGCCTCCCATTTGGAGGCCGGGGTGGATCAGCCTCCCATTTGGAGGCCGGGGTGGCTCAGCCTCCCATTTGGAGGCCGGGGTGGCTCAGCCTCCGATTTGGAGGCCGGGGTGGCTCAGCCTCCGATTTGGAGGCCGGGGTGGCTCAGCCTCCGATTTGGAGGCCGGGGTGGATCAGCCTCCCATTTGGAGGCCGGGGTGGATCAGCCTCTCATTTGGAGGCCGGGGTGGATCAGCCTCTCATTTGGAGGCCGGGGTGGATCAGCCTCTCATTTGGAGGCCGGGGTGGCTCAGCCTCCCATTTGGAGGCCGGGGTGGCTCAGCCTCCCATTTGGAGGCCGGGGTGGCTCAGCCTCCGATTTGGAGGCCGGGGTGGCTCAGCCTCCGATTTGGAGGCCGGGGTGGATCAGCCTCCGATTTGGAGGCCGGGGTGGCTCAGCCTCCCATTTGGAGGCCGGGGTGGCTCAGCCTCCCATTTGGAGGCCGGGGTGGCTCAGCCTCCCATTTGGAGGCCGGGGTGGCTCAGCCTCCCATTTGGAGGCCGGGGTGGCTCAGCCTCCCATTTGGAGGCCGGGGTGGCTCAGCCTCCCATTTGGAGGCCGGGGTGGCTCAGCCTACCATTTGGAGGCCGGGGTGGCACAGCCTCCCATTTGGAGGCCGGGGTGGCTCAGCCTCCCATTTGGAGGCCGGGGTGGCTCAGCCTCTGATTTGGAGGCCGGGGTGGCTCAGCCTCCGATTTGAAGGCCGGGGTCAATCACCCTCCGATTTGGAGTCCGGGGTGGCTCAACCTCCGATTTGGAGGCCGGGGTGGCTCAGCCTCCCATTTGGAGGCCGGGATGGCTCAGCCTCCCATTTGGAGGCCGGGGTGGCTCAGCCTCCCATTTGGAGGCCGGGGTGGCTCAGCCTCCCATTTGGAGGCCGGGGTGGCTCAGCCTCCCATTTGGAGGCCGGGGTGGCTCAGCCTCCCATTTGGAGGCCGGGGTGGCTCAGCCTTCCATTTGGAGGCCGGGGTGGCTCAGCCTCCCATTTGGAGGCCGGGGTGGCTCAGCCTCCGATTTGAAGGCCGGGGTGGCTCAGCCTCCGATTTGAAGGCCGGGGTCAATCACCCTCCGATTTGGAGTCCGGGGTGGCTCAACCTCCGATTTGGAGGCCGGGGTGGCTCAGCCTCCCATTTGGAGGCCGGGGTGGCTCAGCCTCCGATTTGAAGGCCGGGGTGGCTCAGCCTCCGATTTGGAGGCCGGGGTGGATCAGCCTCCGATTTGGAGGCCGGGGTGGATCAGCCTCCGATTTGGAGGCCGGGGTCGATCAGCCTCCGATTTGGAGGCCGGGGTCGATCAGCCTCCGATTTGGAGGCCGGGGTCGATCAGCCTCCGATTTGGAGGCCGGGGTCGATCAGCCTCCGATTTGGAGGCCGGGGTCGATCAGCCTCCGATTTGGAGGCCGGGGTCGATCAGCCTCCGATTTGGAGGCCGGGGTGGCTCAGCCTCCGATTTGAAGGCCGGGGTGGCTCAGCCTCCGATTTGGAGGCCGGGGTGGCTCAGCCTCCGATTTGAAGGCCGGGGTGGCTCAGCCTCCGATTTGGAGGCCGGGGTCGATCAGCCTCCCATTTGGAGGCCGGGGTGGCTCAGCCTCCCATTTGGAGGCCGGGGTGGCTCAGCCTCCCATTTGGAGGCCGGGGTGGCTCAGCCTCCCATTTGGAGGCCGGGGTGGCTCAGCCTCCCATTTGGAGGCCGGGGTGGCTCAGCCTCCCATTTGGAGGCCGGGGTGGCTCAGCCTCCCATTTGGAGGCCGGGGTGGCTCAACCTCCCATTTGGAGGCCGGGGTGGCTCAGCCTCCGATTTGGAGGCCGGGGTGGCTCAGCCTCCGATTTGAAGGCCGGGGTCAATCACCCTCCGATTTGGAGTCCGGGGTGGCTCAGCCTCCCATTTGGAGGCCGGGGTGGCTCAGCCTCCCATTTGGAGGCCGGGGTGGCTCAGCCTCCCATTTGGAGGCCGGGGTGGCTCAGCCTCCCATTTGGAGGCCGGGATGGATCAGCCTCCGATTTGGAGGCCGGGGTGGCTCAGCCTCCGATTTGGAGGCCGGGGTGGCTCAGCCTCCCATTTGGAGGCCGGGGTGGCTCAGCCTCCCATTTGGAGGCCGGGGTGGCTCAGCCTCCCATTTGGAGGCCGGGGTGGCTCAGCCTCCCATTTGGAGGCCGGGGTCGATCAGCCTCCCATTTGGAGGCCGGGGTCGATCAGCCTCCCATTTGGAGGCCGGGGTCGATCAGCCTCCCATTTGGAGGCCGGGGTCGATCAGCCTCCCATTTGGAGGCCGGGGTCGATCAGCCTCCGATTTGGAGGCCGGGGTGGCTCAGCCTCCCATTTGGAGGCCGGGGTGGCTCAGCCTCCCATTTGGAGGCCGGGGTGGCTCAGCCTCCCATTTGGAGGCCGGGGTGGCTCAGCCTCCCATTTGGAGGCCGGGGTGGCTCAGCCTCCCATTTGGAGGCCGGGGTGGCTCAGCCTCCCATTTGGAGGCCGGGGTGGCTCAGCCTCCCATTTGGAGGCCGGGGTGGCTCAGCCTCCCATTTGGAGGCCGGGGTGGCTCAGCCTCCCATTTGGAGGCCGGGGTGGCTCAGCCTCCCATTTGGAGGCCGGGGTGGCTCAGCCTCCGATTTGGAGGCCGGGGTGGATCAGCCTCCCATTTGGAGGCCGGGGTGGCTCAGCCTCCCATTTGGAGGCCGGGGTGGCTCAGCCTCCCATTTGGAGGCCGGGGTGGCTCAGCCTCCCATTTGGAGGCCGGGGTGGCTCAGCCTCCCATTTGGAGGCCGGGGTCGATCAGCCTCCGATTTGGAGGCCGGGGTGGATCAGCCTCCCATTTGGAGGCCGGGGTGGCTCAGCCTCCCATTTGGAGGCCGGGGTGGCTCAGCCTCCCATTTGGAGGCCAGGGTGGCTCAGCCTCCGATTTGAAGGCCGGGGTCAATCACCCTCCGATTTGGAGTCCGGGGTGGCTCAACCTCCGATTTGGAGGCCGGGGTGGCTCAGCCTCCCATTTGGAGGCCGGGGTGGCTCAGCCTCCCATTTGGAGGCCGGGGTGGCTCAGCCTCCCATTTGGAGGCCGGGGTGGCTCAGCCTCCCATTTGGAGGCCGGGGTGGCTCAGCCTCCCATTTGGAGGCCGGGGTGGCTCAGCCTCCGATTTGAAGGCCGGGGTGGCTCAGCCTCCGATTTGAAGGCCGGGGTCAATCACCCTCCGATTTGGAGTCCGGGGTGGCTCAACCTCCGATTTGGAGGCCGGGGTGGCTCAGCCTCCGATTTGGAGGCCGGGGGGTCGATCAGCCTCCCATTTGGAGCCTGTGGTCACTCAGCTTTCGATTTGGCGTGTTGGCCCTTTAAGACTCATTTCGGTGCGCCGGCCCTTTAACAGTCACTTTTGCACTTCGGCCCTTTAAGAGCCAGTTTGGCGCACTGGGCTTCTAAATACACTTTGGCGCACATTCTCTCTCAGGGGCATGTGTCATGTGATGAAGCTAGATTTGCATTTGTGCTGTGGGTTTCGCTTTAAGAGCTGATATTATGTGGCAGAAGCTCTGTTCTGGAGATGTCATGTGACGTTCGTAGGCGTTGGCATAGTAACTGGTTCTGCCTGTGCATATCAATGAGCTCAACTGCCATTTCAATCGCCTCAGGGCACGTTTTGCCATTTCCCCATTCAAATGCATTGGAGACAGTGCATTCCAATGACGGGAAAAAAAATTTTCGAACGCAAATTGCGCAAAAACTACAAATCTGATCGACACGAAAAATACTTAGCACACCTCTCATGGGCGCTGGCTTCGAAACGACACCTCAACAGAGTCTGTGCGTGTAGCGGTTCGGGCTGTATTAATTGCGGAAATCAACTTAATAATAATAAGAAGAAGAACTAGATGTGTATTTCCTGAAGGAAGTACAGATAGTGGTTTGAAATGGTGCCCGGGCTGCCCCTTTAAGAGAGACTTGCCTGCTGCCGCTGCAAGACTTTCAACTCAGGATCCGTTTTAACTGTATGTGCCTCTCAGGGGCCACTTTGGCCTCAGGGTCTGATTTGGTGGGTGGGGCTCCTCAGGATCTGATTCCTTGGCCTGGGCTCCTCAGGGTTTGAATTGTTGGCCGGGATCCCTCAGGCTCCTATTTTGTGGGTGTGGCCCCTCAGGGTCAGATTTTGTGGGTGTGGCCCCTCAGGGTCCGATTTTGTGGGTGGGGCCTCTCAGGGTCCGATTTTGTGAGTGGGGCCCCTCAGGTTCCGATATTGTGAGTGGGGCCCCTCGGGGTCCAATTTTTTGGCCGGAACCCCTCAGGGTCCAATTTTGTGGGTGGGGCCACTCTGGGTCCGATTTGGTGGGCGGGACTACTCAGGGTCCGATTTGGCGGGCGGGTCCCCTCAGGGTCCGATTTTGTTGGTGGGCGGGGCCCCTCAGGGTCCGATTTGGTGGGTAGGGCTCCTCAGGGTCCGAATTTGTGGTTGGGGCCCCTCAGGGTCTGATTTTGTGGGCAGGGCCCCTCAGGGTCCGATTTGGTGGGTGGGGCCCCTCAGGGTCCGATTTGGTGGGCGGGGCCCATCAGGGTCCAATTTGGTGGTTGGGGCCCTTCAGTATCCGATTTGGTTGTCGGGGCCCTTCAGGGTCCAATTTGGTGGGCGGGGCCACTCAGGGTCCGATTTGATGGGCGGGGCCCCTCAGGGTCCGATTTGGTGGGCGGGGCCCCTCAGGATCCGATTTGGTGGGCGGGGCCCCTCAGGGTATGATTCGGTGAGCGGGGTCCCTCAGAGTTCAATTTCGTGAGCGGGGCCCCACAGGGTCCGATTTGGTCAACGGGGCCCCTCAGGTTCCGATTTGGTCAGCGGGGCCCCTCATGGTCAGATTTGGTGGGAGGGGCCCCTCAGGGTCCGATTTTGTGGTTGGACCCCCTCAGGGTCCGATTTTGTGGGTAGAGCCCCTCAGGGTCTGATTTTGTGTCTGGGGCCCCTCAGCTTCCGATTTTGTGGTTTGGGCCTTTCAGAATTCGATTTGGTGGGCAGGGCCCCTCAGGGTCCGATTTGGTAAGCGGGGCCCCTCGGGGTCCGATTTTGTGAGCGGGGCCCCTCAGGGTCCGATTTGGTGGGCGGGGCCCCTCAGGGTCCGATTTGGTGGACGGGGCCATTATGGGTCTGATTTGGTGGGCGGGGCCCTTCAGGGTCCGATTTTGTGGGTGGGGCCCCTCAGGGTCCGATTTTGTGGGTGGAGCCCCTCAGGGTCTGATTTTGTGTCCGGGGGCCCCTCAGGGTCCGATTTTGTGGTTGAGGCCTTTCAGAATTCGATTTGGTGGGCGGGGCCCCTCAGGGTCCGATTTGGTGACTGGGGCCCCTCAGGGTCCGATTTTGTGAGCGGGGCCCCTCAGGGTCCGATTTGGTGAGCGGTGCCCCTCAGGGTCTGATTTGGTGGGCGGGGCCCCTCAGGGTCTGATTTGATGGGTGGGGCCCCTCAGGGTCTGATTTGGTGGGCGGGGCCCCTCAGGGTCCGATTTTGTGGGTGGGGCCCCTCAGGGTCTGACTTTGTGGCTGGGGCCGCTCAGGGAACGATTTTGTGGCCGGGTCCCCTCTTGGTCCGATTTTGTGGGTGGGGCCCCTCAGGGTCCGATTTTGTGGGTGGGGACCCTCCGGGTCCGATTTGGTGGGCTGGGCCACTCTGGGTTCGATTTTGTGGTTGGGGCCCCTCAGGGTCCGATTTTGTGGGTGGGGCCAATCAGGGGCCGATTTTGTGGTTGGGGCCTTTCAGAATCAGACTTGGTGGGTGGGGACGCACAGGGTCCGATTTGGTGGGCGGGGGCGCACTTTGGCGCACATTCTCTCTCAGGGGCATACGTCATGTGATGAAGCTAGATTTGCATTAGTGCTGTGCATTTCGCTTTAAGAGCTGATATTATGTGGCAGAAGCTCTGTCCTGGAGGCGTCATGTGACGTTTGTAGGCGTTGGCATAGTAACTGGGTGTGCCTGTGCATATCAATGAGCTTTACTGCCATTTCAATCGAATCAGGGCACGTTTTAAGTTTCCCATTCAAATGCATTGAGACAGTTCATTCCAATGACGGGAAAAAAAATTTTCAAACGCAAATTGCGCAAAAACTACAAATCCGATCTACACGAAAAATACTTAGCACACCTCTCATGGACGCTGGCTTCGAAACGACACCTCAACGGAGTCTGTGCGTGTAGCGGTTCGGGCCGCATTAATTGCGGAAATCAACTGAAAAATAAGAATAAGTTAGCAGCGTTCGGATTACAACATTAATACTAGATGTGTATTTCCTGAAGGAAGTACAGATAGTGGTTTGAAATGGTGCCCGGGCTTCCCCTTTAAGAGAGACTTGCCTGCTGCCCCTGCAAGACTTTCAACTCAGGATACGATTTAACTGTGGGTGCCTCTCAGGGGCCACTTTGGCCTCATGGTCTGATTTTGTGGGTGGGGCCCCTCAGGGCCTGATTTTGTGGGTGGGGCCCCTCAGGGTCCGATTTTGTGGTTGGGTCCCCTCAGGGTCCGATTTTGTGGTTGGGTCCCCTCAGGGTCCGATTTTGTGGCCGCGGCCCCTCAGGGTCCGATTTTGTGGCCGCGGCCCCTCAGGGTCCGATTTTGTGGCCGCGGCCCCTCTGGGTCCGATTTTGTGGCAGGGGCCCCTCTGGGTCCGATTTTGTGGGTGGGGCTCCTCTGGGTCCAATTTCGTGGGCGGGACCACTCTGGGTCCAATTTGGTGGGCGGGGCCTCTCAGGGTCCGATTTTGTGGTTGGGTCCCCTCAGGGTCCGATTTTGTGGTTGGGGCCCCTCAGGATCCGATTTTGTGGCCGGGGCCTATCAGGGTCCAATTTTGTGACTGGGGCCCATCAGGGTCCGATTTTGTGGCCGCGGCCCCTCAGGGTCTGATTTTGTGGCAGGGGCCCCTCAGGGTCTGATTTTGTGGCAGGGGCCCCTCTGGGTCTGATTTTGTGGGCGGAGCACCTCTGGGTCCAGTTTGGTGGGCGGGACCACTCTGGGTCCAATTTGGTGGGCGGGACCACTCTGGGTCCGATTTGGTGGGCGGGGCCTCTCAGGGTCCGATTTGGTGGGCGGGGCAACTCTGGGTAAGATTTGGAGGCTGGGGTCGCTCAGCCTCCAATTTGGAGGCCGGGGTCGCTGAGCTTCCGATTTGGAGGCCGAGGTCAAAGAGCCTCTGATTTGGAAGCCGGGGTCGATGAACTTCCGATTTGGAGGCCGGGGTCGATCAGCCTCTGATTTGGAGGCCGGGGTGGCTCAGCCTCCTATTTGGAGGCCGGGGTGACTCATCCTCCGATTTGGAGGCCGGGGTGGCTCAGCCTCCGATTTGGAGGCCTGGGTCGATCAGCCTCCGATTTGGAGGCCGGGGTGGATCAGCCTCCGATTTGGAGGCCGGGGTGGATCAGCCTCCGATTTGGAGGCCGGGGTGGCTCAGCCTCCGATTTGGAGGCCGGGGTGTCTCAGCCTCCCATTTGGAGGCTGGGGTGGCTCAGCCTCCGATTTGGAGGCCGGGGTGGCTCAGCCTCCGATTTGGAGGCCGGAGTGGCTCAGCCTCCGATTTGGAGGCCGGGGTGGCTCAGCCTCCGATTTGGAGGCCGGGGTGGATCAGCCTCCGATTTGGAGGCCGGAGTGGATCAGCCTCCGATTTGGAGGCCGGGTTGGCTCATGCTCCGATTTGGAGGCCGGGGTGGCTCTGCCTCAGATTTGGAGGCCGGGGTCGATCAGCCTCCGATTTGGAGGCCGGGGTCGATCAGCCTCCGATTTGGAGGCCGGGGTGGCTCAGCCTCCGATTTGGAGGCCGGGGTGGCTCAGCCTCCGATTTGGAGGCCGGGGTGGCTCAGCCTCCGATTTGGAGGCCGGGGTGGCTCAGCCTCCGATTTGGAGGCCGGGGTGGCTCAGCCTCCGATTTGGAGGCCGGGGTGGCTCAGCCTCCGATATGGAGGCCGGGGTGGCTCAGCCTCCGATATGGAGGCCGGGGTGGCTCAGCCTCCGATATGGAGGCCGGGGTGGCTCAGCCTCCGATATGGAGGCCGGGGTGGCTCAGCCTCCGATATGGAGGCCGGGGTGGCTCAGCCTCCGATATGGAGGCCGGGGTGGCTCAGCCTCCGATTTGGTGTGTCGGCCCTTTAAGACTCATTTGGGTGCGCTGGCCCTTTAACAATCACTTTGGCGCGTTGGCCCTTTAAGAGCTAGTTTGGCTGACTGGGCTTCCTTTAAATCCACTTTGGCGCACACATTCTCTCTCAGGGGCATGTGTCATGTGATGAAGCTAGATTTGCATTTGTGCTGTGGGTTTGCTTTAAGAGCTGATATTATGTGGCAGAGGCTCTGTGCTGGGGTTCAAGTGAAGTTCGTAGGCGTTGGCATAGTAACTGGGTCTGCCTGCGCATATCAATGAGCTCAACTGTCATTTCAATCGCCTCAGGGCACGTTTTGCCATTTCCTATTGAAAAGCATTGGAGACAGTGCATTCCAATGACGGGAAAAAAAATTTTCAAACGCAAATTGCGCAAAAACTACAAATCCGATCGACACGAAAAATACTTAGCACTAGAGTTGAGCGATACCATCCGATACTTCAAAGTATCGTATCGGATGGTATCGGCCGATCTTTAAAAAAAGTATCGGTATCGCCGATTCCGATACCGGAAGTCCCATTCAAGTCTATGGGACTTCCGGTATCGGAATAAGAAAAACCCTTTCCTGCCCTTGTACAGCCTCTCTGGGGTCTGTACGGGCCTTTCGGGGGGCTGTGCCGGCCTGCCAGGGGGTCTGTGCAGGCTCCGGTGGTCTGTGCCGGCCTGCCGGTGGTCTGTGCAGGCTCCGGGGGGCTGTGCCGGCCTGCCGGGGGGCTGTGCCGGCCTGCCGGGGGGCTGTGCAGGCTCCGGGGGGCTGTGCCGGCCTGCCGGGGGGCTGTGCCGGCCTGCCGGTGGGCTGTGCAGGCTCCGGGGGTCTGTGCAGGCATCGTCCGATGGGACTACAAGTCCCATCGGGCGATGCCTGCTACCATGACAGTGATTGACACATTAGCCAATGATGGGACAGTAGTAGTCCCATCATCCGGCTAATGTGTTGAATGTAAAAAAAAAAAAAAAAAAATTACATGCTACATACATACAACATACTACATACATGCTACATTCATACTACATAAATACTACATGCAACATACATACTACATATATACTACATGCATGCTACATACATACTACATATATACTACATGCATGCTACATACATACTACATGCTACATACATACTACATACTACATGCATACTACATACATGCTACATTCATACTACATACTAC
This sequence comes from Dendrobates tinctorius, assembly GCF_039654945.1. Lineage (NCBI taxonomy): Eukaryota > Metazoa > Chordata > Amphibia > Anura > Dendrobatidae > Dendrobates > Dendrobates tinctorius. The sequence goes on from NW_027361797.1 coordinate 40,995,195, forward strand.
ATACATGCTACATTCATACTACATGCAACATACATACTACATATATACTACATGCATGCTACATACATACTGCATACTACATGCTACATACATACTACATATATACTACATGCATGCTACATACATACTACATGCTACATACATACCACATACATACTACATATATACTACATGCATGCTACATACATACTACATGCATGCTACATACATACTACATGCTACATACATACCACATACATGCTACATATATACTACATGCATGCTACATACATACTACATATATACTACATGCATGCTACATACATACTGCATGCTACATGCATGCTACATACATACTACATACATACTACATGCTACATACATACCACATATATACTACATACATACAATACATTCATACAATACATACATAGACATACAGTACATATAACATAGAGTAACATACTTACCAATACTTGTCACATTGTTCCCCGAAGCCATTGTCGTCTACGGAATAAATATTAACATAACAAACCACAAAAATACTCACCCACGATCCGAAGCAGTCCACGAGTGTGTCCCACGACGATCTTGGGTAGAGAACTGCAGCATCAGCTGTTGCTGCCGTTCTCTACGGGCTGCAGGAATCCAATGACGGAAGGTAGGTATCCTTCCGCACTGTATTCCTCCGCCACTTAAAAAAAAAAAAAGTCCCTAGTCTCACTTTATGCCATTGCTGTGTGGGAATTTCCCACACAGCAATGGCATAAAGTGAGACTAGGGACTTTTTTTTTTTTAAGTGGCGGAGGAATACAGTGCGGAAGGATACCTACCTTCCGTCATTGGATTCCTGCAGCCCGTAGAGAACGGCAGCATCATCTGATGCTGCAGTTCTCTACCCAAGATCGTCGTGGGACACTCGTGGACTGCTTCGGATCGTGGGTGAGTATTTTTGTGGTTTGTTATGTTAATATTTATTCCGTAGACGACAATGGCTTCGGGGAACAATGTGACAAGTATTGGTAAGTATGTTACTCTATGTTATATGTACTGTATGTCTATGTATGTATTGTATGAATGTATTGTATGTATGTAGTATATATGTGGTATGTATGTAGCATGTAGTATGTATGTAGTATGTATGTAGCATGCATGTAGCATGCAGTATGTATGTAGCATGCATGTAGTATATATGTAGTATGTATGTAGCATGCATGTAGTATATATGTAGCATGTATGTGGTATGTATGTAGCATGCATGTAGTATGTATGTAGCATGCATGTAGTATATATGTAGTATGTATGTGGTATGTATGTAGCATGTAGTATGTATGTAGCATGCATGTAGTATATATGTAGTATGTATGTAGCATGTAGTATGCAGTATGTATGTAGCATGCATGTAGTATATATGTAGTATGTATGTTGCATGTAGTATGAATGTAGCATGTATGTAGTATGTAGTATGAATGTAGTATGCATGTAGTATGCATGTAGTATGTATGTAGTATGTATGTAGTATGTATGTAGCATGTAGTATGTATGTAGCATGTATGTAGTATGTATGTAGTATATATGTAGTATGTATGTAGCATGCATGTAGTATGTATGTAGCATGCATGTAGTATATATGTAGTATGTATGTGGTATGTATGTAGCATGTAGTATGTATGTAGCATGCATGTAGTATATATGTAGTATGTATGTAGCATGTAGTATGCAGTATGTATGTAGCATGCATGTAGTATATATGTAGTATGTATGTTGCATGTAGTATGAATGTAGCATGTATGTAGTATGTAGTATGAATGTAGTATGCATGTAGTATGCATGTAGTATGTATGTAGTATGTATGTAGTATGTATGTAGCATGTAGTATGTATGTAGCATGTATGTAGTATGTATGTAGTATATATGTAGTATGTATGTAGCATGTAGTATGTATGTAGTATTTTTTTTTTTTTTTTTTTTTTTTAACATTTAACACATTAGCCGGATGATGGGACTACTACTGTCCCATCATTGGCTAATGTGTCAATCACTGTCATGGTAGCAGGCATCGCCCGATGGGACTTGTAGTCCCATCGGACGATGCTTGCACAGACCCCCGGACATCAGCACAGCCCCCCGGCAGGCCGGCACAGCCCCCCGGCAGGCCGGTACAGACCCCCACAGGGTGCACAGCCCCCCGGCAGGCCGGCACAGCCCCCCGGCAGGCCGGTACAGACCCCGGGCAGTCCACACAGCCCCCCGGCAGGCCGGCACAGCCCCCCGGCAGGCCGACAGAGACCCCCGGAAGGCCCGAAATGACGGCGCATCATGATGCGCACACACCGCGCATCATGATGACGTCAGGCCGTCAATCAACTGAACTTCCGATTCCGATGCCGAATTCCGATATTGAAAAAATATCGGAAGTCGGTATCGGAATTCCGATACAGCAAGTATCGGCCGATACCCGATACTTGCGGTATCGGAATGCTCAACACTACTTAGCACACCTCTCATGGACGCTGGCTTCGAAACGACACCTCAACGGAGTCTGTGCGTGAAGCGGTTCGGGCCGCATTAATTGCGGAAATCAACTTAATAATAATAATAAGAAGAAGAAGTTAGCAGCGTTCGGATTACAATATAGTGGTTTTTTCAAACCACTATAACTAGATGTGTATTTCCTGAAGGAAGTACAGATAGTGGTTTGAAATGGTGCCCGGGCTGCGACTTTAAGAGAGACTTGCCTGCTGCCCCTGCACGACTTTCAACTCAGTATCCGTTTTACCTGTGGGTGCCTCTCAGGGGCCACTTTGGCCTGTGGGGCCCCTCAGGGTCTGATTTGGTGGGTGGGGCCCCTCAGGATCCGATTCAGCCCATCCTCAGGGCTTGAATTGGTGGGCCGATTTGGTGGGCGAGGCCCCTCAGGGTCCGGTTTGGTGGGCGAGGCCCCTCAGGGTCTGATTTGGCGGGTGGGACCCCTCTGGGTCCGATTTGGTGGGCGGGGCCCCTCAGAGTTCGATTTGGTGGGTGGGGCACCACAGGGTCCGATTTGATGGGCGGGGCACCACAGGGTCTGATTTGGTGGGTGGGGCCCCTCTGGGTCCAATTTGGTGGGCGGGGCCCCTCTGGGTCTATATTTGGTGGGCGGGGCCCCTCTGGGTCCGATTTTCTGGCCGAGGCCTCTCAGGGTCCGATTTTGTTGGGGCCCCTCAGGGTCTGATTTTGTGGCAGGGGCCCCTCAGAGTCCGATTTTGTGGGTGGGACTCCTTAGGGTCTTATTTGGTGGGCGGGACCACTCTGGGTCCGATTTGGTGGGTGGGGCCCCTCAGGGTCCGATTTGGTGGGCGGGGCCCCTCAGGGTCCGATTTGGTGGGCGGGGGCCCACAGGGTCTGATTTGGTGGGCGGGGTCCCTCAGGGTCCGATTTGGTGGGCGGGGCCCCTCAGGGTCCGATTTTGTGGCCGGGGCCACTCAGGGTCCAATTTGGTGGGCGGGGCCACTCAGGGACCAATTTGGTGGGCGGGGCCACTCAGGGTCCGATTTGGTGAGTGGGGCCCCTTAGAGTTCAATTTGGTCAGCGGGGCCCCTCAGGGTCCGATTTTGTGGGTGGGGCCCCTCAGGGTCCGATTTTATGGTTGGGTCCTTTCAGAATCCGATTTAGTAGACGGGGCCCCTCAGGTTCTGAATTGGTGGGCGGAGCCCCTCAGGGTCCGATTTGGTGGGCGGGGCCCCTCAGGGTCCGATTTGGTGGTCGGGGCCACTCTGGGTCTGATTTGGTGGGCGGGGCCACTCTGGGTCCGATTTTGGGGCGGGGCACTTCAGAGTCCAATTTGGAGGGTGGGGACACTGAGTCTGATTTTGTGGGTTGGGCCCCTCAGGGTCCGATTTTGTGGCCGGGGCCCCTCAGGGTCTGATTTTGTGTTCGGGGCCCCTCAGGGTCCGATTTTGTGGCCGGTGCCTCTCAGGGTCCGATTTTGTGGTTGGGGCCCCTCAGGGTCCGATTTTGTGGGTTGGGCCCCTCAGAGTCCGATTTTGTGGCCGGGGCCCCTCAGGGTCCGATTTTGTGGTTGGGGCCCCTCAGGATCTGATTTTGTGGCCGGAGCCCCTCAGGGTCCGAATTTGTGGCCGGGGCCCCTCAGGTCCAATTTTGTGGGTGGGGCCCCTCAGGGTCCAGTTTTTTGGCCGGGGCCCCTCAGGGTCCGATTTTGTGGGTGGGGCCCCTCAGGGTCCGATGTTGTGGCCGGGGCCCCTCAGGGTCTGATTTTGTGGCCGGATCCCCTCAGGGTCCAATTTTGTGGCTGGGGCCCCTCAGGGTCCGATTTTGTGGCCGGGGCCCCTCAGGGTCCGATTTTGTGGGTGGGGCCCCTCAGGGTCCAATTTGGTGGGTGGGGCCACTCTGGGTCTGATTTGGTGGGCGGGGCCACTCTGGGTCCGATTTGGTGGGCGGGGCCATTCTGGGTCCAATTTGGATGCCAGGGTGGCTCAGCCTCCTTTTTGTAGGCCAGGGTCTATCAGCCTCCGATTTGGAGCCTTGGGTCACTCAGCTTTCGATTTGGCGCGCCGGCCCTTTAAGACTCATTTTGGTGCGCCGGCTCTTTAAGACTCATTTTGGTGCGCCGGCTCTTTAAGAATCACTTTGGCGCGTCGGCCCTTTAAGAGCCAGGGTGGCTCACTGGGCTTCTAAATCCACTTTGGCGCACATTCTCTCTCAGGGGCATACGTCATGTGATGAAGCTAGATTTGCATTTGTCCTGTGGGTTTTGCTTTAAGAGCTGATATTATATGGCAGAAGCTCTGTCTTGGAGAGGTCATGTGACGTTCGTAGGCGTTGGCATAGTAACTGGGTCTGCCTGTGCATATCAATGAGCTTAACTGCCATTTCAATCGCCTCAGGGCATGTTTTGTCTATAGCAAAATTTCCCCATTCAAATGCATTGGAGACAGTGCATTCCAATGACGGGAAAAAAAATTTTCGAACGCAAATTGCGCAAAAACTACAAATCCGATCGACACGAAAAATACTTAGCACACCTCTCATGGACGCTGGCTTCGAAACGACACCTCAACGGAGTCTGTGCGTGTAGCGGTTCGGGCCGCATTAATTGCGGAAATCAACTGAATAATAAGAAGAAGAATAAGTTAGCAGCGTTCGGATTACAATATAGTGGTTTTTTCAAACCACTATAACTAGATGTGTATTTCCTGAAGGAAGTACAGATAGTGGTTTGAGATGGTGCCCGGTCTGCCCCTTTAAGAGAGACTTGCCTGCAGCCCCTGCAAGACTTTCAACTCAGGATCCGTTTTAAATGTGGGTGCCTCTCAGGGGTCACTTTGGCCTCAGGGTCTGATTTGGTGGGTGGGGCCCCTCAGGATCCGATTCGGTGGCCTGGGCTCCTCAGGATTTGAATTAGTTGCCGGGATTCCTCAGGGTCCAATTTTGTGGGTGTGGCCCCTCAGGGTCGGATTTTGTGGGTGTTTGCCCCTCAGGGTCCGATTTTGTGGGTGGGTCCCCTCAGGGTCCGATTTTATGGGTGGGGACCCTCAGGGTCCGATTTTGTGGGTGGGGCCCCTCATGGTCTGATTTTGTGGGTGGGGCCCCTCAGGGTATGATTTTGTGTCCGGGGCCCCTCAGGGTCCGATTTTATGGCCGGGGCCCCTCAGGGTCTGATTTTATGGCCGGGGCCCCTCAGGGTCTGATTTTGAGGGTGGGGTCTCTCAGGGTCCGATTTTGTGGGTGGGGCCCCTCAGGGTCCGATTTTGTGGCTGGGGCCCCTCAGGGTCCGATTTTGTTGATTGGGCCCCTCAGGGTCCGATTTTGAGGGTGGGGCCCCTCAGGGCTTGAATTGTTGGCCGGGATCTCTCAGGCTCATATTTTGTGGGTGTGGCCTCTCTGGGTCTGATTTGGTGGGTGGGGCCACTCTGGGTAAGATTTGGAGGCTGGGGTCGCTCAGCCTTCAATTTGGAGGCCGGGGTCGTTGAGCTTCCGATTTGGAGGCCGAGGTCAAAGAGCCTCCGATTTGGAGGCCGGGGTCGATGAGCTTCCGATTTGGACGCCGGGGTCGATGAGCCTCCGATTTGGAGGCCGGGGTGGCTCAGCCTCCGATTTGGAGGCCGGGGTGGCTCAGCCTCCGATTTGGAGGCCGGGGTGGCTCAGCCTCCGATTTGGAGGCCGGGGTGGCTCAGCCTCCGATTTGGAGGCCGGGGTGGCTCAGCCTCCGATTTGGAGGCCGCGGTGGCTCAGCCTCCTATTTGGAGGCCGCGGTGGCTCAGCCTCCTATTTGGAGGCCGGGGTGGCTCAGCCTCCGATTTGGAGGCCGGGGTGGCTCAGCCTCCGATTTGGAGGCCGGGGTGGCTCAGCCTCCGATTTGGAGGTCGGGGTGGCTCAGCCTCCGATTTGGAGGCCTGGGTCGATCAGCCTCCGATTTGGAGGCCTGGGTCGATCAGCCTCCGATTTGGAGGCCTGGGTCGATCAGCCTCCGATTTGGAGGCCGGGGTGGATCAGCCTCCGATTTGGAGGCCGGGGTGGATCAGCCTCCGATTTGGAGGCCGGGGTGGATCAGCCTCCGATTTGGAGGCCGGGGTGGCTCAGCGTCCGATTTGTAGGCCGGGGTGGCTCAGCCTCCGATTTGGAGGCCGGGGTGGCTCAGCCTCCGATTTGGAGGCCGGGGTGGCTCAGTCTCCGATTTGGTGTGTCGGCCCTTTAAGACTCATTTGAGTGCGCTGGCCCTTTAACAATCACTTTGGCGCGTTGGCCCTTTAAGAGCTAGTTTGGCTCACTGGGCTTCTTTTAAATCCACTTTGGCGCACACATTCTCTCTCAGGGGCATGTGTCATGTGATGAAGCTAGATTTGCATTTGTGCTGTGGATTTCGCTTTAAGAGCTGATATTATGTGGCAGAAGCACTGTGCTGGGGTTCAAGTGAAGTTCGTAGGCGTTGGCATAGTAACTGGGTGTGCCTGCGCATATCAATGAGCTCAACTGTCATTTCAATCGCCTCAGGGCACGTTTTGCCATTTCCTATTGAAAAGCATTGGAGACAGTGCATTCCAATGACGGGAAAAAAAATTTTCAAACGCAAATTGCGCAAAAACTACAAATCCGATCGACACGAAAAATACTTAGCACACCTCTCATGGACGCTGGCTTCAAAACGACACCTCAACGGAGTCTGTGCGTGTAGCGGTTCGGGCCGCATTAATTGCGGAAATCAACTTAATAATAATAAGAAGAAGAAGAAGTTAGCAGCGTTCGGATTACAATATAGTGGTTTTTTCAAACCACTATAAATATATACACAAATTTTATTGATAACTTGTACACAACACAGCAAAATAAAAACACTTAAAAACACACAAAAAGCATGTCACAATCGTGATACTGACAAGGTGACTCTCCCGTAGAAAATACCCCTATTTCATGATAGTTATATAAATGTAGATACAGCAGGCAACTTAGCAAGAAATAACTATAGCGCTTAATATGTGAGCACTAACCATATTTTAATATAAAGGGCCTGAAAAAAGAGGGCAACACATTAAACACAGCACCATACAACAACAGTACCCCATGGTTCAAGACAGCCAAAAAATGTTTGGACTGATCGAGGATTAATAACCCCTAAGTTAGAGGAAAGGGGGAAAACACTAGCCCTTTATATTAAAATATGGTTAGTGCTCACACATTAAGCGCTATAGTTATTTCTTGCTAAGTTGCCTGCTGTATCTACATTTATATAACTATCATGAAATAGGGGTATTTTCTACGGGAGAGTCACCTTGTCAGTATCACATGATTGTGACATGCTTTTTGTGTGTTTTTTAAGTGTTTTTATTTTGCTGTGTTGTGTACAAGTTATCAATAACATTTGTGTATATATTTTTCTATGAAATTTTGTGCTGGAGTTCCCTTTTATGGATGTACCTCTTTCCCTTTTTCCATATAGTGTCTTTTTGTACATCTGTGGTGAACCCGCGTCATTGCTAGCTGTGCCCTCCGCATATTGTATCTCTCTCAGGTTTTTCACATTTGTGGTCTTCCACGAATGCTTCTTGGAGTGCTGGCACGCTCTATCAATATCTTGTCATTATTAACCAGTTCTTGTCTGGTTATCTGGACTTTTTTTCATTGTATTTTGTATTATTTTATTTCAGTATGAACCTTGAAGCCAGGAAATTGGCATGGCAGGGCCAGGTTGAAGGCATTTTTGGCAGTGGAGAGGTGGTTGTTGCACAGGATAGTTCTTTTCAACGTTTATCATCTGATCTTATTAATCTTCACAAGAATTTAACTAAGACTTGGTTGAATATAAAGAGTCTGGATGAATATGTCAAACTTGGCATTGTCCCTAGGGGACTTCGGATTAAGCTTTTTCCCGCTTGGGATGCAGATTCTGATTTTAAGGCCACATGGGAATCTGGTCTTTTGAAGTGTTCGTCTATTCTAATTGGTCTATTAACCCCTTCATGACCCAGCCTATTTTGACCTTAATGACCTGGCCATTTTTTGCAATTCTGACCAATGTCCCTTTATGAGGTAATAACTCAGGAACGCTTCAACGCATCATAGCGATTCCGAGATTGTTTTTTCGTGACATATTGGGCTTCATGTTAGTGGTAAATTTAGGTCGATAATTTTTGCGTTTATTTTTGAAAAAAATGGAAATTTGGCGAAAATTTTGCAATTTTCAAATTTTGAATTTTTATTCTGTTTAAACCAGAGTTATGTGACACAAAATAGTTAATAACATTTCCCACATGTCTACTTTACATCAGAACAATTTTGGGGACAACATTTTTTTTCTTTAGGAAGTTATAAGGGTTAAAAGTTGACCAGCGATTTCTCATTTTTACAACAAAATTTACAAAACCATTTTTTTTAGGGACCACCTCACATTTGAAGTCACTTTGAGGGGTCTATATGGCAGAAAATACCCAAAAGTGACACCATTCTAAAAACTGCACCCCTCAAGCTACTCAAAACCACATTCAAGAAGATTATTAACCCTTCAGGTGCTTCACAGGAACTAAAGCAACATGGAATGAAAAAATGGACATTTTAATTTTTCCAACCAAAATTTTCTTTTAGCATCAGTTTTTTCATTTTCACATGGGCAACAGGATAAAATGGTTCGTAAAATTTGTTGAGCAATTTCTACTGAGTGCACCGATACCTCATATGTGGTCATAAACCACTGTTTGTGCGCACGGCAGGGTCCGGAAGGGAAGGAGCACCATTTGACTTTTTGATTGGAAAATTAGCTCCAATCGTTAGCGGACACCATGTCGCATTTGGAGAGCCCCTGTGTGCCTAAACATTGGAGCTCCCCCACAAGTGACCCCATTTTGGAAACTAGACCCCCGATGGAACTTATCTAGATGTGTGGTGAGCACTTTGAACCCCCAAGTGCTTCACAGAAGTTTATAACGTAGAGCAGTGAAAATAAAAAATCATTTTTTTTTTTGCTCAAAAATGATTTTTTAGCCCGCTATTTTTTATTTTCACAAGGCTAACAGGAGAAATTGAACCACAAAAGTTGTTGTGCAATTTGTCCTGAGTACACTGATACCCCATATGTTGGGGGAAACCACTGTTTGGGAGCACGGGAGAGCTCAGAAGGGAAGGAGCGCCATTTTGGAATGCAGATTTTGATGGAATGTTCTGCGGGCGTCTTGTTGTGTTTGCAGAGCCTCTGTGTGCCTAAACAGTAGAAACCCCCACAAGTGACCCCATTTTGGAAACTAGAACCCCCAAGGAGCTTATCTAGATGTGTAGTGAGCACTCTGAACCCCCAAGTGCTTCACAGAAGTTTATAAACGCAGAGCCATGAAAATAAAAAAATATTTTTTTTTCCTCAAAAATGATTTTTTAGCCCGCTATTTTTTATTTTCCCAAGGGTAACAGGATAAATTGGACCCCAAAAGTTGTTGTCCAGTTTGTCCTGAGTACGCTGGTACCCCATATGTGGGGGGGACCACTGTTTGACTGCACGACATGGCTCAGAAGGGAAGGAGCGTCGTTTGACTTTTTGAATGGAAAATTAGCTCCAATCGTTAGCGGACACCATGTCGTGTTTGCAGAGCCCCTGTGTGCCTAAACTTTGGAGCTCCCCCACAAATGACCCCATTTTGGAAACTAGACCCCCTAAGGAACTTATCTAGATGCATAGTTAGCACTCTGAACCCCCACGTGCTTCACAGAAGTTTATAACGCAGAGCCGTTAAAATAAAAATATTTTTTTTCCTCAAAAAATAATTTTTTAGCCTGCTATTTTTTATTTTCACAAGAGTAACAGGAGAAATTGGACCCCAAAAGTTGTTGTCCAGCTTGTCCTGAGTACGCTGGCACCCCATATGTGTGGGGGGACCACTGTTTGGGCACACGTTGGGGCTCGGAAGGGAAGTAGTGACGTTTTGAAATGCCGACTTGATGGAATGGTCTGTGGGCGTCATGTTACGTTTGCAGAGCCCCTGATGTACCTAAACAGTGCAAACCCCCCACAAATGACCCCATTTTGGAAACTAGATCACCCAAGGAACTAATCTAGATGTGATGTGAGCACTTTGAACCCCCAAGTGCTTCACAGAAGTTTATAACGCAGAGCCGTGAAAATAATAAATATTTTTTTTTCCTCAAAAAATGATTTTTAGTCCACTATTTTTTATTTTCACAAGGGTAACAGGATAAATTGGACCCCAAAAGTTGTTGTCCAGTGTGTCCTGAGTACGCTGGTACCCCATAAATGGGGGGGACCACTGTTTGGGCACACGTTGGGGCTCGGAAGGGAAGTAGTGACGTTTTGAAATGCCGACTTGATGGAATGGTCTGTGGGCGTCATGTTACGTTTGCAGAGCCCCTGATGTACCTAAACAGTGCAAACCCCCCACAAATGACCCCATTTTGGAAACTAGATCACCCAAGGAACTAATCTTGATGTGAGGTGTGCACTTTGTACCCCCAAGTGCTTCACAGAAGTTTATAACGCAGAACCGTGAAAATAAAAAATCATTTTTTTCCACAAAAATAATTATTTTAGCCCCCATTTTTTTATTTTCCCAAGGGTAACAGGAGAAATTAGATCCCCAAAGTTGTTGTGCAATTTTTCCTGAGTACGCTGATACCCCATAAGTGGGGGTACACCACTGTTTGGGCACACGTCGGAGCTCGAAATGGAGGGAGCACCGTTTGACTTTTTGAACGCAAAATTGGCTGGAATAAATGGTGGCTCCATGTTGCGTTTGGAGACCCCGTGATGTGCCTAAACAGTGGAAACCCCTCAATTCTATCTCCAACCCTAACCCCAACACACCCCTAATCCCAACCCTAATCATAACCCTAACCACAACCCTAACCCCAACACACCCCTAACGAAATCCCAACTCTAACCCTAACCACAAGCCTAACTGTAATCCCAACCCTAATCCCAATCCTATTTACAACCCTAACCCTAATCCCATCCCTAATTCCAACCCTAACCCTAATTCCAACCCTAAGTCCAACCCTAACCCTTAGTCCAACCCTAACCCTATTTCTAACCCTAATTCCAACCCTAGCCCTAAACCTAGCCCTAACCCTAACCCTAGCCCTAATGGAAAAATAAAAAAATATATATTTTTTTTATTTTATTATTTGTCCCTATCTATGGGGGTGATAAAGGGGGCGGTGATTTACTTTTTCTTTTATTTTGATCACTATGAAAGTTTATCATAGTGATCAAAATAAATGAATGAATGTGCAGCGCTGCAGATTCGATTCGGCGCACTGCGCATGCGCCCGCCATCTTCCAAGATGGCGGCGCCCATGACGCTGGATGGCGGGACACCGGGACGGATAGCGGGAGGATGGAGGCACAAAGGAGGGTGAGAGGGGGTGATCGGAGGACGGGGGGTGGAGGGAAGGTGGGGGGGCAGATTATGACGGCGGCTGCCGATCGGTGCCGTCAGACAGTGGCGGCAGCCGATCGGTGCCGTCAGTCGGTGTGGGGGGGGTCGGGTCTCGGTCTCCAGCCATGTCCGATGCTATTTCAGCATCGGCCATGGCTGGATTGTAATATTTCACCAATTTTCATTGGTGAAATATTACAATCGCTCTGATTGGCAGTTTCACTTTTAACAGCCAATCAGAGCGATCGTAGGCACGTGGGTGCTAAGCCACGCCCCCAGGTGTTAACTCTGAAGGGTCCTTTGTGTGCAGGTCAGGTGACCTTTCAGTGACCCCGGTCACCCGACCCGCAGGGGGGCAATCAATTCATGACGCCACATAGGTGTCATGGGTCGTATTGTCACGACTTTTCATGACGCCTACGTGGCGTCAAAGGTCGTGAAGGGGTTAATTGAACATGATCGTAAGCTCCTGATTAGGTTAAAAGAGGATATTAAAGACAAGGAGTCCCAGATGCAGTCCTTTGATGAAGTCACTCTTGTCAAGCCTTTCCAATTGCGTCTTAAAGACATTGTTGATAATTTTGAAAAAGAGATCATTCAGAAAAAGAAGAAAAAGTTTTTTCGTGACGAGTGATTTTGATAATAAACAAGTTTTTCAATGGACTCATCATGGGAACGGGAGATTTGTTAGATCTAAAAACTCTAGTGTCCGGAATCAGAAGTCTATGGTGTCCAATTCTGGGGCGGGTACTGGGGAATCCTCCATGAGTGATTTTTTTATCATCGGGTACAAGCGACCCAGAAAGTCTACCAGAAGGGGCCAGCAGAAGCGTTCAAAACCTCAGAAAGAACGGAAGTCGATACCAGGCCTGGTCACCGACATACAAGAGGCAGCTGAGGCAGCCCAAACAGAGATAGGAATGACTACAGATATTACAAGTACAGAACTTCTTTGCCATGAGGTGGGTACTGTGACTGAGACGATCACAGATGGAAACTTACAAATTATTAACCTATCCAGCTATGTTTTGTCGGACATAGAGATATCTGTTTTATCAAAAGGTCTCTCCTTTGCTCCTATGGGAGTCCTGGATAAGTTTATTCTAACTAAGGACTTGTACCTCTTCTGCAGATAGCTTGCATTTAAAATGCTGTATCATCAACCGTCCATACTTGACTCGCTGCCGCAGGATGAGAGACAAGCCTTTAATGATCTTCTAGATTTGCTACAGGAAAACGAGAACCCCAAAACAGTGTCTGACAAATTGTGGCATTTACCCTCACAGGCTACACCGTCTTTTGCCCTTTTCCCTACTATTCAAATTTTTTACAACGTGGTCAGCAAGGACATTGCCAAACTGAACACCATTAGCCTACAAGGTGAGAATTTTGGAAAAAAGGAGAGATTAGCGGTTAAAAAGCTTAAAGACAACCCCTCCTTTGTTGTAAAGGTTGCGGACAAGGGTGGGAATATAGTACTATGGCCCATGGACATGTATTTAAAAGAGGCAAAGCATCAGTTAAATAATATTTCTTGTTATCAGGTCTTACCTTCTGACCCTACGAGTGTTTTCAAGAAAAAACTTGATCGGCTTCTCATGTCCGCCAGACAGAATGACATCTTGAGCAAAAAGGAACACACATTTTTAACTATGCATCTCCCTGTTGTCCCCACGCTATACCTCCTCCCCAAGGTGCATAAATCCACCTTGGAGCCACCAGGTAGGACTATTGTGGCTGGTATTGGCAGCCTGTTTGAGCGTCCTTGCATTTATTTAGACCATTTTTTGCAATCATTTGTAATTTCTTTAGGTTCTTTTGTACAAGATACTTCCCATTTGATTCGACAACTCCAGGATATCTCGGTGCCACAGAACACCATTCTTGTGACAATGGATGTGGAATCCCTTTATACCTGCATTGGGCACACTTTGGGAAGCGAAGCAGTCTCATATTTCTTCAATCAGCAATTTACAGGTGATCGTCGACATCATTCCTTCCTATTGGATCTATTGCACTTTGTGCTTTCCAATAATTTTATTTTCGACCGGGTTTTTTATAAACAAATCTCTGGTACTGCCATGGGGGCGCGCTGTGCACCCTCGTACGCCAACCTCTTTTTGGGGTGGTGGGAGGAGACACAGGTGCGCCCCATGGTAGCTTTTCAAAATAATATTTTTCGTTGGTTCAGATATATCGATGATATTCTGGTTCTTTGGACTGGCTCAAAGGCAGAGTGTTTATCTTTTGTGGATTCCCTCAACACTATTCTTTCAACATTTCCTTAACAGCTTCTGTGTCAGATGTATCAGTTGATTTTCTGGACTTGAGAATCATGAAAGTCGGCACTGAAATACGGACCAAGCTCTTTCGCAAATCAACTGCGGCGAATAGTCTTCTTCACTTCTCAAGTTTTCACCCTCGGCATTTAAGGAACAACATACCGAAAGGACAATTCTTGCGGGTAAGGCGTAATTGTAGTAGTGATCAAGATTTTCGCAATGAGTCCAAGGAACTGTCCCGTCGTTTTATGGATAGGGGCTATCCACATAGGGTAATTTCTAAAGCTTTTCAGGATTCACTTAGGGGCGATAGGTCATCCCTTTTACAACCCAAATCTCGGGGTACGGCTGGTACCATCGATTTAATCACACCATATAACAACCAATGGCGTGAGATTCACAATGTGTTAGCTAAACATTGGGGGATTTTACTTAATGAACCCAAATTAAAACCATTTCTATCTGACAAACCGAAAATGGTTGCTAAGAGAGCAAAAAATCTCAAGGATTTTCTTACCAGTAGCCACTTCAGGAGACCTACATCTAGAATTGGTACAGGCCACCGTTTAATTGGTTCCTACCCTTGTGGGAACTGTACCATTTGCCCTTTTATGGTTGCCTCAGATTTAGTGACTCTTCCTGTGTTTCCAGGAGAAATTAAGCTTAAACAATATTCGAACTGCAAGTCTAAGAATGTGATCTATGTTCTTATTTGCCCTTGTCCAAAGATCTATGTTGGTCAGACGGGCCAAGAATTGAGACGCAGAGTACAGCAGCATGTGTCCAACATCAATAAAGCCAAGACGGATCGAGAAAAGGGTAAGCCAATTTCTTCGGTGGCAAACCACTTTCTTGAATGTCATGCCAGCAGATGTCACAATCTGCGGGTCTTGGTGGTGGATCAAGTTTTGGGTAATATTCGTGGTGGAAATCTCACCAAAGAGTTACTCCGAAGAGAGGCACGATGGATCTACAATCTTAGGAGTTCAGCCCCAGAAGGCCTTAACGAGGAACTCTTATTCACCGGGTTTTATGGTTAATCCGCTTTGCTCTTTTTTTGCAGGGTCCCTCTGGTCACCAATTCCTGCAACGTTATTCTGGGATTATGGACCTGCTCTGTGATGATATTTCCAGCCAAGCTCTTACTTACCGGGATACTGAGCCTTCTGACATCTATTTTTGGCTGTTCTCAAGTTCTTCACTTGTGAAACCAGTATTTTTCATCATTGGACGGCTATAACAGCGGGTTTACCTTCACTAAACCCATATTGGACATTGAATAGCCTCTATGTGCTATTTATCTGTAGGGCTTTTGTGGACTTTGCCTCAAGTTTGATCCACTTTAGAATCATGATGTGATTTCCTTCATTCTGAGTTACTCCACCTTGCCTAGGCCTTCAGGATATTTTTCCTTAACACTTCATTGTGTTTTGACCTTTATGTCTCTATCTAGTATGGCACTATTGATCACAGCACCGTGAAACACATCCCCCTCCTCTCCAGTTCTATTTCTGCTATGATGCCCTGTGGTCTAATCAGGGATTTATTTTTCCCTTTTTTGGAGTCCCGTTTCCTATACTTTTTGAGATCAGTATATTTAATTCTATTTTGATATTCCATTATTCACAGCACCATGCTATTCTTAAAAGAAACTTAATTCGAACTCTAGATCTATATTTGATGTCTGTGTGCATCCCTTCGTATGGCTATGCATTAGCATTTTTGAAACTAACCAACTAGTTTTAGTATTTTTTGGTATCATGGTTAATATTACATCTCATATGACCTTATTTTCTTTGTAATGGGACTATCTCTTTACTGCGCAGGCGCACTCTTAGTCTTTCAGTCAATAAGTGTGCAGATATTGTACTATCTAGGGGCAGCGTTTGTCTCAATACGTGTACAAGGAGGGCGACTGGCATGTTGTGCATGCTCAAATGTATTATAAGGACCATGTTTCTTTGCCTTTTTACGTGTCAGTTGGTGTCACACTGTGTATGTGCAGTAATATTTATCGATTTCTGCTGTTTGCCAAGAAACATGTAAAATGGCTATCGCCATATTGCGCATGCGCAAAATGCTCTTAATGTCGCCCATAATGTGTGAATTCACTTTGATCTTTGACGGAGATAGCAAAGGCCACACTGTCTGTGTGCAGTAGTTTTCATTATATAATTGCATTTACTTCACTTCCCTCCTTCTTTTGATTGTGGATAATTGGGCTATTGTCGAATTGCGCATGCAAAAATGTATTTGGCGTGTTTAATAACGTGGTGCTCTTACTTTTGTTTCAAGAGGTTATCATGTTATTTACATTGACCCTTTTTGATAAGACTGCTACCGCCTTTTTTGAGTGTGTGCAGAAATACCTATTATTGTGTTGCAACTTGGGCAAGGTGGCTGCTGCCTTATGGCGCTTGCCCAGATTTGTTACATGTGGTCACTAAGTGGCGTTGTGATCTCGCCTTATAAAAAGGATCTTATTCACTCTGGTTCTCTGTAAGACAGCTGGTGTTAGATTATATGTGTGTAACAATAATTTCCACTGCCATTTTGTATACAAATTTGTTTGCCAAATGAATAACAAGGTTGCCGTTGCACAGCTCATGTGCAATTGCAGCCAATAGTGTTTATGATATGCAAAATCCATTTCATTCCTTTTTTTGTTGAAATAAACTTTACTTGTTCGTATTGATATGTGGTCAGGATGGCAGCGGCCACACTGCACATGTCTCGATGTATTACATATGGTTACAAAGTGGTGTCATTATTATTATTATTTTTGCTTTGAAAGAAAATAACAAAAAAACAGACTTTGCATATTCATTTCGACTCTTGATAAGACAATCGGTGCCATATTGTGTATGTACAATAATATATTTTTATTACTTCTCTACACATAACTTTATTTGTCTGTTCAAAAAACAGACAAGATGGTCGCCGCCATATTGCGCCTGCGCAGTTGTTTTCAACTGCGCTCACAATATATGCAAACAACTTTATTTAAATGCTTTGAACGCTGACAAGATGGCCGCTGCCATGCCGCGCTTCTCTGCTTCATAGGTTGGTACTTTGCTAATTAATCAATCATGTTTCTGTATATATAATGACGATATGCATGTACACTCCTAGCGCTTCATCCTCCCTTGAGAAAGCCACACGGGACGTGGCGATACGCGTGGGGTGCGGTCCCCTCTTTGATATACCCCGCAGGTCACTGGCTTTATTTTTCCTTGGGTCACCATTTTTTTGGGCTTTCCATCTTCAACACTTTATTTTTGGACATGCTAGTGTTCTCCCCCTTTCCTCTAACTTAGGGGTTATTAATCCTCGATCAGTCCAAACATTTTTTGGCTGTCTTGAACCATGGGGTACTGTTGCATGGTGCTGTGTTTAATGTGTTGCCCTCTTTTTTCAGGCCCTTTATATTAAAATATGGTTAGTGCTCACATATTAAGCGCTATAGTTATTTCTTGCTAAGTTGCCTGCTGTATCTACATTTATATAACTATCATGAAATAGGGGTATTTTCTACGGGAGAGTCACCTTGTCAGTATCACATGATTGTGACATGCTTTTTGTGTGTTTTTTAAGTGTTTTTATTTTGCTGTGTTGTGTACAATTTATCAATAAAATTTGTGTATAGATTTTTCTATGAAATTTTGTGCTGGAGTTCCCTTTTATGGATGTACCTCTTTCCCTTTTTCCATACGGGGTACATTGTTGAGCGTTTTATTCAACTGCTACCAGTGACATCAGGTTTTAGCTGATGGGAGTATTGATCAGCCGGCACCTGCGCCTAAATAAATAATAATAAAAACCGCTTAGGGACCCCTCTATTCTTGTTAACCAGCCATGCTAAACGTGATAGCTGAAGGTTGCAGCCTGTAGCTGTCAGTTTTGCCTGGCTGGATATCAAAAATACAGGGGAACCTCTGCCATTATAAAAAAAAATTATTTATTGAGAGTGCAGGCCCCAGCTGATTAATACTACCATCAGCCGTCGCCTGCTCTCACTGTTATCAGTCCCCTGCTCGCACTTATCGCTGTGTGAGCAGGGGACAATGATGTGAGCTGTCTTCAGCACCCGGCACCGGGAAACAGCGCGAGCAGTAACGCTGTTTACCAGGCGCCGGTACGTGTGATGCTGATGCGGCACACAGGTGATATATGGTAGCCACACGTATGACACACATGGACATGTGAACCCTGATATCTCCGGTACTGTTTTTTTCAGTACCGGGAATATCAGGACTTGTGAAAGAGCCGTAGTTACATTTTGTTGCGATGTCCGAAGAAATATAACACGTGATGATCAAAATGTCGTATCTACTCCAAATGGTATATATAAAAAGATTGGCTTAGGACACAAAAAGCAAACCCATCACATAGCTATGTTGAGGGAAAAATAAAAAAAACTATGGTTCTTGGAAAATGAGAGGAAAAAAACTAAAGTAAGTCCCTCAGTCGGGAAGGTGTCAATGAATATAAGAGGAAGATAATAAATGACACACAGTGAAAAGTTGCATACAAGTTTGTTAAAATAAAAGGAAATAAACCAGAAACTGATCACTTACATTTTGTGTTTAGGATCCACAGGAAGCAGAAACTGGGACAAGTCTTCAATTCAACTGACCCCAAGAAATGACCAGCATCCAAAAATCTTACAGGCATTTTTAAGACCTGGTCTATTGTTGCTCACCCCCCATCCTGTGATGTCACCTTCAGGTGGGGTGGGGGGGTGTGTGTGAAGAGCTCTTTATGTTGATGTATCCACCCACCTGTGGGTTGTGATGTGTAACTTCAAAGAAAAGTAATTCCCAGACCAACTGTGCAATGAAAAACCAGTCCACACAAGATTCCTCCACAATAGTTGTGCTGGGACACCTTGGGTCTGTTGCTTTGTGCTTCAGGAGGCCTAGAACCAGAGTCTTCTTGCTTACAATAGTGACTCTTACATATCAACTCTTTGATGTTTATTCCATTAACATATCAAAAGCCCATGGACTATCCCCCACACCTCATGTAGGAATACTATTGTCAGGTCCGTGCTGGGACACCCTGATGAGTCTATGGCTTTGTGCTGCAGGAGGCCAAGAGCCAGTGTCTTCTCCCCACTTATGCTACAGTGGGGAAAAAAGTATTTAGTCAGCCACCAATTGTGCAAGTTCTCCCACTTAAGATGAGAGAGGCCTGTAATTGACATCATAGGTAGACCACAACTATGAAAGACAAAATGAGAAAACAAATCCAGAAAATCACCTTGTCTGATTTGGCAAGATTTATTTTGCAAATTATGGTGGAAAAAAAGTATTTGGCCATTAACAAAAGTTCAACTCAACATTTTGTTATATATCCTTTGTTGGCAATGACAGAGGTCAAACGTATTCTGTAAGTCTTCACAAGGTTGGCACCCACTGTTGGTGCTATGTTGGCCCATTCCTCCATGCAGATCTCCTCTAGAGGAGTGATGTTTTGGGCCTGTCGCTGGGCAACACGGACTTTCAAATCCCTCCAAAGGTTTTCTATGGGGTTGAGATCTGGAGACAGGCTAGGCCACACCAGGACCTTCATATGCTTCTTACAAAGCCACTCCTTCGTTGCCCTGGCGGTGTACTTGGGATCATTATCATGCTGTAAGACCCATCCACTTTTCATCTTCAATGCCTTTGCTGATGGAAAGAGGTTTGCACTCAAAATCTCATGACAGATGGCCCCATTCACTCTTTCATGTACTCGGATCAGTCATCCTGGTCCCTTTGCAGAGAAACAGCCCCAATGCATGATGTTGCCACCCCTATGCTTCACAGTAGGTATGGTGTTCTGTGGATGCAACTCAGCATTCTGTATCCTCCAAACACGACGAGTTTTGTTTCTACCAGCCAATTCTACTTTGGTTTCATCAGACCATATGATATTCTCCCCATACTCTTCTGGATAATCCAAATGCTCTCTAGCAAACTTCAGACGGGCCCATACATGTACTGGCTTAAGCAGGGGGAAATGTCTGGCACTGCAGGATCTGAGTCCCTGGCGGCGTAGTGTTTTACTGATGGTAGCCTTTGTTACGGTGGGCCCAGCTCTATGCAGGTAATTCACTAGGTTCCCCCGTGTGGTTCTGGGATTTTTGCTCACTGCTCTTGTGATCATTTTGACCCCACAGTGTGAGATCTTGCTTGGAGCCCCAGATCGTGTGAGATTATCATTGGTCTTGTATGTCTTCCATTTTCTTATTTTTGCTCCCACAGTTTTGCTCCCTTCACATCAAGCTGCTTGCCTTTTGCAGATTCAGTCTTCCCAGCCTGGTGCAGGGCTACAATTTTGTTTCTGGTGTCCTTCGACAGCTCTTTGGTCTTCACCATAGTGGAGTTTGGAATGTGACTGTTTGAGGTTGTGGACAGGTGTCTTTTATAGTGATAAGTTCAAACAAGTGCTGTTACTACAGGAAATGAGTGGAGGACAGAGGAGCCTCTTAAAGAAGTTACATGTCTGTGAGAGCCAGAAATCTTGCATGTTTTTAGGTGACCAAATAATTATTTTGTACCATAATTTACAAAATAAATCTTGCCAAATCAGACAAGGTGATTTTCTGGATTTGTTTTCTCATTTTGACTCTCATAGTTGTGGTCTACCTATGATGCCAATTACAGGCCTCTCTCATCTTTTTAAGTGGGAGCAGTTGCACAATTGGTGGCTGACTTAATACTTTTCTTCCCCACTGTATGTGAGTATTTGATTGCAGAAATTTGTGAAACGTTTCTGCATCTCTAGCAATTTGTTAGCAGTAAAAATACGACTGAAAATATGTGTTTTTAATGCCTTTGTGTGCAGCAATGAATACTTTTGGAGCTAAATAAAGACATTTGAGAAAAAAAAGTTTTGTGATGTAATTTCCTTGCTCAATCCTGTCTTGTTCATTCTTATTTGCCCTGTCCCAGGCTAAAAATGCCACCCCTCAGATGCCTCAGAAATAACACTTCATATTTGAAGCGCCAATTCTAGCACTTAGCCCAGGCTCTTCCAGATACCCTGGCGCAGTGGCATCAGGGTAATGGGATTAGGGGTTGGTGTCCACAACTGTCGCTCACACCAAGCCCTAGGTTTATAGAGAAGGCTGCGTGGCATACTCTACGTCTTCAGGGTACAGAAATATGAATCCTCTCCAATAAATTTAGTAAAAGAATTTGGCACTCTGGAATATGATGCAAATAGATTTATTTCACAGAGTGTCCATTGTGTTGCAAGAAAATATTTTTGACGTTTCGACCCAAAGGCCTTCCTCAGAACTACAAAAAGATAAGATTTATACAAAAGTTGACACCAGAGACAAATATATTCTTAGTTGTTTACCAGTATCTGTGTTAAGGGCTGGCGGAACGCACCAAATAATGAAGATGGTAAATGGTATAAGGTGCGTTCGCAGCCCGGGGTCCACCGTGCAGAAGTGTAAACTGCAGCTAGACAATGACGGATGGGATATGATAGGAGGTAGCCGGACACCAGCGGGTAACCTCTGACCGGGTGCGTGCAAGGACACTCTATTAACTCACAGAATCCGTACTAGCCGGCGTATAAGCGTGGCCTGTTGAGCGTCACAGGTCACTACTCAGTGTAAATTACCGCTCAGAGCGGGTACTATGTCTACCTTGGCAGTCGCCACTAACTAGCATAAGCACAGTGCTGGAAAGCACACCTATCTGCGCATGGCGCCGCTCAGGCAGAGGCTGCAGTATCAGCAGTAAGTGATGCCTGTACTGACTGACACCCTCAGGCGCTACAGGAAGGAGAGCGGAGTACATTGTGGCGCTAAGCAGTGCAAGTGCTAGGTACTGACTCTAACTAGAAGACCCTAACTCATGCGTATCAAAGGGAGGGAGTCTTAATGAGTCAGTCACCAGTCTCATCCATCCATCATCACTCATACCTCTAAATAATATAGAATCAATGTCTATCATAGTGCAGGGCGGGGCGGCGCGGCCATGCGAACCTTTTATAGCAGCGTCCTTCCGGAACCTTTCTGATGGTCCAATCCAAGCTGGAGAAGGACCTGAACATGTGACCTCCGATCTCCAATGAGAGATCGTCCCACGGGCATGCTCAGTGGGCCAAAAGGAGGACTTAGTCCCTGGAGTCGTTCGCTGCTGCCCAGTATGCATTGCTATAGCTGGACCAGAGGTGGTAGCAGCAACCAAACCCACAATGGTGGTGTGAGCAGAGTGCCGGGATCAACTAGTCTGCTGAGCAGGCTCCACTGTGGCCGGAGAGGAATGGGAGACCGCCGAAAGCAAGGCTTTTGGGATTCCTGCTGTGCAGCGACAGGAACCTGACGCCTAACAATCTGATATCGATCAATCGGATTTAAAAGCAGCACAAATCCTGAATGGAAAAATATTGATCATGTGCATAGCACGTCAGGATTCTCATTGACTTTGCTGGTATAAGGAATCCCTAGCATTTGGAGGCCAATTCTGCTCAGAATAAATGCAGCAAAATTGCACTGTGTGCACACAGCCTTGCTAGAAGATGTGAACGGTTAACTTTTACTGGTTTCATGGAGTCATCTGGCACACTACATTTTCCGTCACCCATTCCCACATTCTCCTTTGCGAGTTCATTCAGATGTTTTCTAGTAGTAGATTGCATCCGAGTGTCGCCGCCTCCAGTAGGAGTATACGTCCGAAAATGATGCACATCACAGCCAAGTTGACTCTTTTGCACCCTTATAGTCTATGGCCCTGTCAGTGCCTATGTCCAAATCCTGTTCTGCAGGGGTTCGGATGGGGCCCCGAAATTCTGCTAGAATGCAATGTGAAAGAGGCCTAATAATCTTTACAGTAGATGATCATATGGAATTAGTTTACGAAATACTTATTAAAGAGGTTACCTTGGGTAGAATGTTTGGCCCCTTTTCCTTATTACCAATAGATAATTTAAGGATCTCGCCTCTAGGTTTGGTCTTCAAAACGGAGATTGGAAAATATTATTTGATCCACTCTTTGTCATATCCTAAAGGGGTTTCGGTAAATGATGATATTGATGAATCCTTGTGAAGTGCTTCTTACACATCACTTGATGAAGCAGTTTAACTGTGTAACACCCCTGCCGGCATCACTGCATGGCCTCCCATCCCCCACCTACCTTACTCACTACTCCGGGCCATGCTGTGAGTTCTGTCTGCTGCTTGCTCCATGCTGTGTGCCTCTTGCCTCCTGCACACTCTCTGCATACTTCCTGGTGGTGTACATAGGGGGGCGGCGCCGACACTCTCTGGTTCTTATAGAATCAGTGTGCACCTGCCCATGGTGTTCCCAGCCAATTACCAAGAGGCCTCTAGTAGTTAGGGCAGCTCCACCCAGTGAAAGCTGCCTGAGCAACGCCTTTACTCAGTGTGTTGCTGCTGAGTTGCCAGGTCCTGTCTCTGCCTGCTCTGGGGGCATCATACCCAGATCTGTTTCCGTGTGCTTTGTGTCATGTTTTCCGCCTACCAGGAGGCAGAATATCTTGGTCTCTGTATCCCTGTCCCTTGGGCATTTCTCGTCCCACCCACCAGGAGGCAGAATATCCTGGTCTGTGTCCTTGTTCCTGTGCACTGACTCATTCCTTGCTTTCTCTGAACTCCATCTTATACCTGTGTCCGTCTTATCCCTGTCTCCGTGCCTTGCTCTATACGTAGCCTAGTCTGAACTCTGTCCTATACCTGTGTCTGTTTTATCCCAGCCTGTTATCTTTCCTTCCCTGCTCTGGGTACTCTGGTCTTTACTGCCTCTGTCTTGCTGCAGCTTCTCTCCGCACACCTTGTGGTTCCGCCTTGCTTCGCACCTGCTGCTGCAGAACCTCCTGCTGCAGCTTCTCTCTGCATACCTTGCCGTTCCGCCTTGTTTTGTTCTTGCTGCTGCAGAATGCCTTGCTGCAGTTCCTCTCCATATAACCTGCGGTTCCTTCTCTGTGGCACCTGCTGCTGCAGAACCTCTTGCTGCAAACTGCAGTTTCTCTCCGCATACCTTGCAGTTCCGCCTTACTTTGTTCTTGCTGCCGCAGAGCCTCTTGCTGCTGCTCCTCTTCGCATATCTGCGGTTCCGCTCTGCTCTCTTTGGCACCTGCTGCTACAGAAGCTCTTGCTGCAAACTGCAGTTTCTCTCCGCAGCCTTGCGGTTCTACCCTGCTCCGCTCCTTGCAGTGCTCTGTTCTGCAACCCTGCGTTTCTGCTCTGTTTACGGTCCATATCCTGTGGATTCTTGTCCTACCCATCTACTGGTTCCTGAACCAGTTTCTTCATCTTCTGTGTGAACAGCTCTCTACCTTTTCCTCACACCATTTATATCTGTCTATGTTCTGTCCTTCTCAAACCAGTTCCTGTACCTCCAGTGTGAACAGCCCCTACCTGTTCACATATCCTACTCATCCCAGTCCGTGTCTCTGACCTGTCACTACCGAGCCAATTCCTGCCTGCTAGTGCCTCAGCCATGCCCGCCTGCCTGTGCCTCAGTCGTGCCCGCCTGTCCTGCCAGAGTGCCACCCTGTCCTGCCCAAGTCCCAGCCGGGCCTGTCAGAGTACCAGTCGTGCCTGTCAGCACCTGCCCGCACCTGCTATCAGTGTCCAGTCCCTCAGTGGGATCAGCAGCCACAGCCAGACACCACCCTGGAGTGGTACCTGGCAACTACCTGCCGCACAAGCCTGACCTCACCATCAGAGGCTCCAGTGAACACCAAGGTAGCTGCTTAGTCACGCCCTTCCAGGGTAATTGTCATGGTTTACTGAGATGTCAGGCTAGGCGGTGTAAGAGTTAACATGGAAAGCCTCTCTGTGGATCTGGGGAGGGTTCTTATAGCCTCATGGTGGAGCCGTCCCCTGTCGTTTATACTCTTAGCTGAGTGTGCCTGACCCTGTTCTGTCTGTGCTTCATGCCAATCTTTGTTTGTCTGCTTGGTGCTTGATCCGGTCCCGTCACGGTTAACGTCTCGTCTTCTGATTCTGTACCTTTTGTCCCGCTCTGTGTATGACTTATGGCTACGTTCTGACTTCCCCTTTGAGCACCCCTCCTGTACCTCGCTGCCTGTCCTGTGTATGACCTTTGGCTACGTTCTGACCTTCCTTTGAGTATCCCTCCTGTACCTCGCCGCCCGCCCTGTGTATGACCTTATTGCTTGTCTGACCTGGCTACAGTTTATTCCTCTGAGCCGCTGCATTACAAGTATTGCTCTCGGCTCTGCAGGAGCTCGGTTGTAAACCCGCCCCGCTCTCTGACGCGCGGTCACGTGATCGCAGGTCCTGCGGTTATCAGGCGCTTCACTACCGCTCCACCCTCCCCGCAGGTCCTGGAGCTGGTCTATTCATACCCGCGCTATACTCCAGACCCTCGCCGCTGTGGGTAAGAGTCCTTCATATACGTTTGGTTTGTGTCCTTGTCACCTGGGTGGCAGTGCTATTAACCTGTCCCTGACATAAACGACCATTAGTTTTTTTTTCCCCTCTCTCAGGGAAAGGGGTGTGTTTGGTTATTACAGCCTAGTATCATGGATCCCATGCAGGTGCTGTCAGACCAAGTAAAACATCTGACTCAAATGTTCCAGAAATTAAATGTGGAGCAGCGCACTATAGCCCACACCCAGCAACAGCTGGCAGACACAGTGCAGGGGGCCGTCTCTGCGGGGGCTCTCGGTCCTGAAAGTAAGGATGTGTCACTTATGTCCCCTGAGTCTCCTGTTAAGTTGCCGGACCCTTTTTCTGGGGACAAAAGGGAATACAGGGCTTTCAGGGAAGGATGTAAACTGTTCTTCTACCTGAGACCACGTTCTTCCGGGGGGGAATTTCAGAGGGTTGGGGTTATTATCTCCCTACTTCGGGGTGTCCCACAAGCCTGGGCATTTTCCCTTGCTCCCACGGCCCCGGAACAAATGACTGTTGATGTGTTTTTTGAGGCCCTTGGTCACATTTATGACGAACCAGACAGTGTTCGGATGGCTGAGGATATGGTGATGAATGCACGTCAGGGTCGGCACTCAGCGGAGTGGTTCTGCTCAGAGTTCCGACGGTGGGCAGCGGAGGTCTCCTGGGATGATGCCGCTCTCCGGGGACTATTCCGTAGAGGCCTGTCAGAATGCCTTCAGGATGCCTTAGCCCTGCATCCACCTACTGACACTCTGGAGGAAGCCATGACCCAAGCCATGCGGATGGATCGCCAGCTAAGAGCCAGAGGAGTTATGCACTCAGAAACCTCCTTATTTTCTGGCAGTAAAGAGGCTGATGCCAGTCCAGTGCCCATGGAAATTGGCGTCACCTCAGTTAAGGAGAAAGAAAGAAAACGCCGCAGCTCTGTTTCTACTGTGGAGAATCAGGACATTGGAGAAGGGTTTGCCCATCGTGTCCGTCATCCTCTAAGGCGACGGGAAACTACTAGGTCTGGTTAGTGGTCGAGGAGGCTGCCCAGACCTTCAGGTACTTCTTTCCTCATGCCCTAAAATCTTGCTTAAGGTCGAACTATTAGTAGACAATTATCATTTTGTTTCTACAGCGCTGGTGGACAGCGGTTCATCGCTTAATCTGGTCAGCTCCTGTATCATCTCCCAACTCAAGATAGGGACAGTCAGGCTGGAGACCCCACTGAAAATTGTGGCCATCGACTCTTCCCCCCCTCACCCGTTCAGGGATTCTTTATGTTTCTGACAGTTTTTCCCTGCAAATTGGTTCTTCTCATCTAGAAGAAATAAAATGTTTTGTGATGGATAAATTGCCGACGGGGCTGGCACTGGGCTTGCCGTGGCTTCAACGGCACAACCCAGTGATTGAGATAAAAGGGAAATTGTCAAGTGGGGGTCCAAATGTATTGACTGTTGCTATAAATCTGTTCTTTGTGTGACACCCGCAAAATCTGTCTACGAGTCTTCTGTCAGTCTGGAGGGTATTCCGGAGTACCTTAAGGACTTTGAGGACGTGTTTTCTGAAAGCGAGGCTGAGGCATTACCCCCGCATAGGCCATTTGACTGCACAATTGATCTGATCCCTGGGGCCAAATTTCCCAAAGCCCGTTTATTCAATTCGTCAGGCCCTGAGCGCCTTTCTATGAAAGAATACATCACTGAAAGTCTCCGTAAAGGGCATATAAAACCTTCAGTTTTGCCACTAGCAGCAGGATTTTTCTTTGTTAAAAAGAAAGATGGTGGCCTACGTCCCTGCCTCGACTTTCGAGAACTCAACAAGATTACCTTCAGGAACACATACCCCTTACCCCTGATTCCAGATTTGTGTAACCAACTCTCTGGGGCTAAGTGGTTTTCTAAATTGGATCTTAGAGGGGCCTATAACCTGATAAGAATCAGAGAAAGAGACGAATGGAAGACAGCTTTTCTCACGTCAGAGGGGTTATTTGAAAACTTAGTAATGCTGTTTGGTCTCACTAATGCACCAGCTGTCTTCCAAAATTTCATCAATGTGGTATTTGCGGACCTCATTGGCCACTTTGTTGTTGTCTACTTAGATGATATCCTAATATATTCTGCTGACAAGGATTCTCATTTATTGCATGTTAAAATGGGTACTTCAAAGACTCAGAGAAAATCAACTATTCGTCAAGCTTGAAAAATGTACATTTTTTGTCCAGGAATTAACATTTTTAGGGCTCATAATCTCGCCACAGGGGTTTCGGATGGATCCCAAGAAGGTGCAAGCCATTGTGGAGTGGGTCCAACCTCAGGACCTTAAAGGACTCCAGCGCTTCTTGGGATTCTCAAACTATTATCGCAGGTTCATCAAAGGCTTTTCGCAGATAGTTAAGCCTCTTACTGATCTCACGTGAAAAGGGGCTGATATTAGGAATTGGTCTCCTCCAGCTAGACAATCTTTTCTTGTTCTAAAGAATTGCTTTATGTCTGCTCCGGTATTGGTTCAACCGGACCCATCCATGCCATTTGTAGTGGAGGTTGATGCTTCAGAGGTAGGGGTGGGGGCTGTGTTGTCTCAGGGGTCAGCTACTCTGACTAAAGGGGGTTTTACACATAGCGATATTGCTAACAATATCGCTAAAGCATCACCGATTTGGTGACGCAGCAGCGATATCGCTAGCGATATCACTATGTGTGATACTTACCTCCGACCGGCTCCCCCGCTGTCCGTCGCTGATCGCGTGGCTCCATTTCTCGTCGGGCGCGTCCTGCTGGGCATCCTGCTGGCGCCGACGAGCGATGCTGGACACGGGTGGAGGACGTCAGGATCGCCGCGTCTGAAAGGTAAGTAACGACCGCTAGATCGCTGCTGCATTGCTGGTTAGTCTGCCATTGTGACAGCTCACTAGCGTCTATTTAGCGATGCACCAGCAATCCTGACCGTTGTCGGGATCGCTGGTGCATCGCTAAATGTAAAGGGGCCTTAACCTTAGGCCTTGTGCCTATTTTTCAAAAAAATTTTCTCCAGCAGAGAGAAACTACGACGTTGGGAATAGAGAGCTTCTGGCAATCAAGTTGGCGTTCGAAGAGTGGAGGCATTTTTTGGGGGGCAGCTCACCCTATCACGGTCATCACTGACCACAAAAATTTAGAGTATATTAAAACAACCAAAAGATTGACTCCCAGGCAGGCCCACTGGTCACTTTTTTTTTCCAGGTTTCAATTTTCTATTACTTTTCGTCCAGGGTCTAAAAATGTGAAAGCAGATGCATTATCACGTAGTTTTGAGCCGCTGTCTGCCCCTGACCCACCGTCCTCCATTCTTCAACCCGGGGTGGTTATAGTGGAACTGTCATCAGAATTGGAGCGAGAGATTGTGGGGGATCAATCTTTAGCTCCAAGGTCCAAACCTGCACATAAATTGTTTGTTCCACAACACTTGCGCACCAATCTCCTGCGGGAATTACATGACTCGAAATTGGGCGCTCACCCAGGTATTACAGCCACATGTGAAGCAGTAAGGGTTTTTTGGTGGCCATTAATGTCTGCAGAGATTAAGAGATATGTCGCAGCATGTGGGGTATGTGCCCATTCCAACAGCTCTCATTGCCGGCCGGCCGGGGAATTGGTGCCTTTACCAATCCCGAGAAGACCTTGGACTCATTTGTCCATGGACTTCATTACTAATCTTCCTCCATCCCAGGGTAATACTGTGGTTTGGGTAATTGTAGACAGATTCTCCAAGTTGGCACACTTTGTACCTATGGCTAAGTTACCGTCAGCAGAAGTCCTTTCTAGACATTTCCTTACCCAGGTTGTTCGTCTTCATGGGGTACCCATGAACATTGTATCCGATAGGGGGACACAATTTGTAGCTAAGTTTTAGCAGGCTTTTTGCAAGAAGTTGGGGATATCTCTGTCTTTTTCCTCAGCTTACCACCCAGAAAGCAATGGACAAACGGAGCGCACTAACCAGTCGCTTGAACAGATTCTCCGGTGTTTGACTTCCGCTTTGCAGGATGACTGGTGCGATGCCTTGCCGTTGGCGGAATTCGCCTTCAACAATCGAATAAATCAATCCTCTGGTAGGTCACCGTTTTTTATTAATTACGGATTAAACCCTCATTTCGGTGAATTCTCATGACTGGATTCTAACTGTCCCGGGGCTGAGGACTGTGTCAACCGGATCAATGATCTGTGGTCTAAGGTTCGTTTGAATATTTCCAAAGCACAAGGGAAATATAAATATTTCGCAGATAATAATAGGGACTCTGGTCAGACGATGCAGTGTGGAGACAAGGTGTGGCTTTCCATGCGAAACATAAGCCTACGGTTACCCTCCGCCAAACTGGGGCCGAAATTCATTGGCCCTTATGAGATAACTGAAGTGGTTAACCCGGTAGCGTATCGCTTACGTCTCCCTTCTTCTTTAAAACTCCATGATGTTTTCCATAGGTCCTTGTTTAAACCTTTAGGTTCGGTGGTGGAGGATCCAGGTTCCCTTCCAACCCCGGTATTGGTTGATGGACATATGGAATTTGAAGTTCAACACATTGTACATTCTCGATGGGTTCGCGGGTCTTTGCAATACCTGGTGCATTGGAAGGGGTACGGTCCTGAGGACCGGTCTTGGGTACCAGCCAGATTGGTGCACGCTGATTGCCTGGTTAGGGCATACCATGCTCGATATCCTGAGACCTGGGGTCCAGAGGCCCCCCGTTGAGAGGGGGGTACTGTCATGGTTTACTGAGATGTCAGGCTAGGCGGTGTAAGAGTTAACATGGAAAGCATCTCTGTGGATCTGGGGAGGGTTCTTATAGCCTCAGGGTGGAGCTGTCCCCTGTCGTTTATACTCTTAGCTGAGTGTGCCTGACCCTGTTCTGTCTGTGCTTCATGCCGATCGTTGTTTGCTTGGTGTTTGATCCGGTCCCGTCATGGTTAACGTCTCTTGTCTTCTGATTCTGTACCTTTTCTCCCGCTCTGTGTATGACTTATGGCTACGTTCTGACTTCCCCTTTGAGCACCCTTCCTGTACATCGCTGCCCGTCCTGTGTATCTTTGGCTACGTTCTGACCTTCCTTTGAGTATCCCTCCTGTACATCGCCGCCCGCCCTGTGTATGACCTTATTGCTTGACTGACCTGGCTACAGTTTATTCCTCTGAGCCGCTGCATTACAAGTATTGCTCTCGGCTCTGCAGGAGCTCGGTTGTAAACCCACCCCGCTCTCTGACGCGCGGTCACGTGATCGCAGGTCCTGCGGATATCAGGCGCTTCACTAACGCTGCGCCCTCCCCGCAGGTCCTGGAGCTGGTCTATTCATACCCGCGCTATACTCCGGACCCTCGCCGCTGTGGGTAAGAGTCCTTCATATACATTTGGTTTGTGTCCTTGTCACCTGGGTGGCAGTGCTATTAACCTGTCTCTGTCAGTAATCTGGTTTGTGGCACAATGGAGCCTCATTCCCCACGCTCGCACCAACCAGTCAGGACGCAAGCGTTACAAACTGGTTCAGCAGGTGGGTCAGGGTGATTTATTTTCTAAGGTGGATGTTGAATCATGAATCCGCCTCCTGCCGGTATATCCCGGATTATGTTGACTCCCTATAGACAGCTCCACCTCATGCGCTTATTTTGAGGCTCTTAGAACATGTATGTGTGGATCCAGCTCATCGTTTCACAAGTGGTACTAACTTGAAATATTTGACTCTCATTTTTGCTTGTTTCAGAATCCCATTGGAAGTAGTAAAAACTCTGGGCCCGATAACCTCACATTTTTGAGAGGTAATGTAATTGATTCCCAGAGTATAGAATGTTACCTGAGCCAAAGCTTCTTGATTTGCTGCGAGCAGTACAAGAAGTGATGTTGAAGACAGAGATAACTTTGCAATGTCTTCAATTTCTGCTTGGAAAACTGAACTTCGCCTGTAGAATATTGCCCATGGGGAGGATATTTTGCACGCAGATGGCACAAGTGAGGGCGGGTAAAATACAACAACAACATTTCATGCTCTTACGAAGCAGACAAATATGATTTGCAAGTTTTTGACACCTTTTGTCAAAATATACTAGAAAAACATTGTGGAGATCAGAGACAGTTTCTACTCTTGATCTACACTGGGTCACGGATGCGGCTTAGTTAACTATGAGGCTTTTTTTTTTTTAAGGAGCATGGAATGTGGGTCTGTGGCTGGAGGACTGGCATATGTCGAGTATTACTACTTAATTAATACTTCCTGCAGCAAGTAAATTACTACCATTTGGTCACATTTCTATTGGTCCTATTTATTGGGTTTCCATAACATACCGGTTTATAACACACACTCCAAATTTTGGGAAGGAAAATAGGAAAAAAATATTTTGCTAATGAAATAGTGGTATATGTTATAATCCACTTTTATGGTAGCTTACTTGGGGTGTGGCGGTGGAACGGGGTTCCAGGTGGCAGGGTCGCTGGTGCAGGAAGCTGGCAGAGGCAGGAGATGCTGAGGGCCCTAGGTTAGTAGGACAGGGTGTTTTTTTCAGAGGCAGGAGTGGGGTGATGGTGCAGGTCCCAAGCTGGTAGGACAGAGTGTTCAGCAGTGTGGAGGGCTCTGCTGGCATTTTGTGAAAGCCCTCAGCCTTGCACTTTCCATATTTTTTAATGCAGTGAACTCTTGGAAAATAGCCGCTGGAGGCAGTGCATGTGCAATTGAGATCTCGGAAGCCGAGATCTCTGATGCCAAGATCTCAATCTGCACATGCTCGGCCTCCGTCTCCAGGCTGTCACAAAATCTCGGTGGAGCCCTCGCAGTCCGACCAGCCTGGGATCTGCAACATCGCCTCACTCCTCCCGCCTCCACCAGAAGTTTCTTGCATCAGCGAGTCTGGCACCCCACTCTACCGCAGCCAATAATCTCCACCACATAGAATCGTAGAGTTGGAAGGGACCTCCTGGGCCATCTGGTCCAACCCCCTGCTCAAAGCAGGATTAGCTAAATCATCCCAGTCAGATGTCTGTCCAGCCTCTGTTTGAAGACTTCCATTGAAGGAGCACTCACCACTTCTCGTGGCAGCTTGTTTCACTCATTGATCACTCTAACTGTCAAAAAGTTTTTTATAATATCTAATCTGTGTCTCCTCCCATTCAGTTTCATCCCATTGTCTCCAGTCTTTCCGTGTGCAAATGAGAATAAAGTTGATCCTTCTACAATGTGACAGCCCTTTAGATATTTGTAGACAGCTATTAAGTCTCCTCTCAGTCTTCTCTTTTGCAAACTAAACATTCCCAAATCCTGCAACCTTTCCTCATAAGACAGGGTTTGCAGACCGGTCACCATTCTGGTCACTCTTTTCTGAACTTGCTCCAGTTTGTCGATTTTTTTAAAATGTGGTGCCCAAAACTGGACACAATATTCCAGATGAGGTCTGACCAAAGAGGAGTAGAGGGAAATAATGACTTCACGTGATCTAGACTGTATGCTTCTGTTAATACATCCTAGAATTGCATTTGCCTTTTTTGCGGCTGCATCACACTGTTGACTCATATTCAGTCTGTGATCTATTAGTATACCCAAGTCTTTTTCACATGTGCTGTTCCTTAGCCCTATTCCTCCCATTCTGTATATGCTTTTTTCATTTTTATTGCCCAGATGTAGTACTTTGCATTTTTCCCTGTTAAAAAACATTCTGTTAGTTGCCCACTTCTCCAGTTTATTTATATCTTTTTGAATCCTCTCTCTCTCTTCTCTAGTATTAGCTATTCCTCCCAGCTTTGTGTCATCAGCAAATTTAATCAGTTTTCCCTCAATTCCTTCATCTAAATCGTTGATAAAGATGTTGAACAATACAGGGCCCAGGATAGAGCCCTGTGGTACCCCACTTGAGACATTCTTCCAACTGGATGTGCAGCCATTTACGACCACTCTTTGGGTCCGATCACTAAGCCAGTTATGAATCCACCTAACAGTTGCCTTGTCCATTCCATACTTAGTCATTTTTTCAATAAGGATTGTATGAGATACTTTGTCAAATGCTTTGCTGAAGTCAAGATATACTATATCTACAGCATTTCCTTGATCCACCCAATCAGTGATTCCATCATAGAAGGAAATTAACTTAGTCTGACATTACTTATTAGTTACAAACCCATGCTGACTCTGTTTAGTCACTTCATTCTTATCCAGGTACTGACATACATGTTGTTTAATAATTTGTTCAAAGATCTTTCCTGATATAGAAGTCAGACTCACCGGCCTATAGTTGCCTGGGTCCACCTTCTTCCCCTTTTTGAAGATAGGAATGGAATGGAATAAATGGCGCTATAACAATAAATAATAATAATAATAATAATAATAATAGGAACAACATTTTCTCTTCTCCAGTCTTCTGGGACTTCTCCTGTTCTCCAAGAATTTTCAAAGATTATGGAGAGGGGTTCAAAAATTTCTTCTGCTATCTCCTTCAGTACTCTGGGGTGTAATTCATCTGAACCTGGAGACTTGATTTCATTTAGGTTAGCTAAGTGTTTCCTCACTATCTTTCTGTTTATAGATATCCTGGATTCTTCTATTCCCTTAATAGGACAGTGAAGAACAGTTGATGTTACATTTCCTTTCTGAGAGAAAACAGATGCAAAATAGGAATTTAAAAGTTCGGCCTTCTCAACATCCTGTCTTACCATTTCATCATTTTCATCCTGTAAAAATCCTATAGCATCTTTGACTTTTCTTTTACTTTTGACATATCCCCAAAATCCTTTATTATTGCTTTTGACATCTCTTGCAAGCCTCAATTCATTGTCAGCTTTACTAATCTGATTTGTGCCCTGCAAGTTCTGCAGACCACAGCTACAATTTGGATTATAAGACGCACCCCCAATTGCATTTTATAATCCTAAATATACAATCTTTACCATTCACTTACCTTTTTCACCTTTATACACTTTTTTATGTATACACTGAATAAAAATATAAACGCAACACTTTTGTTTTTGCTCCCACTTTTAATGAAATGAACTATAAGATCTAAGACTTTTTCAATGTACACAAAAGGCCTTTTTCTCTTAAATATTGTTCCCAAATTTGTCTAAATCTGTGTTAGTGAGCTCTTCTCCTTTGCTGAGATAATTCATCCACCTCACAGGTGCGGCATATCCAAATGCTGATTAGACACATTATTACTGCACAGGTGCCTTACGCTGGACACAATAAGAGGTCACGGTAAAATGTGTAGTGTTATGAATGGGTCACCGAGGAGGATAGCAGGACCAGGCTAAGTCACCAGAAAGTTTGGTAACTAAGCGGATTGCAGACCCCTGATCCTATCCACACAATTAGCAGTAGCTCTGGAGCGTACCTACGATGCCCTAGACGCCTCGGCACAGCCGGAGAGCTAACTCAGCCTAAAGCAAGAAAGGTGAAATCTAAACTGCCCCGGAGCAGACCCCAAAGGAATAGATAGCCCCCAAACATATATTGTCAGTGAGACAAGATGAAAACAAAATGCAGGCAGAAATATAGACTGAGCAAATGATGGGACCCAAACTGACTAAACAGGACAGGAAAGGAAAGACAATGTCTGCAATCACGCAAAAACCCTGAAAAATCCAACACGTCTGATGCACAAAAAAACACTGAAGTCACACGACTTCGCCCCCACTATATCAGCACTCTGGTATATACTGAAAGCAAAGCAAAAAGAGACCAATATAACGGGACAGAACAAACTGGCACAAGCAGTAACATATAGGCGGTGATCTAGCACAGCCCCAGTAGGAGCAAGCTGACCCGCACAAAGCAGAAATAGACAAAAGCAGATCAAATGCAAAAAGATTAGCAAATGAACCACTTAGCTGAACCATGCAGGAACAGAGCAGGAGACATCAGACCTCAGAAGGCACATGAAGAAAATCACCAGCAGGGATTGAAGGAAGTCAGCTGTCTTAAATACTCCAGTCAGAAACCCCATATCTCCAACCGTCATCATCATTATCAGGTGGCAAGCCTCTGTCAATCTGACCAGCTCCACTACCTCCAGTAACAACCAGAGGGAGCCCAGAAAGAGATCTCGCAAAACCTGTCAACCTGACCAGCTCCACTACCTTCAGTAACCACCAGAGGGAGCCCAGAAAGAGAATTCACAACAGTGTAGGAGTTCACAGAGATTGCCTGTACCTCAAAAATGTTCCGGTTCAATATTAGTAAGTATTGGCTGTAACTACTACGATGTATATTAATGCTGTTAAATATATTGTTATGTTGGTGTAACGAATATACAGTGGGGCAAAAAAGTATTTAGTCAGTCAGCAATAGTGCAAGTTCCACCACTTAAAAAGATGAGAGGCGTCTGTAATTTACATCATAGGTAGACCTCAACTATGGGAGACAAACTGAGAAAAAAAAATCCAGAAAATCACATTGTCTGTTTTTTTTCATTTTATTTGCATATTATGGTGGAAAATAAGTATTTGGTCAGAAACAAGCAATCAAGATTTCTGGCTCTCACAGACCTGTAACTTCTTCTTTAAGAGTCTCCTCTTTCCTCAACTCATTACCTGTAGTAATGGCACCTGTTTAAACTTATCAGTATAAAAAGACACCTGTGCACACCCTCAAACAGTCTGACTCCAAACTCCACTATGGTGAAGACCAAAGAGCTGTCAAAGGACACCAGAAACAAAATTGTAGCCCTGCACCAGGCTGGGAAGACTGAATCTGCAATAGCCAACCAGCTTGGAGTGAAGAAATCAACTGTGGGAGCAATAATTAGAAAATGGAAGACATACAAGACCACTGATAATCTCCCTCGATCTGGTGCTCCACGCAAAATCCCACCCCGTGGGGTCAGAATGATCACAAGAACGGTGAGCAAAAATCCCAGAACCACGCCGGGGGACCTAGTGAATGAACTGCAGAGAGCTGGGACCAATGTAACAAGGTCTACCATAAGTAACACACTACGCCACCATGGACTCAGATCCTGCAGTGCCAGACGTGTCCCACTGCTTAAGCCTGTACATGTCCGGGCCCGTCTGAAGTTTGCTAGAGAGCATTTGGATGATCCAGAGGAGTTTTGGGAGAATGTCCTATGGTCTGATGAAACCAAACTGGAACTGTTTGGTAGAAACACAACTTGTCGTGTTTGGAGGAAAAAGAATACTGAGTTGCATCCATCAAACACCATACCTACTGTAAAGCATGGTGGTGGAAACATCATGCTTTGGGGCTGTTTCTCTGCAAAGGGGCCAGGACGACTGATCCGGGTACATGAAAGAATGAATGGGGCCATGTATCGTCAGATTTTGAGTGCAAACCTCCTTCCATCAGCAAGGGCATTGATGATGAAACGTGGCTGGGTCTTTCAACATGACAATGATCCAAAGCACACCGCCAGGGCAACGAAGGAGTGGCTTCGTAAGAAGCATTTCAAGGTCCTGGAGTGGCCTAGCCAGTCTCCAGATCTCAACCCTATAGAAAACCTTTGGAGGGAGTTGAAAGTCCGTGTTGCCAAGCGAAAAGTCAAAAACATCACTGCTCTAGAGGAGATCTGCATGGAGGAATGGGCCAACATACCAACAACAGTGTGTGGCAACCTTGTGAAGACTTACAGAAAACGTTTGACCTCTGTCATTGCCAACAAAGGATATATCACAAAGTATTGAGATGAAATTTTGTTTCTGACCAAATACTTATTTTCCACCATAATATGCAAATAAAATGAAAAAAAAAACAGACAATGTGATTTTCTGGATTTTTTTTTCTCAGTTTGTCTCCCATAGTTGAGGTCTACCTATGATGTAAATTACAGACGCCTCTCATCTTTTTAAGTGGTGGAACTTGCACTATTGCTGACTGACTAAATACTTTTTTGCCCCACTGTATGTATACTGCTTATTGGTATAGCGAAAGTGCAGTTCTTAGCTAGCCCACTAGATGGGGGCACATAAACTCATATGAAAGTAAATAATTAATATAGGAGCGGCCAT
The DNA here is from genome assembly GCF_039654945.1 of Dendrobates tinctorius. Lineage (NCBI taxonomy): Eukaryota > Metazoa > Chordata > Amphibia > Anura > Dendrobatidae > Dendrobates > Dendrobates tinctorius. The sequence goes on from NW_027361797.1 coordinate 41,032,670, forward strand.
CCGTGGGTAAGCAAGTAAGTTCCTGGGTTTCTATTCAGTAATACTGCAACACAGCATTGCAAAGTATATAGCCCAGTCGTCCAGGGCCTTTAGTGGCTGAAGGTTACAGAGGAAGAATGCAGGGCAGCTCCAAGATGTGGCAGCTAACTACATGGGCTGATGCCCTCATGTCTGGTGCAAAACGGACAGGGGAACTCCTGAGGATAGTTAAGCTGGACAGAAGGGAAGCTGTGGCACTGGATGAGTCAGTACGGCCCGGGGACACCCTGGGAGGAATGAAGAAAGACACAGGGAAAGAGCAGGATGCATACTGTGTGGACCCTTGTGTTGCTGTAACCGAACTGGATATAATGAGATTGGATTCAAGTAAATACATTTGTGTTAAGATGGAACTGGACTCTGTCTCTTTTTGCATAACAAAGCCAGAAGCAGATACCGGGCAGAACAGAAGGAACCCCAAAGGGTCCGAAGACAAAGAGACCGATACGCCACAAAGGGGACTTTGTGTGTATGGAGAGGGTGGCCAGGGTGCGCCTAAGCAGCCACCATTGCAGGCCACGACTATGGCCCTGGCACCCTCTACAAATGTCCAGTTTTACAGTATTGAGGAAGGTTAGGAGGGTGGAGTCAGAAAACCAGGCAGTATCTGGTGATCACCATTTGCCTCACGCAGAACACATCTCCACATAGTTGATCAGGGTGTTGATGGTGGCCTGTGGAATGTTGGTCCACTCCTCTTCAATGGTTGTGTGAAGTTACTGGATATTGGCAGGAACTTGAACACGCTGTCATATAGGTCTATCCAGGTCATCTCAAACATGCTCAATAGGTGGCATGTCCGGTGACTATACTGGCCATGCTTGGACTGGGATGTTTTCAGATTCCAAGAATTGTGTACAGATCCTTGTAACATGGGGCCGTGCATTATGATGCTGCAACATGAGGTGATGGTGGAGGATGAATGGCACAACATGGGCCTCAGGATTTCAGCAAATTATCTCTGTGCTTTCAAAATGGCATCATTAAAACGCACCTGTGTTCATAGTCCATAACATACGCCTGCCCATACCATAACCTCACTGAATTCACAATGATGACATCGCCAAATCGCTCACACGATGCAATATGTGCTGTCTGCTCTCTGCCCTGTACAGTGAGAACCGGGATTCATCCATGAAAAGAACACCTCTCCAATGTGCCAGTCACCAATGAATGTGAGCGTTTGTCCATTCAAGTCAGGTACGATGACTAGAGTTGAGCGAAACGGGTCGAAAAAATTCAAAAGTCGCCGACTTTTGGCAAAGTCGGGTTTCATGAAACGAAACCCGACCCTAGGATGAGGTCGGCCACGAGGTCGGCGACTTACGCGCCAAAGTCGCGTTTCAAAAGTTTGTTTTGCGCTCTTTTTCAGCCAATCAGGATCCACGGACACTGTGGGCAACGTGATGACATAAGCACGGGTCACCACCATCTTTCAGAAGGGCATGCAAGTGATTGGCTTGCTTTGGTGGGCGTCACAGGGGGTATAAAAGGGCGTGCACGCCGACCGCCATCTTACTTCTGCCGATCTTAGTATAGGGAGAGGTTGCTGCTGATTCTGTAGGGAGAGCGTTAGGCAGGGAAGAAGACAAAAAAACTGCTTCTGCTGCTAGCGATTTGGCCTGCACAACACACCAGTCACTGTGTGTGCAGTGCAAGGGGAGGCTATATAGTGGTGTATCAGTGGTGTTGGTTGTTGGGCTGCCTTCTAAGGCTTCCTGACATTCCTGCATTGCTGTTTACCCACTGCTCCGCAAACTGCTTTTTTAAAAGCAATCCCAATTTTTTTTTTTGTCCTGCTGAGAAGAAAAAAAAACTGCTTCTGCTGCTAGCAATTTGGCCTGCACAACACACCAGTCACTGTGTGTGCAGTGCAAGGGGAGGCTATATAGTGGTGTATCAGTGGTGTTGGTTGTTGGGCTGCCTTCTAAGGCTTCCTGACATTCCTGCATTGCTGTTTACCCACTGCTCTGCAAACTGCTTTTTTAAAAGCAATCCAATCTCCCTTATCCTCTAGTCACTTTTGTCACAGCTGTGCCATCGAGCCTGTCACATAGCGCTCAGATATTCATTGGGCCTCACACAATCCAAAAGTGTCCAGTGTCCAAAAGTGTGTGCAGAGATTCAAAATCTCCCTTATCCTCTAGTCACTTTGGTCACAGCTGTGCCATCGAGCCTGTCACATAGCGCTCAGATATCAGTGGGCCTCACACAATCCAAAAGTGTCCAGTGTCCAAAAGTGTGTGCAGAGATTCAAAATCTCCCTTATCCTCTAGTCACTTTGGTCACAGCTGTGCCATCGAGCCTGTCACATAGCGCTCAGATATCAGTGGGCCTCACACAATCCAAAAGTGTCCATACAGTGTCCAAAAGTGTGTGCAGAGATTCAAAATCTCCCTTATCCTCTAGACACTTTGGTCACAGCTGTGCCATCAAGCCTGTCACATAGTGCTCAGATATCAGTGGGCCTCACACAATCCAAAAGTGTCCATCCAGTGTCCAAAAGTGTGTGCAGAGATTCAAAATCTCCCTTATCCTCTAGTCACTTTGGTCACAGCTGTGCCATCGAGCCTGTCACATAGCGCTCAGATATCAGTGGGCCTCACACAATCCAAAAGTGTCCATCCAGTGTCCAAAAGTGTGTGCAGAGATTCAAAATCTCCCTTATCCTCTAGTCACTTTGGTCACAGCTGTGCCATCGAGCCTGTCACATAGCGCTCAGATATCAGTGGGCCTCACACAATCCAAAGGTGTCCAGTGTCCAAAAGTGTGTGCAGAGATTCAAAATCTCCCTTATCCTCTAGTCACTTTGGTCACAGCTGTGCCATCGAGCCTGTCACATAGCGCTCAGATATCAGTGGGCCTCACACAATCCAAAAGTGTCCATCCAGTGTCCAAAAGTGTGTGCAGAGATTCAAAATCTCCCTTATCCTCTAGTCACTTTGGTCACAGCTGTGCCATCGAGCCTGTCACATAGCGCTCAGATATCAGTGGGCCTCACACAATCCAAAAGTGTCCATCCAGTGTCCAAAAGTGTGTGCAGAGATTCAAAATCTCCCTTATCCTCTAGTCACTTTGGTCACAGCTGTGCCATCGAGCCTGTCACATAGCGCTCAGATATCAGTGGGCCTCACACAATCCAAAAGTGTCCATCCAGTGTCCAAAAGTGTGTGCAGAGATTCAAAATCTCCCTTATCCTCTAGTCACTTTGGTCACAGCTGTGCCATCGAGCCTGTCACATAGCGCTCAGATATCAGTGGGCCTCACACAATCCAAAAGTGTCCATCCAGTGTCCAAAAGTGTGTGCAGAGATTCAAAATCTCCCTTATCCTCTAGTCACTTTGGTCACAGCTGTGCCATCGAGCCTGTCACATAGCGCTCAGATATCAGTGGGCCTCACACAATCCAAAAGTGTCCATCCAGTGTCCAAAAGTGTGTGCAGAGATTCAAAATCTCCCTTATCCTCTAGTCACTTTGGTCACAGCTGTGCCATCGAGCCTGTCACATAGCGCTCAGTTTTCAGTGGGCCTCACACAATCCAAAAGTGTCCAGTGTCCAAAAGTGTGTGCAGAGATTCAAAATCTCCCTTATCCTCTAGTCACTTTGGTCACAGCTGTGCCATCGAGCCTGTCACATAGCGCTCAGATATCAGTGGGCCTCACACAATCCAAAAGTGTCCATCCAGTGTCCAAAAGTGTGTGCAGAGATTCAAAATCTCCCTTATCCTCTAGTCACTTTGGTCACAGCTGTGCCATCGAGCCTGTCACATAGCGCTCAGATATCAGTGGGCCTCACACAATCCAAAAGTGTCCAGTGTCCAAAAGTGTGTGCAGAGATTCAAAATCTCCCTTATCCTCTAGTCACTTTGGTCACAGCTGTGCCATCGAGCCTGTCACATAGCGCTCAGATATCAGTGGGCCTCACACAATCCAAAAGTGTCCAGTGTCCACAAGTGTCTGCAGAAATTCAAAATCTCCCCTGTCCTATAGACACCTTGTACCTTGTTTTACATTACTATATAGTTTGTTGGATTTTGTCTACATTTCTACCAAAAATGAGGAAGGCTGGTGGAAGAGGCCGTGGAATTGGGCGGGGGTTGGCAGCTGGTAATGATGGTGTTGGTGGTGGATCTGATGGTAGTGGCAAGAGCAAAATAGGACTGAATGCAGGAGGTGCTGACCCTGCGTCATCGTCTGGCTACATAAGGCCTCGAACGCTTAGTTTTCTAGGAGTTGGCAAACCGCTTTTAAAGCCAGAGCATCAGGAAAAAGTTTTGTCTTACATTGCTGACTCAGCCTCCAGCTCTATCGCCTCCTCTTCTTCAGTTGTAAAAAGTAAAAGCACTGAGTCGTCATTGGAGGCTCATGTTCATGAACCACACCTTTCCTTGTGTCCTTCACCCCAACCAAGATTGAAGGATGACGCAGGCCATACTACTGATTACTCCATGGAGCTGTTTTCACATACCATGCCCGGATTATCAAGTGAAATGGTGAATTACCCAGGCCAAGATGAATCTGACATGGAGTGCACTGATGCACAGCCGCTGATGGATGATTCTGCTGGTACATTCACTCAGAGCACTACATTGTCCTCGCAGTGTACAGAGCCAGATTCTGACCCTGATGAGACTCAGGTGCCCCTTCCCGCACACTATACCACCATACACGGTGACACAGAGGAAGGTGCACATGACATAGAAGAGGAGGTGATGGATGACCCAGTTGTTGACCCAGATTGGCATCCATTGGGGGAAGAGGGTGCTGCTTCCAATAGCTCAGATGAGGAGCATCCACAGCAGACATCGAGATCGCAACAGCTGTTATCTGGCAGGCCCGGAGCACTCCAAAGACAGGTTCCAAACATCAAAAGAGTTGCTGGACAGCTTGTCCAGAGGGTCAAAAGATCACAGCGTGCTAGGCCGCAAAATGTCTGCCAAAGTAGGAAGAGTGCAGTGTGGCACTTTTTTGACCAAAATCCTCATGATCAGGCCAAGGTTATCTGTAAGAAGTGCGCAAAGACCTTTAGCCGAGGGAAAAATCTGAAAAATTTGAATACCAGTTGCATGCTTAGACATTTAACCAGCATGCACTTGCAAGCGTGGACACAACACCAAACCTCAAGTGCCACATGTGCAACTGATCACAACGAAGGTAGTCAGCAACGCTACATTGTTTCCCCCACTGTAAGCCCACCGGTTAGCACAGCAGCAAATGTTGAGGTGTCGTTGCAAGACCACAGCAGTCAGGGAATCCCACTGTTATATCAACGAAAGACTGATTCTAGGCCATCAGAAAGAACACCAACTCCATCACCATCATCAACCCTCTCTCAGTCCTCCCTGTCCACCGCTACTTCCACCATATGCAGCTCTCAAGTCCAGCTCACCCTCCCAGACACTATGAGTAGGTCAATAAAGTACTCAGTCTCTCATCCGCGTACACTGGGTTTGAACGCCCACATTGCCAAACTAATCTCGTTTGAGATGATGCCCTTTCGGTTGGTGGAAAGCACAGCTTTCCGCGAACTCATGGCCTATGCAGTACCTCACTATGACCTACCCAGTCGCCACTTCTTCTCTCGCAAAGCCATCCCAGCCCTCCACCATCATGTGAAAGACCGCATTGTCCATGCACTCAAGCAGTCAGTGAGCGGAAAGGTGCACCTCACAACTGATGCATGGTCCAGTCGGCATGGCCAGGGTCGTTACGTGTCCATCACTGCGCACTGGGTTAATGTGGTGGATGCAGGGTCCACAGGGGACAGCGGTGGTGGGACAGTGCTGCCTAGCCCACGGTATAGGAAACAGTTGGCTGTAGGCGTTCGACCCTCCTCCTCCTCCTCCAGAAGCGAAAGCTCGTCCACAGAGCGCAGTCGTACGAGCACTCCATCTGCAGCTGCCACTGTTGCACACGATGTGTCCCCCTATCGAGCAGCTAGTGGAAAGCGTCAGCAGGCTGTGTTGCAGATGATGTGTTTGGGCGACAGACACACCGCCGAGGTGCTGGCCGAGTACTTGAAGCGACAAACTGAGTCATGGCTGGGCAGTGTACATCTTGAGGCAGGCAAGGTAGTTAGTGATAACGGCCGTAATTTTGTGGCAGCCATAGCCCTTTCAAAACTCAGCCACATACCTTGCTTGGCTCACACCTTGAACCTGGTGGTGCAGTGCTTCCTCAAAAATTATCCGAAGTTAACAGCCCTGCTCCAGAAGGTGCGAAGACTGTGCGCGCACATCCGCCGGTCGCCTGTACACTCCGTTCGTATGCAGAAGCTGCAGCGATTGCTCCACCTTCCCAACCACCGCCTCATTATCGACATTGCAACAAGGTGGAACTCCACCCTGCACATGGTGGAGCGGCTGTGCGAGCAGAGGCAGGCCATAATGCATTTGTGGGAGGATACACGGCCAGGCACTTTGAGAGCAGACATGGAGTTGACAGGTGTGCAGTGGTCGAAGCTGAAAGACCTTTGTAAAGTCCTTCAGTGTTTTGAGGAATGCACACGGCTGGTAAGCGCAGACGACGCCATCCTAAGCATGAGCATCCCACTTATGCGTCTGCTCATGCAAACTTTGACGCACCTTAAGGAGCAGGCGTCTGCAGCCAATGTTGATGAGGAGGAAGAGGAGGAGGGAATCCTTGATGACATTCAGCCATTGTCTGCTCAGGGACCTCTCCTGGACGAGGTGGAGGAAGAAGAGGAGGAGGAGGATGATGATGGGGATGATTACTTAGGGGAGGAGGATGCATCTCGTGGGGCAAGTGAAAATGTTGGCGTGGCAAGGTCTGGTACAGGGTTTGTGCGTGACTGGAGGGATGTGGATTTGCCAGAAAGTGCTCCTCCACCCAGCACTCGCAGTGCATCATTGACACCGGGAACATTGGCCCACATGTCAGATTATGCCTTGCGGATCCTAAAAAGGGACCCCCGCATTGCCAAAATGATGAACGATGACGACTACTGGTTGGCCAGCATCCTGGATCCACGCTATAAAGGCAAATTACAAAACATCATGCCACAGGAGAACCTTGACCTAATATTGGCTAATAAACAAGCAACTCTGGTAAATCGGTTGCTTGAGGCATTCCCAGCACACAGCAGCGGTGATGGTTCTCACACGAGCCGTACGGGCCGGGGGCAGCTTGGCAGAGGTGTTCGTGGTGCACACAGCAGAAGTGGCGTTGGAGACAGGGGTTTCATGACAATGATGTGGACTGATTTTTCAAATACCGCTCACACATCTGGTAATACTGCATCGATGGAAAGTGACAGGAGACAGCAGTTGTCAACTATGGTTACAAACTACTTTTCCTCCCATATCGATGTTCTCCCACACAGGTCATTCCCCTTTGACTATTGGGCCGCTAAACTGGACACCTGGCCTGAATTGGCCCAATATGCCTTACAGGAGCTCGCTTGCCCAGCTGCAAGTGTGCTATCGGAAAGAGTCTTCAGTGCAGCTGGATCAATCCTGACATAAAAAAGGACCCGTCTGTCAACCCAAAATGTGGATGATCTAACCTTCATTAAAATGAACCACGCATGGGTTTCCAAGGATTTTGTCCCACCTTCCCCTGATGACACATAGGGTGACAGAAAAATGGCTTGCTTTGGTCCACCTCTTCCTGGTACTTCACCTATTTCGCCTTTTGCATCAGCTGAATGTCCAACATCAACATATGCCACTTTCTAAAACTCCCTAACTGTGCTGCCTCCCCCCCATGGCCGGGGTCACCACCTAGCGCACGACACCGTGCGAGTGCCGTTGCCCTGGACAGGTGGGTAGGCCGACTCTTGGGCGCGGGCACTGGCACAGGGTCCCTCATAGTGCAATCAAGTGTCTCTGACGGTGGTGGTGCACACCCGCCGTCAGACACACCGCTGTACTATGAGGGGCCCAGTGCCAGTACCGACGCCCACGAGTGGGCCCCCCTTGCTTGGGCAGGGCCCCAGAATTTGCAATCTTTACCTCTCCCTGCTCCTCCGCTGTGTAATCTGGGCCGTCAAATCCATACTGTGCCTGACACCGTCTGAGCCTGCCTCCTGATGTATAGACATATATTTTGAATGTGTATGCTATCCATACATGTTATCCGGGGAAACGGTACCCTTTCTAACCTTTGTGCAATCACGTGCAATCCATACTGGGCCTAACACCGTCTGAGCCTGCCTCCTGAGACATATATTTTGAATGTGTACGCTATCCATACATGTTATCCGGGGATACGGTACCCTTTCTAACCTTTGTGCAATCACGTGCAATCCATACTGGGCCTAACACCGTCTGAGCCTGCCTCCTGAGACATATATTTTGAATGTGTACGCTATCCATACATGTTATCTGGGGATACGGTACCCTTTCTAACCTTTGTGCAATCACGTGCAATCCATACTGGGCCTAACACCGTCTGAGCCTGCCTCCTGATGTATAGACATATATTTTGAATGTGTACGCTATCCATACATGTTATCTGGGGATACGGTACCCTTTCTCACCTTTGTGCAATCACGTGTAATCCATACTGGGCGTGAGAACGGCTGGCGAGCTGTTAAGCAAGCTACAGCACCTGTGGTTTGCACACGTAAGTTTTTCATTTTTTCAGGAATGACGGTTAGGCCTAATTCCGGAACTGCGGTTGACCTGCACTTACTGGGAAATCATTGTTCGCGGGTAATAATTGTAATCAGTGATCCCCATCACTAACGTTGTTCAGCGGGTTATCTGCACCTGTAAGCGACAAACGCTGGCCTTTTCAGTGTAGCGCACATGCAGCCACGGACATGTAAGGGCATGACACACCAGTTATTGGCCAATCTCATGTGCCAGAGCCTCACGTGTCCCTCTAGTAAGCCGGACTCGGACCGCGGGGCATGACGGAGTCTCGTTCGTTAACGGAATTAAGCTTGCAATGTGTGCATCTGTTCTGTAGCTGGCATGGTTGAGGTTTCCCAGGTGGAGTCGAATTTAACCGTAGGCTCCACTCCTGGTGGTGCCCTTCTGGACATTCCTTTAAGGTTCAGCTTTGCAACCATACTGCCCACGTAAAACAAACACTTTGCCTTCATGAACGCTGTTTGGAGGGTCATGACTCGTGGGAATAACGCCGCCCAATCAGTTAACCTGCTAGAGAGATCCTTCGTTGCTCCCAAGCATGACATCACACTCCCTAGGAAGAAGGTAATGCCACTGTGGTGACCGTACTCCTGGGGGCGACACAAGTGCACTGATGCCCAGCCACTGCTCGATGAATCTGCTGGTACATTGACCCAGACCACTACATTCCCCTCGCACGCTACACGACCTGAATCTGACCCTGATGAAACTCAGGTTACCCTTCCCATATACAGTTCCATCTTACACGGTGACAAAGAGGAAGCTGCAGATGAAAGTGCAGGTTCGGCCCACCCGCCATCAGACACACCACCGTACTATCAGGGGCCCTGTGCCAGTGCCGTCGCCAACGAGTGGGCCCCCCCTGCTTGCCCAGGATCACAGCACTTGCAAAGTTGAAATACTGTGCAGTGAGATGGAAGATGGGGACGACGAGGAGTCCAGACAAGTACAGGGATTCCCTAGCGAGGAGACTTATTTGATTGTTTTCAATGTTGGGACAGCAATTTTTGGGGAGCACTATACTCTGGAGAATGATAGATGGGGCCCACCATACACTGGAACATTCCAAAGGTGGACATCAGACACTGGAGCAGCATTTACAGGGCCCATTATACACTAGAGCATTAGAAATGGGGCCCATTATGTTTGGAGCATTATTTGGGCCCATAAGACAGTGGAGCTTCATCCATGGGGACCAACATATACTGTAGCATTATGTGGAGCTCATCATATACTGTTTCAAACATTATATGGGACCAATGATTCTGTATGGAGAAATAGATGGGCCTCGTCATGAGATGTAAAAAGTGAGGTATTTTTCATTGTACTATACCGCTATTTCTCTGCCGTATCGGAGCATGATGAGTTGTGGTATGTGTTAAAGGGGCGCTCTTTCGCCCAGGGCACATGAAAACCTGGAGCCAGCCCTCCCACCCCACAGTCTGTAGCCAAATAACCCCCATTTTTCAGTGCGTAACTTGTATTATGAAGTTAATTAAGGTTGACAAGCTTAAGTAAGAAGAATTGATGCTTTTGGCATTCAAATGGGCACTGTTGGTGTGTTTCCTGTCCTCCTCTCACTGCCGACTTTTATTCCCCATTGACTTACATTGGGTTTTGTGTTTCGGGACGACCCCGACTTTTCCCTATAATCGGACGATCTTGCTTGACCCGACTTTTGGAAAAGTCGGGTTTCACGAAACGAAACGCGACCCTAAAAAACCAAAAGTCGCTCAACTCTAACGATGACAAACTGCAGTCAGGTGGAGACACCGATGAGGACATCGAGCATACAGTTGTGCTCAAAAGATTACATACTCCAGCAGAATTTTTGCTTTCTTGGCCATTTTTTCAGAGAATCTGAATGATAACACGAAAACTTTTCTCCATTCATGATTAGTGGTTGGGTGAAGCCATTTATTGTGAAACTACTGTGTTTTCTCTTTTTACATCACAATGACAACCCAAAGAACCAACTTTTAGCTACAAAAACTCAATACAATGTGGTTTATGCCAATATTTTGATATTTATATATAGCTACATCTTATAAGGTAGGCCAAGGACGCCAGCTGGTAAAGAGGTTTTAGAATTGTGGAGAGAGTTTTACATGGGTCATTTTCCAGCTGGCACTGCCTTTAGGGATACCGGTCTCTGACAGTTTATGTATGTTAGGCATTGGGTCAATATTCTATTCTTGGCAGTGGATCAACATTCTCTGGATGGCATTAAAATGCTACAGAATATGTTAGCTATATAATTGCAATTTTCATTATGATTATTAATAAGGACACTTTGTTGCTATTTATGGGCAACTTTCAGACACTCTGAGACTGGTAATGGGGCACTAAGAGGGAAAAGCTGAATTTTACTTCCATTCCCCATGAACAATTTTTTATAGTCATAGACAGGAAGCCATAATAAAAGGTTTTTCCAATTAAATAAAGCAGGGATGGGAAACGTCTGGCCCATGGGTTGCTTGCAGCCCAGTGTCCTTTTTTGTGGCCCAAGGACAAATTTCTGGGGACTGCAGTGTTGTGGCCAGCAGCCACATGTTGACAGCCATGGGCCCTTTAATTGCTCCTGAGACTGCTAGCACGCGCACACAGAGTTCAGTACAAAACGCTGTGGTGCGTGTACTGAAGACGCTGACGTACCTTGGCGTCAGCATGTTCGGTGCTCCATGCTCCTGTTCCACCAGCGACGTCAGGAGCGTCCACTCCAGCCCTTCTGTGATGTCTATATACCCTCAGCCCGTCCTATGATGTCTGTTGTGAGTTCGTTTTCCCCTTCACCATTGAGGTCTGATGAACTCCCTCTTCTGGCGAAGGAAGGTAGTGAGGCTGATTATAAAGCACCTGAGCAGAATGATGATGACTGGGTGACTGGGATCGCTGACTGGATATATGGCAGCCGACGCCCCTTTGCCTTGCGGGTGATTTCTCTGAGGGATTCTTGGAGACCAGTCTGATTCCTGCTCCTCAAAAGCTAAGTTTTCTGCTCTACTTTTTGCATTTGTGTTTTGGTTTTGTTTTGCCTTGTTTGTCTGGATTTCTGCCTTTCCCTGCTGGGTGAGCTGAATTCCTTTTTGCTCTGTCTTCAGATAATACCAGTGTACTGATATAGTCTTTTTGAAGCCTAGCGTCTTCAGGGCTTTTTTCCCTATCAGTCTGTTGGCTCTTGTTTTTGAGAGGGTTTTGGCGGATTGCAGACAGCAGCCTTCCTATTCTATCCTATATAGTTAGCTTGGGCCCCATCATTTGCTCAGCCTATCTTTCTGTCTGTGTGAGTGTTTTTCCATCTCGCTTCACCGTCATTATATGTTGGGGGCTGCCTATTGCTTTGGGGTCTGCTCTGGGGCAGTTTAGATTTCCCTTTTCTGTCTTTAGGCTATTTAGCTCTCCGGCTGTGATCGAGGGGTCTAGGGCACCGTAGGAACCCCCCACGGCTACTGCTAGTTGTTGTTGTTAGATTCAGGGGTCTGCAATCCGGTAGCTGGCAACTTCTCTGGTCTTCTGGACTTAGCTAGTATTTCTGTTTTTGTCTCCTACGGTGACTCAATCATAACAGAATCACCCGCCATACCGCAGATCCTAGGGTACTCAATAGCAGGAAAGAATTGTAAAAAAAAAAAAAAGTGTGTATATTTTTTCCTCTATATCTCTGAGGCCGTAGGGGGAATTTTTTTTCTCTCAATGGAGATAAAGCAATTGTCTGATCGTGTGGAGCGGCTCGCTGCGGAAGTGCGGGGAATTTCCGCCTACCTTGCTCATTCACATGCTGCTGAACCAAAGATCCCTACTCCGGATGTGTTTTTTGGGGATCGGTCTAAATTTTTGAATTTCAAAAATAATTGTAAATTGTTTTTTGCCTTGAAGCCTAACTCGTCAGGGAGCTCCGCGCAGCAGGTTAAAATTGTCATCTCTTTGCTGCGTGGCGATCCCCAGGATTGGGCGTTTTCTTTGAAACCAGATGATCCTATTCTGACTAATGTGAACGCATTTTTTCAAGCCTTGGGTTTGTTGTATGACGAACCTAATGCTATTGATCAGGCTGAAAAGACCCTGTTGGCATTGAGCCAGGGTCGAGATTCTGCAGAATTGTACTGTCAAAAATTCCGAAAGTGGGCGGTCCTTACTACCTGGAAGGATAATGCCTTGGCAGCTCTCTTTCGGAAGGGTTTGTCAGAAGCCGTAAAAGATACTATGGTGGGATTTCCTGTTCCCTCTGGTCTTGACGATTCTATGTCATTAGCCATTCAGGTTGATCAGCGTTTACGTGAACGCAGGATTGCACGAAAGGTGTTGCCACCTGTTGAACAAGTGTCTGAACCTATGCAATGTGATAGAGTTTTGTCCAGGGAGCAACGTCAGGAGTTCAGAAGGCGTAATAAGCTGTGTTTTTTTGTGGAGATGCCTCGCACATTATTTCTGTCTGTCCTAAACGAGAGAAACGTTTTGCACACACGTTTTCTGTGGGTGGTGTTCAACCTAAGTTTCTTCTGGCAATTACTCTGATCTGCTCCCTGTCCACATTTTCCGCCAAGGCTTTTGTGGATTCGGGAGCAGCCCTGAATCTAATGGACTTGGATATTGCTAAACGTTGTGGATTTCCGATGACACCTCTGCGGATGCCTATCCCTTTGAGTGGGATTGATGCTACTCCTTTGGCAAAAAATAAACCTCAGTTTTGGACCCAGGTGGTAATGTGGGTCGCCCAAGACCATCAAGAAAATTGCAGATTTTTGGTGTTGCATAATTTGCATGATACCATTGTTCTGGGGTTTCCCTGGTTGCAAATTCATAATCCAGTGTTGGATTGGAAATCTGTGTCTGTGGTGAGGTGGGGTTGTCGGTGTGCCCTTAGTGAGGCTCCGGTTTTTTCCACCTCTCCTTAGTCGCATGATGTTCCTGACTATTTGGCGGACTTTTATGATGTATTTAGTGAGAATGAGTCTGCGTCTTTGCCTCCTCATAGGAGTTATGACTGTGCAATTGAACTGAGCCCGGGGTGTAAATTTCCTAAGGGTCGGCTCTTCAATTTATCTGTACCCGAGCACGAGGCTATGCGATCCTATATTAAGGAGGCGTTGGAGAAGGGTCATATTAGACCATCCTCTTCACCCTTAGGTGCCGGTTTTTTTTTTCGTGGGCAAAAAGGATGGTTCATTAAGGCCTTGTATTGATTATCGTGCCCTCAACAAAATTACTATTAAATATCAGTATCCGTTACCCCTGATTTCGGATCTATTCTCCAGAGTTAAAGGTGCTTGCTGGTTTACCAAGCTTGACCTCAAGGGGGCGTATAATCTTATCTGCATTAAGCATGGGGATGAATGGAAGACGGCGTTTAATACTCCGGAGGGACATTTTGAGTACCTGGTGATGCCTTTTGGGCTCACTAATGCCCCTTCTGTCTTCCAGTGCTTCATGAACGATATTTTCCGAGACTTTGTGGATACATTTTTGATTATCTATCTGGATGATATTTTGATCTTCTCCAAGGATTGGGATTCTCATGTGGAACATGTTCGGACTGTGTTCCAGATCTTGAGGGAGAATTCCCTGTATGTCAAAGGATCGAAATGCCTTTTTGGGGTACAGAGGATTTCTTTTTTGGGATTTATTTTGTCTCCGTCAACTATTGAAATGGACCCGGCCAAGGTACAGGCCATTCATGATTGGGTTCAGCCCACTTCGTTGAAGTCCTCCAGAAGTTTTTGGGTTTTGCTAATTTTTATCGGAAATTTATAGCAAAATTTTCTAGTATTGCCAAGCCATTGACTGATCTGACTAAAAAGGGTGCTGATGTGTTGAATTGGTCTCCGGAGGCTGTTTCTTCCTTTCAGGAGCTGAAGCGAAGATTCACTTCTGCCCCGGTTTTGCGGCAACCTGATGTCTCACTCCCGTTCCAGGTAGAGGTGGACGCTTCTGAGATTGGTGCAGGAGCGGTTTTGTCCCAAAAGTATCCTGTAACATCTAAAATGAATCCTTGTGCTTTCTTTTCCCAAAAGTTTTCTCCATCTGAAGGTAACTATGATGTGGGGAATCGGGAACTGTTAGCCATGAAATGGGCATTTCAGGAGTGGAGACATTGGTTGGAGGGAGCTAAACACCAAGTCGTGGTCCTCACTGACCACAAGAATTTGATTTACCTGGAGTCGGCCAAACGCTTGAACCCTAGACAGGCTAGGTGGGCCTTGTTTTTTACACGTTTTGATTTTGTGGTCTCTTTTCTTCCTGGCACTAAGAATGTCAAGGCAGACGCCCTCTCTAGGAGCTTCTTTGCTGATTCTCCTGTGGTGACCAAGCCTGCTACCATCTTAGGCGAAGGGGTAGTTCTTTCTGCCATCTCGCCCGATTTGAGACGTGCTCTGGAAGAGATCCAGGACGACAAACCTGAGCGTTGTCCCAGTGGAAAGTTGTATGTTCCTGACCAGTGGAAGAAGAGAGTGATGTCTGAAGTTCATTGCTCTGCATTGGCTGGTCATCCAGGTATTTTTGGTACTAGAGATCTGGTGAGTCGGTCTTTTTGGTGGCCCGCCTTGTCTCGTGATGTCAGGAATTTTGTGCAGTCATGTGGGACTTGCTCCCGGTCTAAACCTTGTTCTCGCTCTAGTGGGTTGTTGATGCCTTTGCCGGTCCCCAGGAGGCCATGGACCCATATTTCAATGGATTTCATCTCTGATATGCCTGTCTCTCAGAGAATGACTGTTATTTGGGTGATTTGTGATAGGTTCTCTAAGATGGTTCATCTTGTACCACTCCCTAAGTTGCCATCTTCCTCTGAGTTGGTGCCCCTGTTTTTGCAACAGGTGGTTCGTTTGCACGGGATTCCTGAGAACATTGTATCTGACAGAGGAGTTCAATTTGTGTCTAGATTTTGGAGGACTTTCTGTTCCAAGCTGGGAATTCAGTTGTCCTTCTCCTCTGCTTTTCACCCTCAGACCAATGGGCAGACGGAGAGAACAAACCAGACCTTGGAGTCGTATTTGAGATGTTTTATTTCCGCCGATCAGGATGATTGGGTTTCATTTTTGCCCTTGGTATTTGCTTTAAATAATAAATACCCCTTGGTATTTGCTTTAAATAATAGAGCTAGTTCTGCCACTTTGATGTCACCTTTTTTTGTAACTTTGGGTTTCATCCTTGATTTTCTTCAGGGCAGGTGGAGCCTTCTGCCTGCCCAGGTGTTGACACTGTGGTGGAGAGAATGCACCAGATCTGGGACCAAGTGGTGGATAAGTTATCTCTCTCCCAGGAAAAGGCCCAGCGGTTTTCCAACCGAAATAGGACCATTGGTCCCCAGTTTAAGGTTGGTGATATGGTTTGGTTATCATCAAAAAATATCGCTATGAAGGTGGCTTCTCCTAAGTTTAAGCCTAGATTTATTGGACCTTACAAGATTTTGGAGATTATTAATCCGGTCTCTTTTCGTTTGGCTCTTCCTGTCACATTTAAAATTCATAATGTGTTTCATAAATCCTTGTTGAAGAGGTTTGTTGAACCAGTTGTTCCTGGGGTGGCACCTCCGGACCCTGTATTAGTTGAAGGTAACATGGAATATGAGGTAGAGAAGATACTGGATTCCCGTATGGCTAGGCGGAGACTCCAGTATTTGGTTAAGTGGAAGGGTTATGGTCAGGAGTAGTGTTGAGCTTTCCGATACCGCAAGTATCGGGTATCGGCCGATACTTGCTGTATCGGAATTCCGATACCGACATCCGATGTTTTTCAATAACGGGCATCGGAATCGGAACTTCCCAGTTGATTGACAGCCGAAATGACGTCATCATGATGCGCGGTGTGTGCGCATCATGATGCGCCGTCATTTCGGGCCTTCCGGGGGGTCTGTAGCGGCCTGCCGGAGGTCTGTGCAGCCTGCGGGGGTCTGTACCGGCCTGCCGGGGGGCTGTGCCGGCCTGCCGGAGGTCTGTGCAGCCTGCGGGGGTCTGTACCGGCCTGCCGGGGGGTTGTGCCTGCCTGCCGGAGGTCTGTGCAGCCTGCGGGGGTCTGTACCGGCCTGCCGGAGGGCTGTGCCGGCCTGCCGGAGGGCTGTGCAGCCTGCGGGGGTCTGTGCAGGCATCATCCGATGGGACTACAAGTCCCATCTGGCGATGCCTGCTACCATGACAGTGATTGACACATTAGCCAATGATGGGACAGTAGTAGTCCCATCATCCGGCTAATGTGTTAAATGTAAAAAGAAAAAAAAAAGAAAAAAATTTACATACTACATACATACTACATACATGCTACATACATACTACATACATGCTACATACATACTACATGCATGCTACATACATACTACATACATACTACATACATGCTACATACATGCTACATACATACTACATACATGCTACATACATACTACATACATACTACATGCTACATACATACTACATACATACTACATATATACTACATGCATGCTACATACTACATACATACTACATGCAGGGATGGGAATCGTCTGGCCCATGGGTTGCTTGCAGCCCAGTGTCCTTTTTTGCGGCCCAAGGACAAATTTCTGGGGACTGCAGTGTTGTGGCCAGCAGCCACATGTTGACAGCCATGGGCCCTTTAATTGCTCCTGAGACTGCTAGCACGCGCACACAGAGTTCAGTACAAAACGCTGTGGTGCGTGTACTGAAGACGCTGACGTACCTTGGCGTCAGCATGTTCGGTGCTCCATGCGCCTGTTCCACCAGCGACGTCAGGAGCGTCAACTCCAGCCCTTCTGTGATGTCTATATACCCTCAGCCCGTCCTATGATGTCTGTTGTGAGTTCGTTTTCCCCTTCACCATTGAGGTCTGATGAACTCCCTCTTCTGGTGAAGGAAGGTAGTGAGGCTGATTATAAAGCACCTGAGCAGAATGATGATGACTGGGTGACTGGGATCGCTGACTGGATATAAGGCAGCCGACGCCCTTTTGCCTTGCGGGAGATTTCTCTGAGGGATTCTTGGAGACCAGTCTAATTCCTGCTCCTCAAAAGCTAAGTTTTCTGCTCTACTTTTTGCATTTGTGTTTTGGTTTTGTTTTGCCTTGTTTGTCTGGATTTCTGCCTTTCCCTGCTGGGTGAGCTGAATTCCTTTTTGCTCTGTCTTCAGATAATACCAGTGTACTGATATAGTCTTTTTGAAGCCTAGCGTCTTCAGGGCTTTTTTCCCTATCAGTCTGTTGGCTCTTGTTTTTGAGAGGGTTTTGGCGGATTGCAGACAGCAGCCTTCCTATTCTATCCTATATAGTTATCTTGGGCCCCATCATTTGCTCAGCCTATCTTTCTGTCTGTGTGAGTGTTTTTCCATCTCGCTTCACCGTCATTATATGTTGGGGGCTGCCTATTGCTTTGGGGTCTGCTCTGGGGCAGTTTAGATTTCCCTTTTCTGTCTTTAGGCTATTTAGTTCTCCGGCTGTGATCGAGGGGTCTATGGCACCGTAGGAACCCCCCACGGCTACTGCTAGTTGTTGTTGTTAGATTCAGGGGTCTGCAATCCGGTAGCTGCCAACTTCTCTGGTCTTCTGGACTTAGCTAGTATTTCTGTTTTTGTCTCCTACGGTGACTCAATCATAACAGAATCACCCGCCATACCGCAGATCCTAGGGTACTCAATAGCAGGGAAGAATTGTAAAAAAAAAAAAAAAAAAGAAAAAAAAAAAGTGTGTATATTTTTTCCTCTATATCTCTGAGGCCGTAGGGGGAATTTTTTTTCTCTCAATGGAGATAAAGCAATTGTCTGATCGTGTGGAGCGGCTCGCTGCGGAAGTGCGGGGAATTTCCGCCTACCTTGCTCATTCACATGCTGCTGAACCAAAGATCCCTACTCCGGATGTGTTTTTTGGGGATCGGTCTAAATTTTTGAATTTCAAAAATAATTGTAAATTGTTTTTTGCCTTGAAGCCTAACTCGTCAGGGAGCTCCGCGCAGCAGGTTAAAATTGTCATCTCTTTGCTGCGTGGCGATCCCCAGGATTGGGCGTTTTCTTTGAAACCAGATGATCCTATTCTGACTAATGTGAACGCATTTTTTCAAGCCTTGGGTTTGTTGTATGACGAACCTAATGCTATTGATCAGGCTGAAAAGACCCTGTTGGCATTGAGCCAGGGTCGAGATTCTGCAGAATTGTACTGTCAAAAATTCCGAAAGTGGGCGGTCCTTACTACCTGGAATGATAATGCCTTGGCAGCTCTCTTTCGGAAGGGTTTGTCAGAAGCCATAAAAGATACTATGGTGGGATTTCCTGTTCCCTCTGGTCTTGACGATTCTATGTCATTAGCCATTCAGGTTGATCGGCGTTTACGTGAACGCAGGATTGCACAAAAGGTGTTGCCACCTGTTGAACAAGTGTCTGAACCTATGCAATGTGATAGAGTTTTGTCCAGGGAGCAACGTCAGGAGTTCAGAAGGCGTAATAAGCTGTGTTTTTTTTGTGGAGATGCCTCGCACATTATTTCTGTCTGTCCTAAACGAGAGAAACGTTTTGCACACACATTTTCTGTGGGTGGTGTTCAACCTAAGTTTCTTCTGGCAATTACTCTGATCTGCTCCCTGTCCACATTTTCCGCCAAGGCTTTTGTGGATTCGGGAGCAGCCCTGAATCTAATGGACTTGGATATTGCTAAACGTTGTGGATTTCCGATGACACCTCTGCGGACGCCTATCCCTTTGAGGGGGATTGATGCTACTCCTTTGGCGAAAAATAAACCTCAGTTTTGGACCCAGGTGGTAATGTGGGTCGCCCCAGACCATCAAGAAAATTGCAGATTTTTGGTGTTGCATAATTTGCATGATACCATTGTTCTGGGGTTTCCCTGGTTGCAAATTCATAATCCAGTGTTGGATTGGAAATCTGTGTCTGTGGTGAGGTGGGGTTGTCGGTGTGCCCTTAGTGAGGCTCCGGTTTTTTCCACCTCTCCTCAGTCGCATGATGTTCCTGACTATTTGGTGGACTTTTATGATGTATTTAGCGAGAATGAGTCTGCGTCTTTGCCTCCTCATAGGAGTTATGACTGTGCAATTGAACTGAGCCCGGGGTGTAAATTTCCTAAGGGTCGGCTCTTCAATTTATCTGTACCCGAGCACGAGGCTATGCGATCCTATATTAAGGAGGCGTTGGAGAAGGGTCATATTAGACCATCCTCTTCACCCTTAGGTGCCGTTTTTTTTTTCGTGGGCAAAAAGGATGGTTCATTAAGGCCTTGTATTGATTATCGTGCCCTCAACAAAATTACTATTAAATATCAGTATCCGTTACCCCTGATTTCGGATCTATTCTCCAGAGTTAAAGGTGCTTGCTGGTTTACCAAGCTTGACCTCAAGGGGGCGTATAATCTTATCCGCATTAAGCATGGGGATGAATGGAAGACGGCATTTAATACTCCGGAGGGACATTTTGAGTACCTGGTGATGCCTTTTGGGCTCACTAATGCCCCTTCTGTCTTCCAGTGCTTCATGAACGATATTTTCCGAGACTTTGTGGATACATTTTTGATTATCTATCTGGATGATATTTTGATCTTCTCCAAGGATTGGGATTCTCATGTGGAACATGTTCGGACTGTGTTCCAGATCTTGAGGGAGAATTCCCTGTATGTCAAAGGATCGAAATGCCTTTTTGGGGTACAGAGGATTTCTTTTTTGGGATTTATTTTGTCTCCGTCAACTATTGAAATGGACCCGGCCAAGGTACAGGCCATTCATGATTGGGTTCAGCCCACTTCGTTGAAGGCCCTCCATAAGTTTTTGGGTTTTGCTAATTTTTATTGGAAATTTATAGCAAAATTTTCTAGTATTGCCAAGCCATTGACTGATCTGACTAAAAAGGGTGCTGATGTGTTGAATTGGTCTCCGGAGGCTGTTTCTTCCTTTCAGGAGCTGAAGCGAAGATTCACTTCTGCCCCGGTTTTGCAGCAACCTGATGTCTCACTCCCGTTCCAGGTAGAGGTGGACGCTTCTGAGATTGGTGCAG
The DNA here is from genome assembly GCF_039654945.1 of Dendrobates tinctorius. Classification (NCBI taxonomy): domain Eukaryota; kingdom Metazoa; phylum Chordata; class Amphibia; order Anura; family Dendrobatidae; genus Dendrobates; species Dendrobates tinctorius. Next base: position 41,053,301 of record NW_027361797.1, read on the forward strand.
GAGCGGTTTTGTCCCAAAAGGATCCTGTAACATCTAAAATGAATCCTTGTGCTTTCTTTTCCCAAAAGTTTTCTCCATCTGAACGTAACTATGATGTGGGGAATCGGGAACTGTTAGCCATGAAATGGGCATTTCAGGAGTGGAGACATTGGTTGGAGGGAGCTAAACACCAAGTCGTGGTCCTCACTGACCACAAGAATTTGATTTACCTGGAGTCGGCCAAACGCTTGAACCCTAGACAGGCTAGGTGGGCCTTGTTTTTTTACACGTTTTGATTTTGTGGTCTCTTTTCTTCCTGGCACTAAGAATGTCAAGGCAGACGCCCTCTCTAGGAGCTTCTTTGCTGATTCTCCTGTGGTGACCAAGCCTGCTACCATCTTAGGCGAAGGGGTAGTTCTTTCTGCCATCTCGCCCGATTTGAGACGTGCTCTGGAAGAGATCCAGGACGACAAACCTGAGCGTTGTCCCAGTGGAAAGTTGTATGTTCCTGACCAGTGGAAGAAGAGAGTGATGTCTGAAGTTCATTGCTCTGCATTGGCTGGTCATCCAGGTATTTTTGGTACTAGAGATCTGGTGAGTCGGTCTTTTTGGTGGCCCGCCTTGTCTCGTGATGTCAGGAATTTTGTGCAGTCCTGTGGGACTTTCTCCCGGTCTAAACCTTGTTCTCGCTCTAGTGGGTTGTTGATGCCTTTGCCGGTCCCCAGGAGGCCATGGACCCATATTTCAATGGATTTCATCTCTGATATGCCTGTCTCTCAGAGAATGACTGTTATTTGGGTGATTTGTGATAGGTTCTCTAAGATGGTTCATCTTGTACCACTCCCTAAGTTGCCATCTTCCTCTGAGTTGGTGCCCCTGTTTTTGCAACAGGTGGTTCGTTTGCACGGGATTCCTGAGAACATTGTATCTGACAGAGGAGTTCAATTTGTGTCTAGATTTTGGAGGACTTTCTGTTCCAAGCTGGGAATTCAGTTGTCCTTCTCCTCTGCTTTTCACCCTCAGACCAATGGGCAGATGGAGAGAACAAACCAGACCTTGGAGTCGTATTTGAGATGTTTTATTTCCGCCGATCAGGATGATTGGGTTTCATTTTTGCCCTTGGCCGAATTTGCTTTAAATAATAGAGCTAGTTCTGCCACTTTGATGTCACCTTTTTTTGTAACTTTGGGTTTCATCCTTGATTTTCTTCAGGGCAGGTGGAGCCTTCTGCCTGCCCAGGTGTTGACACTGTGGTGGAGAGAATGCACCAGATCTGGGACCAAGTGGTGGATAAGTTATCTCTCTCCCAGGAAAAGGCGCAGCGGTTTTCCAACCGAAATAGGACCATTGGTCCCCAGTTTAAGGTTGGTGATATGGTTTGGTTATCATCAAAAAATATCGCTATGAAGGTGGCTTCTCCTAAGTTTAAGCCTCGATTTATTGGACCTTACAAGATTTTGGAGATTATTAATCCGGTCTCTTTTCGTTTGGCTCTTCCTGTCACATTTAAAATTCATAATGTGTTTCATAAATCCTTGTTGAAGAGGTTTGTTGAACCAGTTGTTCCTGGGGTGGCACCTCCGGACCCTGTATTAGTTGAAGGTAACATGGAATATGAGGTAGAGAAGATACTGGATTCCCGTCTGGCTAGACGGAGACTCCAGTATTTGGTTAAGTGGAAGGGTTATGGTCAGGAGTAGTGTTGAGCTTTCCGATACCGCAAGTATCGGGTATCGGCCGATACTTGCTGTATCGGAATTCCGATACCGACATCCGATATTTTTTCAATATCGGGCATCGGAATCGAAACTTCCCAGTTGATTGACAGCCGAAATGACGTCATCATGATGCGCGGTGTGTGCGCATCATGATGCGCCGTCATTTCTGGCCTTCCGGGGGGTCTGTAGCGGCCTGCCGGAGGTCTGTGCAGCCTGCGGGGGTCTGTACCGGCCTGCCGGGGGGCTGTGCCGGCCTGCCGGAGGTCTGTGCAGCCTGCGTGGGTCTGTACCGGCCTGCCGGGGGGTTGTGCCTGCCTGCCGGAGGTCTGTGCAGCCTGCGGGGGTCTGTACCGGCCTGCCGGAGGGCTGTGCCGGCCTGCCGGAGGGCTGTGTACTACAAGTCCCATCTGGCGATGCCTGCTACCATGACAGTGATTGACACATTAGCCAATGATGGGACAGTAGTAGTCCCATCATCCGGCTAATGTGTTAAATGTAAAAAGAAAAAAAAAAGAAAAAAATTTACATACTACGTTCATACTACATACATGCTACATACATGCTACATACATACTACATGCATGCTACATACATACTACATGCTACATACATACTACATACATGCTACATACATGCTACATATATACTACATACATGCTACATACATACTACATACATACTACATGCTACATACATACTACATACATACTACATGCATGCTACATACATACTACATGCTACATACACACTACATACATACTACATATATACATACATGCTACCTACATACATACTACATGCTACATACATACTACATACATACTACATATATACTACATACATGCTACATACATACTACATACATACTACATGCTACATACATACTACATATATACTACATACATGCTACATACATACTACATACATGCTACATACATACTACATGCTACATACATACTACATGCATGTATGCATGGGAAATTCCCACACAGCTTTTACCATAAAGTGAGACTAGGGACTTTTTTTTTTAAGTGGCGGAGGAATAAAGTGCGGAAGGATAGCTACCTTCCGTCATTGGATTCCTGGAGCCCGTAGAGAACGGTAGCATCAGCTGATGCTGCTGTTCTCTACCCAAGATCGTCGAGGGACACACTCGTGGACTGCTGCGGATCAGGGGTGAGTATTTTGGTGGTTTGTTATTTTAATATTTATTCCGTAGAAGACAATGGCTTCGGGGAACAATGTGACAAGTATTGGTAAGTATGTACTCTATGTTATATGTACTGTTTGTCTATTTATGTATTGTATGAATGTATTGTATGTAGCATGCATGTAGTATGTATGTAGTATGTATGTAGCATGAAGTATATATGTAGTATGTATGTAGTATGTATGTAGCATGTAGTATGTATGTAGCATGCATGTAGTATGTATGTAGTATGTATGTAGCATGTATGTAGTATGTATGTAGCATGTAGTATGTATGTAGCATGCATGTAGTATGTATGTAGCATGTAATATGTATGTAGTATATATGTAGTATGTATGTAGCATGTATGTAGCATGTAGTATGTATGTAGCATGCATGTAGCATGTATGTAGTATGTATGTAGTATATATGTAGTATGTATGTAGCATGTATGTAGTATGTATGTAGCATGTAGTATGTATGTAGCATGCATGTAGCATGTATGTAGCATGTAGTATGTATGTAGCATGTATGTAGTATGTATGTAGTATGTATGTAGCATGTAGTATGTATGTAGTATGTATGTAGCATGTAGTATGTATGTAGTATATATGTAGTATGTATGTAGTATGTGTGTAGCATGTAGTATGTATGTAGTATGTATGTAGCATGTAGTATGTATGTAGTATGTATGTAGCATGCATGTAGTATATATGTAGTATGTATGTAGTATGTATGTAACATGTAGTATGTATGTAGCATGTATGTAGTATATATGTAGTATGTATGTAGCATGTATGTAGTATATATGTAGTATGTATGTAGTATGTATGTAGCATGTTGTATGTATGTAGCATGCATGTAGTATGTATGTAGTATGTATGTAGCATGTAGTATGTATGTAGTATATATGTAGTATGTATGTAGTATGTATATAGTATGTATGTAGCTTGTAGTATGTATGTAGCATGCATGTAGTATGTATGTAGTATGTATGTAGCATGTATGTAGTATGTATGTAGCATGTAGTATGTATGTAGCATGCATGTAGTATGTATGTAGCATGTATGTAGTAAGTATGTAGCATGTAGTATGTATGTAGCATTCATGTATGTATGTAGTATGTATGTAGCATGTAGTATGTATGTAGCATGCATGTAGTATGTATGTAGTATGTATGTAGCATGTAGTATGTATGTAGCATGCATGTAGTATGTATGTAGTATGTATGTAGCATGTATGTAGCATGTAGTATGTATGTAGCATGCATGTAGTATGTATGTAGTATGTATGTAGCATGTAGTATGTATGTAGTATGTATGTAGCATGCATGTAGTATGTATGTAGTATGTATGTAGCATGTATGTAGCATGTATGTAGCATGTAGTATGTATGTAGCATGCATGTAGTATGTATGTAGTATGTATGCAGCATGTAGTATGTATGTAGTATGTATGTAGCATGTATGTATGTAGTATATATGTAGTATGTATGTAGTATGTATGTAGCATGTAGTATGTATGTAGTATATATGTAGTATGTATGTAGCATGTAGTATATATGTAGTATGTATGTAGCATGTATGTAGCATGTAGTATGTATGTAGCATGCATGTAGTATGTATGTAGCATGTATGTAGTATGTATGTAGCATGTATGTAGTATGTAATTTTTTTTTTTTTTTAAACATTTAACACATTAGCCGGATGATGGGACTACTACTGTCCCATCATTAGCTAATGTGTCAATCACTGTCATGGTAGCAGGCATCCCCAGATGGGACTTGTAGTCCCATCGGACGATGCCTGCACAGACCCCCGCAGGCTGCACAGCCCCCCGGACATCAGCACAGCCCCCCGGCAGGACGGCACAGCCCCCCGGCAGGCTGGTACAGACCCCCGCAGGCTGCACAGACCTCCGGCAGGCCGGCACAGCCCCCGGGCAGTCCACACAGCCCCCCGGCAGGCCGGCACAGCCCCCCGGCAGGCCGGCAGAGACCCCCGGAAGGCCCGTACAGACCCCCGAGAGGCTGTACAGGGGCATTAAAGGGTTTTTCCAATTCCGATACCGGTATCGGAATCGGCGATACCCAATACTTTTTTTTAGATCGGGCGATACCGTCCGATACGATATTTTCAAGTATCGGACGGTATCGCTCAACTCTAGTCAGGAGGATAATTCCTGGGTCTCTGCCTCTGATATTCATGCCAAAAGATTGGTGCGTGCCTTTCATCGGGCTCACCCTGATCGCCCTGGTGGCGTGGATGAGGGTTCGGTGACCCCTCCTCAAGGGGGAGGTACTGTTGTGAGTTCGTTTTCCCCTTCACCATTGAGGTCTGATGAACTCCCTCTTCTGGTGAAGGAAGGTAGTGAGGCTGATTACAAAGCACCTGAGCAGAATGATGATGACTGGGTGACTGGGATCGCTGACTGGATATAAGGCGGCCGACGCCCTTCTGCCTTGCGGGTGATTTCTCTGAGGGATTCTTGGAGACCAGTCTGATTCCTGCTCCTCTAAAGCTAAGTTTTCTGCTCTACCTTTTGCATTTGTGTTTTGGTTTTGTTTTGCCTTGTTTTTCTGGATTTCTGCCTTTCCCTGCTGGGTGAGCTGAATTCCTTTTTGCTCTGTCTTCGGATAATACCAGAGGACTGATATAGTCTTTTTGAAGCCTAGCGTCTTCAGGGCTTTTTCTCTATCAGTCTGTTGGCTCTTGTTTTTGAGAGGGTTTTGGCGGATTGCAGACAGCAGCCTTCCTTTTCTGTCCTATTTAGATCGCTTGGGCCCTGTCATTTGCTCAGCCTGTCTTTCTGTCTGTGTGAGTGTTTTTCCATCTCGCTTCACTGTCATTATATGTTGGGGGCTGCCTATTGCTTTGGGATCTGCTCTGGGGCAGTTTAGATTTCCCTTTTCTGCCTTTAGGCTATTTAGTTCTCCGGCTGTGATCGAGGGGTCTATGGCACCGTAGGAACCCCCCACGGCTACTGCTAGTTGTTGTTGTTAGATTCAGGGGTCTGCAATCCGATAGCTGCCAACTTCTCTGGTTTTCTGAACTTAGCTAAGTATTTCTGTTTTTGCCTCCTACGGTGACTCATTCATAACAGTTATTCCTATTAAATAAAGCAGGGATGGGGAACCTCTGGCCCATGGGCTGCCTGTGATGTCTATATGCCCCCAGCCCCCCAGCCTGTCCTATGATGTCTATATGCCCCAGCCCGTCCTATGATGTCTATATGCTCCCAGCCCGTCCTGTGATGTCTATATGCCCCAGTCCATCCTGTGATGTCTATATGCCCCCAGCCTGTCCTGTGATGTCTATATGCCCCAGCCCATCCTATGATGTCTATATGCCCCAGCCTGTCCTGTGATGTCTATATGCCCCCAGCCCGTCCTATGATGTCTATATGCTCCCAGCCCGTCCTATGATGTCTGTATGCCCCCAGCCCGTCAAGTGATGTCTATATGCCCCAGCCCGTCCTGTGATGTCTATATGCCCCCAGCCTGTCCTGTGATGTCTATATGCTCCGAGCCCGTCCTGTGATGTCTATATGCCCCAGCCCATCCTATGATGTCTATATGCCCCAGCCTGTCCTGTGATGTCTATACGTCCCCAGCCCGTCCTATGATGTCTATATGCTCCCAGCCCGTCCTGTGATGTATATTTGTCTTAGCCCTTCTGTGATGTCTATTTCCCCAGCAATAGTAAGGGTGTGCAATAGACCACAATAATAAAAAAGTGAAATTATCAATTGTGTGGTATCTAAAATTTAACTTTTAATCTAGTTAAGTTAAAATATTGTGCGTTAATAAGGACAAACATATAATGAGGTCCGATTGGACCGAAGGTACAAAAACGGTGTAAAAAGCCACTTTACCTATAAGGCCGGAGTGACGAGTGCTAGGCAATAAAAAATCGCATACCACTCGTCCCCTATGATAATCTATAGGGCAACTCCCATCATCCAATTTTTTCTCACACGTTTTCTACATGCGAGTGAAAACACAGCATGCTGCGATTGTACACGTATCTCGGCTCAGAATCGCCAATGCAAGTCTATAGGGGCGAGAAAAATACGGATTACACATGGATCAGACGTGTGACTTGCGAGAAATATGCACTGGTGTCCTTTAAAGGGAACCTGTCACCCCCCAGGGCGTTTTTCAGTTAAAGAGCCACCTTCAGCAGCACTAAGGCTGCATTCTGTGAAGATGGCTGTTCTTTTTCTGACTCCTAGTAATGCTGAAATATCGACTTTTATAACTAGCTCCCCATATCTGTAATGTGTCCTGTTATGATTAGGCCACCAAGGAGGATAACAGGGAAATAAGATAGGCAACCAGATGACCAGAAAGGTTGGTAACTTAGTGATTGCAGACCCCTAAAACTAACAACACAACTAGAATTAGCCGTGGGGCGTACCTACAATGCCCTAGACGCCTCGACACAGCCAAAGAATTAACTAAGCCTAAAGCAAGAAAGGGGAAAGCTAAACTGCCCCGGAGTAGAACCCCAAAGGAATAGATAGCCCCCAAACATATATTGCCGGTGAGACAAGATGAGTCACAAACACAGGCAGAAAATAGAGTAAGCAAATGATGGGGCCCAAACTGTCTAGATAGCACAGGACAGAAAAGATACTGTCTGCAATCATGCACAAAACCCTAAGAAAAATCAAACACGTCTGATATGCAAAAATACTGAGGCCACACGACCTCTTCCCCACTAGATCAGCATTCTGGTGTGAACTGGAAGCAAAACAAAAGATACTGATATAACAGGGGACTAACAATACTGAACAGACTGACATAAGCTGTGACATATGGAACGGGGCTCAGCAAAGGTCCCAGCAGGGAACAATGCTGAACCCACACAGCAAGGCAGAAAGCAGAGAAAGGCAAAACTGGATCAAATGCAAACAGATTCAGGCCAACAAATAACTTATCTGAAAGATGCAGGACCAAGCAGGGGGCAAGCGGACTTCAAAATGCACAGGAAGAAAACCAAATCACTAGCAGTAACTGAGGGAAGCCTGCTCACTTAAATCTTCCCAGTCTGTAACACCTGACTTCCACTCATTCACTTCAGGTGATTGACTTCTATCAACTCGACCAGCTCCATTACCCGCAGCAACCCCCAGAGGGAGCTCAAACTCAGAAGCCAGGCCAAAAGTGTTCACAACAGTACCGGGTCACCGAACCCTCATCCAAGCCACCAGGCCGATCAGGATGGGCCCGGTGGAAGGCGCGAACCAATCTCTCGACATGAATGTCAGAAGCAAACACCCAAAAATTATCCTCCTGACCATAACCTTTCCTCTTGACCAAGTACAAGAGTCCCCGTCTAACCAGACGAGAATCCCTTACCTTCTCTACCTCATATTCCAAATTACCCTTAAACAATACAGAATCAGGGGGCGCAGCCATGGGAACTACTGGCTCCACAAACCTTTTCAACAAAGATTTATGAAAAACGTTGTGAATCTTAAACGTTTCTGGAAGAGCCAAACAGAAAGAAACGGGATTAAGGATTTCCAAAATCTTATAAGGTCCAATGAACCTTGGCTTGAATTTTGGAGACGCAACTTTCATGGGAATATTTTTTGAGGACAATCAAACCATGTCACCCACTTTAAACCGGGGACCAATGGTCCTATGCTGGTTGGCAAACCGTTGGGCCTTCTCCTGAGAGTGAGACAACTTATTCACTACTTGATCCCAAATCTGCTGCATTCTCTCCACCACAGAATCCACACCTGGACAGGCCGAAGCCTCCACCTGCCCCAAAGAAAATCGAGGATGAAACCCAAAGTTGCAGAATAAAGGAGACATCAAAGTGGCAGAACTAGCCCTATTATTTAGAGCAAATTCAGCCAAGGGAAAAAATGAGACCCAGTCATCTTGATCAGCAGATATAAAACATCTCAAATAGGTTTCCAAAGTCTGTTTTTTTCTCTCAGTCTGCCCATTGGTCTGAGGGTGAAACGCAGAGGAGAAAGATAACTGAATTTCCAGTTTAGAACAAAAAGCTCTCCAAAATCTGGAAACAAACTGGACTCCTCTGTCAGACACAATGTTCTCAAGAATACCGTGCAAACGAACCACCTATTGCAAAAACAAGGGCGCCAACTCAGAGGAACCTACGATGCCCTAGACGCCTCGACACAGCCAAAGAATTAACTAAGCCTAAAGCAAGAAAGGGGAAAGCTAAACTGCCCCGGAGTAGAACCCCAAAGGCATAGATAGCCCCCCAAACATATATTGCCGATGAGACAAGATGAGGCACAAACACAAGCAGAAAATAGATTAAGCAAACGATG